>NC_140777.1:36254454-36883716 GCF_044657685.1 Stegodyphus dumicola | reverse complement strand
AACTACCAGGGTTCAGCGACTTTACCGCTCGGCCGTTTGTGGGCCTTTATGAAATGGAAGGCGATAACTTTATTTAAAATGATTGTCACAAATATCAAGATATTTCGAAAAGTTGGATGCTTTTTAGTATACTTGCAGAATGCCTAAAGAAAAAGAGCAAGAATAAAGTAGAATGCCTGAAGAAAAAGAGAAGAAAAAATTAATTTTTGCGTAAAATTTAGTATTAGTATTTTATTTTAATTTAAAACCTTTTAATCTTATGATATTTGATTCTTGCGATTTCAAAAATAAAATATTTGATTAAAATATGAATAAAATTTTAAGAAAACAAATGTAGGATAAAATTGTGTAAAGCAATGGGCACAATTATAAAACTGTTTAAAGCAGTGTATGCAAGTCATCCTAAGTTAAAATTCCGGTTATACATCTCTCTTATTTATATATATCTTTTCTGAACGGTACATTGAAAGGCGTGTTAACTGTGCTTTGTTTTCTCTTTTAATATATGCAGTTTTCAAACGCATCGTAGTCTGGGTTACAAAGTCTTCTTCCGAAAGAAGCGCAATTCAAATAAATAAAATCAAATTCTGGAAAATTTATATTAATAAATATATTTAAAATGCTGAGTTCGAAGGAATAAATAGAAAATTTAAAAAAAATTATCTGAAGAGACAATGCAACACAAACAATTAAGATAAAAGTATAAAAATTTAAAAATTACCTAAAATAAATCTATGACAAGTATATATAAAGAAAACTACTTGAAAAAAAAATAAACGCTGCACCTTTATTTATGCAGTTTGAATAGGTAAATAGAAATTTTTAAAACAGTTATTCGGGGAGAAAAAAAAAAAAAAAAAAAAAAAAAAAAAACTTGTATTTTATACTGACAGATAGAATGAACGGTACTATAAAAGCCACTTTCTCGTAACACTGCCTTTTGAGGCTTATTTATTTGCACTAGTGTCTCAACTCAAGCCTTGAAATGAATTACATATTATTGGTTTATATGCTCACAGATATATAGTTTGAGTTTCTTAAAAAGCGGGCTACCGTACAACTCGCAGATGTGGGCATATCTCAAATGCAGCCAAAATGAATACTACACTATTTACTACTTTGACATGTCCCTCTTTGGTGTGCAATCTCATGACAGGCAGCTTATTATATGGAAAGAACGCGGTAATAGGATTAGTTCTGCATTTGTGAACGAAAATGTACGATTTGTGATGGTTTGAGCTGCTACTGGATTGCTGCTTGTGATGGTCTGAGCTGCTATTCACATAAAATCCCCACGGACTGATCTCCTGGCTTTCCAAAGGTTTTTAATTAAAGATAAACATCAGTATCCAAAGTTTCAGAAAATTATGCAACGACTCTCTTCCTAGGGCCTAGATCTCTGTCGAGTGTAAGTACACATACTGCATAAACTTAGTGAACTTTTACATGCTGTGATTATGGACAAAATGACTTCACTTGTGAACTTTATAAACTGCAATAAACCTTCATATCTGAAATAACCCATGGACATCCACCTCTTTAGCATTATTATTACAATTCATTCTAACATTATGCTGCCAGTACTAATTCTAACTATCTCATTATATTTATCTGTTTACTAATTACGTTTAATTCCTATTTTTGTTGCACCAAATCAGATGTTGAATTTATTTTGTGAATCTCAAATTGTATTCCGACAACTATGTAATCTACTTATGTCTTACATGATTATTTTTAATAAATACTGGATGCGGGGGCGTACGGTGGGATTGTAAATTTACCATAATAGGCAAACTCTAGACGTTTTGTAAAGCTTCAGTCTATGTAAATTCTTATAAAACTTGCAATTACCCCTTTTTTTTTCAAAGAGTTAGTATAGGAAGGCATTACCAGTACATCGCTGGTGTCCCTCATATTTTTACCTGCACCTGTACCTGTATTAATAGCTGTACAAACCTGCACGTCAATTAAGAATATCTCACTCATAACTCGGTGATATAGGGGTTAGATTCTCAGATTTTCTGTGGTCTCTCGTACTGGAACAATAGGAGATGAATTCATTTTCATAGATTCATTCGTGAAGGATAAGAGGAAAACCTTAAACTTTGACAAAAGATTCTTACGAATGGATTGGCCAGCGTTTTCCCCACACATGAACCGAAATACACTTATTTGGAACAATATACGGATAAAGATTACTGGCCATTTCTACAATCTAAAAGCGTTTCAGCAGCTGGAAATTGTTCTTTTACTGATGTACACTGCTCAAAAAAAAAAAAAAAAAAAAATGGGACAGTGCTATATCTCCCGTTCTACTGGGGCGATTCACGAAATTCAAATTGCGTTCTTCTTGTCTCGAAAGCGCGACTTAGGATATATATTAGATTTATATATAACACTATTCTAACATAGGTATTTTGACACAAAATCGGACTTTTTCTGAAATCACATACCAAATTTTTTCCATATTTCGATTCTACGACTCAAATTATGCCAGAATACCAAATTTTGTAAAAATCGTGCGAGTAGTTTTTAAAATATTAACTCTCAAAATTTTAGCTCCTCAATGTTAATTGAATTTGGCAAATATTTATTAATATCTCTTTTTTATTAAACTTTTTTGATTTTTTCTCTCACATTTCGAAATTTAGGTTCTTTCCAAATAAAATTTACTCGTTTTTTGTGTTTTATTTTTTAAATTTCTATTTTTAAATAATTTTTATAAATTTTTCGAAACAAAATTTGAATTATAACCTATAAAATTTTTACCATCATCTTAAAGTAAGTGTATTTTTAAGCATATCTGCAAAAAATTAGACTTTTTCATTCAAAATATTCTAAGATATACACGAATTTACATATTTTCACGTTTTGAAATTTGGCACTTTTTTTTGAGCGATAATAACGCCAAATGTGGCCTATGGATTTTTGGTACAGTGAATTGCCACAGCTATTTTTAACCTTAAATTTCAAGTAAAATTTTACCGAGAATTAATTATATGACATTTTTTCCCTCAATGATGCGTAATAAATATTTATTAATACTATATGAAAAGCTATTTTTTTAAAAATTATAGCTGATATTATTCAAATTTTTAACTATTTTTTTAATTTTTTTTAATAAGAGTAAATTTTTACCTTCGGCGTTTTATCGTCTGCTACTTTACTTCGTTTAAATCGAATTGTCTGAAACTGAGAATTTTCGTTTAATGTTTATTTAAATTTCATGACTTTAACTGCATAATTTATTTCTAAACAAACTGTTGCTTTTGAAGTGGCTGAAAGAGCGGCTGATACTATCATCCATATTTTTAAAGCACAGTGTATTTTTATAGAAACATAAGATTTAGAATAATCATATTTATAAAAGTCAAATTATGATATAAACATACAACCCTCTAGAAACTAAATTAATGGAAGTTCAATGGTTATGTAAAAATGATCTGCAGCTACTTAATGGCTGGTTCAGTGGGTTCTGTGGACAAGTAAGAAAAATTATATAAACGATACCCAACATTCTGGATTCAATTAACAACGAGGATACGATGTTTATTAAATGAATTTAAGAAGTTTTAAAACATAAAAAATCAACTCATTTTTTATCCTAAAATGTATTTTTGTGCGTAGCGTATTTTCATTATATCCTTAAAATTCTAATTTAGAATGTAATTGTCAAGAACTGAATCCTAATCATCAGTAATATAATAAGTAATCATTACGGTTATTAATAAATCCTTCTTATAAAGTAATTGCAAATATTAAAAAAAAACTTTCTGTCTGAATAAAAATATTTTTCTGTGCAAATATTTTTAATTTTATATTAATCAAGATTGCACACGATATTATTTATTTGCACTTCAATTCTTACCGTCAGTTCTAGTAGAAGTTACAAATCAATTATATTTAATTAAGGATTGGATTAGATTGGATTGGATTATTTAATTATGGCAAAGAACACGAGGGCTATCTGCCTAAAGGGAGGGATGCCTTCGTGGAAGACTTTCTAAGGGAAACTGGCTCGTATGCACGTTACACATGGGGAAAACACGAAAACGCCCATGCGGCCAGCCCGTTCGGGGGATTCGAACCTCGGACCGAACTACCAGTGTTCAGCGCCTTTACCGCTCGGTCGCTGGTGGGCTGTTTAATTAAGAAATGACCATCTAAGTTTACAAACAGCGTACCGTAACAGCAATTCAATTATTGGCGCCGTATCTTTCATGTTACTCCCGATTGGCAAGCCACATGATTTTTAATGAGTATTCGGGTTTTGCTAGAAACTTCACTTGGAAATCGCGCTTAAACTAGGTTAGTTGCTTATTTGAACATAGAAAGAACATGGGAACTATTTGATTAAGATGCTTTCATAGAGAACCTTTGTAAAAAGAACCTAGAAAACTACGAAAACCAACCATGCAAGCCTGGGTTAGACTTCGCAACAAACAATTAGTATTTAACAATCTTCAAATGCTAGGCAACTGGTGAGGCTCCAATTAAATCTCCAATTTAATATTTTATTTGTAAATATTTAAAATATTGTTGTATTCTTAGACACAAAAAGCAGAATTTAAGTTTTGTTAACTCGTTGGTAAACTATGCCGTAGTGCAAATGAATATTCAATTTCTTTTGCAATAATTGTATTCACTTAATATTCTTGGAATATGAGCTAAAGAAGGAACGTTCTCGTAAGATTAAAAAGTGTTTAAGTCCAGTGATATTAGGTTTGTCTTACAAGCTCAGGATCAAAACGATTCTGCAATTGCCCGAGTAGTTGACTTGCAAATGGCTGTGAATTAAGCAGATGACTTTTATTCTTACGTTTTCAGTCTATTCCAAATGTTTTGGTTGGTTTATTATTAAATTACTGCAAAGCAGTCGAGGGCTATCTGCCTTAAGGGAGGGATGCCTTCGTGGAGGACTTTTTAAGGGAAACTGGCTCGTATACACGTTACACATGGGGAAAACCACGAAAACACCCATGCAGGCAGCCCGTTCGCGGGATTCGAACCTCTCAAAATGTTCTGTATTGCATGACAATGCATCTTTTCATTATTCAATAACCAGTCGGAGAATCGCTTGTGTTCCTAAAATAAGTATGTGTACTCAGTCGTCCTGCATGTTCTTCAAATTTGTCTTCTTGTGATTTTTTTTTCTTTCCCCAAAACTAAAGTTGCCTATCAAAGGAAAGTTTTTTGACATTGAAGAGACAGAAGGAGTATGATATCTACTTTTAGAGGCATTTCAAAAACAGATCTCTGCAAGCCTTCTCTTCCATTACATGTTGTGCAGTCAGACAAAAATTTGCATCAGCCTAAATTCTATAATCTATTTTTATTACACTCTGATTACTTTATTAACATACAGTGAATATATACTAAATCTTTTAATTCAGCTTAATTAATTCGGAATTTTTGACGGAATTGTTATCGAAACTAGGACTTAGAAGATAAGTCAAATGAAATATTTCGACAACCCAATAAATACAAGGTCGAAGTTTCAATATTTCATTTTCGGACGGAGGGGAATTTTTTTCAGTTTTGGTCCATTATCCTAAGTATATTTGCTTCGATTCTTTATTTTTCCATAAAAGCGAAACATTTACGCAGGGTATACATATAACACATAGCTTCAAATTAAAATTTAATAATATACAGAGTGGTTATAATTAAAGTTCCACATTGAAACGGTCATAAAAGGAAACTACTGGATCAAATGTTATCAAACTTGGAAATCGTGTAAAGGAGGTCATGGGAATTTATTTTCCGCGAAAAAAAGGAAGTTCGATACCTCACCACCAGGGGGAAAATGGCGCTGTATGCAATATTGTTAAACGAAATATGGGTCGGAATCTAACTTAACCTTTTGTTACACGGGTTTAATATGATATATAACCTTAAGAACTTTTAAGTAGGCAAATTACTATTTAAAGGCGTTAAATTCTATAAAAGTCGAGTGCACCATCCGTGTAAGTGAGAAATTCGTCTGTGAAAACCACGAATTAGCGATTAGAAAATGTGAGATCGCAAATCACTCGTACAAGTGCGTGCAATCTGGAAATCGTTTTCTTACAGATCGCTAATTTGTAATTTTTGGAGCCTGAATTCGGCACTAAAACATGAAGATATTGATTCAAAACGCTTTTAATCGATTTGGGCCAAAGAAATTCCTCATGTTATCTATCTAGTTCCATTGCATTCTCCTACTGCATTCGATTGCATAGCAGTCATTCCACACCGTTTAGTGTTGAATGACAGCTAGTTTTATAACTGAACCATTTTTCTCTGAAGAGCAGTCGACAGCTGGACTACTGTGATTGCAGCTCACTTAGAGTCAATGTTAAAATGTTTCATGATACATGAACTGCAGTAACGTGGCATTTTAGATACTCCGATTTTTATGCAGGGCTGGGGCCCACCTCACGTTTGTCGCACAGTTACTTTAGCAACATTTCACGAATGAACGTCTTATAAGCCAACACTTCCCCTCTTCCCACCAGACCTCAACCTCTGTGACTTTTAGCTATGGGGTTTTCTCAAAAGCACTGTTTATAGTGATAATCTAAACAATTTGGCAGAAATGAAAAATGTGATACACTGACATGTCCGTAACATTCCTCCTGATATGCTAAGAGCTGCTGTTGAGAATGCAGTAACAGGATTTAACTTGCTTTCGGAAAATGCTGGACGCTACATTGAACATGCTTTGTAACACATTTCGGAAAATATTAAACACATTTTAAACAGATGTTTTCGTGTCTTATTTCATTTAACAATATTGTATACATCGCCATTTTTCCCCTGGGGGTGAGTTTTTTTTTTTTCCGCGGAAAATAAATTCCCATAACCTCCTTTACACGACTCCCAAGTTTGATAACATTTGGTCCGGTAGTTTTCCTTTTATGACCATTTCAAATTGAAACTTTAATTATAGCCACCATGTAAATTAAACTTTAAATTTTGACAGTTTGGTTCAAGTCCCAGCTTTAAAAAATATATATAAATGTAATCTTTTATATTAATTCATTTAGAAAGAATGTTTTAAGAAGATAATTTTTCTCTCGCGTTATAGATTGTATAAAAAAACATGATCTTTAAATATGGTTTAGTCATTTAGCAAAAATCTCTTAATAAAAATATATATCCTTTGGACTTCGCTTTAAACTCTATTTATAGTTAAAATGACTAGAAAATGAGAAGCTGGTTTCAGCTAAAACGCAATTCATGTAATTGATATTTTAAAAAATTTACAAGAATGCAAAATTTATGGAAGTCTAGCAATCGAAAAATCTTAATTTTCTTGTGTGAGCACTGAAAATAACTGTAGAAGGAAAAATTGTTGCAGAAAAGTAAGCAAAAATTTGCAGGGAAATTTGGCTGTCAGACATACCAAGATGTTTCAAAAAGTTGGACGCTTTTGAATATACTTTCAGGATACTTCAAAGAATTTAGGCGTTCAAAGAGAAAAAGACAAAAACGATATCATTGCAGATTAAAGTGAAGAGCGACTGGTTTTAGGCTGTATGGTTGTATAAATTTAAATTACGTTCTAGAACATCATATCGTATCATAAATGGAGAATCCTATGATTTTCTCAGTCGAATTATTTGAAGATTCATGAGTTTATCCAGTATTGTGTGTGGATGTCACCTAAAGGCATTTTTTTCTTCTCCTGATGAAACAGCAGCCAAGCGGTAAAGTCGCTGAACACTGGTAGTTCGGTCCGAGGTTCGAATCCCGCGAACGGGCTGTCTGCATGGGCGTTTTCGTGGTTTTCTCCATGTGTAATGTGTATGCGAGCCAGTTTTCCTTAGAAAGTCCTCCACGAAGGCTTCCCTTCCCTTAGGCAGATAGCCCTAGTGTGCTTTGTCATAATTAAATAAACCAAAACCTCTTGATGAAACCAGTCTTTCCTTTCATCTCCTACCTTCAAAATTTTTAGCCTCTAAAGACTGATAAAGGCTCTGATGAAATACTTCGTGAAGAACGTTTAAAGGGAAACCAGCTGTCATACACGGTACACATGTGAAAATCCACGAAAACGCCCATGCAACCAGCCCGTTTACCGGGAATCGAACCCCGGAGTGAACTACCAGGGTTCAGCGACTTTACCGCTCGGCCGTTTGTGGGCCTTTATGAAATGGAAGGCGATAACTTTATTTAAAATGATTGTCACAAATATCAAGATATTTCGAAAAGTTGGATGCTTTTTAGTATACTTGCAGAATGCCTAAAGAAAAAGAGCAAGAATAAAGTAGAATGCCTGAAGAAAAAGAGAAGAAAAAATTAATTTTTGCGTAAAATTTAGTATTAGTATTTTATTTTAATTTAAAACCTTTTAATCTTATGATATTTGATTCTTGCGATTTCAAAAATAAAATATTTGATTAAAATATGAATAAAATTTTAAGAAAACAAATGTAGGATAAAATTGTGTAAAGCAATGGGCACAATTATAAAACTGTTTAAAGCAGTGTATGCAAGTCATCCTAAGTTAAAATTCCGGTTATACATCTCTCTTATTTATATATATCTTTTCTGAACGGTACATTGAAAGGCGTGTTAACTGTGCTTTGTTTTCTCTTTTAATATATGCAGTTTTCAAACGCATCGTAGTCTGGGTTACAAAGTCTTCTTCCGAAAGAAGCGCAATTCAAATAAATAAAATCAAATTCTGGAAAATTTATATTAATAAATATATTTAAAATGCTGAGTTCGAAGGAATAAATAGAAAATTTAAAAAAAATTATCTGAAGAGACAATGCAACACAAACAATTAAGATAAAAGTATAAAAATTTAAAAATTACCTAAAATAAATCTATGACAAGTATATATAAAGAAAACTACTTGAAAAAAAAATAAACGCTGCACCTTTATTTATGCAGTTTGAATAGGTAAATAGAAATTTTTAAAACAGTTATTCGGGGAGAAAAAAAAAAAAAAAAAAAAAAAAAAAAAAAAAACTTGTATTTTATACTGACAGATAGAATGAACGGTACTATAAAAGCCACTTTCTCGTAACACTGCCTTTTGAGGCTTATTTATTTGCACTAGTGTCTCAACTCAAGCCTTGAAATGAATTACATATTATTGGTTTATATGCTCACAGATATATAGTTTGAGTTTCTTAAAAAGCGGGCTACCGTACAACTCGCAGATGTGGGCATATCTCAAATGCAGCCAAAATGAATACTACACTATTTACTACTTTGACATGTCCCTCTTTGGTGTGCAATCTCATGACAGGCAGCTTATTATATGGAAAGAACGCGGTAATAGGATTAGTTCTGCATTTGTGAACGAAAATGTACGATTTGTGATGGTTTGAGCTGCTACTGGATTGCTGCTTGTGATGGTCTGAGCTGCTATTCACATAAAATCCCCACGAACTGATCTCCTGGCTTTCCAAAGGTTTTTAATTAAAGATAAACATCAGTATCCAAAGTTTCAGAAAATTATGCAACGACTCTCTTCCTAGGGCCTAGATCTCTGTCGAGTGTAAGTACACATACTGCATAAACTTAGTGAACTTTTACATGCTGTGATTATGGACAAAATGACTTCACTTGTGAACTTTATAAACTGCAATAAACCTTCATATCTGAAATAACCCATGGACATCCACCTCTTTAGCATTATTATTACAATTCATTCTAACATTATGCTGCCAGTACTAATTCTAACTATCTCATTATATTTATCTGTTTACTAATTACGTTTAATTCCTATTTTTGTTGCACCAAATCAGATGTTGAATTTATTTTGTGAATCTCAAATTGTATTCCGACAACTATGTAATCTACTTATGTCTTACATGATTATTTTTAATAAATACTGGATGCGGGGGCGTACGGTGGGATTGTAAATTTACCATAATAGGCAAACTCTAGACGTTTTGTAAAGCTTCAGTCTATGTAAATTCTTATAAAACTTGCAATTACCCCTTTTTTTTTCAAAGAGTTAGTATAGGAAGGCATTACCAGTACATCGCTGGTGTCCCTCATATTTTTACCTGCACCTGTACCTGTATTAATACCTGTACAAACCTGCACGTCAATTAAGAATATCTCACTCATAACTCGGTGATATAGGGGTTAGATTCTCAGATTTTCTGTGGTCTCTCGTACTGGAACAATAGGAGATGAATTCATTTTCATAGATTCATTCGTGAAGGATAAGAGAAAACCTTAAACTTTGACAAAAGATTCTTACGAATGGATTGGCCAGCGTTTTCCCCACACATGAACCGAAATACACTTATTTGGAACAATATACGGATAAAGATTACTGGCCATTTCTACAATCTAAAAGCGTTTCAGCAGCTGGAAATTGTTCTTTTACTGATGTACACTGCTCAAAAAAAAAAAAAAAAAAAAATGGGACAGTGCTATATCTCCCGTTCTACTGGGGCGATTCACGAAATTCAAATTGCGTTCTTCTTGTCTCGAAAGCGCGACTTAGGATATATATTAGATTTATATATAACACTATTCTAACATAGGTATTTTGACACAAAATCGGACTTTTTCTGAAATCACATACCAAATTTTTTCCATATTTCGATTCTACGACTCAAATTATGCCAGAATACCAAATTTTGTAAAAATCGTGCGAGTAGTTTTTAAAATATTAACTCTCAAAATTTTAGCTCCTCAATGTTAATTGAATTTGGCAAATATTTATTAATATCTCTTTTTTATTAAACTTTTTTGATTTTTTCTCTCACATTTCGAAATTTAGGTTCTTTCCAAATAAAATTTACTCGTTTTTTGTGTTTTATTTTTTAAATTTCTATTTTTAAATAATTTTTATAAATTTTTCGAAACAAAATTTGAATTATAACCTATAAAATTTTTACCATCATCTTAAAGTAAGTGTATTTTTAAGCATATCTGCAAAAAATTAGACTTTTTCATTCAAAATATTCTAAGATATACACGAATTTACATATTTTCACGTTTTGAAATTTGGCACTTTTTTTTGAGCGATAATAACGCCAAATGTGGCCTATGGATTTTTGGTACAGTGAATTGCCACAGCTATTTTTAACCTTAAATTTCAAGTAAAATTTTACCGAGAATTAATTATATGACATTTTTTCCCTCAATGATGCGTAATAAATATTTATTAATACTATATGAAAAGCTATTTTTTTAAAAATTATAGCTGATATTATTCAAATTTTTAACTATTTTTTTAATTTTTTTTAATAAGAGTAAATTTTTACCTTCGGCGTTTTATCGTCTGCTACTTTACTTCGTTTAAATCGAATTGTCTGAAACTGAGAATTTTCGTTTAATGTTTATTTAAATTTCATGACTTTAACTGCATAATTTATTTCTAAACAAACTGTTGCTTTTGAAGTGGCTGAAAGAGCGGCTGATACTATCATCCATATTTTTAAAGCACAGTGTATTTTTATAGAAACATAAGATTTAGAATAATCATATTTATAAAAGTCAAATTATGATATAAACATACAACCCTCTAGAAACTAAATTAATGGAAGTTCAATGGTTATGTAAAAATGATCTGCAGCTACTTAATGGCTGGTTCAGTGGGTTCTGTGGACAAGTAAGAAAAATTATATAAACGATACCCAACATTCTGGATTCAATTAACAACGAGGATACGATGTTTATTAAATGAATTTAAGAAGTTTTAAAACATAAAAAATCAACTCATTTTTTATCCTAAAATGTATTTTTGTGCGTAGCGTATTTTCATTATATCCTTAAAATTCTAATTTAGAATGTAATTGTCAAGAACTGAATCCTAATCATCAGTAATATAATAAGTAATCATTACGGTTATTAATAAATCCTTCTTATAAAGTAATTGCAAATATTAAAAAAAAACTTTCTGTCTGAATAAAAATATTTTTCTGTGCAAATATTTTTAATTTTATATTAATCAAGATTGCACACGATATTATTTATTTGCACTTCAATTCTTACCGTCAGTTCTAGTAGAAGTTACAAATCAATTATATTTAATTAAGGATTGGATTAGATTGGATTGGATTATTTAATTATGGCAAAGAACACGAGGGCTATCTGCCTAAAGGGAGGGATGCCTTCGTGGAAGACTTTCTAAGGGAAACTGGCTCGTATGCACGTTACACATGGGGAAAACACGAAAACGCCCATGCGGCCAGCCCGTTCGGGGGATTCGAACCTCGGACCGAACTACCAGTGTTCAGCGCCTTTACCGCTCGGTCGCTGGTGGGCTGTTTAATTAAGAAATGACCATCTAAGTTTACAAACAGCGTACCGTAACAGCAATTCAATTATTGGCGCCGTATCTTTCATGTTACTCCCGATTGGCAAGCCACATGATTTTTAATGAGTATTCGGGTTTTGCTAGAAACTTCACTTGGAAATCGCGCTTAAACTAGGTTAGTTGCTTATTTGAACATAGAAAGAACATGGGAACTATTTGATTAAGATGCTTTCATAGAGAACCTTTGTAAAAAGAACCTAGAAAACTACGAAAACCAACCATGCAAGCCTGGGTTAGACTTCGCAACAAACAATTAGTATTTAACAATCTTCAAATGCTAGGCAACTGGTGAGGCTCCAATTAAATCTCCAATTTAATATTTTATTTGTAAATATTTAAAATATTGTTGTATTCTTAGACACAAAAAGCAGAATTTAAGTTTTGTTAACTCGTTGGTAAACTATGCCGTAGTGCAAATGAATATTCAATTTCTTTTGCAATAATTGTATTCACTTAATATTCTTGGAATATGAGCTAAAGAAGGAACGTTCTCGTAAGATTAAAAAGTGTTTAAGTCCAGTGATATTAGGTTTGTCTTACAAGCTCAGGATCAAAACGATTCTGCAATTGCCCGAGTAGTTGACTTGTAAATGGCTGTGAATTAAGCAGATGACTTTTATTCTTACGTTTTCAGTCTATTCCAAATGTTTTGGTTGGTTTATTATTAAATTACTGCAAAGCAGTCGAGGGCTATCTGCCTTAAGGGAGGGATGCCTTCGTGGAGGACTTTTTAAGGGAAACTGGCTCGTATACACGTTACACATGGGGAAAACCACGAAAACACCCATGCAGGCAGCCCGTTCGCGGGATTCGAACCTCTCAAAATGTTCTGTATTGCATGACAATGCATCTTTTCATTATTCAATAACCAGTCGGAGAATCGCTTGTGTTCCTAAAATAAGTATGTGTACTCAGTCGTCCTGCATGTTCTTCAAATTTGTCTTCTTGTGATTTTTTTTTCTTTCCCCAAAACTAAAGTTGCCTATCAAAGGAAAGTTTTTTGACATTGAAGAGACAGAAGGAGTATGATATCTACTTTTAGAGGCATTTCAAAAACAGATCTCTGCAAGCCTTCTCTTCCATTACATGTTGTGCAGTCAGACAAAAATTTGCATCAGCCTAAATTCTATAATCTATTTTTATTACACTCTGATTACTTTATTAACATACAGTGAATATATACTAAATCTTTTAATTCAGCTTAATTAATTCGGAATTTTTGACGGAATTGTTATCGAAACTAGGACTTAGAAGATAAGTCAAATGAAATATTTCGACAACCCAATAAATACAAGGTCGAAGTTTCAATATTTCATTTTCGGACGGAGGGGAATTTTTTTCAGTTTTGGTCCATTATCCTAAGTATATTTGCTTCGATTCTTTATTTTTCCATAAAAGCGAAACATTTACGCAGGGTATACATATAACACATAGCTTCAAATTAAAATTTAATAATATACAGAGTGGTTATAATTAAAGTTCCACATTGAAACGGTCATAAAAGGAAACTACTGGATCAAATGTTATCAAACTTGGAAATCGTGTAAAGGAGGTCATGGGAATTTATTTTCCGCGAAAAAAAGGAAGTTCGATACCTCACCACCAGGGGGAAAATGGCGCTGTATGCAATATTGTTAAACGAAATATGGGTCGGAATCTAACTTAACCTTTTGTTACACGGGTTTAATATGATATATAACCTTAAGAACTTTTAAGTAGGCAAATTACTATTTAAAGGCGTTAAATTCTATAAAAGTCGAGTGCACCATCCGTGTAAGTGAGAAATTCGTCTGTGAAAACCACGAATTAGCGATTAGAAAATGTGAGATCGCAAATCACTCGTACAAGTGCGTGCAATCTGGAAATCGTTTTCTTACAGATCGCTAATTTGTAATTTTTGGAGCCTGAATTCGGCACTAAAACATGAAGATATTGATTCAAAACGCTTTTAATCGATTTGGGCCAAAGAAATTCCTCATGTTATCTATCTAGTTCCATTGCATTCTCCTACTGCATTCGATTGCATAGCAGTCATTCCACACCGTTTAGTGTTGAATGACAGCTAGTTTTATAACTGAACCATTTTTCTCTGAAGAGCAGTCGACAGCTGGACTACTGTGATTGCAGCTCACTTAGAGTCAATGTTAAAATGTTTCATGATACATGAACTGCAGTAACGTGGCATTTTAGATACTCCGATTTTTATGCAGGGCTGGGGCCCACCTCACGTTTGTCGCACAGTTACTTTAGCAACATTTCACGAATGAACGTCTTATAAGCCAACACTTCCCCTCTTCCCACCAGACCTCAACCTCTGTGACTTTTAGCTATGGGGTTTTCTCAAAAGCACTGTTTATAGTGATAATCTAAACAATTTGGCAGAAATGAAAAATGTGATACACTGACATGTCCGTAACATTCCTCCTGATATGCTAAGAGCTGCTGTTGAGAATGCAGTAACAGGATTTAACTTGCTTTCGGAAAATGCTGGACGCTACATTGAACATGCTTTGTAACACATTTCGGAAAATATTAAACACATTTTAAACAGATGTTTTCGTGTCTTATTTCATTTAACAATATTGTATACATCGCCATTTTTCCCCTGGGGGTGAGTTTTTTTTTTTTTCCGCGGAAAATAAATTCCCATAACCTCCTTTACACGACTCCCAAGTTTGATAACATTTGGTCCGGTAGTTTTCCTTTTATGACCATTTCAAATTGAAACTTTAATTATAGCCACCATGTAAATTAAACTTTAAATTTTGACAGTTTGGTTCAAGTCCCAGCTTTAAAAAATATATATAAATGTAATCTTTTATATTAATTCATTTAGAAAGAATGTTTTAAGAAGATAATTTTTCTCTCGCGTTATAGATTGTATAAAAAAACATGATCTTTAAATATGGTTTAGTCATTTAGCAAAAATCTCTTAATAAAAATATATATCCTTTGGACTTCGCTTTAAACTCTATTTATAGTTAAAATGACTAGAAAATGAGAAGCTGGTTTCAGCTAAAACGCAATTCATGTAATTGATATTTTAAAAAATTTACAAGAATGCAAAATTTATGGAAGTCTAGCAATCGAAAAATCTTAATTTTCTTGTGTGAGCACTGAAAATAACTGTAGAAGGAAAAATTGTTGCAGAAAAGTAAGCAAAAATTTGCAGGGAAATTTGGCTGTCAGACATACCAAGATGTTTCAAAAAGTTGGACGCTTTTGAATATACTTTCAGGATACTTCAAAGAATTTAGGCGTTCAAAGAGAAAAAGACAAAAACGATATCATTGCAGATTAAAGTGAAGAGCGACTGGTTTTAGGCTGTATGGTTGTATAAATTTAAATTACGTTCTAGAACATCATATCGTATCATAAATGGAGAATCCTATGATTTTCTCAGTCGAATTATTTGAAGATTCATGAGTTTATCCAGTATTGTGTGTGGATGTCACCTAAAGGCATTTTTTTCTTCTCCTGATGAAACAGCAGCCAAGCGGTAAAGTCGCTGAACACTGGTAGTTCGGTCCGAGGTTCGAATCCCGCGAACGGGCTGTCTGCATGGGCGTTTTCGTGGTTTTCTCCATGTGTAATGTGTATGCGAGCCAGTTTTCCTTAGAAAGTCCTCCACGAAGGCTTCCCTTCCCTTAGGCAGATAGCCCTAGTGTGCTTTGTCATAATTAAATAAACCAAAACCTCTTGATGAAACCAGTCTTTCCTTTCATCTCCTACCTTCAAAATTTTTAGCCTCTAAAGACTGATAAAGGCTCTGATGAAATACTTCGTGAAGAACGTTTAAAGGGAAACCAGCTGTCATACACGGTACACATGTGAAAATCCACGAAAACGCCCATGCAACCAGCCCGTTTACCGGGAATCGAACCCCGGAGTGAACTACCAGGGTTCAGCGACTTTACCGCTCGGCCGTTTGTGGGCCTTTATGAAATGGAAGGCGATAACTTTATTTAAAATGATTGTCACAAATATCAAGATATTTCGAAAAGTTGGATGCTTTTTAGTATACTTGCAGAATGCCTAAAGAAAAAGAGCAAGAATAAAGTAGAATGCCTGAAGAAAAAGAGAAGAAAAAATTAATTTTTGCGTAAAATTTAGTATTAGTATTTTATTTTAATTTAAAACCTTTTAATCTTATGATATTTGATTCTTGCGATTTCAAAAATAAAATATTTGATTAAAATATGAATAAAATTTTAAGAAAACAAATGTAGGATAAAATTGTGTAAAGCAATGGGCACAATTATAAAACTGTTTAAAGCAGTGTATGCAAGTCATCCTAAGTTAAAATTCCGGTTATACATCTCTCTTATTTATATATATCTTTTCTGAACGGTACATTGAAAGGCGTGTTAACTGTGCTTTGTTTTCTCTTTTAATATATGCAGTTTTCAAACGCATCGTAGTCTGGGTTACAAAGTCTTCTTCCGAAAGAAGCGCAATTCAAATAAATAAAATCAAATTCTGGAAAATTTATATTAATAAATATATTTAAAATGCTGAGTTCGAAGGAATAAATAGAAAATTTAAAAAAAATTATCTGAAGAGACAATGCAACACAAACAATTAAGATAAAAGTATAAAAATTTAAAAATTACCTAAAATAAATCTATGACAAGTATATATAAAGAAAACTACTTGAAAAAAAAATAAACGCTGCACCTTTATTTATGCAGTTTGAATAGGTAAATAGAAATTTTTAAAACAGTTATTCGGGGAGAAAAAAAAAAAAAAAAAAAAAAAAAAAAACTTGTATTTTATACTGACAGATAGAATGAACGGTACTATAAAAGCCACTTTCTCGTAACACTGCCTTTTGAGGCTTATTTATTTGCACTAGTGTCTCAACTCAAGCCTTGAAATGAATTACATATTATTGGTTTATATGCTCACAGATATATAGTTTGAGTTTCTTAAAAAGCGGGCTACCGTACAACTCGCAGATGTGGGCATATCTCAAATGCAGCCAAAATGAATACTACACTATTTACTACTTTGACATGTCCCTCTTTGGTGTGCAATCTCATGACAGGCAGCTTATTATATGGAAAGAACGCGGTAATAGGATTAGTTCTGCATTTGTGAACGAAAATGTACGATTTGTGATGGTTTGAGCTGCTACTGGATTGCTGCTTGTGATGGTCTGAGCTGCTATTCACATAAAATCCCCACGAACTGATCTCCTGGCTTTCCAAAGGTTTTTAATTAAAGATAAACATCAGTATCCAAAGTTTCAGAAAATTATGCAACGACTCTCTTCCTAGGGCCTAGATCTCTGTCGAGTGTAAGTACACATACTGCATAAACTTAGTGAACTTTTACATGCTGTGATTATGGACAAAATGACTTCACTTGTGAACTTTATAAACTGCAATAAACCTTCATATCTGAAATAACCCATGGACATCCACCTCTTTAGCATTATTATTACAATTCATTCTAACATTATGCTGCCAGTACTAATTCTAACTATCTCATTATATTTATCTGTTTACTAATTACGTTTAATTCCTATTTTTGTTGCACCAAATCAGATGTTCAATTTATTTTGTGAATCTCAAATTGTATTCCGACAACTATGTAATCTACTTATGTCTTACATCATTATTTTTAATAAATACTGGATGCGGGGGCGTACGGTGGGATTGTAAATTTACCATAATAGGCAAACTCTAGACGTTTTGTAAAGCTTCAGTCTATGTAAATTCTTATAAAACTTGCAATTACCCCTTTTTTTTTCAAAGAGTTAGTATAGGAAGGCATTACCAGTACATCGCTGGTGTCCCTCATATTTTTACCTGCACCTGTACCTGTATTAATAGCTGTACAAACCTGCACGTCAATTAAGAATATCTCACTCATAACTCGGTGATATAGGGGTTAGATTCTCAGATTTTCTGTGGTCTCTCGTACTGGAACAATAGGAGATGAATTCATTTTCATAGATTCATTCGTGAAGGATAAGAGAAAACCTTAAACTTTGACAAAAGATTCTTACGAATGGATTGGCCAGCGTTTTCCCCACACATGAACCGAAATACACTTATTTGGAACAATATACGGATAAAGATTACTGGCCATTTCTACAATCTAAAAGCGTTTCAGCAGCTGGAAATTGTTCTTTTACTGATGTACACTGCTCAAAAAAAAAAAAAAAAAAAAATGGGACAGTGCTATATCTCCCGTTCTACTGGGGCGATTCACGAAATTCAAATTGCGTTCTTCTTGTCTCGAAAGCGCGACTTAGGATATATATTAGATTTATATATAACACTATTCTAACATAGGTATTTTGACACAAAATCGGACTTTTTCTGAAATCACATACCAAATTTTTTCCATATTTCGATTCTACGACTCAAATTATGCCAGAATACCAAATTTTGTAAAAATCGTGCGAGTAGTTTTTAAAATATTAACTCTCAAAATTTTAGCTCCTCAATGTTAATTGAATTTGGCAAATATTTATTAATATCTCTTTTTTATTAAACTTTTTTGATTTTTTCTCTCACATTTCGAAATTTAGGTTCTTTCCAAATAAAATTTACCCGTTTTTTGTGTTTTATTTTTTAAATTTCTATTTTTAAATAATTTTTATAAATTTTTCGAAACAAAATTTGAATTATAACCTATAAAATTTTTACCATCATCTTAAAGTAAGTGTATTTTTAAGCATATCTGCAAAAAATTAGACTTTTTCATTCAAAATATTCTAAGATATACACGAATTTACATATTTTCACGTTTTGAAATTTGGCACTTTTTTTTGAGCGATAATAACGCCAAATGTGGCCTATGGATTTTTGGTACAGTGAATTGCCACAGCTATTTTTAACCTTAAATTTCAAGTAAAATTTTACCGAGAATTAATTATATGACATTTTTTCCCTCAATGATGCGTAATAAATATTTATTAATACTATATGAAAAGCTATTTTTTTAAAAATTATAGCTGATATTATTCAAATTTTTAACTATTTTTTTAATTTTTTTTAATAAGAGTAAATTTTTACCTTCGGCGTTTTATCGTCTGCTACTTTACTTCGTTTAAATCGAATTGTCTGAAACTGAGAATTTTCGTTTAATGTTTATTTAAATTTCATGACTTTAACTGCATAATTTATTTCTAAACAAACTGTTGCTTTTGAAGTGGCTGAAAGAGCGGCTGATACTATCATCCATATTTTTAAAGCACAGTGTATTTTTATAGAAACATAAGATTTAGAATAATCATATTTATAAAAGTCAAATTATGATATAAACATACAACCCTCTAGAAACTAAATTAATGGAAGTTCAATGGTTATGTAAAAATGATCTGCAGCTACTTAATGGCTGGTTCAGTGGGTTCTGTGGACAAGTAAGAAAAATTATATAAACGATACCCAACATTCTGGATTCAATTAACAACGAGGATACGATGTTTATTAAATGAATTTAAGAAGTTTTAAAACATAAAAAATCAACTCATTTTTTATCCTAAAATGTATTTTTGTGCGTAGCGTATTTTCATTATATCCTTAAAATTCTAATTTAGAATGTAATTGTCAAGAACTGAATCCTAATCATCAGTAATATAATAAGTAATCATTACGGTTATTAATAAATCCTTCTTATAAAGTAATTGCAAATATTAAAAAAAAACTTTCTGTCTGAATAAAAATATTTTTCTGTGCAAATATTTTTAATTTTATATTAATCAAGATTGCACACGATATTATTTATTTGCACTTCAATTCTTACCGTCAGTTCTAGTAGAAGTTACAAATCAATTATATTTAATTAAGGATTGGATTAGATTGGATTGGATTATTTAATTATGGCAAAGAACACGAGGGCTATCTGCCTAAAGGGAGGGATGCCTTCGTGGAAGACTTTCTAAGGGAAACTGGCTCGTATGCACGTTACACATGGGGAAAACACGAAAACGCCCATGCGGCCAGCCCGTTCGGGGGATTCGAACCTCGGACCGAACTACCAGTGTTCAGCGCCTTTACCGCTCGGTCGCTGGTGGGCTGTTTAATTAAGAAATGACCATCTAAGTTTACAAACAGCGTACCGTAACAGCAATTCAATTATTGGCGCCGTATCTTTCATGTTACTCCCGATTGGCAAGCCACATGATTTTTAATGAGTATTCGGGTTTTGCTAGAAACTTCACTTGGAAATCGCGCTTAAACTAGGTTAGTTGCTTATTTGAACATAGAAAGAACATGGGAACTATTTGATTAAGATGCTTTCATAGAGAACCTTTGTAAAAAGAACCTAGAAAACTACGAAAACCAACCATGCAAGCCTGGGTTAGACTTCGCAACAAACAATTAGTATTTAACAATCTTCAAATGCTAGGCAACTGGTGAGGCTCCAATTAAATCTCCAATTTAATATTTTATTTGTAAATATTTAAAATATTGTTGTATTCTTAGACACAAAAAGCAGAATTTAAGTTTTGTTAACTCGTTGGTAAACTATGCCGTAGTGCAAATGAATATTCAATTTCTTTTGCAATAATTGTATTCACTTAATATTCTTGGAATATGAGCTAAAGAAGGAACGTTCTCGTAAGATTAAAAAGTGTTTAAGTCCAGTGATATTAGGTTTGTCTTACAAGCTCAGGATCAAAACGATTCTGCAATTGCCCGAGTAGTTGACTTGTAAATGGCTGTGAATTAAGCAGATGACTTTTATTCTTACGTTTTCAGTCTATTCCAAATGTTTTGGTTGGTTTATTATTAAATTACTGCAAAGCAGTCGAGGGCTATCTGCCTTAAGGGAGGGATGCCTTCGTGGAGGACTTTTTAAGGGAAACTGGCTCGTATACACGTTACACATGGGGAAAACCACGAAAACACCCATGCAGGCAGCCCGTTCGCGGGATTCGAACCTCTCAAAATGTTCTGTATTGCATGACAATGCATCTTTTCATTATTCAATAACCAGTCGGAGAATCGCTTGTGTTCCTAAAATAAGTATGTGTACTCAGTCGTCCTGCATGTTCTTCAAATTTGTCTTCTTGTGATTTTTTTTTCTTTCCCCAAAACTAAAGTTGCCTATCAAAGGAAAGTTTTTTGACATTGAAGAGACAGAAGGAGTATGATATCTACTTTTAGAGGCATTTCAAAAACAGATCTCTGCAAGCCTTCTCTTCCATTACATGTTGTGCAGTCAGACAAAAATTTGCATCAGCCTAAATTCTATAATCTATTTTTATTACACTCTGATTACTTTATTAACATACAGTGAATATATACTAAATCTTTTAATTCAGCTTAATTAATTCGGAATTTTTGACGGAATTGTTATCGAAACTAGGACTTAGAAGATAAGTCAAATGAAATATTTCGACAACCCAATAAATACAAGGTCGAAGTTTCAATATTTCATTTTCGGACGGAGGGGAATTTTTTTCAGTTTTGGTCCATTATCCTAAGTATATTTGCTTCGATTCTTTATTTTTCCATAAAAGCGAAACATTTACGCAGGGTATACATATAACACATAGCTTCAAATTAAAATTTAATAATATACAGAGTGGTTATAATTAAAGTTCCACATTGAAACGGTCATAAAAGGAAACTACTGGATCAAATGTTATCAAACTTGGAAATCGTGTAAAGGAGGTCATGGGAATTTATTTTCCGCGAAAAAAAGGAAGTTCGATACCTCACCACCAGGGGGAAAATGGCGCTGTATGCAATATTGTTAAACGAAATATGGGTCGGAATCTAACTTAACCTTTTGTTACACGGGTTTAATATGATATATAACCTTAAGAACTTTTAAGTAGGCAAATTACTATTTAAAGGCGTTAATTTCTATAAAAGTCGAGTGCACCATCCGTGTAAGTGAGAAATTCGTCTGTGAAAACCACGAATTAGCGATTAGAAAATGTGAGATCGCAAATCACTCGTACAAGTGCGTGCAATCTGGAAATCGTTTTCTTACAGATCGCTAATTTGTAATTTTTGGAGCCTGAATTCGGCACTAAAACATGAAGATACTGATTCAAAACGCTTTTAATCGATTTGGGCCAAAGAAATTCCTCATGTTATCTATCTAGTTCCATTGCATTCTCCTACTGCATTCGATTGCATAGCAGTCATTCCACACCGTTTAGTGTTGAATGACAGCTAGTTTTATAACTGAACCATTTTTCTCTGAAGAGCAGTCGACAGCTGGACTACTGTGATTGCAGCTCACTTAGAGTCAATGTTAAAATGTTTCATGATACATGAACTGCAGTAACGTGGCATTTTAGATACTCCGATTTTTATGCAGGGCTGGGGCCCACCTCACGTTTGTCGCACAGTTACTTTAGCAACATTTCACGAATGAACGTCTTATAAGCCAACACTTCCCCTCTTCCCACCAGACCTCAACCTCTGTGACTTTTAGCTATGGGGTTTTCTCAAAAGCACTGTTTATAGTGATAATCTAAACAATTTGGCAGAAATGAAAAATGTGATACACTGACATGTCCGTAACATTCCTCCTGATATGCTAAGAGCTGCTGTTGAGAATGCAGTAACAGGATTTAACTTGCTTTCGGAAAATGCTGGACGCTACATTGAACATGCTTTGTAACACATTTCGGAAAATATTAAACACATTTTAAACAGATGTTTTCGTGTCTTATTTCATTTAACAATATTGTATACATCGCCATTTTTCCCCTGGGGGTGAGTTTTTTTTTTTTCCGCGGAAAATAAATTCCCATAACCTCCTTTACACGACTCCCAAGTTTGATAACATTTGGTCCGGTAGTTTTCCTTTTATGACCATTTCAAATTGAAACTTTAATTATAGCCACCATGTAAATTAAACTTTAAAAGTTTGACAGTTTGGTTCAAGTCCCAGCTTTAAAAAATATATATAAATGTAATCTTTTATATTAATTCATTTAGAAAGAATGTTTTAAGAAGATAATTTTTCTCTCGCGTTATAGATTGTATAAAAAAACATGATCTTTAAATATGGTTTAGTCATTTAGCAAAAATCTCTTAATAAAAATATATATCCTTTGGACTTCGCTTTAAACTCTATTTATAGTTAAAATGACTAGAAAATGAGAAGCTGGTTTCAGCTAAAACGCAATTCATGTAATTGATATTTTAAAAAATTTACAAGAATGCAAAATTTATGGAAGTCTAGCAATCGAAAAATCTTAATTTTCTTGTGTGAGCACTGAAAATAACTGTAGAAGGAAAAATTGTTGCAGAAAAGTAAGCAAAAATTTGCAGGGAAATTTGGCTGTCAGACATACCAAGATGTTTCAAAAAGTTGGACGCTTTTGAATATACTTTCAGGATACTTCAAAGAATTTAGGCGTTCAAAGAGAAAAAGACAAAAACGATATCATTGCAGATTAAAGTGAAGAGCGACTGGTTTTAGGCTGTATGGTTGTATAAATTTAAATTACGTTCTAGAACATCATATCGTATCATAAATGGAGAATCCTATGATTTTCTCAGTCGAATTATTTGAAGATTCATGAGTTTATCCAGTATTGTGTGTGGATGTCACCTAAAGGCATTTTTTTCTTCTCCTGATGAAACAGCAGCCAAGCGGTAAAGTCGCTGAACACTGGTAGTTCGGTCCGAGGTTCGAATCCCGCGAACGGGCTGTCTGCATGGGCGTTTTCGTGGTTTTCTCCATGTGTAATGTGTATGCGAGCCAGTTTTCCTTAGAAAGTCCTCCACGAAGGCTTCCCTTCCCTTAGGCAGATAGCCCTAGTGTGCTTTGTCATAATTAAATAAACCAAAACCTCTTGATGAAACCAGTCTTTCCTTTCATCTCCTACCTTCAAAATTTTTAGCCTCTAAAGACTGATAAAGGCTCTGATGAAATACTTCGTGAAGAACGTTTAAAGGGAAACCAGCTGTCATACACGGTACACATGGGAAAATCCACGAAAACGCCCATGCAACCAGCCCGTTTACCGGGAATCGAACCCCGGAGTGAACTACCAGGGTTCAGCGACTTTACCGCTCGGCCGTTTGTGGGCCTTTATGAAATGGAAGGCGATAACTTTATTTAAAATGATTGTCACAAATATCAAGATATTTCGAAAAGTTGGATGCTTTTTAGTATACTTGCAGAAAGCCTAAAGAAAAAGAGCAAGAATAAAGTAGAATGCCTGAAGAAAAAGAGAAGAAAAAATTAATTTTTGCGTAAAATTTAGTATTAGTATTTTATTTTAATTTAAAACCTTTTAATCTTATGATATTTGATTCTTGCGATTTCAAAAATAAAATATTTGATTAAAATATGAATAAAATTTTAAGAAAACAAATGTAGGATAAAATTGTGTAAAGCAATGGGCACAATGATAAAACTGTTTAAAGCTGTGTATGCAAGTCATCCTAAGTTAAAATTCCGGTTATACATCTCTCTTATTTATATATATCTTTTCTGAACGGTACATTGAAAGGCGTGTTAACTGTGCTTTGTTTTCTCTTTTAATATATGCAGTTTTCAAACGCATCGTAGTCTGGGTTACAAAGTCTTCTTCCGAAAGAAGCGCAATTCAAATAAATAAAATCAAATTCTGGAAAATTTATATTAATAAATATATTTAAAATGCTGAGTTCGAAGGAATAAATAGAAAATTTAAAAAAAATTATCTGAAGAGACAATGCAACACAAACAATTAAGATAAAAGTATAAAAATTTAAAAATTACCTAAAATAAATCTATGACAAGTGTATATAAAGAAAACTACTTGAAAAAAAATAAACGCTGCACCTTTATTTATGCAGTTTGAATAGGTAAATAGAAATTTTTAAAACAGTTATTCGGGAAAAAAAAAAAAAAAAAAAAAAAAAATGTAACTTAAACATTTAAAATGAAATTCGAAAAAGAAAATAATACTTAAAATAATAAGTTACAATTAAAAATATAATATAAAGAACATTATTTGGAAAAAAGGAACGATGGTGACTTTTTTTCCTCTTACGGGAAAGGAAACTAGGCTGCCATATATTAAGAAGTTCACCAAGTGAACTATTCTTGGCGCAAACTTAACAAAAAGTGCCAACATAAATTTGTGAATTTCTCCGTAAATTTCGCTCCAAATTTTACAAAATTTCATATTTGGGCGTAATTTGAGTTGTACAATCGAAATGTGTATAAAAATTGGTATGTTATTTCAGAAAAAGTCCGATTTTGTGTCAAAATACCTATGATAGAATAGTGCTATATATAAATCTAATATATATCCTAAGTCGCGCTTTCGAGACATGAAGAACGGAATTTGAATTTTGTCAATCGGCCGAGTAGAACGGTAGATATAGCACTGTCCCATTTTTTTTTTTTTTTTTTTTTTTTTTTTGAGCAGTGTACCAGCAGTTATTTTTTTAAATCTGATTAACACCTGTTTCAGAGATGTACAACATTGTTTCACTCAAAAGAACTATATACCTTATTAAAAATCGTTTTTATTCAAGATCTGTTTCCTTCGTTTTTTTAACATGCATAATGTGTGCGCAATGTAAAATAAAATTATTCGTACTTCCTTCAACGTTTAGAGTTGATCTTATTATTTTGGGCCCACCAGCGGCCGAGCGGTAAAGTTGCTGAACACTGGTAGTTCGGTCTGAGGTTCAAATCCCGCGAACGGGCTGGCTGCATGGGTGTTTTCGTGGTTTTCCCCATGTGTAACGTGTATACGAGCCAGTTTCCCTTAGAAAGTCCTCCACGGAAGGCATCCCTCCTCTTAGGCAGATAGCCTTAGTGTGCTTTGCCATAATTAAATACACCACCTTATTATTTTGGGGGGGATTATTTAAGATGCCTTCTGGAAACCCTGATCTACTACGACATAAGGTGTGATATAGCGACTAGTTTCATTGATTTGCATTTACGTCTGTTTCGTATAGCTAATTGAGGACCAGGTGCATAATTATACACACCAGGGGGGATTATTTGATTAAACTCTTTTGATCAAGTAATTGATTTTTATCAAATTCTTATTTATATTTATATTGAAGTTTATACTTTTAATTTAGTTTTATTTATTTCTTTGTTTAATTTGGCTTACTTTTATTATTTGCTTAAATATGCCAACTAACCTACTGATTATTGCGAATAATTTCCTTCTAAAATATCTTTTTTTAAGCATACAACTTTTAACTCCGAACCTATGTACTTAAAGTACGGGAGGTAATGTTTTCCTAACCAAAAATTCGTTAATGAGTTTTCAGTGAACAAGCACAAATTAGGGTTCCCCAAATCCGTGTTTATTATTTATAGCATGATGTCTGCTGACCTGCGTATGTGTGGGACGAGTTTTCACAATATGATAATTCTTATATGAAACTTCCAAAAATTTTCATTTTGTGTATTGAAGTATTCTGCATGTATATAAAGAGTTAGTAAGATTTCGAAAATCATTACTTTAAAGGTAGACAATAACAGTTACTAATGGACATTTAGAAGTGATGTTTTACTTGAAATCCATTATAGTTTTTAAAGAAAAATTATATTAAAATATAATCTATGATATCTTAATTTTAGTATTTAAGACCTTTATATCGATGGAAACAAAATATTAGATTTTGGCTTAAATTGATAAACCGAAAGTGATACTTTTTTTACTTGAAGCAGTAAACATACTTTCCTGGAAAAGGGGTATTATAAGATAATATAAAACTTCTCAAATTTGGTATTTAAAATATGTTTGTGCCTGAAAGAAAACATATATATATATATATATAAGCATTAAATACTTTCTTAGAATTATTCCAAATGAAACGAGAATAAACTGATTTTGTAGGTGAGCTCTCGTTATGAAGCAGTTAAACGTATTAGCCTCAGTCCTCAATTTTGTGTCCGTTTCGTTCTTGTGTTGAATCACATTTCAAATGAAAATGTTGAAACCATCTACTATCACCATTTACTGTGTTTTAAAAATGATATAGCAAACATAAATAATCTAGCGAGAACAAAAATTGTATGGAAACACGTAACACTATTGGAAATTATAAAGATGTGCTACTTTTAAAAATCTTGTGATTTTGTTGTTATGTGTTGTATGGCGTAAGTGCGAAGAAAGTGATGTTTAATAAAGAAATCTATGAGGACAAATAAAAAACATGAAAGTAAAGACAAAACACCGATAAGAAAAGTCTGAACGCTTTCGGATTTTACATTACACCCAAAGGGGCCTTTTTTTAACGCTTTGTGTGTTACCTTTATTTTTTAAATGTTCTTTGTACTTAAACCATAAAATTCTCTTCCACAGCGATATCACAAAATAATTTTAAAATGAGCATTATCTTTAGAATTTCCGATACACAGTCTCACACGCTGGAGTTAATTTTTTTTTCGGTACAGTTACAAGATCTACTTGCTTATCTTCTAAGTGACAAATAGTACGTGTAGTAAGTACGTACGTGCAGGAACTACACAGAAGAAGGATTAAGAGTACCCTTTATTAAACTCTTTAAATTTAACAATGCGTCTAGTTGACGCTAACACACTACGCCTCATTTGAGCAGTAACTCAAATAATAAGAACTAAACTAAAAGTCGAAGATATTAGCTAGTAGTAGAAATTACTCTGCAGGGCTCAGATAATCCTGTTTCTTAAAACCGCGTCGAAATCTAGTAGCAGCAAAGTATTAGCTGTTATGCCACATTAACCAACAATATCTGCAGAAATAGAAGCTAACGCTACAGAGTTGACGGCGTTGAGCTCAAATACTCTTATATTCCGTTCTAGAACTCGGTTATTTAAACCTTTCCTTCTCAAGGTAGAATTTGCATTAGTTCACGCGCGCTAAGAAATTTAAATATTCAAAATTCAAATCTCGGGCTTCCAAGGGCCCATATTCGGTTGGGGCTAAGTTATTCAAATTTGGGTGGCTCTAGGTACCGCTTTGTTTTCCGCAATGAGAAAAACATTCATGCTGATTCTTTATTATTTAGTTTCTTTAAATATAAGGCATGATGGTAATATCTGGCGGCAACATTTTGAAAAGTGAATCCACGCAGAAAGTGAAGCGACGCAGAATGCTGTTTTGAGACAAACAATCCTCTGAATCTAACGCCTATTTAGGCTAATAATAAATCAAATTAAAAATTTAAAATTCAGGCTTCTAGATGCTCATATTCGGTGGAGGATTACGTTATTTAAAATTTGAACACTCTAGGTACCTTTGTTTTATTACAATACTAAAAACATACATACATTTATGCAGATTCTGTATTATTTAATTTCGTTAAATATAACGCAGAGCGATAATATTTGTTGGCAACGATTTGAAAAGTGATTCGAGGATTATAGTCAATCGACGAAAAATGCGAAACGAAATTAATAGCCCTTCTGGGTCCTTTGGACTAAAAATTGCCATTTTATGAAGATAACTGCATACGGATTATTATGAACTCGGAAAATACTGGACGAAGTAATATATACCAACATTTTATACTTTATCGGGAATTTTAAAATTATGCTGCTTTTAAAACTTTTGTGATCGTTGTCATTGGTTTGTGAAGCCAAATTACTGCATAACCAGAGGTTATACGAAGATCGATGCAAAAGTTTCAGATGAAAACATAAGAACGAATATATAAATGAGCACGTATAATTTTCCACTGTATAGGAGAAGAGAATAATAAAGCACAAGTAATGTTGCAGCATTTATGTTTACGTTTTTCTAACACAATTTTATTTAACTCAATTCTTTCTTCAATGAGCAACGAGCTTTAAGTAAATTGTTGCGCTCTCGTTAATATTTAAAACATGAAATTGGGAGGGGGGATATCATAAACTAGTTATATCAGATTATTACTTCCTTATAAGAAATTAAGGAAATATTGCAACCACGAAATATTTTGGCTATCATATTTCAACGAAAATATCCATCTTAACCTTCTCGAATCCAGATGGACGATTTTTTCCCCTGACATTTTTGCGTGTTTTGCGTCTTTTTTGCTTGACGGAAAAATAACTCTTTTTTTTTTTTTTTTTTTCCAAAACTGTTGTAAAATGGATTTAAATTGGATTCTAAAGAGATATTCTTCAGGACATCTGTACCTACGTGTGTATATATATATATATATGTTACCACCCCTTACATTCAGCTTAAAATTACTTACACTCGGTCTTCACATTTGCAGTAGTTGGTCGTAGTCATATACTTTGCAGAAGCATTTTAAGTGACTAAAATATTCGTGTTTTGGTAATGTCAAATTTAAAAAAAAAAAAAAAAAAAAAAAAAATGGCAAATAATGAAATCTAACTTTTAATTTGAGCTCCCGGTTCTTACCCTTATATTTGGGAATGTTTTATATGCGTTAAGAAAAAATTAAAGACGTTTGACTCCCGCAAGACACAAATTGATCGGGATATATAGTTTCTATATTTGCAGTTTCTGACATAACTTTCAACTGGTCTTGAGGAATTAGTTAATTAAGTTAGAATTCTAGAGATATAAGGTATCTTTTGGAAGCACGAAAGATGAAAAAGCAATCACCTTCACCGGGAATCGAACCACGGACCTCTGGAATACTGGCCCAGCGTCCAACCACTACACCACGAAGGCTTTAGAAATGCCTTATATACTCCCCCTCTTAAAGGGCGACTAGGGTTTTTAGGGGATCCAATCGACAAATACTGAGTGAGGTGAATCATCGTTCAACACCCTTTTCAGTTCGGGCGTCCCTGTAGAGACATTAGGTATTTTTTAGGAACAGGCAAGATGGAAATTGAGCAATCGTCCTCGCCGGGAATCGAACCAAGGACCTCTGGAATACCGTCCCAGCGTGCATAATCACTACACCACGAAGGCGGGAGAAATACCTTATAGAATAACTGGAGGAAATCAGTTTAATTGAAGTAAAAAGAAATTGTGTAATTTAATAGGCAGTACAAGGAAATCATGTGGTATCCGTATTAGAGTTTTTTAAATTACAATTGCGCGATGGAATAAAATAATATAATACTTACTACATTTAAATTAATTCCCGATAAGCATTTAAATTCCATTGAGTGAAATTACTTAGTACTGTACTGTAAAAAATAATAGTTAAAATACATCTGAAAATATTATGACAATTTACCTGAAAGTAAAGCTTACAGCATATGGAATCTTAAAGATATTTATTCATTTTTGAACATAAAATTTACTCGATGTTAAAACTAAAATATTTCTATCATAATTCGTTTAAATATTCTACCCATCTTACATATTTATAATGATCATTTCCAGGTATTTATATTATTTGTGGTCTAATATTTTTAAAAGTGATATAAACTGATAAAAGATTTCATAATCATACATTTATTTAATAATGTAAGAATATGATCTCGGAAAGTGGTAAGCTGCTTTCTAATTTCATAATATTTATTTTTATATACGAGAATGATAATTGAGATATAAGGAATTTGTCTGAGATGAGATGTTAAAGCTAAAAATGATTATCCAGATTTTAAAGGAAATTTCAAGTATCGAAAATTTATGACATTAAAAATTAGATTATTTCGCTTATCTTTGATTACAGAAGAAGTCTTATTATTTCACTGAAAGAAAGATAATGTTTCTGATGTCTCGATTGATAATTTTAACTCTCCTAGAAATTCTAGATTTAGATAATATTAAATACATTTGCTTCATTAAATTAAAAATTATTTTCCGAAAAATTATTTAGCAAATTATATAAAATGTAATTTTTTACATATTTTGAAGAAACGTTACATATGATAGTCTAAGCATATATTTTTAAAAAAACTTTATAATTTAATTTTCAATTTATTTAAATTGCATTTTCGAGAAAGCTTTGCATATTTTCGTATTATGATTATATTTTGTAAGATTTAGTTTTGAGTTTTTTAATTACTTAGAATTTTAGTTAATTTTACTATGATACTTTCATACCTGAAACCACCACTGTCCCTGTGTAAAAGAAGTACTTTCTAAGCATGAAAGAATAAAAATGCTTTAGATCTAAATGACTAGATATTTATTCATTGGCGATTTATGTAAATGAGGAAGAAATGAGATTACGACGCAAATGAGATTACGATTTGTGCAAATGAGGTAGAAACGAGTATTTAAGCTGAAATCTGGGTCACTTCAGTAGGATAGCGTCTTCCGCCTTTCGGCGACGTTGTTGCTGCTAATCTAAGCTTAGTGTTATGCTGCTGTAGTGCTACGTGCCGGCTAGTATACGCCGGTGATCTTAAATAAAGGCCAACTTTGTTAAACAGGATCCTGTACAGCTACGCCTAGTTAACTTTATTTAGTTACATTAGTTTAATATTTTCTGTTTTGAGTTAAAGCCCGAGTGGAGGCTTACTGTAAGCCTGAGAGGGACCATGAGTTAATTCATTTTGAGTTGGATTGAACGAGCAAATTTAACCTTTCTTTAGACTTGTTACTCACAAGAACAACAAAAAGTCCCACACAGTTCTTCAAAATTCTAGCTCTCAAAGAACTCTAATTTAGCTAGGATGTTACACATTTTCTATGGCTTATAACTTAAAGTAAAGTAAAAACTAAAATGAAAGGCTTGTTAGAATAAAAGCATTATAAAGATGAGACTGTTTTCTCATGGTTAAATTTTAAGTCTATAAAATCTGATTCTGACTCAAAACTAAACATCTGGTTGATTTATATTACTGGTTAAATCATTTACAAACAGCATAGCTATTATCTAGTTGTTTTGCCTTCCACAGATTCAGTTGGCATTCGTCTCAGTGATGGAGTGGCCATGGTTGGTTACGGCTGCACATACACAAGGATGAATTTGTACTTTTTTACTTTTACGCCTGTCTACATTTTTTGACATAAATTTGCATAATTTTTTGACAAAAGCGGAATAGGTGATGTGATTCAAAAAAAGGCAGGATATTATTTAACTCAAAAATTTAATTACTAGTAAAAATTTTAAAATTATTATCACGTTGTAAATATATTTAAAATCTTAAAAAAATTCTAAAAAACCCTAGAAAGCATGCAAATTTAATTAATATTTAAATTTATTATAAAAATTGCGGAATTGTATTTTTATTCAAAATATTTAATGAAAATAATCTCATTGTAAATAAATTAAATTAAAAATCAGAGAGTTCGTTAAATCCTTTTCTTGTTAAATAAAATCTTCCACATTTTTTTGACGGTATGATAGCCTGCATATCACAAAAAGATTTTCTATATAATGCATTCTAACTTACGTCGATAACCGTTTGGTTGAAATTCATTTACCTAAAATGATCCACATGACAGATTAATCACTAGAAAAATTCAATTTCTAAACTGATAGAAATAATAAACAGAAAGCATTTTGTTCTTTACATTAATATAAATGAATGGCTATTCCATGCAAACTGCTAACAGTAAAATCAATCTATCTCATTTCTGTAATCGCATAGTAAAGTCGGAAAACATATTTTCGAAATGAAGTAACAAATATATCGATTGATATTGATTCAGCCATTCTAAAATTATAAAGTAAATTAGAAACAGTGTCTTCAATTTTATTTTATTGATTATTCTGATGCTGAAAAGAATATATTTTTGTTCTTCCTGTATTTGAATACCGGGAAGAGATAAGACAATGTTTCAAAAATATCTGTTAAAACTAATGAAGACGTACGCATCTATATTTTAATAATTTCCAAAAATAACAAAAGCTGTTCAGCAAAAACGTTCCACCCCACGATGAGAAATGGTGTTTCAAAACGAAGATATCACTGGAAGTAGCCTTATTAGTAACATATTTTTATTTTTAATTATCCTTCAGCATATTAATTTAAGTGGATATTTTTTCCTCCTGTTACAAGCAGCTTTACAATAAATTAAATAGTTATTTCGATACCATTGCTCTATTTTTGTATAGGTATAGGACGTTCCAAGAATAGAAGAAGAAAAATGCCTTATTGGCTTAAAAATACCCACTTCCTTTCTGCATTTATGCGGACTGATAATGATAATAAAATATGTTCCGTTTTGAAGATGCTTCCATTGTTTGAATCTTTGGTACACATATTGTATATCGGAGGCCAATAATTTTAATATATATGAAAATTGATATCTTCTTTGATACTTCAAGAACGTAATGTTTTATTTTCTTTTCTGTAACCATATTTGTTACAGTTTTATAAACATACATCCAAAAGCAAGAAAGACTAAGACAAAATCAACATCTTTCTATGCTCATATTTTATGTATCCACATCGAAGAATACATAGAAATACTAAATGGGATTTCATTCGACTGGCAATCGGGAGGTCCGATGTTCGAATCCCGTTGAGGGCAATGTAAATTTTTCCCATATCTTGCCTAACTAAAAATGATCTCTATAATTGACGTCGGTACTAAAAGGTGATGGACAGTAATTGCTACCACTAGGATTTGGCAACTGGTTGCCTTCATCGCCAGTCGGCCTATATAAAGGGGAGTATACAAAGGTTGTTTGCACATTTTTTAAACTTTGCTTTCCTACAAGAAAAAAATCACCTGCCCTGAAATCGTTTTTAAACTGCAAATACATTTTGAAGGTATAAATTATCACCTGCTATTTAAAAATTATGTTTTTATGCAAAATGAGGCTTCTAAAGAAACAATGGACGGAATCCTATGATTGTGCCCCGAAGAAATTATTAGTATTTAGTATTTGAAAAATATACTGAAAGCCATGATGTTTCGGTGTCTAAGCCAACGATAGATACTATTGTCAGTAAGAAAGGAATAAATGTCAAAGTTTGTTTTCAAGGAGAAAATTGTTCAAAATACATATCCAAGGAAAAAAAAAGGAATGTTTTGAATGTTGTTGGAAAGGTTAAGAACTTTAATGTTAAAAGAAAATCTTGGAAGTCAAACGACAGTTGCATAATCATTAAAGTTTTCAGTGTCAAGCGTTAATCAAAGTTATTAACACAATTGAATCTTAAAAAAGCAGAAAAAAGTAATGTGCTTTGTCTTTCTCCACGACATATCGCCAAAACCAGAACGACCTGCAGAATTCTGTATGAGAAACAGTTATTCGGTCAAAAATGGAAAAAAGTTTTCAAACAGATGAATCTTGGGTATATTTAAGTGACAGAATAAAAAGAGATACTTTGATTATCATCAAAGAGAAGGAAATTTTCAGAACATGATTCAAAGAATCTAAAGAAAGTTTTTCAAAGGCATTTATGATTGTTTCTGGTTTTTTATATAACGACAAATAAAAATTTAAGAGAGTGCAGGACGCTATTCAAGTCAACTCCACATATTATCAACAATATATATTAGACCCAATTTTTCAAATACAAAATATTTTCTCTCTTGTCAGAGTGCCATGAGTCAGCAGAATTGCATCAGAAATAGCAAGCAGCCGCAGGACAAAATCCAGTGTAAATTTCCTGGAAAAATGAAACAAGAAACGTGCATCAAGGCCATACCCTTCACTCATATCCTTAGTAAATCTCCTGATGTAACATCCAAACATTTTTGCGCATTTGGGCTTTTAAAAACAGGATTGACCAGACGTCGACCTACAACCATTCATTGGACTTTGGAAAGCTGCTCAAGAGGAATGAGATAAAATACCTCTTCGGCTACTCAAAAAGCTTTTTTGTCTTGGAAATTACGGTGCAGAAAGATAGTGAAGATTAAGGGTTATAAATGTAACATTTAAACTCAAAAATTTTAAGTAGACTATTTCTGTAAATACTATGAATATTGTCTAAAAAATGTGCGAGCAGCCTCTGTATAAAATATTTTCTCCTTTCTTTCCACTTGCCTTCGTGGTGTAACCAGATAGCACATTTGGCTAACAATCGGTCCAGTGTTTGACTCCCGGCGAGAGCAGTTCACATTTCATTGAGGTTAATGGCTACCTTGCTAAACTGGCGTGATGTAAAATGGTGCTGGTTTTGGCGAATAATTTTTGTCACCAAATTGGACGAGAAATCGCCAAAAGTCGCTAAACTTGGCGACCATTGGGAAGACCCTATTATCCGATGCCTTAGATCTGCAAATGAATAACTAACTGCACTTGATCCCTATATGTAACTTTAAACGTATTGGAAGATACTAAAATTTCTCGGCAGTTGCGGAAACTATATAAAAGCACAAGATCTTAATTTTTCAGTTCAGTATAACTTCGGAGTATTGAGGGGTCTCAGTGCAAGCTTCTCCTTTTAGATGTGCTTTACATTGCGTTGTGCTTATTGGTCTTATTAGTTTGAAGTAGTAATTACTTATTGTGATCTGTTTTACGTACTGATGCTAATGCTGACTACGTAATTTCACTAATATATCTTATGTTATTACATACTAATCATCAAGCCCTATTTATATTTCGTAATGCTGTTTCTAAGTTTATTACCCTTTGGGAAGGTGATCATTTTTGTCTTATCGATGCTGAATTTGAGTTTGAGTTTAGGGCTTCAGTCAGTGATAAGATCTAATGCCTTTTTCGCTTTGTTTTCTATTTCGGTGCGATTACCTCCTTGAATGATTAGGATAAAAAGTCGTCGGCATATGCTTGGATTTGTGCGTTTCCTTCGAAATCTAGATATAGTGCAGTATTCACAATCAGATTCCACAATATTGGGCCAATGCTGGATCCTCCGGGGGGGACCGCCGGCCACCAGAGTTGGTTGAATGCCGAGGAAACGTCTAAGGAGATTATACATGTGTGGAGACCTCGCTACTTGTTATGGTGTATTTGTTCTTGAACTTTGTGAAGGCGGTGCTCTTTCCCTCCGTGAAGCTGTAGTGCGCTTTGTTGATGAGGTGGTTTTTCTCCAGGTAGAAAGTGAGAAATCTGGCTATTAGTTTGGCTAGGACTTTTCTCCAGGCGGAGAGGAGATAGATAGGCCTATGTGCTTCGGTTGTTTACTGTGCTTGCCTTCTATTTTGAAAAGAACAAGCTTGTCCTTCTTTTGGAATCTGGGAAATAGACTTTTTAAAGGCATGCATTAAAGAGATATGTTAGTTGGTCTTCGTTTGCGATTCTCAAGTCTTCGACGAAGTCTATATTACGTTGTCGGTGCTCTCTTTTCGGTGCGAATACCTTCTGAGGAGCGATGGTACCGTCGTAGGGCTCGTACCTTTTTTCTTGTAATTGTGAGATCCTAATTCCACTATGGGTTGCTTTTATAATGTTTGTTGTTCTTATTTGAATTACCGACGTTTTTAGTGTGCTCATAGTTTTCATGGGTGAGTTTCGCGGGGATCTTTATGTGCTTATTTATTTCCGTGATGGTATGTGGTAGTGAAACTGCAGTCTATTATTCTGCGAGTTTTTGCTTGAATGTCATTCAGTCTATATGACTTAGTTTCATTTTGTTAGTGTTTCTGCTCTGTAAGTCTATATTATCGATGTCATATTGCATGTAGTTATGGTTGCTGAAGTTTGCTTCCCCCTGGACCTTCCAATCTGAAATCTCGATTGGATTTTCTTTCCGAAATAAATTGAGATCGACCCACGAGGTACCCCTGGAACCAGTCAAGGCAGGAGTGTTTATGGGAGTATTTATGGGTCTTACGTCTTTCACTTGCTAGTCTATGCCCATTTAAAACATTTTCTTTTCTGCTTAAGATTTTTTCAATAAGATTTATGGCATTCCTTAGGCACTTTTCCAGGCTCTAGATCTGTTATTCGATGGCAACAATAGGAGTCGATTTTGCACCACTAATCATCAGTCGCAACATGTTTCTTTCTAAACTATCTAGCTTGTTTTTCTAATGGAATCTGATGCAGTAATAAAAACATCATTACCATATTCAAAAATAAGACGCACATAACATTTAAAGGCTGTGCACCAAACATCTTGGGTCGAAACCTAAGTAATACCAGCCAAACATTTCAGTAATTTAGATCTCTAATATTCTGAATCAATGGACGCATATTATTTCTATCCTACAGGATAATTTTAGGTAAAAATAAATGCCCAAATAAACACAATCGTATGTTCTATTTAGATCTTTATTTTTAGAATGAATGTGAATGTCATGGTATTTAATACTAAGACAGAAAATTCGAAGGTAATTTTTTGAGTACTAACTACAATATTATTCTCAAGAGTTCAGTGTTGAGAACATATAAAACCTGCTGTAAGACACTCCTCCAGGCCCAAAAATGTCGGATCCAGTAGCACTCATCACAATATCATCAAACAACAAGTTATTAATGCCTGGGACAGCTCTAGAAGTATTTCCAGTTAAATCGCTTGTCATAACATTAAAAGGAAAAAGGAGTCACTCGACACATTTTGACTATATTTTTAACTTATAAATCTTTGATCAATAAAACGTTTAATCCATTTTCATAAGTTGTTAGAAATACCACAAGAAATCAGTCATTTAACCAATTCTGCTCTCCACATTTTATCAAGAGCATTCTTGAAATCTACGAATATAGCAAGGGTACTTTTTTGCTTTCTCTGAAAGGCATCCTTTATCTTTCGAGATAAACGGACTATTCGTTTAGCAAAACACCTATATGTCTTCTAAAACCCGCCTGCCTTTCAGAAATCACACTAGATTTGTCCAACACAAACAACAATCTTTTAACAACCAATCTCTCAGTTAATTTACATAAAATATTTGTAAGAAAGACTGGGCGATAACTGTCCAAATTCCTTTCAGATTTGTTATGTTTAAGAATTGGTACTATGATAGTCTTTCTCCAGGTAAACAATTTCTATACGTTTGGTTTACAAAATTCAGTAATACAAGTTTCGCATAATCTCGAAGATTAGTGAATAATTCAGGTAAGATTCCATTAGGGCCTGCACTGTTACTGAAGTACTAAACTAAAGTACCAAGACCATTTTTAAGCTCTGAAATCAGCATCGAAAAGCTTACCAAACCTTATGTATTTATGCCTTCTATAGTTCTCAATTCATTTTTCTTTATTTTAATAGTAGGTTTGAAATTACTAATTTTAGCATAGTGCTACAAAAGGCATTTGAGATGTTTTTATCAGTAGTATGTTCTTTGGTACCAAATTTAATACGTTCATATCGTTTAATTTTTTTAAAATTTTTACTCTTAGATAAAAATCTGGGAGCCACTATTCCATTGTTTTTAAACTCCAGTCCTTCCCAAATGTTTTTAAATGTAGAACGCTTAGATTCTATAATAGATGTTTTAAAAATAGCCTGTGCCTTACGGAAAGCTATACAATCCTATCTCGATCCTGTTTTATGAACCCTCTGGCGAGCTTTATCTGAGTCATTCTCAAGTTCTTGCAGATTTTTATTCCAAAAAGAAGTATATTTCTCCTTTTATCTTCTTGAAATACAAAGAGAGGCACTTTTCAAAAGTGCAAGAGAAAAAAAAATTGAAATATATTCCAGATTTGGCAAAATCAGAGAGCCAGTGATATGTTCTTCACTGAGGCCATCATAGTTAATCCAGTTTCCTTTCTTAAGATTCCGAAAAACACGGAAAGGCTCCTTATAGGCAGAAGCAAATCCGACAATACTCGTAGAAGGGATTTTTTCCCAGCACCACCAGGACTATCGATTAGATCAGGCTGTATTCTATACGACATAGCCGGATGGGCCAGAAGCAAAATCAGGATGAGATACACTCCCCACCCCAAAAAAAAAAAAAAAAAAAAAAAAAAAAAAAAAATCAGAAATTTCACGATTATCAATGAAATCGGTAGGATGTGATTCAGTAAGATTTTCAACAATGCTGTCTACTGCATTTGCTGTCAAATGGAAAAGGCAGCTTTGTTGAAATGTCACCAAATGTTCCCCAGCGAGCCGAGGGGGCATTCAAGTCTCCGAGGCCAAGTGATTTACTGTCCTAATCAAGTATAATCCTTACAAATCAGGTTCATTATTTGGAGGATTGTCCAAGAAAGAAATTTTTCATCGAGTATTTTGTTTCCGTATGTTTATTTGTGCAATTTCCAATTTATCTTGATAGTCATCTGGAGGGAGGTAGCCAAATTTACCTTTAAGGAAAGTATTACATTAACTATAATCCAGAAGTAATTTGTATTGATTGTCTTAATCCAAACTTCTAGTATCCCTTGAATATCAAAATAGTCTTCATTGTCAGCAGCAACACCACTCTCAGCTATACCCATAACGTCAAAATCTAGATTTAATATAATAGTTTTCAATTCAGTAAACTTGTCATGAAGCATTCGAAAAAGAATATTAAAGTCATAATCTTAAATTTAGGCATAAATCTTAACAAAGACCCTTTGTTTCATATTAAATTTCTTCTTAAAACTTCAAGAACAAGTACTTATCATCAATCAAAAGAAAAAAAAATTCACTGCTCTCCATCAGTTGAGGGTTACTTAAAGGTAACAGATTTAGCATTTTCCAGGATCCACCATTTGGAGGCCGCCTACGTTACATCCTATACTGAATAGGTTTTACTGTATATGTCTGTATATGTATCGTAAAAAGCACTCGATTTCATCTTTGAGCTCCCCATCCCGTAAGTTATATTCAGAAAGGTAAGTTTATGATGAGTAGGTACAATGGTATATGTTGCATTGGTTACAGAGAGAGCAAGACAAAATGCGGAAACAATATATTTCAAAGCTAATTTCTGGCTCAGTGTAGACATTCAGACAGTTTAACATAGTGCTCGCAGTTAAAGCTATTTTCTCACTTCGAGAACTCTGTTCTTTTATGCTTTAACTAAACAAAATACTGGTGGGAATCAACGGAAGAGAAGTAACAGTAAAGATAAAAATGTTAATATCATGGTTTAATAAACATAAAAGCTTTGAACTTGTATGCAATCTTCCTGCTACTTTTGAAGTGGTGAAAATTGTAGGTATCTTAGGTTTTCATTTGCTGTTTGCCATCGATCTCTCATCGTCAAGAGGAAATTATGCCTGCATCTATCGCCGTGGTTGCTCATGGATCACCGGAATTAAATACCCAGACAGCTGTTTCTGTCATTTGAGATGTCATACAAATCTGTTACAGTGCCCTATGTGCCATCCGAACACCTCGGCAACACAAATTAACCTTTGAAGATTCTAAAATTTTCCTATGATTCAACCTTATTTGAAGTCGTTTGGCTGCTATATCTGAGACTGTTTATTGGACACATCATACTGCAACCGATACTCGAAATAGTCCAAACGTATATTCTCTGGTCAATATACGCTCTGGTCTGGGTTCTGCTAAAATATTAAGCTTGTACTCCCCTTATGCCTTTCTTTCCAGTTCACAATACGTCGTGCTACGGGGATTCCCATATCCCATGAGCTATATATAACCGATTCCCTACGCGATGGTATTTTCCATTCTACTGTTACATAATTTCTTCACTTTCTTCTTAACACTGGAAGCTGTTGCTCTTTATTTTTTTAAACGTCATTTACAGTTACACTTTTATAAATTATTTGAAAAACAATTACTGCACATTTTTAACAAGGACTATAAATTATATTTTTAATGCATTGTCACTTTTTATAAATTAACAATTTACTGTAGGGAAGATCTTGTAAACACTAAGTGCACGAGTCGATAGAAAAGCCTTATGACTGAAACAGGATTCTAAAATATTTGATGTGATACACAGCAGTTCCATATACAAAATTGCAATGATCTGAGGCCACTCGTTTCTGAGTTATGCAAGATGCATACGTACGAACGCACGTACAGACATCTTGAAAAAATTATCTTCTGAATCCATTTTACAATCCTTTTTGGAGAAATGAATCCTTTATTTGGAATTATTCTGTCCGCACATTCATGTCAAGCAAAAACTTCGTTCAAATGGATTCGAAATCGGCAAAAATGGATATTTTCTTTGAAATACGATACCCAAAAGTTTTCGCGAATACAGTTTTCCTTTACTTTGTACAAAGAAGTACAAACGTTTGAGAAATGCTGAACAGTCTCAAATGTTTATTTACGAAATACCGGTCTCATAACAAATACAGAGATTTTTATAAACCTATAGTTTACACATATATTAATGATCTTTTAATTTCGAATTAAGGTGAGGATTTTACAAATATAATAAAATTCATTCACCTTTCAATTTTCATTGTAAGAAATCAAATAGCATTCATAATTATGCAAGTTTTCTTGATGTAAGTATCAAAACAGAGTATTTTGATACATCCCTATTGATATTTATGATAAACGTCTGGGTGTTTCGTCTCAAATGCTTATTCTGATGCACTAGCCTTACTGATATTATAAGTAAAATAATGTTTCTTACTATTATTTCAGGACAAATATTTTGTCAATCAAAAATATACCTCAGCAGATTCTATTTGAATGAACAACTGTACATTTTGCATGATAAACTATTTTATAATAATAATATCCCTTTGAATTTCATGCGTAATTTAACACCTTATTATACACGCACATAATTAATTCGTAATGCATACGTTTTCCTAGTATAAAACGGAGCAAAATATGTTCTATCTAATTATTTGATATGCAGACGAAAAGAAATTTGCTTGCACGACTGGAATAGAATTGGATTTTCTGTTTTGGACTGAAAAGCATTTTACATTTTACTTTATTATTTATTTGAAAATGCTTTGCATGCATTTTCAAATATCATTTGAGTTATTAATTAATATAATCTCATCCTACGCGGTATAAATTTAGCAGCCATTTCCATCAATGATCATTTCTTCGAATTGCCTAACAATTTGAATTTTAAACTTCCGAAATTTGAAGCTAGAAATGTTTATGGCTCTTTACCTTTCCTAATGCTTGTAATTTTCGCAAGAATAATTTAAATTTCCGAACAGCGTACAGTAAGAAGGTGCACTTTCTCATGCTTTAGTCGCAAGATATTTCAGTTAAGATTTATATGTATTAAGATCTTTTTGTCCTGTGTTTGTTTTTGGTTCAAAGTTTATGCTCTGTATAAATGGTGTTTAACTAACTTTTACAATGTAAATAATTTTCTCCCACTACTGAGAAGAAAACACATCTAACATAATTAATAATTATTGTTTACATATTTTAATCATTAGAATTTATAACATAAATCATCTTACATTAAAGTTTAATAATCTAGCAGTTTCAGTGCTTACTAGTAATACTAGTAAGGATTAGTATATGTCATTTTAAAATTTTAAAATTTGCATGCACAAATTTTGTTAATGTACCAAAAAAAAAGGGGGGGACAATTCTATATCTTCCGTTTTACTGGTCCGATTGACCAAATTCAAATTGCATTTCCATGGCTAGAAAGCGCGACTTAATATATGTTTTAGATTTACATATAGCATTGTCCTAATAAGTATTTTTGCTCAAAATTGGACTTTTCTGAAATGACATGCCAACTTATTTCCATATTTCGATTCTACGACTCAAATTATGCCAAACTGTTACATTTTGTGAAAATCACACGAGTAGTGTTTAAGAAATTAGCTCTTAACATTTTAGCTCCTCAATGCTAATTCAATTTGGTATCTATTTATTAATATAGCTTTTTTATTTCACTTACTCGATTCCTTCTTTCACAGTTATAAATTTAGATTCCTTCCAAATAAAACTACCCCATTTTTTAGGATTTGTTTTTAAAATTTGTATTTTTAAATAATTTTTATAAGTTTTTCAGTTATAACCTATAAAAGTTTTTCCATCATCTTAAAGTAGATCTAAGCATAATTGCAAAAATTAGACCTTTTTATTACGATATACGTGAATATATATATTGGCGCGTTTTGAAATCTGGCATATTTGTTGAAAGCGATAATAATGTTTTTAACGCACTTCGCTAAAATTATTTGAAAGTAGGAACGATGTGACTTTTTTCCTGTCATGCACAATGGAAAAAGGGAATGGAAAATAGGCTGCCATAAATTAACAATTTCACCAAGTGAATTATTCTTGGCGCAAAGTGAAAAATATATGCCAAGATAAATTTTTAAATTTCTCCGTAAATTTCACACCAAATGTTACAAAATTTAATATTTAGGGATAATTTGAGTTTTAAAATCGAAATATGAAAAATATTGACATCTTATTTCAGAAAAAGTCTGATTTTGGGTCAATTTAGAACAAAGCTATATATAAATCTAATGTATATTCTAAGTCGCGTTTTCGAGATATGAAAAACGCAATTTCAATTCCGTCAATCGATCCAGTAGAATGGGAAAGGTAGAACTTTGACCCTTTTTTTTTTGCAGTGTACATAATCTTCCTCTGTGTACATATTAAATAATTAAAAAAATGACTAATATTTTGTTGAATTGGGTTTTGCAATATCTATAAATAATTATTATTGCAAAAAATTTGTCTTTGAGCAATATTACATAGGAAGCTCCATTTTTCCCAGTTTTTCTCTTTTGTATGCAAAAATTCCAAATAAAAAAGAAAGGAAAAAAACCTTTTTAACCTCTCCTCCTCATTAAAGCATTTAAGCTTATCATCGGTAATAACTATTTTAAATTTACCTTTATATACACTGGCATCATTAGTTATTCTCATCAATATTAATAATGAAACTAAATAATAACTTATTCATTGCCTTGAATTTGATAAAACTAACCAATAATCTAATAAATTGGCACAGAAACATTACAAGAAACATAGTGCCTCTATTATAATCAACCAAAGAGTAAATATTAGAGTATGAAACAAAATCTGAAGAATCAAACAGCAGAAATAGAGTACCGACAATGAAGAATTTCTAGAACTTTCTAGTAGAACATTTTATTAGTGTATTCATAAATAATACATCGCCACATAAAGCTATAAAAATTTAAGTTGCTAAATTATACTTCTTAGTTTAATTTTTAATTAAACAAATAATTTGCATAAAGGTTAGACCTAAATCTATCAGGAAGTTCAAACTGAGGTTTTTTAATCCCACTTGAACTAAACATATTTATAGCAAATGTTTTAAGTGATAAATTTGAATAAATTAATATTTTTTCTCTTTTGGTAACTTATTGGCTCATTTTAGTCTTTAGGCTGTTCTCTGGAAAGCAAATATTTTCGCTACAAATTGCATATTTCTATTTCTCGCTTTGTCTGTTTCTAACAAAATGCTAATGCGACCACGAAATTTTAAACTAGGTTATAATAGAGATAATTTCCTATCCATTTGAAACGCGTTCCTGTAGATGCTGCACGCAAGGTAAATAGATTCTTCACCCATTTAATTTTAACATGGATTTTTTCAGGTTTTAATTAATTTTATATGTTCTCATTTACATTGAGGCCTAAAATGGTTTTTAACTTTTTAAACCAATTTTAACTACTTCTAAATTGTTACATTGATTTCCTAGTTATTGCCTGTCACGTGTTACAACCATACTAGCATTTCTTTCTTTTATGATCTACTGGGTTAATTTTTTTTTACCATTTTCCTGGTTTATTTAAAATATTAAATTATTTTCCTGTTACATATATATCTGAAATGTAGGCTTTCTGAAATGTAGAATATCATACATTATTTGTGTTGTGCAGCCGGGCAACAGGAATGAGACAAATTTTGGAATATAAAGTGATACGTTTATTTTAGCATCCATCTCACAAGCGTTTCTCCTGTACCTCGAGGAGAAGCAGTATTTATAGATATGTGTGCGTCATGGTGCTCATCCAATCAGCGATATTAACTGAAATCACGAGGTGACGCTATCTTCTCATCAGGAGTGTTCTTAAAGACTTTATGTAACATGACAGATTTATGAGTTTGGCGATTTGGCGGGCGCCAACAGATTAATATAATTTATAATAAGGAAAGGATTTCGCCAACATTTAGAAAGAGGGATGCAATTTAGGTAGAGAATCTCCAATATATTATTAAGCAATATGATTAAAATTTAATTAAATCAATTGATTTTAAAATGTCTTTACATATATATATAAAACAATTATTACAAAATAATTAGAATGAAAGTTATAATTTTACAAAATAAAAACTTTTAATACTATCCTTGAATGTGAAAAAACTATTATAACGAGAAATGGTGATTTAAAAAAAATGGCAATTAAAACAAAATATTAGTCAATTTTATTTTCAAAATAACCTTGTAAATAACCAATATTTTTATAAAAACACTAATGATAAATTGTAAATTAATTATTTACAGTTTAATGTTCCAGTTAATCTTGTCAAGGGATAATTAATTAAAACATTAAAAAAGAATAATTAAGACATTCTGAATGCACATTTCGTCCTTATTGACCATCTGAGTGAAAAATCTTAAATAAATGCAAAAATTCAAAAATACAAAAAGGACAAACATTACTACGTAAAATTAAAATTTAAAATAAAAAATGTAAACTGTAGATGAAAATCATGTCAGTTGTAGAATAAAAATAATACGAGCCAAAACATTTTAAGAGACTTATTACGACAGTTCTTATTTTTTGAAGAATCACTACTTGTTTTTAGGCTAAAAGTACGTATGGAACTTAACTGCTTTCTCTCAAAATAAAATTTAATAAAAGTTAATTATTATATAATTGAAGATTTTTGTATACGGTACTTTTTCCAAAGTATTAATTGGGGAATAAATCCTAATAAAAACTAAAAGTGAAACATAAAAATATTAAAAACTTAACTAATTTTCTTAAAGCCCAGAAAACACAAAAAGGTATGGTTATGAAAACATGTAATGAGAAAAGTCTCGCAAAATAATTCCTAGCATCTTAATGAGGAAATGAGAAGAAAAGCAAAGATTTTTCTATCAATATTTAAAATCATTACACTAATGTGAAAGAACGATCATTAGTTAAAGACTGGCGTCCTTTGACGATGATGAAACGCATAAATTAAGTCAAGGCTGTTTACTATGACTTGTTGGTGAGAAATTTGGCATTAAATAAAAATATTGTTAATTTCTTCAAAATAAAAGTGTGTATTTGAGACTGCGATGAAAATATTAAGGCCAAAACAGTACGTAGCCGTACAAAACGCCGCACAAATAAAGTAAAAAGTATTCTAGCAAAAGTTACGAAAATCGAAAACATTACGATGAAAGGAGTAAAGAGTCCACACAATTTGGATTCATTGGGTATAAATAAATGAATATCAGATGTGTTAATAGCAGTATACTGCAAGTATAAATTCTACAGAAACTATATAGTAAAAAAAAGAAAAATAAGTATAGTACTTTACAAATCTAGAAGTTTACTTACCATCTTGCTTCACACTACTGTTAGAAATTTGAAATAATGCTATCATTAAATGTTAAAAAATTAAGGATGTAGTTAATGTCTGCTTTTGAAGTAAAAATTCAAGAAATATTTTGGAATCTTATTTTCTCTTATAATGTGCTGACTCAAAGTAATATTGAAGGTAATTAACTTCTGTACAAATATTCTTAATTCTAAGAAGCTGATTGTGAAATGTATTTTATAATATTTCTTTAGAAATGTTAGAATCACATTTAATTAATTTTATTGTGTTAAAATTGAAATCTATTCTTTTTTATAAAATTAAATTTTTTTGTAATAAAAAATATGTAACTCTAAAAAAAATTATTCCTTTTGCTTGGCATTAGTTTTATTAAAAATCAAAATTGAAAGACAAATCTTGTGTGCTTCTATTTTTTCAAAATTATTTATAGCAATAACACCATCAATATATCTGATAATATTGCAAAAGTAATTTTTATCAACTTGATTAAGCGAGTTTTAGAAGTGAAATTCCTTAGAAATATGGTACAGGTTTTAAATTATGTTGAAAGTTTCGATCCCTTTGGAATTTCGTTTATTTGTTGAAATATGGTTTTTCTAACATTTACGAAGTTATGTAAAATAGCCCCCTGCAAAAATAGTCAGCATTTCACGAAAAATCTAAAAAAGGTTTATAATGTTGTAAATTTCAGCTAATGTAAGAGAAGTGTACAAACTTAAAAAATCGTAATAGTCAATCTCATATACTTCAATATTTTTAAGTGCAGAATTAACAGGAACGCTTGTATTAATTATCCAATTGTCATTGCGTTATTTATTACTGTAACAGCCCTTATTTTCGCTGGCTGTAACTTTCGCGAAAATGAATATATCGGCGATTTCGCGAGTTAAAAGTTTCGCGAATTTTATATGAACAGAACAGAAAGTTGAAAAATTTCGAAAGTACCTAAGTAAAGTTGAGAAAGTTGAAAAATTCCAACAGTAAATCTTTTGCATAAAGAATTTTAAGAAACTTCTTTTTGTTCGAAAAGTTCGTCTCCCCCCGTTCTGGTCTAAATGGCGAGATCAAGCGTTTGCTCAAGAATGAGTTTATTGTGTGGTATTCTAATGAGCTACAATTTCTAGAGGGAAAAGAATCTGTGGACTTGCGAGTATCAAGACTAAAAACGATTCACGCTTCTTGGCTTGTGCGCGTATTTAACGGTATTGAAGCCAAACATGAGATAATTTTTAATTTCTTCAAAGAAGCTGGTATAAATAGTATTCTAAGTGAATGAGCTGCCTTCTATTAATTTTATTATCTTATATTCGAGAAATATAGTTGTATATTATTCAAAAAATAGTTATAACAAAGAAGGTTGTCAAGAAAAAGCTTGTAACTTTGCAATAAATCATTAAATTTTGGGTAAGTGAAAAATGATTGATTTTTTATTATTATTTGAGGCGGGAAAAAAGTATTTCGCGAGGCTTAAATTTTCGCTATTACGACGGGCTCGTGAAAATAAGGGCTTTTACAGTTACTGTTGCAAAAATAAAATCACAATTTTTTTAAAGCTTGAGTGCAAATATGTAATCAATTGCCTATTTGTATTTTCTGCTATCATTCTTAATAAATCCGAATTTTATTGGAGATATATGAAATTTAGGTAAGGCACAAAGGTTACAAAATTTGCTGAAGTCTCTAAGAACAGAACAGAATTTTAGGAGAAAACAAAGATTTGTTTTTTAAATGATTCTGAAATAGTTACTAGGTGATTACTATGGTGTGCTTAATGTAATGATGGAATGTGTGATCTATAAATGAATATGAAATTAAAGTAAGTTACCCCCAAAGGATGACACTTCAAATAATGTGAATTAAGTAATATTTATTATATCTTGACATCATAAAATTTTGAATTAATACCAGCATAAATTAAGTAAATATCGCCAGACAGAAGATTGGCCATCGTGATCATACAGCGGCAGAAAGAAACAGTCCTACCATTTTGAAACCTAACCTTTCGTACAAGAAATGCGTAATATTCTTATCAAGGTAAATCTCAGTCCATCGTCTTTCAACAAAGTTTCACGATAAAAAATATCAAATTTTATAAGAGGAAATGGAGTTGATTGGTTATTCAAGTATATTTTTGAAGAAACACAAGGCGAATATTTGTATCATTAGGAAAGTGGAACACGTGCACATGAAGTCCTTTCGAGAATATTTCAAGTCGTAGCACATCATTAATTTACTGCAGAAGTCAGCATCTAGATAATTTTAGTTGAATCTTTTCTATTTTCTAGGAGAAATGCATTACTCTACAAACAATATGGAGATGGCAGTCAAAACAGGAACGAAAAGGAACGAAATGGCATACAAGCGTCATCCGGGGTGAGAACGACCAGAAAAGCGTCCTACACCTACGGAGCCCAGCAGCAGGGAAGGAGAAACCGGTTGTAACCGTCAATTTCGCTCTGTCATTGAGAGGACGCAATGAACAGACTTGATGTTGAATAAATGTGGAGGCTTGCCTGCACAACTAGCATGCTCAAATTTTCTCATATTGAAGCTCTGCTTAAGTTCAGGAACTGCATTTCAAATTTAGGTCCTGTTAAGTAAAAAGGGTAGATCCTGAAACTTAGAAAGTTTAATGTTGATAGTTTTAAAGAAAGAAGGTTTCCATTCTAAAAACATAGCAGACGGAAGATTGATTTTATAGCTAACTTAATAATAAACTCATTAATGTCTTTGTAAGATTCATTTTTTTAATTAACTATTTATTTATAATTTAAGTTTTTACTATAACTTCTCCATTCCGTTTCCTCACCAGAGTTAGAAAGTGTTTAAGCTAAAGTTTATGGCTTGTAAGACACAGGCCTTTTCTTCCTCTCGTGACCACGTTTAGTTTTGAAGCTCACTTAACGTTGTAATTCTTCGGCTTTGCATTATTGCTGCCGTTATTTAAATCTGATATCCCGGTTAGAATTTTTGAGCTAGCTTAGTTTTAAACTTAATTGTGTAGCTTTTGACCGCTAGTCTACATTTTATTTTTATTTTTATTTCAGTTCCAACGCGTCAAGTGGTGGTTGATTCTGTTAGTACAAGAACTGCGTTTATGATTGAAGTTCTGTTTTAGAAAAATGGTTATTTAAACATTTTCAAATCCCAGTAGTTACCTCACACACAGTAACACTTTGTTTTACATTTGTTAAGAGTTTAGAAATATTTTATGCTCTCGAAGCAAGCCAAACTCTACAACCTTTTCAATAGAGCTGAGGCAATACTTTTTGTGAACTTTGTAGATCGGTATAAATTTGGTTCCTAAATTCCTTAGTTGTCTCAGTTTTTAAGTCTTTGACGATATTCATATGCCCTGTAATTATAGTATGACTGTAGTGCTTGCCAGTATAAGAAAGATTTTCAGGTTGCTCGCACATGGTAACACATGGTAGTAGGATCTAAATCATGGTGGTTAGTAAGAGATATATTGAAAATCTTAGCATATTCAAAACACATTACTGTTTTGTAATTGAATTTAAGGAAGAGGCGCTGATGAGACCTGAAGATTTTACCAAAATTAATTTGACCGTAACTAATTTTGCAGTAAACGATTATTAGCTATTGTATTCATGGTTGCCAATTTATATCTGTAAAAATTTGTAACTATTGCCTTTTATTAATTGAAATGCATTACATTTATTTTTGGAAATAATTTTAAATATGGAGTAATATTTTATTATTAAAGATGTCCAGCAGTTTTAATATACTTTTAGCGGAAAATGCAGAATTAATTAATATGTCAAAGTAATTTTGAATTAACGAAATGCTTCATTTCGAGAAATATTTTACCTTTTTACCGCGTCCCATTTTAGCACTAAAATGCTTATACTGACCATGATTTTAGAGTTATTAGTAATTGTAGAATCTTGTACATAAGTTAAAAGTCTATAAAAGTAAAATTATAAGGTATTTCTCCCGCCTTCTTGGCATGCCTTCGTGGTGTGGCGGTCTGCAGACTGGGCGCGTATTGAAGAGGTCTGCGGTTCGATTCCCGGTGAAGGCGTTGCTAATTTTTCATTTTGCCTGCTTCCAAAAAATACCTAATGTCTCTACAAAATATAGAAGAATTCTCTAAAATGCCTGTCCTTTGAGTTGTGAACAAAACCCAAATCTGAAATTTTAATACTGTTGAAGTCGTGAAGCTGAAAATGTGCCAGTTATGCAGTAGCTTGAGCCAATTTATTCAACTTCGTAGGATGTTGGTAAAAGTTTTAATTTATGATCGTCGATTATTTATTCTTATATTTAGAAAGTTCCTAGTCTGACTTATTTAGACTAAATTACATGCATTTTAAGTAATTTAGTAAATACAGTTGTAAGTTTTCAAAGAAATTGCTGTTTGTTGGTAATTTCTGGTTGCTGATTATTGGCCGTGGCAATAAAACTACGAGTTTTTCAATTAAAATTTAATATTGTACTATATTTATTGTGGTGAAATGAGCCAAGTTAAAAGTAAAAAAAGGGGGTTGCCTACATTAGTTTTTTATTTAAAAAAATGAAAACCTGGCGCCTGGTCAAGTATAATTTTGAAAGAAATGTGTTATCTTAGGAAAAACACGTTGATAGCTACTACTTAAGCTATAACTGAACAACAAATGCGAACGCTTAAATAAGTAGTAATAAGCTTAGATTGAAATATTTTACTATAAAAATATTATAAGAGCTCGGAAAAAAGTATATATATATGTGTGTGTGTGTGTGTGTGTGTGTGTAGTATAGACACTCTGTTAAACAATCTATAAGTTCCTACTAAGTTGGAGTTCCTGAATTTTCATGATTTTAATAAAACTGTCTAGACATGCTATTAAAATTCCCTTACTTGGCTGCTTTTCAAAATAAAAAAAAAACATTGCACATATTTGTTTTCGAAATTACCGTTGTTCGGTAGGAAATGTTATTGCATTTAGAATTAAAAAGAATCCAAATAACCTTGAGCATTAATGGCTATTTTAAATTAACGTATGTTGCGAAAGAAATTATAATATTTTATGTTTTTTCTGTTCCACAATGTTGTTATGCAGTTCAGACATTTTATTTCAATGGGAAGCATAAAAATGTGTAATTTCCTGAAATTAACACAATCAACGTTGCATTACAATGCACTAATATTTGGTCTGACATATACTTGTCTCAAAAATAACGAATGCTGGGAATATAAAGGGTAATTACTTTGGTAATTACTAATAAAGAATTTTTATTCATTTGAATTTTATGTGCAGTTTATTGACTACATTGAAAGTATATATGTATGCGCATATTGCGTGGGGGATCATTATTATATTCAGGTTCATTAGGGATTACTAAATACATCATTCTGTCTCTTACACCTACCTTATGAGCAGAGCTTATTTAGCTAGAAATGGGTTCGGCCGTGAGCTCACCGATAAAAGTAATGCCACTAAAATTAACCCAACCTAATAAGTAGGATGAAGTAAGTAAAATCTAATAGGTATTCTGCACAACTTCAATTATTTATAATGAAATATATAAAGAACAACAAAAAGTTCAAATAACTTACGGAAATATGTATTCAATTTACATCTTGGGTGTGTTAAAATATAGTGTAATAAACGTATATTTAAAATTCCAGCGGAAAACCACGGATGCGGATGTGGTTAATGTTGGCGTAGATACGGCAAATGCTCAACAGCGGCTGTAAATGGTGACTCGTATAGAGTAAATGTCCGTGTTCACCATGTACCGATGAATCTAACTTCAGTTTTATACTCAAGTGACCGCTGATGAAACGATGCGTTACTGTTTTTTCTGGAGTCCTATGAGTCTGCAACGTCAACGTGGTCAACGTTACCAGGGAATTAAACAAAAATACCTGTCTACGTTCAGTTAGTGGCAAAAACGTCCTGGCGTATTAAACTCAACAGACAAATATTTTAAAAATTACAAATTTTAAAATCATGATATGTGAAGAGTTTAGGAAGAAACGTCCAGTTTTCAACTGAAACACCAGTAGTGTAAGTATACATTTGCCCTTTCAGAAAATGCGAGTAAAACACGCTTATTCTCTTGCAAATCGTCACTATAGATCCAATTTTTTAAATTTCCTAATTTCATTTTATTTCACTTATTTTAGGGCACAATAAATAGAGCTTCCTATCACCCAAGGAATGCTTCTTTGCCATAGCCAACATACATCTATTATCAAAAATGCTATAACTTTTATTAGAATCTCAGACACGTAGAGTTTGCACAGGTCATTGCTGTGTATCAGTCCGCTCGTTATTCAAAAATTGATTATTTTAACCCTTTTAAATAAATAAATTACTTTTCAGCTCATAATTTCCAGTCATATTCATTTAATTTTCCAGGAAAATTTCATATGGAAGAGGGGATTTCGTGTTCATTATACATGAAAATTTCTGCCAGCTTTTTAATGTATCCGTTTCCGAGTTGGATGTGCATTAGTAGTAAAGAAATCAAGGTACGAATTGAAAGAAGCACTTTTAAATTACTATAAAAAATATCATTTATTCACGATATTCTAAGAAACTCTGAAATTTCAAGACTAAACCTGTATCGCTTGGAGGTTTAAGTAAAACGCTACCCTACCCAGGAAAAGTAACAGTAAAGTTGACAAACTAACGAAAATATATGGAATTTCAACAAAGAGAAGTAATTATCTAAGGCATCTTACACTGAAGCAATATAGGCCTGTTAAGCAGCATTTGAAGTTTCAAAATAAAATGTTTTCGTCCTTATTACAATAATTTATTTTCATCCTCGTTACAGTAAATAACATAAGATGAACTTACTCCTCCTTTGGTCCAACAGTACAAATATCAGTTTTGCCTGTTTTAGGGATTTGTTTGAGAAATGATACATGTGCAATCAGACGTGATGAAGCGCATCAGATGTGATGAAGTACGAAACCTTTAATGAAAATATAAGGCTTATGGTTTATGAACAGAATGAGCTGTTTTTGCTGTCCCCTTGTAAAGAACACTCCTGAACTCTACTAGAAAGACCTATGATGCTCTTGACTAGAGAGAACGTCGTTAGCAAACTCCTCACATTACGAGTACTGTAATTCATTTTAACGCCTATTTTAAAGAACTGTGAATGGCAACGACTTAACTGAGGAATACGCATGCGTAAAGAGATAAGATTTCTGTGAGACGCCTGTCAGTGAGAGAGAGTTTGGGAAGCTCCGCCAGCGAACTGAGGTGTGGAGACTAAATTTGTCCAGTGATGACGAGTGCTATCTTCTTTAACGTCTCTGATCGTGTCACCAACTCGGATATGTACTCAGGTTTTCTAAATGTATTAATTAAATGTTGTATATGTGGTATGTTCTGTAATTAAAGTGATGCATCACCAATACCAGTGTTGATTCCGTTTTCACTGAAGCATCCACGACGTCACAGACGAAAAGAAAATAAAAATTGGAGGTTCCACCGAGATTTGTGTGACAAGAGACCAGGTATGTGTTCTCCACAATATTCATTTCCAGGCCTGAAGTGTATAATGTAGTTATTTATTACTTATTCGGGAAATCAATTCCCAAAGCAGAAGTAGCACATCAGTGCATAAGAGTTTTAAACACTCAATGTGTTTGGTTTATAGTATATCTAACAAGATATTTTCCTTTTGTGGTATATTCGGGAAAACATTTTCCCATTAACACGTAGCACATCAGTGCATTTTATAGCACGTCAGTGCATAAGAGTTTTTAAAACAATCAAAGTGTTGCATTTATATATCTAACGAGATATTTTTCTTTTGTATGATAATGGGAAAAATCCATTCCCGTAAATAAACAGCACATCAGTGTATTTATGTTTAACGTTTCGTTATAAATTGGTGTGATAGAATCTGAACTGTTTATTTTGTGTATATGTGAAAGCACATCAGTGTATTTATGTTTAACGTTTCGTTATAAATTGGTGTGATAGAATCTGAACTGTTTATTTTGTGTATATGTGAAAGCACATCAGTGCAATATTGCAATTTTCATTTCTAAGTCATTAGAAGAAAATTTATGTTAAATTCTTGTGAAAGAAATAAGTTTTTGAAGATATTAAAAACTTGTTACTTTGGTTTTCTCATGAAAGCACACCAGTGCTGTATTTTAATATGATGTGTTTTTTCGGATAAGTAGAATGTTAAATTTTTATCATTTCATTGTATAAAAATTAAAACTTTGAGCAGTAAAGAAATGTTCTAATAGTGTTCTGATTTAAACCTGCGCCTATCGAATTTGCGTAGTAATTGCGTTGGCCATATGGTTGCCAACGGAAGTAGCTGTCATCAAAACGATAGTTAATTAAAGGTGTTTATATTTATTGGCGCCACTCTGTTTTTTTTTTTCTGTCTGGCTGTACTAAATGAAAAGAATTTGTTATTTTTTTATACGAAGTATTCAGTAAGGTTGTTTATTCGTTTTATGTTTGAATGGAAAAAAATCCACAGTGATTAATGCTTTTATTAACCTTTATTTTCATTTGCCTAATTTTGTAAGAAAGAAGAAAAGTTAGTGTTTTTTATATCTCTGATATATTTTTATGTGTACTACTTGTGAATAACTATTTGAGTTATCTGTTTTGAATAATTATTTTTGCGAAAATGGCATTTTTGGGGAAAGCTAAGAAAAGGGATCTATTCCTTGTCGCTTCAGAACTTGGAGAAATAGCTTTAGAAGATATGAAAGTGATAGACTTAAAACAATTAATAACGAATAGTAAAAACTATGAGGAAGAATTTGTTAAAAATTTGTTAGAAAGTATTATGACTGATAGGATAGAAAAGGAAAACTTAGAGAAGCAAACAAGAGCGAAAGAATTACTGTTAGAACAGGAAGCTAGGGAGAGGGAATATCAGATACTACAACAAAATAAAGAAATTGAAAAGCAGCAGTTAGAACTAGAATGCCTTAAAGCAAAACAGAACACTGAATTTGCTAAACCTGGAGGTGAAACGTAATTTAATCAGAATTTTCAGAAACTAATTCCCAAATTTAATTTAAAAACTGATGATATCAGTTTATTCTTAGAACTTTTTGAGAGGCAAGCTAAAGTTTTAAAATTGCCCACGGATCAATGGGTGTCATATCTCATTGGTGTCCTTCCGGTTGAGGTAAATAATATAATTGCTAGGGAACCTGAAGAACAGGCTAGAGATTACCAACATATTAAAGAATTACTACTTAAAAGATTTAAGTTAAGTGCGGAGAAGTTTCGGCAACTTCTTGTTAAGACTAAAAAAAATCCGGATTCTACGTGGTACGATTTTTATCACGAAATTAAGACATTTTTAGATGGGTGGCTTAAGGGATTAAAAATCGAAACATTTGAGCAACTCAAGGATTTAATGTTGGTAGATCAGATTAAAAGGAGCACGCCTAACATTTTATAGATGAATGGTCCACGATCACTTCACCAAAACTGTTGGTGGGTAAAATAGAGGAATTTGAAGATGCGAAAAAGACGATGGTTGGGAAAACGAAATCGGGTGAAATGAAAACGAAAATATCAGGTAGACAAATGGGTGTTTTTCAGTCCACTGGTAACGTTTTCAAAAATAGAAAAAACCCTCAGGGCACACAATTTAAAAAAGATGATGATGCACGCAATGTTGGGAAAAAATCGGACTCGAATTTTGATAGGAGAAAAAGACTCCAGTGCTATGAATGTGGATCTTTTGACCATTTACGTCCTCAGTGCCCTAATTTTAAAACTAAAAAGGCAGATTTGTATCGGATAAGCGGGAGATCAGAAAAGAATCTGTTAGATCCCTATACGTTAAATGGAAGAGTGAATGGTTTTGAAGTACCTATTCTAAGAGATACAGGAGCAACGGTAGATATTATTTGTCAGAAATATGTAGACATAGATCGAATGAAGGGAGAACACGTGTGGGTTCGACATTTGTTGGATGATCATATGACTTGTTTACCTGTTGCTGAAGTAGATATTGAATGAGATTTGGGTACAGTAACCACCAAAGCAGCTGTTATAGGAGACCACTTAGACCAAGGACGATATATATTAGGAAACCAGACAGCGTCTCTTCTCAGAGGAACTGAGAAAAATTATTCCTCGTATGTCGGTAATGTTAATGCGGTCGTTACTCGATCTCAAGCACGACAATGTAAGGAAGCGGAAAATGTATGTGAGACGAATCAAAATTCTGAGCAGAATGAGTTAGAATTGGAAGAGAAAGACGATGCTCATGAGAGGTCTGAAAACAGAGAGATATTACCTCCTGTCAACCTTTGTGTCTCCACAAGTCCTACGATTCAAATAGACTCAAGTACTATTATTGATGAACAACAAAAAAGTAAAGAACTTGCGCCTTTATTAGAACCAGTAAAAAGCGGGAGTAAAACAAGTTATGGGATTAAAAATGGGGTTTTAATAAAAAAGAAGGTAAATAAGTTAGGAGGAGAAGAACATTTAATTGTTGTTCCAGAAAACCTCAGAGAGCAAATTAAAGCAATTTGTCATGAAGGAACTTCAGGTCACTTAGGAGTTCTGAAAACAAAAGACCGGTTACTAAGACATTTTTTCTGGCCAAATGGTTATAAAGACATTGAGGAATTCGTTAAAACATGCGACTCCTGTCAACGTGTAGGAAAAGCAAGTGACAAAAAGAAGGCACCGTTGGTAATAGTACCTGTGATATCGGAAGTCTTTAGTAAGGTTAATGTAGATGCTTGCGGGCCTATGCCTACATCTACTGAAGGTAATAAATATCTTATTACAGTTATGTGCTTAAAATCTAAATATCCTGACGCCATCCCGGTACCGGATATAACGTCGAAATCTGTTGTAAGTGCACTCTTGCAGGTATTTAGTCGGATGGGTTTTCCAAGGGAGGTTAAAACTGATCAAGGAAAATCTTTCATGAGTCGCTTAACCGTTGAATTTTTGAAGAGGTTTGGTATAAAAATTTCCAGAAGTTCGGTTTACCACCCCCAGAGCAATCCTGTAGAACGGTTCCATAGGTCAATAAAAAGGGTCTTAAAGATATTATGTATTGAAGCTGCCCCAAAGTGGGAAGTACAATTACCTGCCGCTCTCTTTGCCCTGCGAACAGTAACGCATGATAGTACAGGATTTAGTCCAGCTGAATTAGTGTACGGGACCAACCTCAGAACTCCTGTCGCATTATTGTATGAGAAATGGTTAGATCCTCAGGAAAAAGAAGATACCGTAATAGAATATGTTTTCGAATTAATCAATAGGTTAAAGAAAAGTAGAGAATTAGCTACAGAGAAAATGGAAGAGGTGAGAGACAAAAGGAAGAAATGGTATGACAAAAATGCCGTGAAAAGGAAATTCCAACAAGGAGATTCTGTATTAGTATTTGCAGAGAACCAACCCCATAAACTCGCTCCTCAATGGAAAGGGCCGGGAAAAATAGAGAAAAGATTATCAGAAACAAACTATGTGGTTAGTTTTGAAGGGAATCAGGAAGGGAATAAAGTGTATCACATCAATATGTTAAAACCTTATCATAAGAGACCTGAACTTTTGAATATGGTGCTCCTTGACAACGAGGAGATAATTGAACCCTCGGAATTAGAGGAGGATTTTCCTTATATGTTAACCGACCCCAATGTGTTTGATTTTAATGAAATAATAGCAAAAGATAATCTTAAAGAAAGACTTAGTGATGAACAAATCCTGCAGTTGGGAAAGTTGTTGGTAAAGTTTTCTGCTATATTTTCGAATATTCCAGGGAAAACAAATTTAGTCGAACATGATATCGAACTAATCAGTGACAAACGCGTACAGCATAAGCCTTATAGAATGACAAATCGACAGAACGAAATTCTTAAAGTCGAGATTGAAAAAATGTTAAAATACAAGATTATTGAACCAGGACCCTCTGAGCATACTTCACCCATGATCCTTGTTGAAGCACCAGGTAGGGATCCTAGGCCGTGTATTGATTACAGAAAGTTAAACAAAATAACGCGTACTGAGTTCTATCCGATCCCCAATATAGAGCAACGTGTTGAAACTGTTGCAGTAGCCAAATTTATCACCTTGATAGACTTAACTAAAGGTTATTGGCAAATTCCGCTGACCCCTAGGGCTCAGAAAATCGCTGCATTTGCTACAAATTTTGGCGTATATAGGCCTTTGCAAATGCCATTTGGGCTTTAAAATGCTCCTTATTATTTTAGTAAAATGATGAGCGAAATATTGTGCGGATGTGAGAAATATGCGACCCCTTATTTAGATGATATTGCTATTTTTTCTGAAACGTGGGAGGAACATTTACAGCATTTACATGAAATTTTAGAAAGAATAAGAAAAGCCAATTTAACTATTAAACCCTCTAAGTGCAAGTTTGCACAAGAAGAAGTGCAATATCTCGGTCACATAGTAGGTCGAGGAAAACGTTCTCCAGCAGAACTAAAAATCGAGGCGGTTCAAAATTTTCCTGTTCCCACAACTAAAACTTAGATTAGAGCTTTTTTAGGGTTAGCTGGATACTACAGACAATATATGTTTTCTGCTATAGCCGCACCTTTGACAGATTTGTTAAAAGGGAATAACAAAAAGGGTAAAATTGTTTGGAATGATGAATATAATGAATCCTTCAAATCGTTAAAAGAAAAGCTGTCTAGTAGGCCTGTGCTACATGCACCCGATTTTTCTAAACCATTTATACTACAGACAGACGCATCAGATCAAGGATATGGTGTTGTTTTAGCCCAAAAAGATGATAAAGGAGAAGAACATCCCATATTGTATCTCAGTAAAAAATTTACTGATAGTGAGCGGAAGTATTCCACCACTGAAAAAGAGTGTGCCGCAATTCTGTATGGAATAAAAAAACTGAAAGGGTATATAGATGGGCAGACTAAATTTTCCATTCAAACGGACCATAATCCCCTAGTATGGTTAAAAAATAATGCAGGTAGAAATGGTCGATTATTACGCTGGGCCTTAGCCTTGCAATCTTATAATTTTACGATACATCATAAAAAGGGAAGTAACAACTTAAATGTAGACTGCTTAAGTAGAAACTCTGTACATGCCAGTTAAATAGACTAGTTATCATTTCTTTTAAATTGTTTTGTTATTTGATTATGTATATTGTATTTTTTTTTAAATTCATACTATATAGTAAATTGTTAACTTGATTCATAAAGACAAAATTTCTATGTTGGTTTTTCATATATTGTATATGTATTGTTATGTGTATTTTTTATGATGGCCTGGTTATGAGAGTGGAGAGCCTTTGTAACAGTGTGGTTTAAAATTAACTGGTAAAATGTTGAACAATGTATTGAAAACATAAACTGTGAACTGTGAAGGTTCACTTCTCCTGTGTCCGGAGAAACAAAAACTGGAGGCGGAAGGTGTTTGTTTGTAGCGAACGCCTGCCTGAACTTGTATTTTATCCCGTAGGAACTTAAAAAAAAATTTTGTTTCCTCTGTGTCCGAGGAAAACAAAATCTGGAGGCGGAAGGAGTTAGTCTGTAAAGAACGCTCCTGAACTCTAGAAAGACCTATGATGCTCTTGACTAGAGAGAACGTCGTTAGCAAACTCCTCACATTACGAGTACTGTAATTCATTTTAACGCCTATTTTAAAGAACTGTGAATGGCAACGACTTAACTGAGGAATACGCATGCGTAAAGAGATAAGATTTCTGTGAGACGCCTGTCAGTGAGAGAGAGTTTTGGAAGCTTCGCCAGCGAGCTGAGGTGTGGAGACTAAATTTGTCCAGTGATGACGAGTGCTATCTTCTTTAACGTCTCTGATCGTGTCACCAACTCGGATATGTACTCAAGTTTTCTAAATGTATTAATTAAATGTTGTATATGTGGTATGTTCTGTAATTAAAGTGATGCATCACCAATACCAGTGTTGATTCCGTTTTCACTGAAGCATCCACGACGTCACACCCTGTTAGAATAAAAATTACTTCTACTGAGATCTTTCGAGTGTATCCGGCTTCGTGGTATCTATATTCATACATTATGATTTTAACCCAGCTACCTTGGTGACTAAGACCCCCCGATCCGATGTATATAATAGAAATGACAACACGTTGAAATATATTTCTTAATCTAGAATATGTAATCTCAAAAGAGAAATTAATTTCTAACAAAATAAAATATTCTCACTCCTTTTTTGAATACAATCAAAAACACAAAAAAAAACTCCTTTGCTATTGATATATGAAGCAAATATAAAAGAACAGGTATGGCTAAACTACAGTTTGAAAGCCCCTTGAATGAGCCTCAAGCGCCTTTTAACCCTTCAAATGCATGATTTTTTTAATACTTTTACCAAACATTTTTTTCTTTGTAGTCAAGGCTTAAATAAATATGGAAAAATATTTAGAAAATGATTTAACAGTTATTATTGGTTATTTTTTGAATTTTTGGTTTGATGCATATATGCATTGTCATGCATTTAGCACTAAAATGTAAACCACATGAAAAAATCATTTGCAATAATATAATTAATAAATATTGGCATAAAACTACTTAATTATTTATTTTTTAGAAGATGTTGACTTTAATTTACATTTTATTGAAACTTAATTCAAATTAATTATGTTAAGACTTTATAAAAATTAAAATTGTGATAAAAATTTTAATGAAAATATTTTGTACATGTGCATTTATTGTGCAATTTATGTTGGGAATATGGAGAAGGAGAGAGGGGATGTTGGTGGAAGGGGAACGGATGAGACCCTCGGACCCTTTTCCCCAGGGTGGTCTCCTTCAAAATTGGGGGCGGAACTGAGCTCAATCGCACTGTCACCTGAATGGCGCTCATAGATGTTGCCAACAGCAGGTGTAATCTGGCGCTCTTTATCACGAGGAATTTCGTGGGCTTGGGGGTAAAACCTCATTTATTACATAATGTCTTAAAATTAACATCAAAACAGTTCACAGAATGAAAATCATAAATTAGATAATAATGATAACTCATATAAAATTCTACTGATTGTATTACTGGGATCCAAAAATTCGCAATTTTAAAAATAAAAGAAGAACTTCTGAGCTATTGTCAAAGGTAAAATTTTTAAAACTTAAGATTCCATTTTAAGTTATTTTACAAATTTTTTCCATCCTCAGGTTCAAAATAAAGAACAATTAAATTAAATTTTCTGATGTTTTCGGACATTGAGTATTTCTAGGCGTGATGTGTGCATCTAATTATGGCAAAGCACACAAGGGCTATCTGCCTAAGGGGAGGGATGCCTTCGTGGAGGACTTTCTAAGGGAAACTGGCTCGTATACACGTTACACATGCGGCAAACCACGAAAACACCCAGAGTATTTCTAGGCACTAAAATTTTGTATAAATATTGATAATAAACTTGCCGGAAAAGAAAAAAAAATAGCCAAAAATTTTGAAATTTTTAGAAACTCCAAACAGTAATAATTTTTATATGTGAAGATATCCGGAGAAAATCATCCGAATATCTTCATCATTTTACATGCCAAATAAAATGACCATAGCGAATGAGAAGAAAATATGAAAACATTTAACACTGTATAAAAGTAAACATTAGTCAGCTCTGAATTGAGTAGAAGTCGCAAATTTTTGTGACTTTCAATCGCGACGATAATACTTTAAGAAGAGTGGAATGTATTATGCGCTGGAGAAGACAAACGCATTAGGAATCCATTGTGTTGATAATGTACTTAAAATCTGACTTATTCATTCTATGAAAACGTTCAGGTATAACTTACATTTGAAGAAGCACAGTTCTCTAGTTTGCATGGTTATTGGATTGATAAGAATACGGTAAAGCACGTGAGGGCCTTTGGTAGACTACTTTAATAAACCTGCCTCGTAACCACGTTACACATGACGAAAGTGACTAGAATACCATACAGGCAGTCCGTTCGTCTGAAATCGAATTCATATCGAAATAAACGTGTTCAGCGATTTTAAGACTCGGCCGCTTGTGAATGCCTAGTACTGAATTTAATGACTTGAGATCTTCGCTTTTATCTTCGCATGTTGTTCCTTACGCTAGTTGCGTGGAAGAGATAAGTCATTATATTTTGTGAAAGATGTAACTAACTGAACATCTTATTTTAAATAATCCTCGCATATCGAATTGCAGTTCCTCTGTAAAGTACTCTGTTACAAGTCACTTGTTTAAAAAGGGTATTGGGAAAAATACGTTTGATCTCTTTTTCAGGTCTTCTGATTACTATTCAACTGAATTAATATTTTTAATAATTTCAAAGGCCCCAATATGTATCTTTCTTCTTTTACAGCTTATTTCCATTAAAATAAGTCGAAAATTATGATGGAAATTTCAGACAAAAGAACTATTTTGGTTTTCTGTCTTAAAAAGTATGCATCGCAACTGAGCATTTGTAACTACATTTTTGCATATGTGCAAAGCAAACATTCATTTTCAATACATTGCAATAACAAGGAGAACTATTTATTTAGGTAAATTATAAAATAACGACATTAATTATACGATATGGTGTTATTGTTAAATTACTTGAAAGATAGCATTTTATTAGAAAAGTGTTTTCTTCTTTTACTACTTCTAAAGTTATATAAATATATGATTGTGGCAGTACTCAGGCTATACTTATGCCAAAAAATAAAAAAAATTATATTTATATTTTAAAACTAATGTTACATATAATTTAGCTGACGGTAAGCATCTAGTGGCTATTAAACGATAAAAAGGATATGCATTTTACGAAAATGTATATCTGACCAGTGTTTCCAAATACGTAAAATTGTTTTACAATATTATGTTTCTTTGAAAAAGTAATTGAGGGTTAACATAAGTCTGACTAATTTCCTTTAAAATGGGTAGTTGCAATCATTCCTACAATAAATTAGTATAGAACACATCGGTAGACTTAAGGATGATTATTGTTAAGCGGAGGTAAGCACTTACAGAAACCATGGAATTTATATAAAAGTGCTATCAGAATCTATCAGAAAAGTGCTATCAGTGCAATCTGAATTTACCCAAGAAATGTGTTTGGAGAAACTGAAATTTTTGTGCAAAAATATTTTTAATACAGATATCAAATGATTGATTTAAATTACAATATTTATATAAAAATTTATTTTCCGACAGTGTACATATTTCTCTCTTATATTTCTTTTTACTGTTTCCCATATTCAATACTGACTGTACAAAACATTTCATCGAGTATCGTTAAGTGCTTCTTTCATCGAGTATCCTTCTAAAAATGTTTGCTGCAAACCTCCAGCACTGATACAAAGACATTTTACAAAAATAAATAATAAATATACATATAAAATAAAAAAAAATAAAGCTATCTGTCGGTTAAACAGTTATTTCGAAAACTTTTTCCATTGCTGATTTTACGTACTCAAAACGAAGAAAAGATAACAAACAAATCACAGAAACATAAGAATGGAAAAAGGAAGGAAGAAATAGAACGAAAGCAAAAACGCTTTGCTGAACAACAAGATGCTGAAAGCCCAAAGTTCTAGTAAGTCCGGAAAAAAAAAAGAGATAAAAAAATAGAGAGAGAGAGAGCCCAGCGTCGTTTTTCGGAAAAACTAGACCAGAAAACGTTCTTATTATCTCCGAAATCCATTACCAATAAGCGTCCCTGACGAGCGAGGACAAATCCGATGAATCGATATTTCCACTCTTTCTTCTTTCATCGATTCCACTGCGTGTCTGAACGCGTTTGCAGCAGAGAGAGTTTAAGACAAAACTCGTTTATCATGCTCCAGCTAAATTTCTACCTGTGAGAAATGGAAAGGGGGAAAAGCAGAGAATACGGGTGTGATTTAAGAGATCTTCTGCAGCGAAAACCATGTGTGAGTATTGTTTATGGCAAGCATTTATCAAAACAGCATCTGCTATTTACGTTGGCGAAATCAATTATTTCAAATTTCCAGAAAAGAAGCGCCTCCCATGTATCCCGTTAGTTTGAATGAGTTGATCATCATGTTGAAAAAATATGAACTAGATATATCTCGTAAGTATTCTGATATACTGTATTTATGCATTCTAAGTTCTTTTGCCGAATACATAAGTCTCCATTTTTTTCCATGTGCATTTAAAAAATGGGAAAATGTAAATCCCTCCATCTTTCTTTCTGTATTGGCGGGAAGGAGAGGTGGGCCGATTCGACGTTTCTTTACGTCTTCCTGTTTTTCGAATATTGAGTGATGAAATCAAATATTCAGTTTTCTCAAAACGTTCGTTTTGTGCTTGTATAAGACACTTTGAAGTAACATCTTTCTTTGGGAAAAAAAAAAGCTATAAGGTTTTTCTCTCTCCTTCCTAGCGTGCCTTTGTGGTGTTGAGGTCAGCACACTCGGAGCGTATTCCAGAGGTCCGCGGTTCAATTCCCGGCGAAGGTTTGCTAATTTTTCATCTCTCTTGCTTCCAAAAATCTTAATGTCTCTACAATGGCGCCCGAACAAAAAAACAGGATGTTGAATGATGAATCTTCTCACCCAGGATTTGGCGACAGGGTCCCCTAAAAAAACCCAGTCGCCCTTTAAAAGGGAGAGTATATAAGATATTCTCCAGTCTTCCTAGCGTGCCTTCGTGGTTCTGGACTCTGGGCCAGTATTTCAGAGGTCCGTGGTTTGATTCCCGGCGAAAGCGATTGCTCATTTTTCATCTTGCCTGCTTCCAAAAAATACCTAATGTCTTTACAAAACTTTGTCGGATACTTTGATTAGCACGCACTGAAAATCTGATTAAAATCTAGCATTTAATTCTGTAGAATGCCCCAATATAGGACATGCAGTTTAATCTTTTAAAAATCGAATTCAGATCCAGGTTTACTTTTAGTTACCATTCTGAGTATTTCATCTTCTAATGCTTGAAAGGTACCAGTCATTAAAATCTGGAGTAAAAATGCATGTATGATTATGATTTACTTAACTAGGAACACTGACTATTTCTGATTAAGCTTACTATGCCGGCCTTAAAAATAGAATATAGTGTAGTTTAGGTTACATAATATGCAAAAATTGAAATTATAAAGGATTTATTCTAAAATTTAAATAGAAATATTAGTTCAGATGAAATATTTATGAATTTAAATTAAATATGTTTCCTTTTATTTGCAGAAAAATAGCATAACATTTTGCTATATATATATTTGCTACATATTTTGCTATATATTATATATGCTACATATGGATTGTTTTCCACAGTACTAAAGAATATATATAATCTTATCAGTACTAAAGAATCTAATCAGTACTAAAGAATATAATATCTTAACGCGGACTCCTTAGACTGATATGTCATGGAAAACACTTAAAAACACTTCCTTCTCTGAAAAAAAAAATATCCTTAACCTTTTCTTTGTCATCACCTCTGACACTGACTACTTCTCCTCAATATACACTGACTACCAATAAGTATTTGGACACCTATGCAAATGACGATATATGCGGTCCTAAGGTACGTCACGGACTCCGCCGGTATATATCGTGTAGGAATCAGTATCGGCTTTAGTCGCATGCAAGATGCCTCGTAGTTCGGAGCTCTCTGATTTCGAGAAAGGTATAAATATCGGGTATCACAAATGTGGCCGATCCTTAAGGGACATATCTAGCGATCTGAAATACCCAAAATCGACAGTGGCCTATGTGATTAAGAAGTGGAAGGTGAGCGGTGATTGTTGGAATGTGCGCCGAGTCGGCAGACCAACGAAACTGGGAGATAGAGACCGACGGGTGCTGTCCAGAGAAATTCGGAAAAACCGCACCCAACCAATGGCCCTCATCCGTGAGGAGTTTCAACAGGCATCCGGGAGTATTGTTTCAATGAATACCATCATCACAAAGTTCAACCGCGCTGCTCGGTTAATGTGGTGCAAAGTACATCGAAATTGGACCGTAGATCAGTGGAAACGGGTTCTTTGGAGTGATGAATCAAATTTCACCCTTTACCGTTCGGATGGCAGGGTCTGGGTCTGGCGTCTACCTGGAGAACGTCTCCTGCCAGAATGCATTGTATCAACAGTCAAGTTCGGCGGAGGTGGAATTATGGTCTGGGGGTGTTTCTCCTGATATGGGCTGGGACCCTTGGTCCCCATTCATGGTAAGCTCAACTCCGATGCCTACTGCACTATTTTGGATGACAATGTGCTTCCTACGTTGTGGCAGTTTTACGGGTTGGACCCCTGTTACTTTCAGGACGACAATGACAGTTGTCATGTTTCGACGTTAACCAAGGCTTGGTATGGTGCTAATGGAGTTCATCGAATGGACTGGCCTACCCAGAGTTCAGATCTGAACCCTATCGAGAAACTCTGGGATGAGTTGCATCGCCGAATTCAGGCGTGCACTATTGGTGCAAAATCAGTGAAGGAACTTCTATGAGTTCTCCAAGCCGAGTGGAAGAAAATACCACTAGCTGTCATACAAAGACTTGTGAAAAGTGTCCCCCGGAGGGTCCACGCTGTAATTACCTCTCGTGGAGGCTCTACCAACTATTGATTTTGAATAAAGTTAATTTTTCTTTTCTATTACAGGTGTCCAAATACTTATTGGTAGTCAGTCTATAAACAAATTTTGGTGCTGGACACCTTCTCTTTGAGAGGATAAGATCTACAGAAAATCAAAATCATATAAAACTGCTGGTGTTCATCTTAGAGAGCGTTCACTGTATTTTAAAAAAAAATTCACTATATTTATTTTATTCTTATATATTTCTGGCTTTCAATAAATACAGCGTTCACTGTATTTTTTAAAGGCCAGAAATTTATCCAAATACTTCTAAAATGCAAATTAGTCAAAAAATTTGGTATTCAGTATTTTATTATTGTAAGCATAATTAATAATAACTTCTGAGATTGATTTAGTCCGCATGATGACAATTTATTGCATTAATGAATGTCATTTGCTTGACAGCTATGACGCATTTCTATCGAGGAGCTGTTTTGCTCAGAGAGTTGGTTTGGTTTGATTTATTTGATTATGGAAAGCATGCAAGGTCTATGTGGGAGGGATGTCTTCATGGAGAATTTTCTTAGAAAAACTATCTCATATCCATGTTACAAAACAAGTAAGTGCTTATGCAACCAGGCTATCCACCTGGAATCAAAGTCAAATCGAACTATCAGCGTATAACGTTGCGCGCCTCCAACTTGCACGCAACCAAGAGATGACTGTGAAAACTTGTATAAAAGATAGAGCCTTGTGAAGGCTTGTAAGTCCCTTTTTATTCAACGTAATAAATTACAATTGCGTCCTCTTGACGCTTACAGACTGTGCCAACTTGGCAGTCAAATAAAAATAATAACCTGAAAAGAAAGTAAAGACAAGATTCTAACTACGAGGCTCTCTAAAATAACTAACTCACCGTGTTTTACAATACCGCTGCTAATTCAGCAGACTTGAAGCTCATTGGAACGATTACCACTAATTCCCGCCAAGCACATAGGCCGCAACGCGGGGTTCTTCAATTCTCGATTTCTACCTCCGCGCTCGCTAAGTAAGAATATCACATACCGAACTCGTTTCCTCTCTATTTAAATCAGAATACTTCCGCTGATAATTTGAAGGCTTGCGCGTTCTACTAAAATTTACATATTCTGGCATTGGCAGTTCCAGGGGAAAGTAAGGCTTGACAGGAAAGATAGTTTAAACTTAAAATAAATGTTAGTTAAAATAAATATAAACCCTACAAGCGTGACGTTATTTTTTTTTATTAGCGTGACTTAAGTTAGGTGATTTTACCACTCAGCTACTGTTGGATTGTGCGTGCAGGACCATGAAGGAGGATAATTACATGCATTGAAAACTGAATACTAAACTAAATGTATAAAGAAAGAAATGAAAATTCATTTTTAACACTAGTTCTTAACAAATCAAAATAATGCATAAAATAAGCTTATAAAGCTATTGAATGAAAATTTCATGTTAACATATTTAAGAATGTGTAAGAAGTAATAGATTGAGAATTATTTCTAATATTTTTAATTAATTTTCTTGTAAAGGAATTAAAAAAAGCTTCAATTGAAAGATTGTTCTACTATTAAAAATCATATACTACTAGAATTGACATCCCAATTTTTTGAAAATGAAATAAATGTATTATTAGGTGATAAATAAAAATGTGCAGAAGTATTAAATATGAATACATTCATCTTTAAGTATTTAAAAAACTGAATGTAAAGATGTAAAAAATTTAAAAAAAAAAAAAAACTTTTTAGATTATTTGCTAGAAATCTCAGATCCTGAAAAATGAACCAAAAGGCGAAATACACGGATACACACCACTTTACTACACATTTATGTGAATATACACACACATATTTTGATGGATGCAATTCACATATGATTATATATTGAAAATATATGTATGCATGAAAATGTGTGAACGCACGCACGCATATATATTATATACATACACACGCGCATACAGAGAGAAATTTCGTAAAGTATGAGACATTAATTTATATTCCTTATCCCCAGTAGCACAGAAACGTCGTAACGACGTTGCAAACTAGTCGCGGATGTCGTTGCAATATGTCGTCTTTAAGACGCCCACATGTCCGCAAACATCCACTGTTTTGCAACCGTTGCAAGACGTCTTTATTACGTCTTTGCAGATAAGGTTTTTGTCGCATAGACGTCGTAATTGCGTCTTTCGCAAGTGATATTTTGGTTGTGAAAGCATCGTATCACGTCATCTTAAAGACGCCTAAATGTTAGCCAAATTTCACCTTTTTGCAACAGTTGTGAAAATGCCGTTATTATGTCCTTGTGTTACATATTGATTTATGCAGAAAAATAAGCTTAATAATTAATATATTTTTCTTCTTTTTTAAAATTTTGTATTCCTTGTATTTACCTAAAGTTTAAATATTTTATCATTTCCTGAAAACCAAAAGCAAATACTTTTTGAATTTCTCTTTAGAATGAATATGCATAATTAATAATAGTCTTATTTTTTTCAGTATTTTAAACTATATTTTTTTAAATAACTTAAATTCTAAATTACTATTATTTAAAATTTCATTATTTATTTGCTATAAGTGAGAGTAATTATGAAAGCGGTTATTGTAAATATATAATATTATTAGTAGGTTTTAAATAAATAAAACTCAGTTAGACATAAATAAAACTCAGTTAGACATAAATAAAACTCAGTTAGACATAAATGAAAGTAAAGATATATATGTGGGTAAAAAAGAGCGTTTCTGATAACTTAATATAGACTTATCACATTTATTTCTGTTTAATCTCAGAGACATTGAAAATTGCCCCTGTCATGATAAACTCGAAAGCGGTTTTTAAGGTAATATAAACAGTATTTTACATGAACTAAAATATAAGTTATTTCGCGTTTCACAGTAAAAAATATAACCATTAACTTCTATATCTCTAAGATATGCAAATTATAGACAGTATAAAGTAGTTAATAAATGTGAACAAAAATATTTTATACAAAAATATACCTAAATCTATAACTTCCTATATTCATATCAAATATGAAATAATAACCTAACAAACAACATACATGACAGCACTGTTTAAGAAAAAACATGAACTAGTAGTGTTTGAAAATACAAATAGCAGAAGGAAGGTAACAGAACTAAAATTTCCAATTCATAAAAAATATTTGTGTTTTTTTAAATAGTAAGCAATTTAAAGTGCAATGATTATGGATTGCAGTATTTACTAGTAATACTGATGTTTCTTAACACCATTTCTTTCGATCATATGTTAATGTATTTATTTATTTTTTATGTCTACATTTTAGAATAGTGGTAGATTACAATGATTACTTCATGCACTTTTTATAATCAATAATTTTCCTTTTGTTACTGTACAGAAATAGTTTAAATAATATAGTATACGATAGTAAGCTAGGTACTTTAAAGTAAGCTTTTCGATAGACAGTACACGATGAAACCTTTTGTTTCTATTTATTATGAATTTCTTTGTTATCACAAGTACATAAAAAGTAAGGAAAGAAAATAGAATATACTCAAGTTTAATAAATAATAAAACCTGATTTCCAATATTCATTTATTGAGATAATCTAATAGACATACATAACGGCAATATTTAAAAAAAACGCGAATTACATAGTTTTTGGAAGAATAGATAGCAAACGAAAAGTAATAAAACTGCAATTTGCAATCAATAAAAAATATTTTGTGTTTTTTAATATTACACAATTAAATATCACTTATTATTAGATTACAATATTTCATAGAAATGCTAATGTTTCCTTAACACAAGTTTTTCGATAATACATTTCATACACTGTTTAAAATCATTAACGTTTTCTGCATACTGTACAAAAGACAATATACTATAGAATGTGCATTATTATTAATTGTAATAATTAATTAATTGCTTATATTATACATATATCTAATTCATCCTCAACAGTCATATTAAGTACTAGTACCAATCCAATAATTTCTTTGTATTTTGAAAATAATGAACATACCATAACAGCTTGAATTGTTGTTGCTTCTGTATTGATTGCACTTTCAGCAAAACCAGAAAAAACCTTACCGTTGTATGTTATTTTTGGTTTTACATGAATTAATTCTGAGCACCTACACAATAATCGTTTAATATGAATGATATACGATATAGCACTTAGGACGTTATAATCGAATCTCTAATCCGCCTATCCAAGTATTGCACCGCTGGAAACAATGAAGATTGAAGAACACCAACTACGGAAACCCATAAAGCACCAAACCAGAACACTATTTCAGGAACACTATATTCACAATTAGCATTGTAGTACGTTGCTATTGATATTTTTTAAATGATTTTTCCAAACTTTTGGTGTGTTCTTGTAGAGCAGATATTGAGAAGCATAAATAAGCACAAATCTGGCATTTCTACGATGATTTATCCTCAATTCAGAGGCTCCCGAACAGGATCTCACAGAAATGCAAATTCACTCATTGAAGGTAGTTGAAGTAAGTAGATAAAGAACAATGAGAAGATTCACAATGCGTTGTTTGATTGACAGTTCATTCATTACATTTACTTTTAATATAAGCAATATGATTTTTAATGTATATAAAATGCATAACTTAATAACGAACTTTATAGATTAGTTTCATTTTTAAATATTTTCCTATAATATTTATAAAAATATTTTAAAGATTAAATATTTTATAAAATTTTAAAGAATTATTTAGCGCATATTTTTAGTGCTAATTAAATTTAATAAATCAAAAGTATTTATATTAAATTTACATTTCATTAGATGAATATACCTTAGATTAATATATTCAGATGAAATAAAGTAATGAAACATTGCAAAGTAAATCTTATGCGAACTTCAGATTCTTGAAAAGGCAGATTTAGTCTTTTTTCATTCTAAAAGTAATGCTGATGAACTAAAAAAATGCTAAAACAACCACGTCTAAAAGCGGTAATGTCATGACGTTTCAGAGGCGTCGACAAATTGCCAAGATGCAACGGCAAATATTTTGCGTCTTCGCAACTTTGTAAAAACGTCGTAAAAGTTACCACTACCATTTTGCAACATCTCGGACCAGTTTGCAACGTCGTGTGCTACTTGGGTTCTGGAACAGTAAGGAAATAATAGTAAAGAAATATTTAAAATAGCATCACTAGAGCAAATTTACACTGCAGAGTAAATATGTTGTTTATTCAAATAACGTTCTTCGGGTAACGCCCAACAGCATATAAACAAACGTCAAAAATGTGACATCACTCATGTGGGAGGAGTTAATGGTGACCCTCATCTGGATTTTCAATTGTCACTCATGCCGTTGTCCTAGCAGTGCACATTTTGCTTATACGCATCCCAGATATAGCATAGGTGTATCTTGTTCGTACTTTCATAGGAGGCATCGGTGGCCCAACTATTAAGTGCCTCTATAACAAAGATACCATAGCATCCAGATTTAATAATAGCGCTCAACGCCTATAAGCAGCTAGACCCGAGTTTAGGAACAAAAAAAAACGGTATTTTAGTTTATTTAGACGTTAAAACAGTGATAAATAGAATATTTAATCTTCAAAAATTTATCCAATTTTTCTGTCAGATGTTTTCCTTGAAAAAGTAGTGTGTTCATGAAAAGAATATTTTTCCTCGTTTTTAAGCTCATTTGTTTTATAATTTAATAAAAACGAAGTTTGCTTCGGTTTAATGAATTCTAATAACGAGATTTAACAATACATGTACAATAGGTAGATCCATAAAGTTGATCAAAGTAACCGGTAAAAATCTTTCCCATACACAAAGAAAACCGCTTCAAAAAATTCAAAGAATTCGCCAGCGATTTCTTTTAAAATTATTTTTTTTCCTTTTATCTTGAATAAAATGCTTCTTCTTTAAAAGACAGCAACTCTTTTTAACGTTTTTCTCTCGTATCTCATGTTTCTGAAAAAAATATTTCATAATAAATATCGCCCAAACATTGTATTTATTTTAAGGCTCTTCCTAAGAGCTCAGGTATTTTTTATAGCTTTAAAGCAGAGTGGAAAACATTCTGGAAACTATAAAACACTCTTGAAGAAAACGTTACACATTTTCCGCATTCTTTACTTGCATGTATTAAGAAAACAATAAAAAAGGGATAACTCTGCCAGCAAATTTCATGCTGTGCGTACGTGCATTATGTTCTTTTGCAAAACCGTGATGTAACGAGCAAATAAAAAAAATTAAATAAAAGAGAAATTATGATAAAACTTTTAGGTAAACGCTTTCAGGAGAATACCTGAAAGGAAATGAGAGTCGTAGTGAAAAGTAATGAAATATGAATGCATTTACAGCTTTTCGGAAACTATTTATGTGAATGCGGTCATCTGGAAACATTGTAGCGACATATATATGACAACGATTCATACTTGAGTCCAGACATTTTTAGTAGAAAGAAAAGGATAGGGATTACACACCATGGCCATAAACGTCCTTACCCGGTCTTTGTTCTCTGAACCATTGGTCGTAGATATGCTCGTCCAATTACAAATATTTTTTAAACCATGGACATATTCATGTTTGAAAATTTCACATTAAAAAAAATCAATTTCGGACAAATTACGTAATTTTACTTTGTATGTAATCCCGTCGGTCCCTACACATTTAGGAAATTTTTACGCCCATTACAAAACATAAAATACATAAACGTTGTCTCGTATAATGACAAAAAATTGACCAAGATATTTAAATACAAAATTTGAAATTTTGGCTACCATTGTCAGTTTCTCTTGAGGGGTCGGTAAATAACTAGAATAATTTGAGTTAAGAGTAGCTTAGTATTTTTTTTAGATGTTATTATTTGGTATTCTTTTGTGATTTACTAGAAAGTAGCAGTCTTTAATTTATAACTCTGTTACAAATGATATCCTGAAAGAATTTTCACGAAATTAATTTATAAATTTCATTAAATGGACACATTCTGAATGTTCATTTTTAAGATTAAGAATTTCTTAAGTTAATCGTATAGGTCTAGTGGCAATTTAAGAAAAGGGTATTTTCTATCATAATTGTAGAAGGGAACTCAAAAAGCTTATATAACACTAGTTCTAATTGTGATACGAACAGCAAATTGACAGAATATATCTGCATATATGAATTGAATTATCTGCATATATGAAGAAGCTATTTAGCTTTGTCTAGAATTTAACTCAATTTAATATTTAGCTTGCTAAATGTTGATTTAAGATTTCACCTTTTAAATAATATATAACTTTTAAAGTAATGCAATGTATTCTAAATAGCTTCCAAAGAGCAGAATTTGGGCCTTACCACTTCTCCTCTAATAGTAATTAATTTAAATAGTTAATAAACGTCTAATGGACATAAATCAACATGCTGGGCAGCTCGAAAGACATATAGCTTTATCAGTAAATTATTTCCTTAGGAGCCCACCAGCGGCCGAGCGGTAACGTCGCTGAACACTGGTAGTTCGGTCCGAGGTTCGAATTCCGCGAACGGGCTGGCTGCATGCGTGTTTTCGTGGTTTTCCCCATGTGTAACGTGTATACAATCCAGTTTCCCTTAAAAAGTCCTCCACGAAGGCATCCCCCTTAAGGCAGATAGACCTCGAGTGCTTTGCCGTAATCTAATAAACCAAACTAAACGATTTCCTTAGGTTTGAAATGGATGATTAAAGCTCATATATGAATTATTAAGTAAATGATTAAAATTTCTTAACGCATCATTGAACAAAATATTGAAGCAATTTAAGCAAATGGATTGATTAGAGTTTTATGAATGGAAAACGAATGTTTAACCCACTTCATTTCATTATATTTTCAATACTGATATTTGAATAGTCCAAGTTCTTTAATCAACGAAAGCACATATCTTAGGATTTAGGACATTTCAAGAAGGAAACTTTGGAGAAAATCTCAGACAATTCTACTCAGAAGAGTCTTAAAATATTTTCATAATATTTTCATTGATCTAGTGAAATGTTTTGTACCGAGTTTTCTTCGATTATCTAGTTACATGCAAAAATTAAGTTAAGAAAATACTATTGATTTCTCTTTCAACTATCTAAAAACGTAATTAAATTATTCCAGCCAGGGAAGAAACGGAAAAAAGAGGCAATTTCCTTTTTCCTTTTCAGAATAATGACGTTTCTGTAGCTCACAAACTACAATGTTCTGAAGCTGAAGGTTTCAATCGAATCAGATTAATTACCAATCAAAAATCTTGCCGAGATTAATTTTTAATGTTAACAGGTTGCGAAGATTTCTGAAAGTAGAGGGAATACATCTCTGTCAACTAGTTGTTAATAAAATTAAACGCTATTTATAGAAAAAAGCAGTCATTTATGATTTTATTTAATGCTAGAGAACTGGTTTAATCTTAAAGAGTAATGGAGTTTTATTTAATACCAGAGAACTAGTTTTACCTTAAAAAATAATGGAGTACCTTAAAAAATAATGATATTACTGTATTTATTTCTGTTCGAAAAGTATGGAAATAAATGTTGCCTGCCTTCTCGCACATGCCAAATATAAAGCTTTATAAAATAAATTTATTTTTATCTGAGAAGCAAAATATTGATAAAATTTTTTAAATCGAATAGTTTTAGGAATTTAAGCTACTTTATTTAGGCATAAGGCTTAATTTGGAGCAAGTATCATGAAAAGTCATCAATGTCTTCGACATAATTATTCACGAAGGCATGCGATAAAAAAGTGAAAAATTCGTTGAAGTCTCGGCAACTGAAGACTAATGCCAAATCCAACGACAAATCTTCGTACACCCGCTTTTATATACTTATAATAATTATGTATATATAAGTTTACTAGTAGTAAGCACTAATAAGTAAGTACTTATAAATTAAGGTACATATAGGTACTCCTCTCCTGTAAATTTATAGCACATACGTTATAAACTGTAAATATCTTACATTTTTTCATTTTTTTATTTCATTTACATAAAATTCGTTGTAGTAGAAAATGATTATTTTCTAGATGTTTTTCTTTATAAAAGATTTATGACATCTACATAGAAAACATATTTAAGACTTGAGCCATACTTTATTTAAGCATAAAGCATGGCTAAATCCCGATGCAAGTAATTCCTCCCAGCAACTTTTACCAAACTTTTCATCTTGCTTTCATCTTGCTTCATGCCCTCACCTGGTTTCAAACACTGGACCTTACTGAAATAATAATCAATAAATTACAATCCCTAAACACAAAATTAAAATAATAAATTACAATCCGCAAATACAAAAAATTATTGTTTATGAGCAGAATCTCTTCTAGCTCCATACTTATGTATGAATCATTTGTTGATGTACTCCCGACATTCTTAGAAACCTCACAGGAGTTGCTGGTATCTCCAGTTTGTGGAAGACGTGGAATTACCTGCTTACCCCTGCTGGACATCACGTACCCTGTCATACCTCTCCTATCAATTCATAGTACAGTACACTCCCGATTATCCGCGGAATTGGGTGGCGCGGCCGCCGCGGATAACAAAAAACGCGTATAATCCGAATAAAGCTAAAAATGGGTTTAGCTAAAGAGAAAACAGTCATTCCAACTTTGAAAAATCGTTTTATGTACAATAAAACGTGAAATAAACAGCAGGAAATGTTTAACTAAAGCTTAATATTTTAGTATATCACTCAAAAGTAACCAAAAATGCATTTTGTTAATGAAAACAGAAAAGTGCTTTGTACTTACGAGAGACGTCAAGGATACACAGAAAAATTAATACATATGTACTGTTTTAATACTGTAATGTATTATGTAATTACAAAAGCATAACTGTAAAACTACACCTTTTTGAAGAAATCAGTCATTTGTGTTTGCTTCTTGCTTTGGAAGCATTTTCTCTTGATCCGAGATTGCATTTTTTGTAACATAAGTTTCTGGGCCAACTCCGCGTCGTCTTGTTCTCCCAAATAGCTCAGCAGTCCGTCGACTTGTTGCAAAGCCGCATCTTGAGTCTTCCGCATCTGCACAATGGGCTCTTCTTCGCCTTCACTTCACTCTCCTTTATTCTCGATTTCTCCTCTTGCTTTCTTCACAATTTCGTCATCTTTCAAGCGTTCGAAGCCAGCTTCGTTAACGTCACACTCCAACCCCTCGTTAATGTTTTCAGAATCGACGTTCTCACCCCCCGGAACTGTTTTCACCATGTAGGCAAGAGTTGGCGTAGGCGTGTCTACATCTTCATTCTCTTCCTCACAACTCAAAGGGGTTAGGTGCTTGCTGGCTTCAACATTAGGCATGAGTTTTCTCCATGATTTTATGAGGGTTGACGGTTTCACTGAGTCCCATGCTGATGCAATATCATGGATACTGTCCAAGATTATGTAGTGTTTCCAAAACTTTTTCAGATCATAACCTTCTTCAATTTGGGTCGTTAGCAGCTTGGTTCGGTATGTTCTCTTCATTGTCACAATGACTCCTTTGTCCATGGGTTGGATTAGCGATTTAAGATGTTTACGCACTTGAAGAACAAAGATTTTTTTCGAACCATTCTTGAAAAATGTTTCGGTTCATCCATCCTTATTATTATTATTATTTTTTTTTTTTGGTTAATGTATTCAACGGGCAAATTTTCTATCCTTGTACCTTTGAATGATCCTCGGTTTTTTTGACTTTCCAATGACAACAAGTCTAAGCTTATGTCCACCGGTAGCGTTACTGCAAGACATGATAGTGATCCTTTCCTTGCTGCTTTTATGACCCGCCGCTTTACTTTACTTTTAGCATTTTCAAATGCTAAAATGCGAGTGGGAAGATATTTCCACAAAAGTCCCGATTCGTTGGCACTGTAAATTTGTTCAAAAGGACAGCTCTTCTTGTAAAACAAATTCTTCAAATCCATGGTGGAAATCGTCGGCTGCTTGTTAGTCACCACTAAGTTTCTCCCCAAGAAGTCCAATTTCTCGAATTCCATGTCGCTGCTTAAAACGAGTCAACCAGCCAGAAGACGCATCAAAAGTTTCTTTCAGGCCTAACAACTCAAAAAAGGTTTTTGCCTTCGCCGCAATGATAGGACCATTTTACAGGAGTACCCTCTTTTCGAACTTCAGCTAACCACTCTGTCAATGCCGTGTCTAGCTCATCAAAGGTAGAACCCTTCATAGTTTTTCGCGTTTTCATTGCGGAAGCACTGTTCGACATTGATGCAAGGTTAACCAGTTTGTTTTTTTGCTTTATAATCTCACTCATTGTTGTTTCCGCGATTCCGTAATCCAATTCCATCTGCTGCCTTGTAACGCCGTTTGCTAATTCTAGTTTTTGCGCAATCGTCAACATAACCTTCTTTCGTTTTCCTGACATTTTAAATCGGTAACGAAAAAACAAAACCAAAAAGCACAAGCACTGAACACAATAATTAAATCCGACCGGTTGCAAACACTATCAGGCTTAAACTAACAATGGCGAGTGGGAGGAATTGGACGTGTCAGTAAGATTAAGACGAGAGAGAGGGGTGGAGCGGGCACTGCACGGGTGAGTAAGAAATCACTTACTCATCAGAGGGGAAGATTCCGAGAAGGCCTGGGATATTTTTGCCATAAATAAGCACGATGTTAGCAAATTTAACGTTTCGCTCAGTTTCGTGAACATTTTTATTTTCTTTGCTTTACGCTTGTAGGGGAAAAAAAAAAAAAAAAAAAAAAAAACTTTGTGCGACAGGCGCGAATAATCCGTCCGCGGATAATCGGGAGTCTACTGTACATATCTTATAAACTGGAAGTATCTTGCATTTTCTCATTCTGTCATTTCATTTATATAAAATTCGTTGTAGTGGAAAATTATTATTTTCTAGATGTTTTTCTTTATAAAAACTTTATGACCTCCACATAGAAAGCATATTTAAGACAATAATAAAGCATTGTTAAAACCCGATGCAAGTAATTCCTCTCAGCAACTTTTACCAAGCTTTCATCTTGCTATTCGCAAGTATGTAATTGATCTAAAAAAAAGGGGGAAAGAAAATAGGTTCCCAGAAGAAAGGAATGTAATATTGTGATAATAATAAATAAGCATATGAAATCATAAATAATTCATTGAAATTTTTTAATTCATTCACAATTACAGATACTTATGCACAGTTATGTAATAAGAAATGTGCGCTTCATTTTTGTGATTCAACAAATTTGTCTGCTTTCTCACATTTTTTATACCTTCTCTTAAAATAAAAATCATTTAATCAGGTTAATCACTATCAGTTTACTTGCGAAAAGAGAGATTCTTTTCAGTCCAGTTATTTTTACTAAAATGCTTATTTATCATGGTATTGTTCTTTTCAAACACTGCCCTAATCTGTTATGTTTAGTCATTGAATCGCAAAATCACCATTAAACATTTGTGACCCTCTTGTTTGGTGCCATATCTTTATGCCATTATTCCTGATTAAATCTTGATCCTTCTGCTATAGCAAGAATTTTGGCATTTTACTTCAAACTAAAGGGTGGATCATTTTCCGCTGATGAGAAAGTTTTGTTATCATCCATTTTTAAAGGCTCAACTCACTGTAGAAAACAGTCATCAATGGGGAATTTCATGCCTCATGTTCCTTCTCCTCATGCATCTGTACAATCATTTTTCACAATGTTTTTCAAGAGGGATGATTTATTTCTGGCGAAAATAAAACTCGATATGTTATAAGGTATTTCTTCCACTTTCCTAGCGTCCTTCGTGGTGCAGTGGTTCTGCACGCTGGGCCGGTATTCCAGAGGTCCGTGGTTCGATTCCCGGCAAAGGCGGTTGCTAATTTTTCATCTCTCTGGCTTCCAAAAAAAAAAAAATCCTAATGTCTCCACAATGTCAAATATAAACATTTCACATTTTGTTTGAGGAATAGCAAAAACTTGTTTCATACTCAAAACGCATACCAAAATAGCAGTTAATCTATTGTGTAGTTGTAAAATGATTTCTTTATTTTTCAAAGAAACATATACCATGTATCTGAAGAACATGAAACATTCTTATGAGTCGGATAAAAACGCCAGTTACAATTCAATACCTAATTATACGCCGTTATAAAGTATGTCGTATAGCATACCTATAATATATAAGATGAACGGTAAGGAAGCTTTTGTCACTGCAATTTTCTATTAGAGAAATATAAATATCATTTATATAAATTCATTTGATTTGTTTGTATAAGATAAATGGAATTATTTGAAATAATATGAAATTTGATATTACCCTGTACGAAGCGCAGGATCTATCGAGGACACCCTGTTCAGCGGTTAGTTTTCTTAATAAGTACTCGACAAATATCTGAAAAAAAATCAGAATCGTTTTAACAAATAATTTTGTTTTCAATTGACATTTACAAGAATTAAGTCGCGTTAGCGTTGATATTTATGCTTCCAACTTACTCCGTAAAAATAAATATAAATGCCTTAAATAACTTCTGATGCATAATCATCGCCAATAAACCTTTAGAGTAAAATCACCAAAGCTGAAGGAAAATTACTTCACAAAATTTTCGGAGTCTCCACTTAAACGCTCCATTTAAGCCTTTATCTTACTCTCCTGAAGCATTTTATGCACAAAAAATTGCATAGGAACTAACTGCCTATTAAATAAAGCACTCTAGTACAAAAAATCAAAATAAATGTTCCGTAACTGCTAGAGCTAAAGTGTAGGAAAAGTTTGATCTACAGTTTCTAGTGCATGTTTAAAAAGACTCCCGAATGGCTATACTTAACGGGTTTGCTATTTTGCAAGGAAAGGAAAGAAAATTTTTCGCGGCGATAAATCTTGCGATTGAAAGAGGTTTAAATACGAGGTTTCTTATTTTGAATTATAGTTTAACGCAAGTGATGGTAACAAGACAAAAAATATAAATGTGTTCGACTTTGAAAGAAAGAAACTCCAAAATAAAAGAGCGGGCACAAAGCAGTTCATTAGTTCATTATGTAACACAATCGTTTAATTTACTGAGAGAAAGATTAGATCAAAGTATTTATAACATTTGAAAATATAGACTATAATCGTTTTTATCTGAATTTATCGCTTTTATGACGACGCTCACAAATGTAGCAAGAATTTGAAAAATATGCTTAATTTATTGGGCCATTGTTTTAAGTACTCTTTTCTACAAGAAATCGAACTGTTTCTGAAATAGCATGCGGCCATTTTCGAAAAACAGGAGACACAGTACAAAATAATCAAATATTGACCTCTTGTAATATTCTAATTCATTATATTTAAACTGAGTTCAAAATGTCCTTTTCATAACAGTTTGTATTACATTTACGTTTGGTTTAACCTGTCTGTAATTTGCTTTATACATATAAAAAGGCATATTAATGAGCAATCAGCGCATTTTTTAAATTTCAAGTTAACGTTTTTGGTAAAAGTTTTGAAATGTAATCTGTAAACTAATGCATGTCATTTTACATTAAATATTCCGATAAAGATAAAATAACCATCAACAAAATGCTTAGGGAGGGAGTGAATAAATGTGTCACAACCTAAGCGCATTTAGAAGTTATAAATGACCATCAATCGCGTGTAAGACACTCAACATTCTAGAAGTAGAAAGACGGGAAGACACACGGAGAAAGTAGTTTTCAATAAAAACAAAATTTGGAGAAAGACGATTTTTACAAATAAAAATCAGGAGCGAAGAATCAATCTCGTTTTCCATTCCACCTCACAATTCGTCTTTTGAGAAAAAACCGGGATAGTATTTGAGAAAGGGAAATCGGGATCCACTGTCCCAATAAATGTTTTCTTTGAAGACTGGTACAATCCTGAAAAACAGGAAAAATCTGGCAACCCTAAACTGGGCACAAAGCTAAGGCAGCTAGCTTCCTACTTCAGTGTCAAATAGCAAGACTTCGTTCGGCATTCCTTATACGAAGTGTACCTATTTCTGTCTTCCTGATTTGCTGAATAGATGCGACGGATAAATGGAATCTAAAACGAAAATAATAAGCTATAGGAAATCTAAAACAAATGTTTATGGGTTGGCATGAAATCTAAGATCAACGCAGTATGGAGCAGTAAATTTTACTGATCTCTAATTTTTTGATGGTTTGAAGCAATAAATATAGTGCTAGAAATTGCTTTGAAAACTGATGTGCGTTAACATTTACTGATTGTTCCTAAAAGAGGAATTATGAGAAAATTCTAAACTTCGCCTTTAAAATCGTGGGAAAAAATGCTTCTGGCTTGGCCGGCTGATGGAGCTTTAACGTAATATACAGCAGAAATGTCTATTGCTTAATTTTTTTCCATTTTCCATCCCGTCAAATATCATGTCAAATACCTTTTTGATATCTTAAACTGCGTTCGTCTTTACTCATAGCAGCTTTGAAATTAGAAATTATACCCAAAAGCAAATGATTTAACACTGGAAAATGTTACCATTTGTATCATGAACAGGAAAGAAAACTACAAGAAGTAAAATTTAGAAAATGAAAGATTGCGCAACGGTGAAAATGAGTACAATAATTATAAAAACTTACAGTAGATGGCTACTCCTATTCAAGGTATGCGAAACAATTCAAAAGAAAATATTGATTAATTTCTTCTGATATGTTTTTCGTACACGAACATGAAATGATACTTAGTCTTTGAAAGGCTTCGATGTGATGGTCTTCCAAACAAAATTGAGAAACTTTTAATAGTTTGATTTTTAGTGTAATCAACTTGTATACACTATTTGCATCTTTTAATGAGAAAATATATGCTTCTGAAAATATAACCTAGAAATTTGTCCTGAAACTGCTCCAAAGCTTTCCTTTTCATAGCACCATCTTTATTACTAAATATCGTTCCCTATTGATCAGATTTAAGTTTGTAAAATAGATAATAGACGCTTGGAGCTGAATCTGGGTTGTAAAAGGAAATGATCTAAATCCGCAAATGCACACTGTTATTTTCAAATTGCATTAAGCGTTATTGAATTGCTGAAAGAAGACGGGGTATCATCTTGCAGAGTCTTTGTTGATGCGGTGGTTTTCATGCAGAATGGTTAGGTTAGGTTATTTAATTACGACAAAGCCTCGAGGGCTATCTGCCTAAGGGGAGGACTTTCTAAGGGAAACTGGCTCATATGCACGTTACACATGGGGAAAAGCACGAAAGCACCCATGCAGCCAACCCGTTCGGAGGATTCGAACCTCGGACCAGCGTTCAGAGACTTTACCGCTCGGCCGCTGGTGAGCTTCATGAAGAATGGTATCAATCGTTTTGGATAGACACAATTTTATGTTATCTCCTTAACGTTAAATTTCTTGTTATTCAACGCTACCGCCGAAACTCAGCAATATATTCTGATGTCATTGCCTTCAAAGACTGACCTTTACTAGAATTGTATTCTACCCATTCTACACCTCCCGTGTGAAATTGGTTTACTTATTCTTTTGTTGTAGAATGCAAAGGAGGCATATGATATAAGGATTGTCTTATTTTTTTGATATTTCGACCTTCTTTAAGCAAAAGTATGTTGTTTAGCTTGATATAGGGGCGGAATAATCAAGTAAAAAATTTTGATAAATATACAGAAATTTTTATCTTATTTTGATATGATCATTTTAAAGTTAACATATACAATAATTAACATAAAGTTTGATAAACATAACACAGTTTACGATTCTTTAACTGCATCTGTGGTGGGCATTATCCCAACATAATCTTAAATAAACACAAAATTCCGGTCTATAAAATATAATGTTCTTAAGTTATCAGGACATGTATTCCTCTTTACTTGCCTTGGAAACATGAACTGTCCTGACTCGGAACAGGGAGCTTACTCAAGCTATGTTCAATACATTGTGAATTAGACAATACACACAGGAAGGGTATACGAAACCCTTTATTTTTCTATCTTTACAGAGGTTTCCAGAATTTCGGAATACAGAGACCAACCACTTGTGGTCTGAACGTAAGAATATAAAACTGCTAACTAAAATTCTAACTAAAACTAACTTTGGATTAATATACAAGTGCCAAACTTCAAGATTGGCCGTTATTTAACAAAATCCGTATGTAGTACAGAGAGCTGCTAAAACTACGATACGTTTGAACTATCAAGAGGGTTAAACCTCTGGCCTTGAAGGCAACCAGCAACCGAGTAAAACTACTATGGCAAGCGGCCTGCTTCTAATAACTCCTTCCTCTCTCTTGCTTGGCAAAAAGCCACAACTTAAGTACTGGGCGTTAGCAAGACAAATTTGCATAAATAAGTTAAAGCTTTTAATTCTGGCCGGAAGTAGAAAATAAGAAGTGATAGTAAAGATTTAAAATAAAATAAACGTTAGTAAAACTCAGGATCCTTACAGAGTTCCCGCCAGAGTTAATTAGTTTGAAACTGAGGTCTAAACCGACCTTGTTGAAAACTTTTAGCTCTAGAATCTAACGCGAGGCCAATCTTTTACAAACATTTCTCACTAGAAACTCGAAATTAAAAAAAGTCGGTTTTACATTATCAACTCCATGGAAAGATTTTTCATCTGTACTGCATCTATAAACAGGAGTTTCTTAGTTGAAATCTGGTTCCTTCCAGAGATCTGGAAGGAAAACTAGTTTAATGAAATGTTACACAATTAAATGGCAAATAACATGAATACTTATATTTCTCTTTTAACTTTTTTTTTCATGCATGACGTTATTTAATTATCTCCCCGTGCTCTCTGACATGTGTTGTAAAGAAAAACACCAAACACGAGCGTGTCTATGTACAAGTGTTCAACACTACCGCCTGCAATCAACACACTAACGTGTTAAAATTCAACATAACAAGACCTCAGAACACACCTTATATTCATCTCTAAACCCTGAGGTACTATTCTGAAAAGTGGCTAACTCTGAAGTGTAGCGTCAGAGAGCCTAACTACATTCATTCAACCTTTAACACATATTCACAATAATTTGCTCTTTTTACAGTCACACGAATAAGTTAAATTTTTTTTCATTACTCTAATGTTTTCACGTTTAACATATCACAGTATTTCTTAACTAAGATAACAGATCTCATTGTATATAAGGATATATTAACATGACGTTAATTTTGCGCATTTTAAAACATACATTAGTAGTACATTGTTAACTTCTATTCTTTTCCAAGCAAGTGCCAATTCTTCTACATTGAAATACTACATTTCAAAAGTCTTTCAGACTAAAACTTCTTTCTTGCCAGAATCTTTTAAATAAAATTGTATACAATAATTTTTACAATTTTCTTAAGGTACCTTTCTCAAAGATTATCAATGCTTTTACAATAGTCAAGTATTTACACATTCCTATTATACATTAATTTTAGTTTTACTCGCGAGTAATTGAAAAACAATATCAAAAATAGGTAACAACTCATTTCTCGCCTTTTTGGCGACAAAGGTAGGCCTCACATGAGGTAAAACTTCTTGAATTCTGCCACTTGCAGTAAGAATGAAAAATTAACTTAAGGTTTCAAAGTAACATAAATTTTTACTTATCTTTGTGATATCCAGACATCCTTTTTTCTTCCCAGTCCTGGAAAGTAGCGAAGACTACAGTCTGGTTGATCTTCCGTCTTGTGCGGGTTCGCCCTTCAGTTCCTTCCTCCATGAGCTTTCTTTTCCTTCCAGTTAGGTCACCCTTGAAGACCTTCTTTTTAGCCTCTGCCTGTGGTCTCGGCCGTTTGATGGCAGCTGGTCTTGGCGGAACCGGGACAACTGTCTCTCGTTGTTGCCTGGATCTCGTTGCTGGCTGTTCAAATTTTTCTTGCTTCTTTGCATCTGCAGCTGGTCTTCCTTCATCAATTCGTCGACATTTGCTGCGTAGACTTCTATCCGATGGGTAGATCTTCCGTTTTGGAGCCGTGTTATAGTTGCTGTCATTTCTCCTGGCTTTCTTTGCATTAGTCGTACTTATCCCTTCTTCATTCTGGGAGTGGTCGTGCCCTCTCTTTTCTGGTCGATGGAACGGCTTCTTTTTCTTGTTATCCTCAGTTTTCGAACGGGGAAACTTTCTTTTCAATTGCTGCTGTCTACACATGGCTTGCCCTTGTGATTGTCGTTGTTCCACCTCTGGAGCTTGTGCCTGCCGTGCCGGATCTTGCAAAAGATCTTGAAATATTGGCATTTTATTATGATTATAAATTGGTTTTATCTGGTCAAACTTTGCGGTGCAGGTATCAACTTTCCTGGCTTTTAACACCACTACAGCCTGAGGTATTTTTTCTATGACATATGGTCCTCCAAATCGTGGATAAAATTTGGCAGTTTTATCTTCTGGTGCTGAAGAAAGTGAATGCTTAATTTTTAACACTTCATCCCCTACTTTATAAGTTACTCCCCGTCGTTTCATATCATAATAGAGCTTCTGTTTTCTTTGTGCTACTTCAGTGTTCTTTTTTCTTCATTAATTAACTATTCTATATCGCCCATTATAAATTCTGGGGCTCTTTGTTGAACATATAATAATTTATCTAATGGCGTTATAATCTTTCTGCCTAAAAATAACTCAGCAGGAGTTTTGCCCGTCGTATCATGTTTTGCGGTCCTAAGGGCGAAAGCTAATTCATTGACATAGTTATCCCAGCTTTTATGAAGGTTTTAACATAACTACGGATAATTTTCACTATATTTCTATTAACCCGTTCCGCTGTATTTGATTGCGGTCGATACGAGATCATTATTAAATGACGTATGCCCAGTTTTTGGCACATGTCTTCAAATATATTACTTACAAATTGAGGACCATTATCCGATATAACTTTTAGGGGCGCCCCGTATTTTAAAATATATTTATTTAAAATAGAATCAGTAACTAATTTCGCGGAAGCTCGTTTTAAGGGAACAATTTCGGTCCACTTACTAAAATGATCAACCATAACGAGGAGATACCGATGTAACAGCTTTAATATCGTTATTAATCTCTCGTGCATTTGAAATAGATGAATAATAAATAATGTATAGATTACTGGCAATATTGAAATGCAGGCTCGAGAGCTGCATGCATTTTCTCGCACGAAGCATGTAATTATTTTTTTAAAATAAGTTTATAGAAGATTTTTTTTTGTTTGTATGTCGCCATTTTTTTAGTGTTAAATAAAAGTTATTGCTGTGTTCCATCATTGGAGTTTCTTCATTTCGCAAAAGAAGTATCACACAGACTTTTATTTAGCTGACTTTTTGGGAAAGGGCCCATTAAATCGATGCCAATTATTTCATTTGGAAATTTGGATTTAATGCTATTTAGAAACCCGGCCGGGCGGAAATTAATATAATTAACTGCTTGACATGTTGGGCAGGACTGGACATACGCCCTTGTTAACTTTTGCAGCTCAGGAAAATAAACTGCTTCGCGTACGCGTTGGATGGTTTTTCGAATACCAGCATGAGAAGCTAAAGCGGAGTCGTGTAACTCCTGCAGTATATTTAATCTAAGACTAGCTGGGATAACAGGTCGAAATTCTTTGTTGGAATTCGTAGTTCTTGTATAAAATAATAGACCATCTATTAGTTCGTAATGGGCCGCCCTATTTCTTATCCTCACAATATCTTGGTGGCTAAAATTTTCAGGATCCTTTAAATACTCATAAATGTTTTCAAATTCAGGATCCTCACCCAGTTCGGTTATTACAGTTTCTCGGGAATTTATTGTACATGCTGTGAGCATTGCCACCTTTACAGTATTACCTTCTTCATCTATTTTTATTCTGGATAGGGCATCTGCTACGATATTTTCCTTTCCGGGGGTGTGCTTGATTACCAGATTATACTCTTGTAACTTGAGTGCCCATCTTATTAACCTTGGGGATAAGTTTTTCCCTGAGTACAGTCTAGTTACCGCCGCATGATCAGAATACACTGTTATTGGCGCCCTTCCAAAATAGACTCGGAACTTTTGCACTGCTAACAGAAATGCAAGTGTCCCTCTCTCTCAGTCGCGGAAGAATTTCTTTGTGTTTGATTTAAAGTTCTACTAAAAAATGCCACGGGCTGCTGATTTTGCGAACGTACCGCTCCTACCGCATAATCCGAAGCATCCGCTGAAATTTCTAAATTCTCATCGTTTCCAGGAAATTTCAAAACAGGGGCCTGCTTTAATGCTTGCTTTAATTTTTCGAAAGCACTATTGGCTTTGGCCGTCCACGAGAATCTTGCCTTTTTCCTTTTTAATTTAACAATGGTTCAGCAATAGCTGCAAAATCTTTTATAAAGGACCTATAATATGAACAAATTCCTGGAAAAGAAGAGAGCTTCTTCGCCGTATTTGGCGGCGGATACTTTTGCACAGCGATTATTTTTTATTCGTCCGTCTCGATTCGTTTCTGAGATATTTTGTAACCTAAGTATTTTAATTCAGGGGCTGCAAATTTGCACTTCTCGACATTAACTTTTAGACCGGCCTCATTTAATAATGAAAACACCTGTCATAAATCTCGTACATGTTGGTCCAGATTATCACTAGTAATAATGATATCCTCTAAATAGATAAATGTGGTCTTTCCTAGAACAGGCCTTAGCACAATGTCCATACATCGCTGAAATGTTGCCGGTGCCCCTGAAAGGCCAAACGGCATACGCAGGAATGCATAAGTGCCAGTTTTGGTTATAAAAGCAGTCTTAGGCACATCTTCCGGTTTAACCCCTATTGGAAAATAACCAGTCGTTAAGTCTAACGTAGTCATATATTTGGTAGAAGTTATGTTCCTTAGAATTTCTTCAATAATAGGTAACGGTTATACCGGATATTGAGTCATGGTGTTTAATTTACGATAATCAATTGCAAAACGCCACCTTTTCGGATGTGTTACCGGATAGTCATTATTTTTCTTACATAACACAACCGTGCTAGCATAACTATTTGAGATGGGCGTTATGACCTTTTTACGTAACATATCTCGAATGTGCCACTCTATAATTTTTTCTTTATTCTTATCATACCGATATGGTTTGTGGCGAACTGGCAGTGAATCTTCGGTGTCGATACTATGGTTAGTAACTTGAGTAAATCCGGGAATATCACTAAATAACGCAGGAAATTCACTTACCACTTGTCGAATTTTTTGATGCTCTCCCTTAGGCAGGTGGTCGAGGTTTAATGTCGGTGGTTCTCTTTTTTCTTCTCGAACTGGTTTCATCGTCAGCTTAAGGGACACTTCGTTAAAATCCAGCGTTGCTTCCGCCTCTGAAAGAAAATCTATCCCTAAAATGACATGTGCTTGTAAATTTTTTTACGATAAAAAACACGATCTTTACTTGCTCGTCCTTGATACGAATATACTATAATGGTATTTTACCTATGCATTTGCATCTTTCTCCCTGCGCAGCTAACACTGTCGTATTATCCGAATTATATATGCGGTATCTACGGAAATACTTCCTAAAACAATCTTCCGTCACACAGGAACACTGCGCGCCTGTATCCAGGATTGCGGTGGCTGGGATGCTGTTCACCAGAACTTCAATCTTTGGAAGAGTCAAATTTTTCACAAGAAACTGTATTTAACTTGAAGGAAGAGGGGTTTTCTTGGCCTTCGAATTTCCACACCCTCCCGTCAGCAGAAATCCGTTTTAGTTTAAATTTTGTTTCTTCCTTTCCATGCCTTCCTTCTTTTTCCGCTGGCCTTCAGACTTTTCTGGCTTACTATTAAACTGTCGACGTTCGTCGATTGTTTTTGGATACTCAGGTTTCCTTGCCCACTGATTCGATTTGCTTCCGTAGCCGTGTTCTTGCCTTTGGTGTGGCCTTGGCGCACCAAATTGGCTTCGTTGCTCATACTGGCGTCTTCTTTCAATGTCCGCCGTTCTTCTACTTTCAAACTGGATTGCTAGCTCAAATAACTTTTCCACTGTAGTTGGATTCCTTAATTCAATAAAGTCTTGTACTTGGGGAAGTAACCTCGGCAAAATGACTTGCATTATCTCAGGATCCGGACGGCTTCCATACGAGAGTTTAAAGACGTGAATTTTTCTTAAAATAAAGCTTGAGAGATTTTCAATTCGTTTCTGGTATATGCTGAAGAGTTCCGCTTCTAATTTGGAACGATTTCTTAGGACAGGGAAGGCTTTTACTAAGGTCTTGAAATTTTCGTAAGTATAGGTGGGACTTCCCGCTTGACCCAAGAGGCTTCTGCCTATACTTTTGAACCAATTAAGCGCTTGGCCGCTCAAAGCGCTGGTAGCTAAGGTGACTTTCTGGAATTCATGGACTGGGTACAGCATGAAGTGGTCATCTGATTTTTCCAAAAAACTGGTTACCGGTGAGTTTCCATTGAATGTTGCTTCTGGTTTCATCGATGCGTGCATGGTCTGGACGATGTAACCAAATCCTTCCAGGGCGGCAGCTGGCATTTCTGGGTTCTGAGCCACTTCTGCAGGCACCACAGATTCTTCTTGAAACTCGGCCATGGTTATTCTTCTTTGTCGGGCGCCACTATCAGGACATGTGTTCCTCTTTACTTGCCTTGGAAACATGAACTGTCCTGACTCGAAACAGGGAGCTTACTCAAGCTATGTTCAATACATTTGAAGTAGACAATACACACAGGAAGCGTATAAGAAACCCTTTATTTTTCTATCTTTACAGAGGTTTCCAGAATTTCGGAATACAGAGACCAACCACTTGTGGTCTGAACGTAAGAATATAAAACTGCTAACTAAAATTCTAACTAAAACTAACTTTGGATTAATATACAAGTGCCTAACTTCAAGATTGGCCGTTATTTAACAAAATCCGTATGTAGTACAGAGAGCTGCTAAAACTACGATACGTTTGAACTATCAAGAGGATTAAACCTCTGGCCTTGAAGGCAACCAGCAACCGAGTAAAACTACTATGGCAAGCGGCCTGCTTCTAATAACTCCTTCCTCTCTCTTGCTTGGCAAAAAGCCACAACTTAAGTACTGGGCGTTAGCAAGACAAATTTGCATAAATAAGTTAAAGCTTTTAATTCTGGCCGGAAGTAGAAAATAAGAAGTGATAGTAAAGATTTAAAATAATAAAAATGTTAGTAAAGCTTAGGATCCATACAAAGTACAGCATTAACTAATTAATGTCACAAAAAAGAATAATGTCTTTAAAGCAATCTAAAGCTTATTTAAATAAATACTGACATTCCAGAAATTCAAGTTTATATAATCATTTCTACCACTGCGGCCCTCCAGCGGCCGAGCGGTAACGTCGGAACACTGGTAGTTCGGTCCGAGGTTCGAATCCCGTGAACGGGCTGGCTGAATGGGTGTTTTCGTGGTTTTGCCCATGTGTAACGTGTATACGAGCTAGTTTCCCTTAAAAAGTCCTCCACGAAGGCATCCCTCCCTTAAGGCAGATAGCCCTCGAGTGCTTTGCCGTAATTTAATAAACCAAACCAAACCAGACCATTTCTACCACTAAGAAGATGTGAAAGGTGCTTACTACTGCAAACGTTAGGAATGCGGTAACTAAATAAGCTTACAAGAAGCTAAAGGAAAACGCGCAGAGGATCTGTTTGCAGATCAATTTATGTAACCTGTAAAGTAATATTGTAGAGTCATTAGGATTTTAGAAGCAGGAGACATGAAAAATGAGCAATACCCTATGCCGGACTCGAACCTGGACCTCTCAAATAAGAGCAGAATACCGTTCTACCACGATGGCATGCAGAAAGGAGGGAGAAAATATCTTGTATACTCCCCCATTCAAAGGGAGACTGGCGATAAGTTGGCCCAATCGTGAAATCCTGGTGCTAAAGAATCATCATTCACCACCTTTTAGTTCGGGAGCCACTGCAGAATCAAAAATGTTTTTTAGATTTATGCTGGAGACATGAAAAATGAGCAATGCCGTCACCAGGACTCGAACCTGGACTTTTCAAATACGCGCCGAGTGTGCTACGGTTTTATTGCGAAGGTATGCAGAATGGAGGAAGAGAATACCTTATAACATAAAGCTTTCTTAAAATTCTGTAAAACTGGAAAAGATCATCAGAGTAGGGCAGGGATCCTCATATTTCAGCCTTTTCTTAAACGTCCTGAAAGCTGTAGCACTTCTTCAGAGTATGGCAGGAACCTTTATCAATTAGTCATTTTTTAAGTCTTTTAAATTGGAACACATCATCATAGAAGCTTTACTGCTCACGCTTTTTTTAAGTGTAGGTAAATCTGAAATACTTCATCAGTGTATGGCACAAGCATTTAACGCTCAGTCGTTTCTTAAGCATCAGTAAAAATGGAACATCTGTTCACTGTAGGACAGGAACCCCTTTTCTCTTGGCCTTTACTTAAAGGTCTGTAAATTGAAACACTACATCTTAAACATGTATAAAATCAGATATTTCATCATCGCGGACAGGAGCCCTTATAGATCAGTCGAATCTAAGTCTTCTCCCATAAATTCTTTGTCTATCTCTAAAACCACAAACACTTCTGCTGGTCATCACCCGCATTTCCTGTTGTGTAGTAATCATTTCTTTCTTCTAACTCAAAACAAAAGGATATAAGTCCAAAACAAAAAAAATAGGGCCATATTTCGTCAAAACCTTTTTTCATAGCTAATTATTCATTAAACGGTATCTTCTGAGGCAACTGCGTCTCATTTGAATTTAATTGATCAATCTACCACATTCTTTCTTGAACTAGTGTAACCATGTACGATTAAAATTAGACACCGCCCATATTTATTTACAGCCCCCCAAAAAGGACTAGTGTAGTATTTTCCTTTTTTTCGTTTGCCGTGAGACGTCCTCCGAGTTATATCATGCCTCGACAAATTGCTTTTTAAGAAAATAATACAATTGCATCTTGTCTATTTGAATCATAGTTTAAGGAGCAATCATAGTTAAAGGACACCAATGCTCCAAGTCAAGCTTTTTTTACAAAGCTCCCGCATCCGCTACCCCATCAACGAAATAAATTTTAACCTTCCCTTTCCACGAGTTAGACAAAGAAATCTTGTTTCGTCGTTTGCGTCTCATCCAAGCACCAGAAAAAATTGTCTCTGTCTCTACAAAACTGACAGAAAATCGAAAACAAAGATCCTTTATTTACAATCTTAATGGTTTAGTTTTACCATCACATTCATCTTATCCCTTATTTTATCGGCATTTCCTGTTAAGGAAGCTACAATATTAAGAAGTAACCTTGAAGACAGAATCTCTGCAAAACAAATATAATCACAAGTCAATCTTCAATTATAAATATTTCAGAGAAAATTAGCATGTCACATAATTCAGTAAATGGACCAAAAATATCACATGCGATTTCTTTAATGACACCTTAAATTTATTATTTTAGTATTTCCACTGCATACCTTAAAATTTATTTTATTGCCAAGCAATATGCTGGCAGGTTTTGAATCTATCTACTACGTAGATATTCAGCAGTTTGAAAATTCAATAAAAACAGTAGCGTATGATAAAGGCTTTAAAGGTAAATTTGCTGAATGTTTCTAACAAGAAATACTTTTTAACCAGAAAATTTTATCGTCTTAAAAATTTCTTGAACGAAAATACACTGGTGTGCAAAACTTAAGCAACAATGCAAATTTTAATCAGATTACCATGCATTTGCAGAAAAGGGTTCTTGCAATCAGTACAATGAACACGCAGTTCAGTAGAAAGGTCATGCATATGGAAATGTCAGGAAGAAAAACGTCACAGGCTACGTGATCGCACGCAAAACGCATGCGCTCCACTCGAGACTACCATAAAAGGAAGGACGGAGACGCAATTAAAGACATTCGCTGTAAGTACAAGTGAAATCTTTCGTGAAATATAACTAGAAGAAATCATCTGGAGACTTCACGAGTGGAAGAATGATCGGAAAGCTGGAGGAGGGGCGTAGTGTGACCAAAGTGGATGAAGATTTCGAAGTCAACAAAAGTGTCGTTTCGCGGGCTTGGAAAGCAGCTATTAGAAAGGTTGACGGTGGCCGCTCCAGGACAACAACTGCGGCAGATAACCGATATATCGTCGTCCAGGCGAAAAGAGCCCAAAACCAGTCAGCAAGCTCCACAGCTCAGCAACTGTGTACAGCAACCGGTGACAAGTGGTTTACTGTGTCCAGACACCTTCACAAAGATGGCCTATTCGCCCGCCGTCCTGAACGCTGCATCCTTTTGAAAGTTGGCCATCGGCGCCACCGTTTAGAGTGGTACAAGGAGCGCAAAAACTAGGCATCTCATCAATGGAGTCCTATCCTCCTTACGGATGAGAGTCGTTTTAGTGGCCCAAGCGATTCTTAACGCCAATTTATTTGGAGAGAGTAAGGACACGGTTTAGTCTCAGTAATATGACGGAAAGAGACCATTACAGTGTCCTGGAGATCTCGTTTGGAGAGGCATTATACTGAACGGGCGGACAGAGCTCCACGTTTTAGACAGAAGTTCTGTAACCGGAGATCGCTATTGTCAGGAGGTGATCCTTCCCTATGTGCGTCTGTTCCGAGGTGCAATTGGACCAGACTTAGTTTTTATGGATGACAATGCACGGCCACACCGAACTCCTGCTGTTAAGAAGCTACTGAAAGGTGAAGATATCACTCGAATGGATTGGCCAGCGTACTCCCCTGAAATATATCCCATAGAACATGTGTGGGATGCTTTGGGGAGATGCCTTGAGGCACGATTACTTCCTCCAGCGAACACCCAACAACTCAAACAGATGCTGATTGAAGAATGGGCACTCTCATCTCAAGATCTGTCGGACAATCTGGTGCTGAGTATGGGGAGACGGTGAGAAGCAACCATTGCAGTAAGGGGAGGGCATATCCCATACTAAGGAACATCTACTTGTTCTTCCTCTTATACAGACAATCATGTGTAACGATACTATGAGTTCAATAATGCCTGTTTTTGTTTAATTCCATACTGTATGCATTGTATTCATTTTTGAGCAATAATGCTTTCGTCATCATTTAAATACAAATTGCTGTCTCGTATTTCTGAATTTCTTGTCTCTCAGATGATATCTCGTGGATTTATGTCAAAAAGAACACCTGTTGCTTAAGTTTTGCACACCAGTGTATTATTTTCGATAAAAACTTTCTGATACTGCTGATCCTGTTAGAAATAGACTACCTACCGTTTACAAAGACCGGAAATAACGGTGGAAAAGGGTGAAAGAAAAGAGAACTGGGGTGTAACTGGATAACGAAAAATTAGATAACATTAATCATCAGACATTTTATTTCAGTGAGAGGTTTAGCGGCTAATAACGTACTTTTGAGTGAAACCTATATCAGTAAAAAGATAGAAATTAAAATTATTACTTGTATTTTACCAGTTAATGAAAAGGAAGGAATTATATTAAATGTTATTTTTTCAAAAGGCTATGAATGTTATAATTTTAAAACTTTGGCGGCGGAATTCTGGAGGAAATTCAAATCTGACGCATATATATTCTTATTTTAGATAACCGAAAGCCTAAATCTCCAGAGATAAAAGAAAAATAAAAAAGAGAAATAATATAGCGAGGGGAAAATATTTAATAGCTCAATAGCAGCGTATCAGTATATATTAATATTTAAATTAAATTGAAAATTAGTCTTCAATTTAAGAAGAGTATTTAGTGAAGATTTAAGGCTTAATAAAGCATCTACTTTCATAAGACTAATATCAATCTCATTATCTGAGATATACGTCAGAAAACTCTATTATTATGGGGAAACTGTAATTTGTAATGTACTGCATGTGTTTAAGAGGAATTTGCAGTCTAATTTGTCAGTATTAGGTTTTAGAGGAAATGCTAGGAATTAACTTTAAACTTATGTATATGTATACAGAAGTAGAAAGATAACACGAATAAAAGAGACCTATGTGGTCAAGAATTTTGCAAATTGAGTAGCAAAATTTTAAAATATTTGCAAAGAATAAAAAAGTTCAAAAGCGATTGCTTAAAAGTACATTTTATACTGTAGTTCCTGAGTAAGATAGTTACACCATGTAAAAACAAAATTGCAATACTAAAGAAGTAAATGTTTACAATTTTGCATTTCAAATTGCAGGCGCGTCGGGAAAAGAAAAAAAACCATTGAGACTTAGCTATTTTTAGATAATTTAGTTTAATTATTCTATTAATGAAATTCCGCTTTAAGTCTCAATTGTTTTCGTTTGACGAAACGCTCTAAAGTATTAGCTGGATTCGAGTTTTAAAACGCTTTTTCCTTGATAAGTCCGTCTTAAACCTCAAGATGGGCTAATTTACCATTTATTGCTATTCTTTGTACACATTTTCTGTGTATTTGAAATGTTTTCAATTATTTGCTTGCATAATTTTAAAAAAATTAAATTTTTTATTTTAAATTTATTAGTTTTTCCTCATCCCTTTTTGATTTTGAAGTTATCTCGTTTTGTAATTTTGACATTACGTTTTTACGCGATAACATTTACGTTTTTAGTATTGCATTGTTGTTTTTACCTGTCGTAACTATTTTACTCAGGAACTACAGTATTAAATGTACTTTTAAGCAATCGCTTTTGAACTTTCCTTTTCTTTGCAATTTTATATATCTATATATATAAATATATTTATATATTTCTTTCCAATTAATATTTCTTAATTAAATTTTTAATTTTAATTTTATATTTGCATTATACGAATAGAGAGTTTTATATTTTTCTTTATATGAATAGAGAATATTTGTTAAATTCAAATATATATATAGATAGACAGATATCTAACAACATTCTCTATTCGTATAAAGCAAATTTAAAGTTAATATTTTTTTAATTTTAAATTATGAAATTTTAATTGAATGCGAATAAATTATTAATTATTACTGCGAACTAATTTACAATACATACATACACACACAAACACAGATATATATATATATATATATATATATATATATGGGCTAAATACCTATTAAACAAGCTAGAGAAGCTGCTAATTCTTCTACTTACAGCCAATTTAAACACTGAAGGAAAACACCTGAAAGAGGTAGAAGAAAATGTAGTAAACTAAATAATAAATTATTACCTACAAAATAAATTTGACGGTAATAGGCTTTTTTCAATTCTTTTTCTGGTAATTAAAAAAAAAATCAATTCTGTTAATTTTACCAAAAGTCTAATTAACTGCTGCAAAAATGTAGTAGCAAGTTCGCAATGAAAATAATTTCTTTTTTCGAATTACATATGCAAGACGCAATATTATTAAGGACCTAGTACTGGATTTTTGTGGATATAATATTTCAAGTCAAAGAACGAACTGCAAAATTATTACTGGAAAATCCATTTCCTCATGCTCATTTCGTCAAAATAAATTAATTATCGTCAGATGTTTACTGTAGTTAACTGTAATTAATTTCGTCAGAGCAAATTACGGTAAAATCTTTCGAAGTAATCAACATTAGTTGCCTACAGTTAATGCACGTACTATACTATCTTTTAAATAAAAAAACTTTAAGCTATTGGTTCAGCAGCCAGCATGAAATAGATACTACAACAATTTGTTATTTTAAAGGACCAGAATTTTCTCTTTTTGTAATAAACATCACAATTGCATAATCGCAAAAAAATTTTTACCTGGTCAATGACCGATAATTAAGAGAATTTATGAAACTTGGCACTAACTTCAGATCTATTTACGTAATTAGTAAAAATTATGCCTCAGCAGTACTGAGAATATAATAGGAATACATAGTCGAAAGCATACCATATTCCTATATTCGTATGGTTATAATGGGATTTGGTTTGATTTATTTGATCAGTACAGAGTACACGAGGGCTATCCAAGAGAAGAGATGCATTCGTAGAGAACTTCCTATAGGAAACTGTCTCATATCCATTTTCCATATGAAGAAACACCAAAACGTCCATGCAGCCGCACTTGCTTCTTATTTCTTACATTGTTTCCACTTTACTTGATTATCTTTTAGAATGTTAGTCCCCAGCTCGACCAGCTCTCACCTAGATGCTTATTTTCGGAGTCTTACCGCACGGTTTCACCACATTCATTCATACCTGTCTCACAATTTATTTACTTAATCAATCATTTCTTCTAATTAATATAAATTTATTATGCCTGATTCTAAATTTATTTAGAGTCAAGTAAAATAAATTTATTTAGCTGTCTCAAAATTTTTAGTCTGTCTAAAAATGTTTAATTTGGCTTCAAATTTCACTGAGTAACTCATATGTTATTGATTGACTAAAAACCCAATGACTTACCTAAAATTTACTTGACATATTTAATTTGTTAGTGCACACATAATTAGGAAAACCCGAATTTATGTTTTATAAGGGGTAGGGCCTTCGGTCCAGGTACACTGGTATGTACATCATTCTCTCGTTAAATCTGTTCATGCAGCCAGCTCGTTCTCTGGGGTTCGAACCCATGCCGAACTTCCGTGTTTCGCAATTTTACAACTCGGCCGCTGAATGTTACGGAATAAAATATACTCTAAAAATATTCTCGCGAGATTCAAATACAAAAGATTACAATTACAAAACAAAACTTGCAATTGGATAACATTTAAACATTTTACATTAGAGTCCATCTAGTTATTCTTGAAGCTATTACACACACAAAAAAAAATTGAGCATGAAGACTGTTTAATAAATTTACCACATTACTTGCTGACAAAAGATTTTCTAGCTTAGAGAGGGAGAAAAGTAATTAAAAGTAATTTTACATTGTTCAAATTAAATAATTGCAAAGATTAAGGTACACAGGTATATTTCAAATGAATACCGGTATTGAATCATTTACGAGAGATACCCTGCGTGACCCGAAAGTGCATACACAAAATTGGAGCCATTAAAATTACACACATAATTATTTCTTAATTAGCTTCAAAACTGGAAACAACATGAATTATAAAATTTGTCAGGGTGATTCCTTTACAGTTTTATTACTAATTTAGTCAGAATAAAAATTAATAGATATGGAGATTAGAAAAGCAAACAAATATGCAAACCAAAGCTATATCTATTGGTGTAAAAGTGTAGCTAAAACAGAAAATTCTCCCCAAATACTATAAAGACTTTTTATCAGTTTTTCAGTTATGCATATTTTCTTTAAACTAGTTCTACAATAAGAAGAGAATTTAAGTATGTAGTGTTGTATTTTTAGATAATCTAATACCAATTTGTTATTTTAATAACTTATATATTGTAAAATTCGGGAATTTAATGTGCACTTGTCTCATTAGAAGTTTCAATATTTTGAGAAACGTTTGTCCAGAATTATTGCTAATATCTCAGAGCACAAAATAAATAATTTTTTTCGATCTCTCTTTCATTAAACTGCATACCAAGTGTAAATTTACAATGAGTTTTCTAGACTGTCAGTTGGAAAGCTAGTGTACATGAAACGCAGAAAAAGTTGGACTTTCTCTAAGGAGAAAAAATAAATTTACGTAGGAGACTTTTTTAATTTCTTTTGTTTGCTTTATTTTTTCTGTCCTCTTTAGAATTTTGCGGTTAAATCGTGTACTCTTTAATATTTTCATTTCATCTCATAAAGCTGATAATAGTATGCAGTTTCAGCACTGAAGAAATATTATAACAAGTATTCAGCTCAGATATAAACTTAATTTTAGGAACTAAGCATATTCAAGCAAAATATATATATTCCTTTGTTAAAATGCGTATTTGTGTTCCCATAGGTGAAGGAAAATTTAATTTCAGTTTTGAAAAGGAAATATTGTTTGATAGGCGTATGCATTTAGATATCGTAATTTATTGAATACAAGGTTACGTAACTGTATTAGGAGTAACAAACTTATTTATCCCCTTTTTCTGTGTTTTGATATAGTACTTAACCATTTTGTTCATGTTCCACACACTACTTTAGGAAAAAAATATTTAAACAAAAATATGGTAATAAGCAACGGAATAATTTTAGAAACAAAATGAAATGCCGAAATGTAATTTAATCCGAAATTCATTTTAGTTTCAGAATATTAAATGAAAATTTCGAGACCTTCTAACTGACATATACATTTGGATGAATAAAATAAAATTTTCCTATTTGCTTATTTGTTTTAAGAGTTATAATGAGTGAAGTATTCACACCTCACATTCATAGCTGATTACACTTGTTTCTAACAAAGGTTATGAAAATATTAAATTTTAATGCAAAAAAGAATCAATTTGCACTCACATTATGATGCCGGGTATTCTATAAACAAACACATATCGTGAACAATTTAATATCAACTCTTTTAAAAATGATTTATATTATCGATTTCACATTAGTGATAGCGTGTTTTTATGAATATGCTTTGAGTATATGCATGATAAATCATTTTGGTAACGATTAATTTCAGAAAGGTAGGCACCAATACGTACAAAACAGTTATCGAATTTTGTGCTTGGATATTGGCATGGTTGTATATATTACTACTTTGTCAAGGTCAGAAAGATTTATTAAACTCAAAAGCTCTGAGATAGTTTCCTGAAATTTTAGAGATGTCTGAAATTGTAGAGGTATTTCTGTTTCATTTATGAATATAATTATTTGCATAACTAAGCATAGTTTTCTTAGAGGAATCTTGGAAAGCTTTTAGTTTTATACATTTGCAAGAATATATTGCCTCTAAAATGTTCGATAAATAAAACACCCTTCTATTTTTAATGAACACTGAATGGCATCAAAAATTAACTTAAAAACATGATAAGCCGTGAGAAGGTCAAAATTCACAGAAAAGAGGGATACTCCAGATTATAATTAACAGAAAGAAAATATTATTGGCAATTAGTCTGCATTTTCAAGCAGTATAATGCAAAAAATAAGTTCATTAGTATTTTTCATAGATTGTACTATGAACAGTAATTTGAAACAGTAATTTTATTGAAATTATGTTTTTAATTACGGCATCTTACACGATGGTAGGCGCCAAATGGAAGAATGCCCCACGGAGGACTCTTAAGACAAACCTTCTCGTATCCACGATACACATGGAGAAAACCACGAAAACAGCCATGCAGCAAGCCCGCTTTTCGAGCGAACCCAGGAGCAAATTACCGGTGCTCAGCCTTCGGTCGTTGGTGGGCCTATTCTTGAGTTAACTAAAGTTTTTGTAACGTTGTTTCGTTGCATTGGTTAAGCTTTTTTAATCAAACATTTGAAATGAATTGCTTAATCTTTAATTCAGAAATAGAAACAGAAAATGCCACAGTATGAAGAATATAGCATTAATTGGCGGACTGGAATTATCTAACATTTGGCTTAAGGAAGTTATAAAAAGACTAACGTTTAGCTTAGTGATCAACAGTCTGAGACTGAGAACAGAAAAAAAAAAAAAAAAAAAAGAAGAAACACATTAATAGGAGAAGATCTTTTGACTTTTAGACTGGTCATTTAAGAACGGCAGGTACTATTTTTTTTTTATTTCGACATTGGCAACTTTTAATGACAGAAGTGGTGGCCATTTTATTGTGCAGGCACCTAATAGACGGCCAACGTTACCTCCTGTGAAGAGACGAACAGTTACAAACATAAATCATCTCCGAGATTTGAACCCGGGCTTTTCAGTATCGTAGTCAGCTGCCGTAACCATTATACCATCTGGAGGGCAGTTGAAAAAATCTGATATAGGCATCCAAAAATATATCAATTTCAGTAAATTTACTAAAAGTAGTGCAGCTTTGTAAGACGTATTACTAGTATCAAATTCTGATTGTTATATGATACTGAATTAGTTTACCTAGCAGCGATTTCATCTATAAGTATTCCTTTATATTAAAGTATGTAATGACTTGAGGTGCTTCGTATATTTAATATGTGCGAACTCATTAAAGATTTTTAAACAATTACATGGAGACCTAAATTAAGCAAAGGCACCTTTAATATTTCGCTCTAAATGAAATACTAAATACTGCATTATCTAATTATAAAGTGCTCTGTAACATATTACTCATATAAGGTATTATTTGAACGGTCGCTCATTCTGTCTGGTGGATTCTCCTCTAATTTCTGTTGTAAAGAAATTCTTAGGATATCATGCTAAAGTGCTTAAAAACATATAACTCTCAGTCTTGAGCTAGGCTAGAACTGACAGAATCTATCATGTAGCTTGTAAGAGGCATATTTCTCAAGAAGTGATTAGCTATTTGCTCAAATCTAATTGTGAAATACAAGGTGCATAAAATATGAAGAAATCTTCATATTGATTCTTTCTCTTTTGCAGTATTGCTTTTTTTTCCAACGAAATCCAAATTGCATTAGCTTCTCTTTTTCATTTTTACTACATACTGGCGAACTGGGCAAAATTCTATAGCATGATTTTTCTTGTTTCGTAATTTTCCTTTTTGTTTATATGTTATAATGCATATCTCATTTGAACTAATTAATCCGGATGTTAATCTCGAAAAGTTAAGTTATTTCGGGAATTTTGCATGATGTGTTACAGTAAAAATCTTTGATTCATTAATCTCACTGAGTAGTGGTATTGAAGCAAAATGTTTTATAATATTTATTACGCATTAGCATTTTATGTAATTTATTACTACACTTTCATTTATATATGCTAATTTCTTTTAGCTATAAGAAATCGAACATGTTAAATGATTTCTTTAATTAACCCAATTTTATACGTTGCAGTTTGTTTAGAAGCTAACATATTGATTTTATGATATGATGGCACAAGATGCCATGATCTTGAATGAAATACGTAATAGTTGACTTAATTAGAGTCTGGGAAGCTATGTTTATTAGCAGGTCAACAGAACTAAAAGCGTATTAATAAATGAAATTTCGAAATACAACTAACTAATTGATTTCAACGGGAAAATTGGGATCACTAAACATATTTGAATTATAGTATGTATTTAAGCTTTTAGAATAATTAAAATTAAATATCTGGGAAGGGGAAGGAAAGTTTATTTAATTTTTGAAACGAAGTAGCTGGTAATAAGTTGAAATTAATTAAGGTTTTAAATTTAATATATAATTAATTTAAGTAATATTCTTATTCTTCTTCATACGTTTATTTAACAAAAGAAAATAATATGAAAGTTTTAATAGACTGTGTTTGAAACAGATTAAAGTCGCATGAAGATGAGAACAGTCGAAATGGCTTCCCAGGAATTTTTGGAATCGGGAATAACATATTTAATATTTGGCAATGCTATTTTTATTTCTTTGTGAAACTTATAAAATTTTTATTAACAAACTCTACGATTTGAAAGCTAGCAGTGGCAACACTTCTTGAAATAAAGCAGACATTTATGTCCAGCATGCGAAACTGTTGCCACTCGGAAAAATGAGGGCGAAAATTAGCGTTTTCAGAGTTTTCAATTAATATCTCTGATTTTAGCTACGTTTTTTTGGTAAAAAGTGAACGCCGAACTTTCCTGAACCCAGAAAGGAATTTAAAGAAGTTTGGTGATGATAGTTATAGAAGTAACTGAATTAAATGCGAACAAACACACAAACATACATTCTTCTTCATATATATATATAGATATATAGATTATTGAATGAAATTAGTAAAAAGGTTCTTATTATACTTTAACCCATAATCGGTGTTATATTTAAAGATACTCTGGAATGAATCTGTATTTTAATCTACAATTAATTATTGTAAATCAAGATTCAAAGTATTATCGCGAATGACAAAAGTGCCAGTGTGGTTTTCTTCACATTTTTTGAAGACTTTAAATAAAAATTTAGGAAATTTGTTGAAGAGGAGAATTTTGTGACACAATCTTTTTCTAAACATTTCGACAACTTAATGCTCTGTAGAATTGCTTTACTCCCATAGCAATACAGAAATTAATTGTATTGACAATATATGTCGGTAAACCAAAAAGGCACAATTTGCGCATATTATGCAAGAAAATAAACAAAAGTGTGATTTCTTGGATACAAATGAGATTTAGAGAGAGGTATGGTTTTCCCTGAGCTAAAGCAATGTCGCACATCTACGAGGCATAAAATCAATGAAATAATAAATGAGGAAGTTTTATATTCTCTCCCACTTCTGTATAAGAGAGCTTTCAAACTCCTGAATTGTTTCGGACGCATTCACAAGCGACTAGCAACTCTTCTTCCGAGAATGTTCCAAACATGTTCTGGTGGATTCATATCTGGGAAATAGGTTGGCGAATCCTTCGAATCATTCCTTCATCGGAAGGGAAACTGTCCACTAGGTGAGTACGATTGGACTGACGTTATGATCCATGAGAATAAACTCATCCTCGATTGCTGCAGCGTAAATGAACGCAGTAAAGTCTGAGTATTTTATCCCTTTTATCACTCAGTCATTAGTGTTCTTTTCCTGATAATGTGCAGGTCGGTCCGGTCATTGATAGATATACCGGTCCAGACCATTATTTTGCCTGCGTCAAATTCATGTACAAATACAGGAGTATTCCGTATACCAAGTTGTCTCCAGATGAGAATTCGCCTTTTGTCAGGCTGTAAACTAAGGCGAGACTTGTTTGTGAAGAGCATGTTGCACAACTTATCTCTTCCCCATCTGATATGCGCCTATGCGCATCTTGTACTGGCAGGAACGGTAGTCCCATCTCAACGTAACACAAATTATTGGTTTGGGCACATACAAACCCACATGGAGTTGGTTTGGAGAAGTTTGAGTCGAAAATCTGGTACCAATAGCCCTCTAAAGAAGCTGTAGCAGGAAAGTGGCCTATATAGTAAACTGGTGTGCAAAAGCAACAATGTAAAAATTTAGCAGATAGCCAGGAAATTGCAGAAAAGGAGGTCTGGGGATCAGTACAATGAATAAGTAAGTCAGTAGAAACGTCATGCGTATGCAAATATCAGGATCGAAACGTCAGAGGCGACGTCAGCGTACACAAAACGCGTGATGTTGGCGCGAGCAGCTCAGCAGTAGAATAAAAGGAAGGACGGAGAGGCAATTCAACATATTCGCTGCAAGTGCCAGTGAGTCAGTTCGTGAAATATGGCTAGAAGAAATCACCTGGACGACTTCATATGTGGAAGAATGATCGGAAAGCTTGAGGAGGGGCGTACTGTCACCAGTGTAGCTGCAGAGTTCAGAATCAACAAAGGTGTCGTTTCGCGCGCTTGGAAAGCGTTCCAAACCGCAGGTAACGCTGTTAGAAAGGTCGGTGGTGGCCGCCCGAGGACGACAACTGCAGGGGATGAACGATATATCGTCTTGCAAGCAAAAAGGGGCCGACAGCAGTCAGCAAGCGTCATTGCCCAGCAACTCTGTACAGCAACGGGGCGACAAGTGTCGCGGTTTACTGTGGCCAGACGCCTTCACAAAAGGGGCCTATTCGCTCGCCGTCCTGAACGCTGCCTCCCGTTGAAAGTTGGCCACCGACGCCACCGTTTACAGTGGTGCAGAGAGCACAAAAACTGGACAACTGATCATTGGAGTCTTGTCCTCTTTACGGATGAGAGTCGGTTCAGTACCAGAAGCGATTCTCAACGCGCTTTGATTTGGAGAGAGATCGGGGCCCGGTTTTTATCCCAGTAACATCAAGGAAAGACACCGTAACAGTGGTCCTAGAGTTCTTGTCTGGGGAGGCATTATGATGAACGGGCGAACTGAGCTCTACGTTTTCGACAGAGGGTCTGTAACCAGGCATCGCTATTGTGAGGAGGTACTCCTTCCCCATGTGCGTCTGTTCCGAGGTGCCATTGGCCCAGACTTCGTTTTTATGGATGACCGAACTCCTGCTGATCAGAAGCTACTGAAAAGTGAAGATATCACTCGAATGGATTGGCCAGCGTACTAACCAGATTTAAATCCCATCGAAGATGTGTGGGATGCTTTGGAAAGACGCATTGCAGCACTCTTACATCATCCGGAGAACACCCAACAACTCAAACAGAGGCTGATTGAGGAATGAGCATTCCTACGGCAAGAAATGTTGCACCAGCTGGTTCTGAGTATGCGGAAGCAACCATTGCAGTGAGGAGAGGGCATATCCTATATTAAGGAACACTTGCTTGTTGTTCTTCCACTTGGATAGACAATCATGAATCACGAAACTATGTGTTCAATGAAGCTTGTTTTTGTTTGATTCCATACCGTATGCATTGTATTCCTTTTTCAGCTCTGATGCTTTCGTCATCCTTTATGTACATAATACTATCCTTCATTTCTCCATTTCATGTCTCTCAGTTGATTTATCGTGGAGTTATGGCAAAAAACCCTACTGTTGCTTAAGTTTTGCACACCAGTGTACTGTTCGTTCGGGCCATTCGAGTTAAATAAAGATCTTTCTTTTGTCTCATTGCAGGCATATGGCCTTTGGCAAACAATTCCAGTTTCCAAAAAGCGACTCCATAGTCTAGAAATGACACTTTAAGGAACTCCTAACACTTCCGCTACAATGAAAAGCGTTTGACGCGTCTCTAAACGACCGATGGCCTTCCAAGCTACCGATCAGCTAAGTTATCTTGCTGAGATATTGTATTCACAGTCACAAATTTTCAGGGCATGTTAATTGTTTTTAATCTCCTCCTACAGAAGGCATGTTGCAGATCGCTACTTAATCCTTATTTAAAACGCACAGTTTTCGACTCAGGGACAAAATTTGCATATTTCCAACTTAGTAAATATTGTAATTTTACTTAATCTCTTCATTTCATTTTTATTAAATACGTTGTCAATTATACGGTTATTTCCTTCCAAACTCAAATTGTTTACTAATTGTTTTAGAAGTGTATATTAAAGTGTCGTGTATTCATGATAAATGATGTTAAATGTGTCATAAAAATAATTTTGCTTGCTCCAAATACAAAACGTCCTCACAAAAATGAACAGGTAACGATATACTAAATAACAGCATGATGTGTCCTTTTAAATATAATAATTACGCAGTTAAAAGGAAACGAGGCTGCGTTAAATTTTATATTTTAAATTATGCAAATATTTATAAAACTGTCATTATTGTGCAGATGTTTTTGTCAGAATTTTAGAATGTTATTTTCCAATTAAATTCTTCTGAACTGAAAAACGTAGTTACATTTAAATTTGCAAGCACACCATTTTCTTGAAATTAATAAATATATAAAGCGATATACTATTTTTTTAATCATACGTAATTATGTATTCATATAAAACTGTAGACAGAATCATCGCTTTACATGTTCTTCGGATTTAATCTTAGAATTTATTAAAACGCAAATGTAAACAAATTATCTGTCTCTTGAAATTGAAAACGTTTAGAACTTTTTTACCGTAAATTTAGATCTGGAGCGAGTATTTGCATGGGATACTATAAACATGCTTGTAGAAACTGTATTTTAACATAAAACGATAAAAGATAAAATAAATCTCGATGTTTAGGTTTACTTAAGGGATAAATTACAAAACAAAGTTTACAGAGTAATTAGTCTTATTATTTTTAACAAATGGCAGGCTAAAATATGTTCGCAGCTCTCGCTTTACTGGAATAAAAGTGGAAATGTTGTACAAAAGATGATTGGTTTATTTAATTTAAATGTGGCAAAGCTCTCGAAGACTATCTGCCTAAGAAAGAGATGCCTTTGTGGAGAATTTTTTAAGGGAAGCTCTCTCGTATACACGTCACGTATGGGGAAAACTACGAAAACTCCCATGCAGCCAATCTTATTGTAATACTTAGTAAACAGAAACGCAACATTCGTGTAATCGCACACCAACATACAGTGCCAGAAGCCAATATTATATATCGTTAAGTTTCAGTTTGTCATCGAGTCATAATTTCGGTATGTGTTTGCGTTACACACATCGTGACAATATCATCGAATTTTCTTCTTAAGGAATTTTTCATTCAAGGCTTTCTCTTTAATCAACTTAAAATCAGCAAATACAGTTGATCATCTTCCACGAGGCCGACATGACTTTAGTAATTTCTCCTTTATTCTCGCACATGCTCAAGAGTCATCACCGCATTACTCTCATCTCTCTTCTCAATTTTTAGACATTTTTACCATTCATCGTCTGAAAACTCCTTTCTCTTATTTTTTCTTTCCGTCTTTATTTTGCTATACGCTTATCTAACTGAAAGTAAAGCGGTTAAAAGTCCAAATCTCCATAAAAGCCTCCGTTTTTTCCACAAAATCTCCCTCTGTAACTTCAAACCTAATTACTGATTAAGTTACGATAAAGCTATATTACGATACACCCGCGCCTCATATGAACTTAATTTGTCAATTAAAGGTCGCCACAGCCATTTCTGGGCCAATTATAACACGAAATTGTTACAAATAGGCGCCGAACATATTTTCCTACATCGCTTGCAAGGTGAGAAGGGTAGTTTTCTGATTTTCTTAGCCGCAAAAATTCTGCAAGATAATTACATGCCCCGACGAAACGTCTCTCAAAAAGAAATACGCTTGTCTAATCTTCTGTTTGCTGTATAGTCCTAGAACTTTTTAAGATAAATGGCGCCATGTCCCAAGACAAGTTTTCTTCATGTAAATAACTACTAATGTATATCTGCCCTTGTTTAGCCATGTACAATGCTATTTTTGAAAATTCAATTATCACTGGACCCGGGCACTTTGGACGGGTGTCTACCCGGTGGCATTTGGTTCCCGGAACTGCCACCCGGATGGTCCAGGCGTTGGGTTTGGGCGCCTTGTGCAAGCCTCCCATGTGGCCTCTCTGGCTTTACTCTGGATAAGGGCGGACGTGGCCCTATCTGCTAATTAACTTAACAGTAAAGGGGTGGTGGCCACGTCCTCCGTCACTATCACTATCACTACCTCCAACAACGAAAGACCTTCCTAGAATTCACACGAAAACATGTTTCTGCTTGTCTTCCCGAATTTCGGATCTCTTTTTTACTGTGAGAGCTAAATTAGTCTTTGGGATTGCGACAGTAACCTAGTAAAAGTTGCTGTTAGAGTCCTTTTGGATAACCTGAACTGTCAGAAAATGAATTTTATTTCCTCAAATGAAATTTACTCAAAATGCGATGTCACGCCCAATTAATGATTTTTCCTCCAAACTTTCGAACAAATCGGTATTCTTTGGATACTAATTCAGAAGTCAAACAACAAAAATCAGCGTTATATTTACCAAATTTTTACAGGACTAGTTTCGATGGTTTTACCGAACCACCATCTTCATCTGCAAAACCGCAAAATGCGGTTTTCATTTTGCGGTTTTGCAGCTGAAGATGGTGGTTCGGTAAAACCATCGAAACTAGTCCTGTGAAAATTTGGTAAATATAACGCTGATTTTTGTTGTTTGACTTCTGAATTAGTATTTATTCGGCGTGTTATTGTGTCTTAATTCTTTGGATAGTCAAACATATCAATGTATTCTAAAATTATTTACCATATCCCGTTGATAGATAAACGAATTAGTAATGAAACAATCTGCTTTGTTTCAGATTTTACGTAAATTAATAAAAATGCCTCGCGATTTTTTGTAAAAGGGCTGACTGCAAGTATGCTTTCATAATTTTCCGTATGTGTAATGTGAATACCAATCAATTCCTTTTACCGAATCCTTCACGGAATCATCTCTTCAAGTAGACAGATCACCTTTGTGTGATTTCCCGTAATCAGTTAAGCAAACGATCTAATATATTGAATAAATTTTTCTATTAAGTATGATTTTTATTTCACCTCAGAAAATTATAAGAGCTATTCAGTATGATATTTTATCACAATTTTTTATACCGTTTTAAAATATATTACTCTACGTGCAATAAAACATTTAGTACAATTAAATTGGAAAACGACACGTTATTGAATGCAGTTTTCTAGTAATTCCCAAAGACGTTGGAATATTAAAATTTTATCATCATACTTCTCACTTCAGCTTCTATAAATTAAATATCTGATATGTAAATTCAAGGAATATTTTCCTATATGTCTACAGAAAACAAATTATACAGCTCCTTTTATATAAACTGGTAGTTCAAATTTATTCAGAGGTGGAATCAATACCATAATTTCATTGACAATTTGCAATTGCAGTAAAGAATATGTAATACAGTGAGTGCTTACACATTTTTTATAAAGACTTCGATAAAGTATTAAAAAAGGAAATATTAAGGAATAAAAATAAAAATATTTTAAATTACAAATATCGTCTGTTGCTTTTTCAAAATCTCTCATGTAGACAAGCTGTAGATTGACACATTTTTTTTTGGTTTCCGAAGAAAAATATTCTTATTCTATAGTTCAGAAGTATTGTCAAATACCAGGGATAAATAAAAGGGCTAGGTCATTCCTTTCTTCGACTCCTCGCCGACGCGAGCCTGATGGAGGGGGTTAACTGGAAGTAATTTGACGTGTCTGTGTTGCACCTGCTTTGATTTCGCACGTTTAACACTGTAGTGTCATTCATTTGCGAGACGGTTTTCTGGAGGTCGCATATCCCAAATTAATTTTAATCATACATATTTGTTTTCTAATAATGCGAATACTTAATAATTTATATATATATATAATTATTTATATATATATATATATAGTACTTACTACCTAGCTTTTTAATTATATATATATATATATAATTGTTTCATAAGAAAAAATTGAATTTAATTAAATAAATTAATTTAAATAAATTTAATTTAAATACAAATTTAATTTAAAAATTCTTTGAGCCATTGCTGCAAGGAATGAAATTTAAATTTAAACTAATTAAACTTAAATTTTAACAAATACGTAAAAAAGTAAAAAAGCAAATTTAAAGCAAAATAAATAAATAAATAAATAAAAATTATTTTTAAAAAATGTGTAAGTATATAAAAGATTTAATTCTCGAACTCATCTACAATATCATTTAAATTCAGAAGCATAAGCAAATCAAGTGCAAAAACAACCCATGAAAATAAATTCAGTAATTTAGCAAATTAAAATTAATGCAAACAATTTTTTTTAAAAATGCATAAGTGAATGACTGTTGAGCAGGCAGGAGACAGACGTATCAAGGGGAAGTTGCCTCCAAACCTAATTCTCCAATCATTCAATTTGTGTTTCGTCATTCATGCAGGCAAGTGTAAAAGTCAAAACAAAAGTAAAAAGTGAAGAATGTCCAAAAAGAAATACCAACAGAGTGGTACCCCTAGAAATTAGCATTTAAGAATTAAAGTTTTAAAAGGAAAACACGAATGAAGTCCCCTGAGAAACAAGCAAGTAAAGTTAAGTATTAAATTAAAACCTTTCTTAAAAAAAAAAAAAAAAAAAAAAAAAAAAGTTTTTTTAAAAAATAAATTTTTTACAAAAAATAATCCAGAAACCAATGTATCCTAGAAACCCTTGTCTACAGAAACCTCCCCGACACGAATATGCATATCAATAAAAAGAAACTAAAAAAGAACGAGACATAATCCATATAAAAATATAAGAAACATAAAGAACTAATTCACAATTTTTTAAAAAACAAATATATACTTAAAAATATAATTTCATATCTAGAAAATACTTAAATACTACATAAAATTTTTTTAAAAATACTTAAAGCAAGTAAATAGTAAGTTTTAATTCTAACTTACCTACTAAATGAGCGTTGGGGTCTGCAAAAGTGTTTTTAAAGAGAAGTAAGTGTGTTCTTCAAATTAATTATATAGATGGCGCTTATGTAGGTAAAGTTGAGTGCCAAGCTGCTAACTTTGTTATATTAAATATTTTTTGCAAACATTAATATTAAAATATATAAAAAAATCTAGAAAAAATTAAATTAAAAATTAAAAATTAAAAATCCTAAAGGTATGTAATTCAAGTTTTAATTTAACGATAAATTATTTAGGGAGTAATTTACACAGTTTTTCAACAGAACACACATTTCACATTACAAACAGTTTACATTTATTAATTCACAATACCACTTAACTCATTTTACTTCAAGCAAACTTACTCTCTTGATTGGCTTAACTCCCTAAATAATTTATCGTTAAATTAAAACTTGAATTACATACCTTTAGGATTTTTCATTTTTAATTTTTAATTAATTTTTTCTGGATTTTTTTATATATTTTAATATTTTAATATTAATGCTTGCAAAAAATATTTAATGTAACAAAGTTAGCAGCTTGGCACTCAACTTTACCTACATAAGCGCCATCTATATAATTAATTTGAAGAACACACTTACTTCTCTTCAAAAACACTTTTGCAGACCCCAACGCTCATTTAGTAAGTAAGTTAGAATTAAAACTTACTATTTACTTGCTTTAAGTATTTTTTAAAAATTTTTATCTAGTATTTAAGTATTTCCTAGATATGAAATTATATTTTTAAGTATATATTTGTTTTTTAAAAAATTGTGAATTAGTTCTTTATGTTTCTTATATTTTTATATGTATTATGTCTCGTTCTTTTTTAATTTCTTTTTATTGATATGCATATTCGCGTCGGGGAAGTTTCTGTAGACAAGGGTTTCTAGGATACATTGGTTTCTGGATTATTTTTTGTAAAAAATGGATTTTTTAAAAAAATTTAATTTTTTTAAAAAAGGTTTAATTTAATACTTAACTTTACTTGCTTGTTTTTCAGGGGACTTCATTCGTGTTTTCCTTTTAAAACATTAATTCTTAAATGCTAATTTCTAGGGGTACCACTTTGTTGGTATTTCTTTTTGGACATTCTTCACTTTTTACTTTTGGTTTTGACTTTTACCCTTGCCTGCATAAATGACGAAACACGAATTGAATGATTGGAGAGTTAGGCTTGGAGGCAACTTCCCCTTGATAAGTCTGTCTCCTGCCTGCTCAAGTCATTCACTTATGCATTTTTAAAAAAAAAATTGTTTGCATTAATTTTAATTTGCTAAATTAGTGAATTTATTTTCATGGATTGTTTTTGCACTTGATTTGTTTATGCTTCTGAATTTAAATGATATTGTAGATTAGTTCGAGAATTAAATCTTTTATATGTTTACACATTTTTTTAATAATTAAAAAAAATTTTTTTTTGGCTTTAAATTTGCTTTTTTAATTTTTTACGTGTTTGTTAAAATTTAAATTTAATTAATTTAAATTTATATATATAATTTATATACTAAAGAAATATTGATTATATTATCTCCTAAGATTAATTTTAGTAGAATTATCTTAAAAGAGTGAAAGAATTTAAGATCACGCAACATTTGATATATATACTTTTAAACAGTTTACCTTTTAAATTCTGTATTTAAAGTATCCTTTATGTAATATGGCTCCTTTTGCTGTATCAACTTGCCGTAACACTTATAGAAATACGAAAGGAAGAGATATTGTATTTCATGCTTTACCAAAGAACAATTTGCTTTTGTCGAAAAGAATAGTCACATAAATGTCGAAGATACTATTCTATTAATGTGAAAAACGCAAGAATTTGCACAGAACATTTTCTGTGCAGTGATTATGAAGATGACATGATAAATCACTTGCTTGGATTGCCGCAAAAGAAACTGTTGAAATGCAATACTGTGCCGAAAGTAAATTTATCGTGTGCAGTAAACGAAATAACACCCAGAAATTGGAGACATTTGAAAAGAAAACTAATGCAGAGTGTTTTTGAAAGACTACACGAATTAAGCCCTGAGGCCGAGAACGAAATTGAAGTTGACAATAACAAATCAAATGTGAATGATTTTCAAATAAAACTCACAAGGGGCAATGCCCTAAGTGACAATATCCCTGAATGATCTAAGTGTAAAGATAAACAAGGATATATTGATAATTTAAAGGACAAAATAATACCCTTAGAAAATTGTAATAAAGTATTGAAAAATAGAGAAAAGAAAAATTTTAGAATGTTGCTCAGCGACAAAGAAGTTGGACTATATCTAGAAAGAAATTTGTATCGAAAATTCAGAAATTAAAATCCCAAGCAGCGAAATTTAGGAAAAAACAGCAGAGATCGGTGTATTTAGAGAAACGTCTAGAGCATATTTTTACAAAGATGCAGATTAACGCATTGCTAGAAAAGAAGGGAAAATAATCAGGTGGACTAGTGAAGATATTTCACGTTCCATTGTCATAAGAGCTCTGTAGAATACGTTTCTTAAACAGAAATGCATATATTTTTCCCAAAGAAAAGCAACCCAAAAGGCAAAAAAGTAGATTGCTTCAAATGTGGAAACCAATAAATAATATTTCAACAACTTGTAGTTGCATTGTGACTGTACAAATAAGCATATATAATATGTTTTGATTTGAAATATTTCTAGATGACATTTTAGAAGTTAATAGCGTAAAGAATATTTCAAATGAGAACTAATTTTGTTAAGTTTTTGTTAAAGTTATTTTTATTGTATCCTGAGTTATTATTGATTCGATTTTGTGCTAGCTTAGCATTCGACATAAAATATAATAGTATAACATTAAAGTAATTGGAATAAGAAAACCTGCCTCCTTAATCCCCACTTTTGAAAAATTAAATAATTTTTTTAGGTACTGTGAGTAAAGTTTTTTTTTTCTAAATTAAGATAACAATCTTAATACATTTATTTAAATGTAATATTGATGTAAGCCTAAGTTACAAAATTATTAAAAAATGTATGCTATTATATTGAATCGGGAGAAAAATATGCCAATTTAAAATTTACAATTAGGCTGAAACTCAAACTTAGATTAGCAGAAATTTTGAAAACTATGGTAATTTCAGGTTTTTTTTTTTTATTAATTTTAAATAGCTGTTATTATAGTTATCTTAAAAGCAGTAGTACAGTTCTCTTAGTTAACATGCAGATAAAGAAATGATTAGAAATAAACAGTATTTATAGAAAAAAATCCCTGCAAATTAAAACAAAAAGGAACTTTATGCTAAGAGTAGCGCATTTTATCTGTTATTTTAAATTGAGTAAGTACTATTAAATGTTTTTAATATTAAGTGTAAAATACATACTGCAGTAACATTGCCTCTTCTAAATAATAGCTATCTTTCACACACAGCTCACTTTAAACGCTGGTTCTTCAGATTTAAAACGCTAATTTCTATGCTGTCAGTTGCATCTCCGCGGTCAGTGTCATCATAGCTACGTCATCACTTCCCAGTGTCTGTTTCAGGGGGAAAAGCTCTATGAGCTAGCCCTTCTCTTTTAATTCCTGGTCAAATACAAAGTATTAAAATGTCGAAGTTCGAAATAAGCAATTTTATTAATCGTAAAGGGAAAAACCGTTAATTCGTTAATTCGCCATGGAAGGAAGACTCGAAACTAAAACACGAAAAACGTACGTACTGCATTTCCTATTTCTAAATGTAAATCATTTGTAACGAACGAAAATCGCAGAAATCAATTTAAAATCATTAAATACATCTGTAGCAGAAATAGGTAATATAATGGACGAAGATTTACAAATTAAAAAAGCTATAAAACATAATGTTCACCAGCTTTTGTCGAAGCGCGTAGCTCCACATAGAACAATTTGTAGAACACTTTATGAAACGGAGATAAATGGATCATGACCCTTGACAAAGCATGGAGTTTCTTAAATGACCGCAACAACAACAAAAGAAAAGTCTATATATTACCATAAATGAAGAGAAAAAATGTACAATCATGGTTCCGTCAATGTAAAATCAAGTTTCAGTAAGGGTTCTATAATTGTCATAAGATTCTTTCACAACGGGAAATAAAAAATAAGAAGATTGGATTTTTTTAAAAATCCTCTCAACATACTATCAAAAGAAAGTTTTACGTTCGACATTTACCGAAAAAATTCTATTGCTTATTCCAGTGACAAGAGGGAAACTTATCCAAACAAAGCAACAAGTCATATTTCGAAAAATACCACTGTGTTCCTTGAAAAAATGAAGACTGATACCCATGAGAGACTCGTAACATATACATGATACGTACTGGTACTGTATATATACCTATTACTCCAGCTATACCTCTTGATGCTATCCTATGTAATTATTGTGCTTTTGGGAGAGATCTATTTAAGCGCAAACCCACCACTATTGGGAGGATAGTAGTGGAAGATGAATGGAAATCAACTCGTCGAATTTTAAAATCCCATTCTCTAAGGAAAACTAGTTCTCTAAAAGAATAATATTAAATGTTCTTTAAAATAATAAGATTAATATTCTTTAAAATTCAAAGATTTTATTTTATTACTAATTTGATAATTCAAACAGGTATAAACTATAATGATTTGCGAATAAAAATCAAGAGAAAACATGTAAATGTTTAATAAAAATACATTTACTAATAAATATTTAGCATTGTTTAAAATAACTTGATGCTATATATTCATTATAAAACATGGGCTATTTTAAATTCATTCTTTTTAAAGAGTGAAATATATACATTACTAAAGAAAATGGTGAAATATTTTGAAAATTTAACTAGTACAACATTTAAAGTCGTCACGCTATTATAAAATCTTAAAATAGTTAAAACGTGTTTTAATGAAAGAAACAAAATCATGTGAATTTTATATGCAAATCTTAAAAGCTTCTGGTATGCTTAGAAGAACAAAGCGTTCCACACATATATAACAACACTGTTATGACTATAAAAAATGACTTCGTTTTCTTTCCCTTTTAATAGGAATATATGTCAGATATACAGTGCTAATGTAAATATAAACAGGCTATTAAACTACGTATATTTTATTAATATTATTGTTATGGCTGTGAAGTATGAAAAATTTCTGTTGCACTAAAAATATTATATTGCTATATTTTGTTATTTGTTTATGATAATTCACATATTTCATTTGCGTCTGCTTTATTTGTTTCTCTTGCTGTCGAAAAATCTTTCGACACAACATTAAATTAAACATTTTTCGACATTTCAGAGAGCAAGTTTGAGTTAATTATACCTATTTGCTTATTTACAGTCTCTTTGAATATATTTTATTTCTAAAGCACAAATTTTCTGCAATATTTTAAATTTATACCAGCCAAGATCAAGTAGAATGATTTATTAACTGAATTAAGAGAAAAGCTGTCTAAACACTGAATCGACTTTAATTAATTATTCTTTATCGTTAATACTAGAATTTGCTGTTTTGAAAACAATATCTTACTTTTGGATTTAATACTTAGCTAATTAATCTTCGCAGTATTCCATAATCTGATGCAAACTCTGACAAATATACTTCTTGTGATAGAATAGGTCTTTAAATAGAAATGCAATTTATGTAACAGTCATATTAATGAGTTCAAATCAATTTGTAAAATGATTTTAATCAACAAACGTCCATAATTGGATTCAGATTAATTAACGTTAAGTAACTGGTTTAAACAAATGAAGGAGTACAAGTAGATTGGGAGCAGAAATTGTTTTTGAAGTCGAATTAGAATTTGATTCGCTTATATTAATTATCAATAAATTATTAATTAATAAATCCAATAAATTAATTTCTTTCATGTGCCTTCCTTTCGAAACATCAGTTTAAAACTTATAATTTTAATGTATTACTTCAAAATACAGATATTTCAGAAACGTCTACAACGGAAAAGACTGACTTAGGTCTTATAATTTGTTATATATTAGCAATTGTGGAAAAAAGAAAAGGATAAAAAAATAATTTACACGGATTAGATAAAGCAGATAAAATATAGATATATAAATTATGGAAAGCGGACTGTATACTTATCGCCGAATATGACACAGGACATATGATGAACACATTATGCTAAGAAGAGACGAAACTAATAATTCAAAAAATTTGAACTACAGTTTGCCTTAAAAATTTTTGTCCAAGTAAAAGTTAGAACTGAAACTCAACAGTTTGAGTAATGTATTAAATATGTTAGTGTGGACAGACAAATTATGCATATAAATTATGCATATTTTGGGTAGAGTAGACTTTAAGGTACCCCTTGTATTGTGGCGAAGTTGTTCTTTGATTTATCGCCAAGTTGTTGTTTCATTTATGGTAGACTGAATAGTTGAATGTTATGGAAACCCTATTGTGACGTAATCGGGTGCATGATTCTGGGAAATTTTGAATCATGGGATGTTTTGCAAGCGTTTTTGTGGTGTGTGTTAAAACCGTTTAGATGGATTTGAATGGATTTGTAGGAAGAAAGATTCAGATGTTCACTATGTGAAGCGTTCGATCAGAAAGAGTACCTGGTTTGAAAAAAGTCATTTGAGTATGATTGATATTTTGATTTTTACGTGGCTCTGGATGTATGACTGGAAAATCATGGTAATCATGGTAATCATGGTAATCATGGCGAAGTGGAAAATCATGGTAAGTGAATATTTGCTTTTGGTAGTGCTTAAATGCATAATATGTTTTTCCTTTTTTATGTTACTTTATTATTTGGTTAAAATGTATTTTATTGAGATTATGTATTTTTTGTTTGCCTATATTCTAGAATTTGGTGCTCCTTTGACTTTGTAAGTGAAAATATATCGATGTGTACATGGACAAAGTAAAGGGAGTGTGCAATGCAAGTTTGTGTAACTCTGTGATTTTTTTTTTAAGTGAAAATAGGTCGACGTGTACATGGATAAAGTTAAGAGTGCGCAATGCCATTTTTGTGCAATTCGGGGATTTTTTTCTAAGTGAAAATAAGTCGATGGGTACATGGATACCGAGTTTGTGCAATTGTTTGTCTTGTTATTTTGGCTTTGTGTAGCGACGATTTTTGGAACAAAAATCGCCGCTTCGCAAGCCAAAATAACAAAATTATGTATGTTAATAGGCGAAGTCTTAGAATTTTTAATGCAGTCTATTTAGATATTTAGCGTGTTAAATTTCGCATTAACAACTGTTCACTCTTAAATGCATTACCTGCACAAAAAAATACTCTTCAAACGAGATAAATTTATCTTAGTCACAAAGAATATGTTTAATCTATTCCTATATAACTTTCAGTGTTAACAATATTTATAATCAGATCATTCACAATATATATTTTGAATCGTACACTTTCAAAATCAAAGGAATGCAAGCATTGCGATAAGGAATTATTAGATTCATTGTAACATTTCCAGTTATTCTCAGATCAATAAGAAAATTATACACTTGAATTCTTTTAATCCACAAGTGTTAACAAAGACATTAGGAAATAATATTCGCGCCTAATTTTATTCCGAGTCATTTTATCGACACAAAAATCCATAATATGCCACGCATATTAATCCGAATATCTAGTGCTTGTTAAGTTTGACGAAAGTGAAATGTTGACGATTAAACAAACTTATAAAATGAAAGCACTACGAGATTTTCTACTAAAATATTATAGCAACATTTATACACCAGACACTTATAACTGAGGAACAAATGGAAAAAAAAAACCCGTAAACAACAACACACCCTCATATACACAGTTTCAAAAATCCAGTGTCACAACAGTAATAGAAGCTCATTGGTGCATTTGTAAAAACCCCTCTTTCAGTGGCGATACTGATGTGCACTTGTGAATTATGCCTCCGGAATGTTATATGATGGGAATAATACATACGCCGCCAAGTTAAATGACGCCCTATCAAGCTCGTCGAGCCCAACAGGTCAGCGGCAAATGAAAGGAATAAACCTATTACTGTGTTATGTAACAATAACCAGGGAGACATTATTTAGGCGAATGTGGACTCGCGGCTACAACTGATGTGCACAGAAGAAGTGAATTGAAGAGCAGCTGGAACACAGCTTTGCTTGTCGATACCAAATTGCCTGACAGACGGATAGTCAGCAGCCAGAAAGCAAGGTGCTATTGTTTTCTCCAACGATTAGCACGCAAGGCCAGTTAGTATTAGCACGCAAGGCCAGTTAGTATTTCGTAGCTACTTTATATTTATTATTGTCATAATCGTTAACCATGACGGCCCACCAGCGGCCGAGTGGTTAAATCGGTGAACACTGGTAGTTCGGTCCGAGGTTCGAATCCCGCAAACGGGCTAGCTGCATGGATGTTTTCGTGATTTTCCCCATGTGTAACGTGTATACGAACCAGTTACCCTTATGAAGTCCTATACGAAGACATCCCAAATCTTGGGCAGATAGCCCTCGAGGCTTTGTCGTAATTAAATAACCTAACCTAACCGTTAACCATGTATGTTAACAGGAAGATAGGTAACGTACAGAAACGGTTGTTATGGAAGGATTCACTGTAGAAAAAATGCATGTGTTATTTTTATATAGTTTTTAACACCGTTGTTTAAACTATTATATTCGTTGAGGGAAATGCTTATATAATTTTAGTATGCCGAAAAGCGAAACTATTTATTTCTAGCGAAGTTTTTTTCGCAGAATTAGAGAGAGATACATTGTATTGAATATGTTTTCTAATAAAATGTTAAATTTAAATACGGTTTCAGAACTCTATTTCACGAAAAAAAGATAATAATATTGAGCAGAAATATGGATATATCAATGCATATAATTTCTACAAATTATTCAACAGCTACTTAACTAGTAGACATCTGTATTTTCAACGCGAAATGTGAAAGGAAACACAGTATGAAATGTTTCATTGCCAAATGACCCTAAAATTCATTTAAATATTTATTCAAAATAAAGAAGTGCGCAAGAAAAATGCAGTCAAAAAATTGTAGTATTATGTTGACTCATTTAACGTTGTCTTCAAATGTTACAAGCAATGTTTAGTAATTTAAAGATGGAAACAAATATATTTAACGATTTTCTATCATCAGTATTACTTTTCGGTACCATGTGGCCCAGTTTGTATATTAATATGGAAAGTAATAGCAACAATTAATTACATCATCTGGTACTAATACCTTATGCAAGAATAATTAATAAGTCACTTTAATATGTTCATACAGATTTCAAAACTTTTCAGTAAATTGCATTCTGCACTGCCAAGAGTGTCATTAAGTAGGGTCTGAATGTAGAAGTATTTCATGAGCAGCTGTCCCACAGGAACAGTTTTACAGCCTTTCCTCATCGACAAGAACGGAGCCGACGGCGGGAATTCAGTCTTTTCTGCTGACTCGACAAGTTGTTAAGAAACAGGCGATCGAGACGCTCACGGAGATTTAATATTGGACACATTTTTCAACTACTCCCAGCTAACGAGTATCGCATCGAAAGGGAAGTGTAAGAGGGAAGAAAAGGGAAAAGTTATGGGCAAAAGTTTAGGAAACGAACTTTAAAAGGGAATTGAGAGGAACTTTCTTCTAATAAAGGTGACTTCTAATAAGGTGACTTCACAGTCCCTTTTATAACAATAATAGTAAGAACGCCTTTTTGTTACATTTCGAGTCTTAATTGACCAGAAGGAAGAAAATGTTACTGAAAAGACAGTAAACCAAATTGCAGAGAAACATATTTAGTTATCTTTATTTCTAAAAAAATACATTATTAAGTAATTTATAATTTTAATGTACTTCTGGTTATCAAATATGAGCATTCTAATTAAAAATATTGTTTGTAACATTCCAATACTCCGCAAATATACAATTGTCGTGCATTTTTAATTGTGCATATAAAGAAGTGAGTTAAAAATCTAATTACTGTAATTATATGATTTAGCCATTCTTTGCTATTGCTACAATTGACCATATATTGAGGTTATATTATTTAGTCTAAAAAATATAAATTTGCAAAAATTTCCATATGATATGCAGTCGCTCAACAAACTCTCCTTCCCCCTGAGAGCTACGAAGCTAGATATCTTTATTATCTATATATACATAAAATTTTAACATAAAAATTTTTAACTGAACAAATTATCCGACAGTGCAATAAATAAAAAGTATTTGATGCCCTATTGTACGTTATAGAACTGTAATGTATTGATGTAATTCAGAATATTTTACCGAACAAGTACGTGCGTGCGTTTTTAAAGTACATTATTTATGTGTTCAGCTACAATGTGATTAATACCAACTTAGACCGTGGCATTTTTTTGTGGTTTAGACCTGCAATATGTAAGCTTAATTCAGAATGCTATTGTTACACTCATTATTTTTGTTCTTCACACCATATTCTTTTCATGGTACGTAAATGCGCCACTAGCATCAGCGTTTGGGATGGAATCCCCCATTTTAAAAGGATAGAATACAGATGTGATTTAGAAGTTTCCTGCAGAATGTTACCAACATAGTCTTTAGTAACAAGTCACTATGCTTTCTGAAGATTCTTGTTTTAGTTACAATCGTTTGAATAAAAAAAAATATTTTATTACAACAAATATATATTATCTGACTATAAGATAGCCAGTGAAATTTACTATACATTTTAGACGTACAATAATTGACCTAAATGTTTCGTTTTCTCGCAGTCGTCTTTATTTGGCATCTATAGACTTTCTCTTCCATTTACAGACATATCTGTTTAACAGCAGGGGAATACAAACATGACCTGCTTTACAAATGTTCGCTTTATTTATTTATTTATTTTTTAGGAAAAACCTAAGTATGTATATGCTTAGGTTAACAAAAACAAATTCAAGTACTTTCCTAATTTATGGGTTGGGGAAGCCGGCGGAAAGGCCCAAAACGATAGCATTATCGGAGCTTGTATTGCAGTAAGGCAATATTACATATTTCAATCATTTTATCTTAGAAAAAAGAGAAGGAAGAAAATGTTACTGAAAAGACAGTAAACCAAATTGCAGAGAAACATATGTAGTTATCTTTATTTCTAAAAAAAAATACATTATTAAGTAATTTATAATTTTAATGTACTTCTGCTTATCAAATATCAGCATTCTAATTAAAAATATTGTTTGTACAAGCTCAAGAAATAACTTTCATTTCTTAAGAAATACTTTATTCAGATATTCATATTTTAAGAACTGTGTAAAATTTTAAGGTAGCATTATTGATATCTATCTTTATTGTTCTGAAAGATATTTGATGCCTACGTAAGTGTATTTAGACACTTAATTTATATTTGAGAAACAATAAATAATTAATTAGGAGATAATTCATTTCATGTATTTAAAGAGTGAAAAAATAATCGCTAAGAATCACGATAGAAGCTCTACTTTAATTCAAATTGACTCACAGCCTGTAAACTTAAATGATCATGTGCACGATTGAAAACGAGCCGCCCACCGCCCAGACGAGAAAGTGGTTAGTGAGTTTGACTACTGTTTCAAAAGTCCGGGTTCAAACCCTCCGGAGAGCCATGGATGTAATTTATCCTTCCCTTCATAGATGGCAACAATAGTCCACCTATTAGGTGCCTCCATAATAAAGAGATTAGCGCTTCCGGCCTTATTTGAGGCCAAGGCCTCTAAAATGTTTTTGCTTTTGATGGGGTAAAGACTGAAAACGAAAAGAAGAAATATAAAATGTCCAATGCCTATTTCCTTTCCAATTTGAAACATGTACTTGTTTTTTAAAATATTCGATTTTAAAATTTGTCTGTAAATACATAATTCCTTATTTTTATATATACGATTCGAACCTGAGTATCTCCAATTCCTCTATTTTTTAAATGATTTTATAGTCGAACCTCGTAATATCGAAAGAAACCTGAAGTTTGGTTTCGTAGTTATACGGGTAGTTTCTTCATGCGATATGACACAAAAACGAGTATAAAATAACAAACATAAATCGTATTTGATTACTGTTATTACTACTCTCAAAAGTTATTAAATTTATCGGTTGTTCTTTTCCCGTTTTTACTATACGTTAACAATGCTAAACGATAAATTTCATTTTCGATGAATATCATTGTCCTGATTCCTTCCTCAATTTACTCATTTATAACTATGAATAATTATTTTATACATGATAGTGTAAAAACACTAAAAATGAATAACAAAATATATTGACGAATTTAATTTTGGAATTTTTCTTGACGTTTAAATACAAACATAAGCTGTGATTTTCTACTGTCGTGATGTAGATTGCAGGAACAGTTTACTTATGGTTCCAGAGTTTATATAACCTTTATGAAGAATATACTATGCCCTGCAGAACCTGTCCTTTCAAAATTACAAAATATGTATTCAAAGGCCATAATTTGGACGGCATTAATACTCAAACACAACATGCCGATAAGGATAAAAAGTTCATTCCTAAAAGACTAATCAGACGTATAAGCTGAAACTTCCCTACTCTCTTTCTCTTCAAATAGCGAAAATTTAAAAATTTTATTCATGGCCTTCGTAGAGCTCTGTCTGACCGCTCTTGTCGCTCTGTCGCTATTTGGATGATATCAAAGAACCTATTTATGTCTTTGGTTCAATGGTTAATAACACTACATACATGGTGGCCTAAGATATGCCTATTGTGTCTTCGTCCTCCTAGAAATGTGTTTACAACAATCTTCGGGAACCTTTGTATAGAAGACAGAAAACAGATTAAAAAAGTAATGCAAAGGTGTTTTAAGTTACGGATGGAATAAGGATCCTAACTTCCTAGACGTGGAGGATTTAAAGGCTTAATAGCATTTTCTTTCAAACTTGCAAGATTTTTAGATATAATGTGAAAATGAAAAACACTAAAAATAACAAATAATGAAATTAAAACATTAAATAAAGAAAAAATAACCAATTCCAATCGAAGATATCTATACAGTTTGTAATATCCGATTTTCCTGCTGTTGAAATTTCGCACTATAAAATAACGTTACGCATATGGGACATTGGACAGGACCAATAGCTTTCTTCATTGCATCTGCGTATTCATTATAAGCTGTTATAGCAGGGCCTGCTTGTATCTGTCACTAGTTAGAAATATATGGAAATAATGAAAATAATACTACTTTCTTGAAAATAGAAATTTGCATTCCTCCAAGCGCGCTACAAAATTTAAAATACTCTGGCAGTGACAATTAGAGAAATGAAGGCTTATAGAAAAATTTGAAATTAAACTTTAATATGTCAGTTAAAATAAATATAAATCCCTGCAATATAACTGTAGTGACTAATAATACCTAACCGATTTTAAATAGCTGGCATGAAGTGTAAAAGCTGATTGTTATACATTTTATATAATCTTTTCTTTTTACCCTAGCCGTTATGAGATTTTCGGTTGTTACTTTCTGCACTTTATGAAAATCTACCATCTTCTACTGGCAGAGAAATCCCGTATTTCAAAGAAAATAGGAATTTTTATTTCTATAAATGAAATTTGAGGGAATAGTTGATGTGCTCAAATTAGAGCTGCATATTTTGATATGTTTTATGCTTTCCATGTAACAACTGGAACAGAGAAGGACTAGTTTGAAAAATGAAATATGTAACACAAAAGAGATTTTTTTTTGCAGTGGCAAGAGTAGTTTTAATTTTGTATTTTGCTTAGATTTTTATTAAATACGAAATCTATTCTTCATATTTAATTAAAATCTTCTATTTTGATTAAATATGTTATTATTAAATTAAATTCTTCATATTTAATTAAATGCTATTTATGCATCATGATTAAGTGAGCGAATATCTTTTATAAATATCTGTAGGTTACATGACATCATTTTAGAAGATGCATATTTAATATCATGTGGTATATATTTCAGAAGGTGCATATTAAATACCGTGTGGTATATATTTATTAAGAAGAAGAATAGTTAACATTATTTTCTATGATTGGGGCAGTTAATGCCGATGTTTACCGACAGAGATTGCAGAAACCAAAGCGATAGATTCAACATGGGGAAGATGATTTCATTGCTGCTTTGCTAGAACCGAAGCTCAAACTTAATCTCTATAAGGCCCTAGCAGGATGTCTCAACTTATTAAGCTAAAATTCCGCATCACTCTAAATCAATGAGGCACCTATATATATAACGAGGAACAACGCAGCTGAACGATAATGCATAATAATGAATCTATGTGCCGTAACTGGAGAATGGAACGACATCGGAGCTATATCTGATGTTCTTGACAATGAAATCCCGCAATTCATAAAAATTTCTTTTTTGCAAAATTTTAATTGCTTGTATATTTATGAATAATTCTTATGTTTTGATTAACTAAAAAGTGAATAACGAATTTGGAAAGTTGAATAATGTATCATAATTCTAATCGATAGACTTAATGAAATTTTAATATTACTTTCCTCCTAGTGAAATATATTTTGCGTAATACAATAAGAGCACGTAGTGCATTATAAAAAAAAAACATTTTAGTCACACAAAATGTAACTTTAAATAAATATAATAAGTATTTGCTCAGTGGTTAATAGACGTAGATTTCTTGGAATGCCAAAACTATATAATAAATGTAATGAATATCTGTAAATTCTCATGCGAATAGGTCATAAATTTTTTCATAAAAGTTTTTGTAAATATTTCGAAATAATCATAAAAATAGTACTATTTTAATTTATAACAGTTTTGATGAATACATGCTTTAGAGAGTTTTGAACTTCCCTAAGCTTTTTTGGACGTTGGTTCTATATTGGGAGTAAAAATTATGCAACTCATATTTTTTAAAAGCTATATATTAGCATTAAGTTGTTAGTGTTCATTAATTACCTACTGGGATTACATTGTTGATAATAAATTTATTATATATACGTTTTAAGGAATCAATTGAACATAGTGATAATTAAGCAACTACATCATTGATTTTAGAAAATTATGAATTTGCAAATCCATTTAAATTTTAGTGACATCGGTAAAAATAGCTTACATTGGATATATTTTTCATAGAAGTGCCGAAATATATTTTAGAATAAAATTAAAATATATATGCCTATGTAGATCTTGGTTACCTTATTCATCAATAAGGGGAACTAGAAAAATTGTTGTTATGTATGTATTGACAATGCACTGACCATGAATCGAAAGAAAGAAATCATAGAAAGACTTCATAGACTTCTTTTCGGAATTATTAGATATTTGTAGCTTTTTCTCCCAGTCATAAAATAGCTACAAATTTTTCCTTTCCGAAATTCGTTTTGCGCACATCGCAAGTTACATCTGGCATTTACGTCTTTTCTTCGAGAGTCTTTAGCCAGAGTTGGAAATTTCCTGGGGCAATCTTGTGCTTTGTCTTCTGTTTAAATGAAGCTCTCTTAACTCCTCTGCTAATTGAAATAGGAAGCTCTACCTTGTAATATTTTTATTACTCAATTTATCGTAGATAACGCAAGCATTCCTTTCTACTAATTCCAGCATATTGTAGAAAACATGCACAGGCCATCTACATGAAGCAGCCTCCAACAGAATATTTACGCATCATCTGGTCAAAGGATATCAACTCCACATTTGGTTTTGTTGCAGAACTCTACTTTTTCTAGAAGTTTCTTCTTATTTTGTGAATCTACATTTACACTCGGATTTAAGGTACTTAGTAGTATGACATTTTTATTCCTGTTCCCTGAGAGACTATCAGTGTAGTTTCACCATTCTTTAGCAAAACTGCTTCAAATAGTTAGGTTAGTGCGGAAATAGTTTATTTCCGCACTTCATGCGGAATTTCTTTTCGATGTCATCCTACTGTGCCAAGAAAACTTGTGTTTTTCATTTTATGTCTTTTAGCGAATGACAGTGAGGAAAAATAATTGTTCGCAGTCAAATTTCTACCCCGAGTTCAGGTAACGGCTTAGAAGACGCATTACTACATTTTCAGGAGAACTTTCAGTTTCACTTCTCGATGTATTTTTTTCAAGAAATGGAAAAGCATTGCACATAAACTTCGTGTCTACATCAACTAGCATCCAAAATTTGATACCGAATTTGTATGGTTTATTCGGCACATACTTTATAAACTAACATCTGGCTTTGAATGGAAATAATTGCCCATCCACAATTAAATTTTCTCCTGGCTTATAGGAAATCGCATAGTTCTGTATGAAACTTATCCAAATATCTGACAAAAGTACAAACTTATAACTTTCTAAACGCTGAGTCCTAACTGACTTCAAGTGAAATCTTAGATATTTTATAATATCTCGAAAAGATTGCGAAACATTGCTTTTCGAGAAAAGGAGGACTCAGTGTATTATTTCACAAAAAATCGTAATCAATATCATTGAAACCATATGCTCCTATTCTAAAAATAATAGCAATAAAAGCACCAAGCTCTTCTAAAGCCATCGTCCAAATTTCTTCGTTGTTCAAAAACTGCCTCTGCACGTTTTAATATAGCGTAACATCGATTCATCCACAAACAACCTCCAAGCTCTCGACACATTGTCCCCGAAATTTATTTCTGCATAAAATGTGAGACCTAGCAATTCTTTAACATATTTTGAGCTCCATATTAGCTGTAGTTTGTGAAGTAGATATCACAGTTTTCGAAGAAAGGTGTTTTTCTGAGCTGAAGGGAAGTATGAAAATAATAAGTGAATGAAAAGAATGTGAACGCCAGATGTTTTTCGAAGAAAACGTGTTTTCTGAGCGAGATAACAAGATAAATCTACCTGGTATTACTAGCAGTCAATATGACAGCTCGTGTCGCTTTTAGGTATAACTAATATCTTTGTTAATTTAAATTTTATTGGATTGATTTTTGGTACCAATGAGTTTTAAGGCGTTTTAGGAAAATCCAAAAATTTGTGACTTCCTAAGGTAAAAGGTTTTTTAGGAATCCAAGGTGAAATGACGAAAGCAGTCAAAATGATTGCTCTGGCGCTTTTAGTGTTAAATTTAAATGCCTAACTATTTTACTCTCGAAAAGGCATCCACAATGTATGTACTTAAACCATATAATGAAAGTATAGTTAAAAAGAAAAAAAAACTAATCTAATGTCCCCCTAAATTTGAGACATTATCAAGTAGTTTTACTGCAGTTTAAAATAAAAGTATTTGCAGTTTGCACAAGCAGAAAAGTTTACAAAAATAGGATAGCAGTTTGAATTCACTTGAATATATGTATGGAAGACCCAAAGTATTATTTCACAAAAAAATCGTAACATGTAAGGTAGCAATAACCAAGTGTAAAGATTCTGATCAGAATGAACTTCAAATAACAGACTGTAATGTTTTGTATGTTGAAAGTTTGTATAATAATTTTTTTCTTTTCTTTTGAGCTAAGATTATGGAAAGGAATGTATTTCGAAAAGCAGCGAATTTTGACAGAAAGTTTGCCTTTGGTGAAAGCATTCTTTTTTGTTTAAAATGCAGGAATTGGCCAGTTAACTTAATATATTTATTTTTGAGTGTATAAAAGGACTGTGTCTAGCATTCCTTCCGAATCAAGTAAGGGCAAATTTTGTAAAAAGGGAGAAAGCGGTTTCGATAAACATTGCTATTTATACTTACTATAACTACAGTGTTCTTTTGCTCGTTTAGAAACACATGGTGTTAAACATTTAGTTTATAAATCTTTGTAAAGAGAAAACTGAAAATATAAAAATGTAATTATATTTGGCGATATAGTATAATTTTTGAAACACTGCGAAATTTAAAAATTATGCCAAATTTCATCAAAGAATTCGCCATTGATGAATACAAACTCTATATTTAGTAATTATATTAACATCTAGTAGACATTGTTCTTGTTTTCTTTTTGTTGTTCTTGCTGCTGCTATGACCTTCCCCGTTATTATATAATTAGATGCATTGGATTGGAAGAATACAAGAACATTAGGAAAGGCAAATGTTATTTGGCATCTCTTGTTATTGTGTGTGAGGTGGAACTAAAATATTTTATAAAATGTAAGGGGGCTCAGATATTTGTCAAAATTTAGACAAAAAATTAATTGAGTTTCTTATATTTCTTAGATATTTTGTTTACATTTACTGATAAATGGAAAGGAAACAACTCTAGCTGTAAACAGTTTCACGGATATATGTTTAAAATTAGTTTACATTTTGTTTTCAGAATAAAAATTGCTAAAAAGTGTTTAACCCGCGTAGCCTATTTAAGACCAATATATATTTGTATTTAATTACCAGCATATATTTTTGTTAAGGCAATTACTAAAGTCCTTTTGTAATAAATGAATCACCAACAAGAAACGCATTTTACTTAAATAAATATTTCTAATTCCTGCCCTTAAAGTAAAATTTATTTTTAAGGGACAGATAAATATTTAGTTATTTAAAATGGCAGGGAAGAAAAACTGATTCATAAGATTTTACAAAATTATTTTATTCCGTCAAATGCAAAGGAATTGACATAGTGATTGAGTATTTTAATTATCGTATAATGCCCCAACTTCCTAAAGAAGAATAGGAAATCTATAACAATGCATCCAGTGAATGCATTATTCCCAAGCACGACATGCACAAAATTTTTATTTAAGAAATTTTTTCCCTTATTCCCTCTTTTATTTGGCGCAGAGTGCTTTTGATTAATTCCATTTGTCAGACTCACTGAAAAGTATTTCATCAAAATTTAATTCAAACAAAGATGAATAAACTTTGCTTTCTGAAGCAAATCGAGATAAATGAAAATCTTTTATTCTTTTGTCTGTGAGGCTGTAAATTATGAATTAACTAATTTATTCCTTTCCCGAAGTTTGATTTAGGAAATTCAATTTATGCGAGTATTGTAATCCATATTTATTTATTGTCATTTTCATGTTGCTAATGTAGGTGGAAAAATCAGCACAAAGGAACGCAATGAATAAAATATTTTGCTGGGAAACATACAAAAATCGAGATAAATGTTTCAAACTATTGTTATATGGCATACTTTTAATTTAAATTCAGATACTGTTGAAAGAAAGCCGAAATAGAACACTGCTCAATATGTTGCAGTAATCACTAATTCACGAATAAAACTTTAAATTCCTAATTTTAAGATTATTTATCATCTAGCTATTTTTAATAGCGCTAGGCATAATTAAAACAACTTTCATTGCGTAGTATCGGATTGCTAGGATGCGTTTTCTCTTAATACTATGTAAAAGTGACGATTCTTGTTTCCCATAAATATTCCTGGTTACTATCTGCATGTTCATCGGGCCATTTTTACTTTTAAAATCCGAACATCTAAATTGTTACGCTTACTATTTATATATTTAGGAAATGTCATTAAAACACTAGAAGAGTTAGTTAACATTTGTTTATTATGTATCTTGTTATGTTGTCTAAATTTAGATTTAAATAAAGTGTGTCTTTCAAATTTTTCAGTGTTCGTTAATGACAAAGCTGGTCAAGAAGGTATGTTACAAGGTCAATTACTTTGATTGCCCTTTCAGACGAACAAAGAAATTTTCAGTTTTTGTCAGTGGGTTACTTTGGACAGTCATAGGGTTATTGTGATAATCACAAAATAAATAACGAAATCTTTAGTTTAAACTTAGAAGTTCAACAAGAGTCACAGCTGCCCAAATCTAACCAGTAAGTGGAATGAAGAAATAATCCGAGTTTCATTTCCGTCAAAACAATAACTTTTTCAGAGTCTCGCGAACCAGTGCTTCCTACGGTGAAGCTTTCAGTTTTCATTCATCAACTGTTGAGTGTTTTGCTCAGTAGCTAATGTTTACTGCCTTAAAACATCAGAACAAAAAGCCCTTCTGGCTGTGTGAACGAGGATGAATTTTCAGTGCGTAATGCCTTCCATTCTAAAACATTTATGAACATCTTCTCCTCTTTGACCTTGCAAAATTCAGAGTTCTTCTCTGTGAGGTCCCTCATGGTATTAACAATAAATAAATACCTTTTTATTATGGACATGAAGGCCTAAAAGCCAAATCAGCATAAGCAGTGAATGCACTTGAATTACAACTTCCAGTAAGGTCTCAGATTTAAATCATTTCATGATGGTAAAACTACAGAACAGGAGTGTTTCAAAAGTGATACAGATGCCATATTTATGAAATGCAGTCTTCTGGAAAAAAAAATCGAAGCACCAAGAAGGACTTTTGCGATCGTGACGAAATTTGGTATGAAAAAACATCTTGACAGAACATGCAAATGATCAAAGTTTCAAGGCAAATGAACAGGATTTGCGACCATAGCTCGCATTTCTAGTGCGCAATTTGCAAAGTATAAAACCAGTAACAGAGGCGGAAATTTTACCTTTTTTGTTGTTGCTATTCTAATTCTGTAAAGAAGCAACTAAAGATGTCATTACGACGATATCGAAGACCTTATGGACAATAAACGACTTCGAATGTTGTTGCATTGTAGGGTTGCATGAAGCTGGGTGGTCATACCGAGTAATAGGCTACCACTGCAGCATACAAAACTGTTGGCAGCAATGGTTGCTACAAGGAAATTGCCGACGAAATGAAGGCTCAGGAAGGCCAAGGAGCCCAAATGCGAGGCAAAGTAGGATGATTATTCGCCAGGCCCGAACTGCCCCAACGATATCATTGTCGACTATTCAACGCACTACCAGCGACGTCTATACCTCCCTTGGTACCGTGCACCATCTCGCGGTGCTTGTCAGAGTCGGAGTTACGCTCATAGAGGCCTTTAAGACGTTTGCCTTTTTGACCCCACAATAACGGCGGAGACGTCTGAAGTGGTGTCGCAGCCGATCATCATGGCAGCCATGAGATTGGCATTGTATAGTGTTCAGCGATGACTCCCGCTTCACTCTTGAAGCAAATGATTCACTGTGTTCGTGTCTGGAGAGGACGGGGCAGCGGTCCCAATCAGGCTTTGTTTTACAAAGGCATACAGCCATAACCCCTGGTGTAATGGTGTGGGGCGCTATTTGTTATGACAGCAGGTTATCTTTAGTCATCTTCCGTACATCGTTAACAGCTCAACGGTATGTTGATACCATCCTTCGGCCGGTTGCGTTACCCTTCATGGCACGTCATCCTGGGACCGTTTTCTAACAAGATAATACCAGGTCCTATACCGCTCCCATATCTCTGAACTATCTCAGTGCGGTTGATATTCTTTCTTGGCCAGCAAGATCACCAGATCTTTCACCAATCGAACATGTATGGAGCATGGTAGGCCTCCAGATTTGAGCAGCACAAAATATTGCAGATCTGGAGCGACAAATGATGAATGCCTGGCACAATGTGTGTCAGGATGACATTAGGGATCTTTACCTTTCCTTGCCTCCTAGTACGGGTGGTATGAGGGTCAACTTCGTGTTCGGCGAAGTCGATTCTTCTTAAAGGCTACTTAAAAAAACTACTTCGAAGGCAAAGTCGATTTTGAGCAGGGAGTGAATGCCTCCTGGTTTATATGGTTGAGTGGGCCGAAAAAAACACTTTTTTGAAATATTTTCACCGAACGTTATTTATCGTCTAACTATGCAGAGTGAAAAAAGAGTTTTCATAAAAATATATCATCCGTTCAGGCATCGCATTCACAATTTCGAAAAATAACGCAATTTTGCTGTTTTTCGTCAGTATTTGCTAATTAACAATTTCATTATTATCGAAAGGCAAATGTTCCTAATGTGAATTTCGATGAGGGACACGAAAAATGTTTAACACCTGTAATTTCAAATTATTTATTATTTGCGCAAAAAGTTCAAAATATGAAATCTTTTGTAAAAACAGCAACATTTCGTTATTTCTGACATTTTTAAGTTTCGAGGTTTTAGTAAATAAATATTTATGGTTTTTAATATTTTATTCAAAAGTGTGCACCCAAAATTTAGTTTCTTTTTTTACTCCAAAGGAGCGCTAGCCCAGAATGGCTATTAGTTTCGAAATGCCATTTTGCGACGGTTCACTGTAAACGACGTATCACCTTTCTAAACTGTTGCCACCAAATATTATCGCTATGTATTATACTAAAGAAATTAATTAATGAAGAATCTGCATTCATGTAATTATGGTTCTTCCATTGTGAAAAAACGACTGTACCTAGAGCGATCAAATTTTGAATAACATAATCGTAAACCCGAATATGTGCACTGTGAAGCCCGAATTTTGAATATTTCGAATTTGTCTTATTATCTATTTCATATTTTGTAAAACTCAACGAGTTAATTCAACGATTTCAAAGAGAGCAATGGGACCACTCTACGTAAAAAAAAAAAAAAAAAAAAAAAAAAAAATCTCCAGCGCGCGAGATTGTCTATCTAAATTCTAAAGATATGTTGTTTTTCATTATTTTGTGATATTGCTGTTGAATATAATTTTATGTGGTTTAAGTGCGAAGAACATGATATTTAATAAATAAAGGGGGCATACGAAACATTAAAAAGCGGCCCTTCGGGGGAGTAATATAACCTATGATTGCTTTCAGATTTTTTTTTCCTTTATAAAATATGATGGCATAATATATCTTGTTAGGGAATCGTCCTCATCAAGCCATCTCCTGCTTCAGGTCCACATACTTTTTGAGATGCTTCGGTTACAAGTTTGACACACTGTTCTACAGCTTGCGTGCGATAAAGCTTTTGAAATCCAACTGCAATGATGTGCCAATCGTTAATAGAGTTTGGTGTTTTTATTCTTACTCATACCATTAATAATTGAGAGGGAAAGATATTTCAACTATCCCATCAAATATTGCTGAAGTAGTCTGCACCTTCGAGTCTGAGTTTTGACGTAGTGAAGTATCAAATACTCTTCCGCTTAAAAAATGATCGAGCTTTCAACAATAGGCGCAATAATAGTTTTCTGATATGGCTTTCTTCATCCACAGCAAGAATAAAATTTTCGGAATGAGCAAAGAAAGCATTTCGCTGAATTAATGGATTAATGACTTTCAGTAAATTTTGAGTTTACCGTCTGTGAAATTTTTGCTGGTTTAGATTTTAAGACAGAGCAGTGTGTAACTATTCAAAATAAAATATGTCAACTATGATTTCATCGATATGTTTTTCTAAAATCATGTAAAAACTGAAAACTCGATTTGATATCGGTTTGAGTGCAAAATGGGACAGTTCTATATCTGCCGTTCTATTGGGCCGATTGTTGAAATTCGAATTGTGTTTTTCATGTCTCGAAAGCGCGACTTAGGATATATGTTTTATTTACATATAGCATTGTTCTAACATAGGAATGTTGACATAAAATCGAACTTTTTCTGAAATGGCATGCCAATATTTTTTCCATGTTTCAATTCTATGACTCAAATTATATAGATAGATATAAAACGTTTTAAAATTTGGTGCGAAATAATTCAAAAATTTGTCTTGGCGTATTTTTTTAGTTTACGCCAAGAATTGGTGAACTTGGCAAACTTCTTAATTTATAGCAACTTATGTTCTAATCTTTTGTTTTTCACTGTAAACTTCTTTATTTGAAATAATTTTAACAAAGTGCGTAAACCAAATTTGTCGTTATTATCGCTTATAAAAAATATGCTAAATTTCAAAACGCGCCAAAATGTAAAATCACGTATATTCTAGGAAATGTTCAAGAAAAATCTCTATTTGTTTTTGTAGTTATATTTAGAAATGCAAATGCTTGTCGTTGCGAAAATCTGAGCGACCAAAACTGCAACACAGGATTATTATTGCATTTCGATCTAATTAGAAGATCATGATACTTATATTCAGGAAATACATTGAAAACAAATGAGCCTAGGAACATAAACTTTCTTTTTTCATGTATAGCTGATACATGAGATATTTCTGTAATAACATGAATAATAGTTAAGCAAGCAAGTAAAATATGTTTAAAGACTAGACATGTAAAAAAAAAGCAAAAGTTCTAGAACAGGATTTTTCAAACTGTGATGTTCGAAGTAAGTTTTTGTGATCTTCCTAGATTTGAAATGATGTCCTGATATTTGTAACTGAAATTAACAAGATTTTACATCATGTAGTGCTAATGACATGAGATTAAGTACATTGGCATATCTTCCAGATGTATACTCTCAAACCAAAATTCCTATAAGGTAATTCTTTGACTATTCTCATTTTCCATGCGAAAGTAAAATGGTTTGAGAAAAAACTCGGTATGCGTTTAGTTATGCAAAACAGGAAAATGTTTCACCATTTTGAACTCTAGTTTCCTTTTTCATGGAACATAATATTCTAATTGAAGAAAAAAATATGCAATGACGTATGTTAGCATGTCGAAACTTTGAGGTGAGGTCATAGTTTGAATATTTTTAATGGTAAATATAACGAAATTTGTGTGTTCTTAATCCTTTCCACTGTGTGCTTAATCCTTCCCATCCATCCCATGAAGTAACCAACTGTCACTGAATAAAAGCCAACAGTTGACTGAATTGTTGATTCACACCAGACGTAAAATGAAACTCCAAGCAGAAGATAATATTAAATCTGGGCCTTATTACCTCATGAAAAGGGAATGCACTGGTGCTTTAAAAAGTATAATTAGTTTGCAAGTAAGTATAAATGTAAGAAAAGGTTTTCATCATTAACTCAAATAAAAACAATGTATCGAAATCGGCTTGATGTGCAAGGTCTATCCCGAATGTAATGCGCCCATTTTTTAAAGACATTTATTGAACTGATTCGTACAGTTACTCAATATTCTTCGAAATAAATCCCTCCTGCTTTAGCGTACTTGTTCCAACGCGATTTCGAAGCTTTATATGCGTCCGGGAAGTCCGTCACAGAGATATCCTTTAGTAACCTCTTCGTAGAAATTTACAACTTTTGCTCGATTAAGTTTTGCATAAATTAGTCACGCAAAAGACCGAAATGAATCTGAATTCATTTTCGTCTGATGGATATGAAAACGAATTTGAAAGGTAAGAAATATTTCGGGGAGATTAAGATTTTGTTCTACAGAACCTTGAAATATTTGATAGTAATACTAAAACTCATAAAAAATCAAAATAAATATAAGTTTAATTTTGTTACGAGCGGTTCTAAACTACAGACATTCAAATGTACCCACAAAGCGTAAGAGGCAATGAAAAACATCTAAAAGAATTTTTACAATAACAGATACGTTCTGGTGAGGTAAATTCATAAAATTAAACGATTGCAAGAGACGGAAAGATATGAAGATATATACCTTCTTAATAGCAGCTTATTATTGATAAAATATGCAATTGAAATCTGGTGGAATAACTGCACATGCAATAAAAAATGCAGAACATAAAAGAGTTACAAGTTCATTACAGCTATATATGGATAAAACAATGTCTACTGAAACTAAAGCTATATTAGCTATATCATCATCAGCAACTTCTGAATAACAACTGATCAGTGCCATTAAATGAGCTTGATACATTTTCAACACATTCGCACGATAGGGAAGCATGTTATCCTAAAAGAATCTAATGTGTGAAGATTTCACGTTTTCATAATGGTTTGATTTGGTTTATTTGATTATGACAAAGCACTCGACAGCTATCTGCATAAGGAGAGGTATACTTTTGTGGAGGACTTTCTAAGGAAAACTGGTTTAAATGCACGTTACACATGGGAAAAACCACGAAAGCGCACATACAGCCAGTCCGTTCTCCGGGCTGCGAATCCGCGACCCGAAATACCAATGTTCAGCAGCTTTACCGTTCGGCCTCTGGTGAACCATCGTTTTTAAGATACAATATTATATTATTTATTCAAAGAATGAAAGAGGCTTTTGAGATTCAACAAAGAGGTCAAACCGATTTTAGAATTACAATCGTTCGTTTTACTTCACTTCTGCTTTCCAGCAAAATGATCAGAATTTGCCGTGTATCAGAACAAGAACAAATTCATGTTAGTCTTAGACACTTTTCATGAAACTGTTGATGCTATAGGTAACCTTCAGTCAGTTTCCCAAATATGTGGCATTTTTATAAGTTTTAAAGTCTATGTCTCTTCAGGAACATAGATTGTAGACTTTAAAAGGACTATTGAAGAATTATCTTCTAGCCTTGTGAAACAAACATAAATCAGAAGAAGTGTATATAAGACCCATTTATTCGAACACAACAACTAATCCACCTTGGGTTTACAATAATCAAATGAACTTCACTTTCGATATACAAAATATGATATATTGAGTAACGAATGTAGCTATCATGAGCTACCATAACTACTGCTATATAGCGAGGAATTCAGTCCAAGAAACCACTCGCGATATTATATTTAATAATATTGAAGTTTGCGCAGCTATAATTTATTTCAGAGTTCACCTATTACAGTTTTAAATGGGTTTTGCCGCCCCAGTGTGTGTGACATCACAGGTAAGATGTTTTCCGTTAACTAAAGATCCGCTGAATGAGCCCCCAAGACAAAATTGCAATTTATGCATAGAAGAAGTGTCGAACATTAAATGCGACTAGTGATCACGTATTCTTTAATGGTGGTAGGTGGCTACACTAAAATTATTAGAAAGCAACAGATCATAAAACGTTTATGTAATACTGACTGGCCGGATTGAAAGTTTGACAAACAGATGCGAGGGGGGTTTCGTACTGTCTCACATCATAGCTTGATTCAAGGTAATCGTATAGAGACATTAGGTTAGTTTGATACAAGGGACTTGAAAATCGTGCAATGCCCTCGCTGGGACTCAAACCTCGGACTTTTTGAATACGCGTCGAGTTTGCTGACCATTACACGACGAAAGCATGCTAAGAAGGCAGGAGAAATGCCTTATAATCGGTACATATGACAATGTCTAACGCAAGATAACACATGTACGCTCAGTTGGTGGCACCCTACGCATGTAGATTCCTCATGATGATGCAGCGAGATTTGTGTGAAAAGATATCATTAATGAATCCTCGCGCATCATTCCATTCATTTGTTGATGTTTACGTTATATTAAAGGTAGGCAAAATAATCACCGAAATGCAAACAGTGCACGATTCTCAAAATAACGTCTCACAACATGTGAATATACTTTTGCTATATCTCCTTTGTTACTGCCTGATGAGGCGGTACAATTCTTACGAAGCCTTTTCCCTAGGACTCTGTCCTCTCCAGAAAGGGTGTGCCTAGCTCGTTGAAAGCTTACATGTCGCTAAATCGGTTCGTCCAAGAACCATTGGTTCTATGTTTGCCAGACAGCAATCAATCAATACGAGCAACAGTTTGGCTGCACGATAATCTGCTGTTACGTTACGTCTAGAGTAGTAATAAAATCATGTTTGTCAGAGGCTGTTCTATAACATTTAACGATTAGTAAATATTTATTTCAAAACATCAGTGGAGCTAATTTAATATAAATAGAAATTGAAACATATAAATATGCATTTTCACAGTATTGTAACGGAGGAAATGCTAACTTTTTTATGAAATATTCATAACTTTCTGGAAATTATTTGTCCAATGTTGTACCATTAATCTTAATTCTCGGAAGGCATGTCTCATTGGAAAAAAAACTTCCTATTAAAATATTTAAAATTAAGCAAAGAAGTAACAGTATTTTTTGTATACGGTAAAGCAAAATTCTGCATGCATATTTTTTATTTCTAAATAAGAGTAATATGTGCCTGATCCACTCAAAATCGATAGAGTCATTAAAATTCTACGTGAAGCAAAGAAAATTTTTCTCCTAATTTTAAATAATTTTCTGAAATCTAAACCAAGATGCTTGGCTACTTGATCTGTTACTTGGCAACATTTCTTTGTAACATTGCACCTTTCATTATAATTTTTTTCTTATTTGACGACTTAACTTTGGTTTTTAAAACTTTATTCTATAAAATTTATCATAACCGAATTGTTGATAATAATAAGAGACACATTTTCATGTTTTCGTATGCAAAGTCTGAATGATAAAATTAAACATGAGCACAATAAACGGCGTCTGCTGTATTATACTTCTCCAGTCGAAATCGGAGACACACTGCCTCTGTGATTTCTCTTTTTTTACTCAGATAGTTGCGTACTGTACTGTTCTAGTCAAACAAACAAGCTGAAAACTTTATGGAACACGCATTTTTACTTCTTTTTATGTCCATTTTATACGGCTCAAGTATGCTCCACTGCTAATAATTTTCATTCGCTGCATGCTGTCTATATATAATGCAAATTTCAAGCTGATCAAATGATTATTTAACAGGTGTTACAAATTCAAGGGTAGCATTATACAAAATAACATATCTATTAGAAATGTTATTCAAATGATTAGGTTAAATGCTTAGTAACAGAAACAATTTTAATGAATCATGAAAGTATTCATAGAAAGAATGAGTAGAGACGTTAGTTTCTTTCTTGAAAGCAGGAGTCGTGAAAAGTTAGCAACGCCTTCGCCGGGAGTCGAACCGCGGACATCTGGAAAACGCGTCCAGCGTGCAGACCATACACCACGAAGGCATGCAAAGAAGGCGGGAGAAATACCTTTTAATTAAAAACAATTGGATCAAGCAAATAGGTTATGTAAAAGATAAGACAGTACTCTGAAAAACGATTAAAATAAAGTATATTTAAACTTTTTGCAATACTAGTTAGAACTGTACTGATCATGTAAAGTATCCTAATAGTGTTAAAAGATTGATCCAAAATGCTGAATGTAGTAGTTTGCTGAACAGTTCTAGAAAATACAAGAACATAATATTTTAGTTTTGTGTCTTCAAATTTATGGTGAATAAACACAGGAATAAGTTCATGATTTGCCGCCAGACACTAATTTAATTTTCAAATAAGATGATCAGTTTACAAAGTTAAGGAGGGGGAGTACCGAATGGAGGGGGAGTAAAACATAAAAAGCTTAATTCGTTCTTAATACTGGAACATGGGACAGAAAGCTTTAGGATATATCTGTGTATGTCGCCTTTTGAAATCACAAACTTTATCTTTGCAGTAGAATAATCTATTTGAGGCAAATACACTGTATTTCCTGGCATATCGTCCCCCCATTTTTTACTAATATTATCGTCCGAAAATCGGGAAAGGAAAATGTTATGCGAATTACATTATTTAATAATATATCTTCGTTTTTAATTCCCTCTCACTTAAATCTCTCCCGTTCTTCTTGAGTCTTTGCTAGTTCTTAGACCTCAAATTATGCCGCTGACTCAGAGAAATAGTACGTTGAATGTTAGTTTGCATTTGCTTTGCTGTGTTGGGTCAAATCTTATATTGGGACGGCATAAAGTCAACAATTAGAAGGGAAAGTTTCCTTTTTTTCGGCGTTACCTTTCCAAATGTTTGTCTTTGTTAGTAAGGCGAAGACAATCTCTACGTGGACAGGTCTGTTTTAAAATTTAGGGTATCTAGTTCTTTAATCGCATTGAGGAAGAAGAAAATTACGCGAATATTTTTTCTTAATTTTCGAAAAATGGCTATAAAGAGCTAAAGGGTAAACTAATGTTTAGAAAGGAAAGTTGAAATCGTCGGCATATAAACTAAATCCGGAACATAATTCCCAATTTAAAAAATGATATATAATATTCCTGAAATATTCACAATAATATTCATTCTCTACACGGAAAATCTATGGAACATAGAGATTAAAATTCAAAAATAAAATATATCTTTGAAACAAAAATTAAAATTAATAGTGCAAGTGGATTAAAAATATTAGTTCAGAAGCATTAAAACATCTGGTTAAATTCATGTTAAAAGGAAGTAATCATGCTTTTGGGTGATGGCATTACATAACAAAAATTCAGCCGATTGTGTGACAGGCCGTTCAAGCTCAGCAGAGAATATATTTTTGAGTTCATTACGTTATTTCGAAAAAAAAATATTACGTTTAATAAGAAGATGGAGTGAAGTTACGCTCGAAGATAACCACATTTTATAATTTAAACTTAGTGCATTTAAATTGTTTGACATTATTTTCGGAAATCCAAATCGTATGACTACATTTGTGAGACACGAAATAGGCAACTGCCTAAATTCGAAATGGAAACTGTACTGTATTAATTACTGAAATATGAGAGACTGTAACAGCAATATGAGTTAATGCTCATCCAATCGCTAATTAATTAGATATTTTTCCCTACTCTGATATTCTTCAACAAATTTAAGATAATACTAATAAAATAATTCAATTAGTGTAAACACATTATCTGAACCGATGACAGATTGGTGATTTGTAATCAATTTTGAAGTCAATTATAATTAAATTTTTTTAATTTTAGTTTCTCTAGTAATTTCTTAGTTAATCTAATTACTATACATACTCTTTTGAATAAGCTATTGTATATACCAATAGTGATAGCTATTGTATATACCAATAGTGATACCAATAGTGAGTGATGTAGATTCCTATTTAGATTGAACAAAAAGGTAAGACATTTAAGGTAACAGTTACCTCTACATCAGAACTGCTTACAAGTATTTAATAATGTGTTATCAATTTAACACCAGTAAACAATGTCATGATTGTGGGGATACGATCTGGATGTCTAAACATTCCTACGTTTATTCACAATACCAAAAATACTCTGGCAAGTAATTAAATACCATAACATTGTATTATTATAAAATACCACTTTTCGTAACAATAAATGTTTTCGTAAATATATAACATCAAAATACAACAACAGGTAAAGTATAATTAAATTGAACTACTTTAACGCAATATACAACTAGGACCACGAAGCGCTGAATAAGAATCCTTGAGGGTATCATACACGGCCTTCTTGCCAAAAGTGCAGACTGCAAAGGCATTGAATAAAAAGTCAAGGGAAAACCGAATGTCAAGCCCTAATAACAAAAACTTGTTTCTTCTTTGAGCACCATAACACGATTATTACAAATCCACTAAAATGTGATGTCTTACCAGCAGAAACTTTTTCAACAGTCTTTTCTTTGACAGTAAAATCATTATCTTGTTAGGAGTTGCACCAAAAAGGAAAAATATCCATTTTTTTGCTGTTCCTATCAGAACGTGAAAGAACAGATAAAAAGCAAAATCTTTTAAAAAGGATTATTGATCGTCAGCGGAAAAAAAATCGATATTTTTTCCATCCCTCTTCCTTTAACCCCTACATCGTCAATTTTTGTTAAACTACAGACCAATTCCTTCAATTTTGAACTTCATTAAATTATTGAAGAAAAATTATTTAAATCATATTCTTTTGACACTAACACATCTTATCAGAAGGATTGGTAAATGGCCACTTTATTACCAAATTATTGCACATCACAATTTTAAAAATGTTAATTTTAGATAAACTCATTATACTTGGGGAATTTCCGTAAAGTGCAAACTTTACCCAGAATTGGAAAAAAAAATTCTTTATCCTGGAAAACTGGTTCTCAGGCTGTGCTAAATTGAATTTTAATGATATTATTATAAATGGTAGTTTAAAACAAAATATTCTCGGATGTTATGGGAAGCTTTAGTGATCAAGATTGTCATTTTCTTCTCGAATATTGTTTAGCTGTTTGAATTTATGGTGAATTTTGAAATTTCGCACATACTCTTTATAAAGCATTTAAATGACGCTATGTTTCAATATTTAGCATAATGACATATAACTGCGGGGAAGCGAATTTTTTCTGAGTAATTGAGAACTTACAAACTATGAATTTTCGATGCTTGGGTATACATTTAATATTAGTACAAAACAATAAATTAAATATGTCGGTGTTTTGGTATCAGAATTCTTAATAATTATTTATACATGGAAACAGTTCATATATTACAAATGTCATTTAATACTGTAACATTAAATACATACAATTTATTTTCCACGTAAATATGAATTACATGTTAAAGGATAGTTTCTCAGAAGTACTTTAAGTAATTAAATTTTACATTTCAGTTTTTCATTACATATGCCTGGATATGGAAATCAAAAACTGCATGATTCAAATGAGTTCTTTTTAAAGAATACAAAATATTAATTTATTTATTTTTTATTGTACGTATACAGACTTTAATAAAAAATTTAACTCCTTGTTAGAAATTCAAAAATATTTATGTTTTTACATTTGTGTCTTCCTAGACCAATAACATGTATTATTGGAAATGTCATCTAAGTTGAATATGAAAATAAAAACAATCTGTTACCATTTACATTTAATTTTTACTATTCATATCTTCACGCAGAAAAATGTATTTCGGATGGTATTTAAAAAGGTATTCTTATAGTTATTCACCTAAATTGCACGAATAATTAAAGAGGAATTATGAATTTTTGACGAGTACTATAAATTCAAATGTGATAAATTTTATATATATTTTTTCTGAACTTGGATACACATGCATTAAATATATAACTGTAAAGACTAAACTTTAGAACTGGATGCATAAAATGTCTTCTTTCATATTTCAGGTTCTTACATATATACGGACAGGCTAAATGGCGAAGATGAAGTATCATCACATTTACATGGAAATTGTTACAATTGAATGAAGAGCTATATTTCCCGTAAACAATATGTTCTTAAAAGAAAATTTTAAGCCAGGATGAATTTTATTTCAAATAGTTTAAATGTTTCTAAGGAGAGTAAAAACTATTTCAACAGCAGAAGTTATTTCTAGTTAAATATTCATTGAGAAAAATTTTTAAATTAAGTAAATTTTTTCTGATCCAATGAGAAACGTTTGCTTTTTCAAGGGGTATTATCCTTTCCAGACATAACCACCAACAATTAAGGATATTTGATCATGTTTCTTCTTCCTTGTCCTCTTGAGTACAATTTTGATTTCCCGAGTTTAGAATCCAAATTAATATTTTAATTCAGTCAAATTTCTGTTATCAAGTTGACGAGAAAAGTCCACTTTCATGTACTTATTTTATTTAACCTTCACGTATAACCGAAAATATGTTTTTCAGGCTGATTCCCAGGTGAATATATTGAAAAAATACTATAATAAAATAATTTACGATTGAAAAAAACTGAATAAATACATTAAATGATAACATGTAACCGTAACAACAGAAAATTTTCCTTAGCCGTTTTATAGGACTTCCCTAACAATAGCTGCAATTGCTTCCCATATTCTAATAAATGAATAAATAAAATAAAAACGAAGTAAAAAATGAAATATAAAGAAAAATTTCAGTTATATGCTATGAAAACTCTCGAAGATGTAACCATTTAGAAGATTTAGGCACATTTTACAAATATTCTTTAAGAACAGTGCACATGTTTTGGCAAGCAATTTTCTGAAAAATACCATTCATGAGTTAAAAAAACTCATTAACTTTAAAGGAAAATGACTTTAAATTACAATTCCCGAAAATACCAAGAGCTTTTTAACAAAATTCAGCTTTGTGCATTTTCTGCAACTGCTGACATATTTTGCAAATTTGTATATTAAGGACTTGATTATTTATTCTTCAAGGTTTTTTACAGAATAAGAAATAATTTAATAGATGAAATACTTTTGATAGCATGCTTGTAAAACATTCCAGTTTCGTGCATTTGTAATGGATCATGTCACCAAAATTAATGAAAGATGTTACTGTATCCTACGATATATCATAGCTTAAGATGAAATGATGCGCAGAGACAATTTAAGAGATTTCTTTTAACTATTAGCCCTTCAAGAAAGTTTCGTAGTTGCACCTTTAGCAAAAACCTGTAAATATAACATGATACTTGAGTTAAACAATAAAAGCTAAGAACTGGTTACTGGATGTTTAACATTAGATAAAGAAGCAAATGTGCACTGTTAACTATATTATTAACAAGAAAAAATAGAAAATTTAGGGCTTATTCACCATTCATTAGCAATGCCAGACTTCTAAAATAATATTGCTACAAATTTCTGTATATATATATATATATATATATATATAAGTATTTTTTGTGAAGTAATGCCTAAAATTACAATTTGTTTTGTATAATGTAACATAAGTTAAAGCTCTGCAGGAAAAATAAAACTACAGGTGTTAATCTCTTGAATATTGAAGTAAATAAATGGATATTTCGATAAATTGTCGACATATAGCTAAACTGGAGGTGATTTTATCGACTGTTGGCGACAGTTTTAGCGACAAGCTATTTTTCGCCCAAATTTGGCAAAAATAGCCAAAAGTCGAACTTGGCGACGTTTCGGTTCAATCTCTGTGTATAACTATAATTGCTACAGTAAGTGATCCTTGTGTGTAACTGTAACCGTATCCGGTCCTTATATGTAACTTTAACCGTATATGCCTTCTAGTAATTTCTATAAATAGAAGATACTAGACTTTTCTCGATGGCCGAGGGAAAACTATATAAGACCAGAGAGAGCATGAGTTCTCAGTTTCTCAGTTCAGAGTCGACTACAGAGTATTAAGATACATACGTTTGGACTTCGCTCTGTAGAGTGCGCTTTGCATTGCGTTGTGTTTAACGCTCTAGTTAGTAGTTTAAAGGTTAACTACCGATTGCGCTCTGCGATACTGAGAACAGCTGTGCGAGTATTTTGTGGGAAGTTCCGGAACTGTAAAGTGCTCATTTTGGTAAAATAAATAAAATCATAAAATAAATTTCATCAATCTATCATCGGTTCTGTGTTCAATCAATCTGTTGCGAACCTGACGCGCACAACAATATTAGCAAAATAATACTGTAAAACAATTCAATGACCTAAACGAATGAGTAGATAATAAACCCACTCAAGAATAGTAATCAACTGGAATATGGTTTAATAAACTTACTCTATTTAAAACACTTTCGCAAATGCAGCTGTTTCTACATTTAAGTGCACTTTAAAGTTGATGAATAAGTTAACTGAATGTAATCGGATTATTTAGCGAGTCTTATCTTAATTTATTGCACAAAATATCTTAATTTTTTCACAAAAGATATGAATTTATTTCTGACGGAATAGATTTTTCTGGATTTTGTGTGAAGGAAAATCAAATAGAATTTGAGGAAAGTTTCAGTCTCGATGAGAAAAATGAATGCCTTGAAACTCTTGTCTGACAGTTCGCCGAAAAGATGGAATTTAGAAGAATTCCATTACGCTGATTTTGGTAACCTCGGAGGAAATTGTATCTTTCTATTTCTATTGTTTATCAGGAACATTAAAGTTTGAATGGAATTTTCATTACCTTCTCGAGATGGAAATTTTCCTCTCTTGTTTACCAAGCCAATGAATACAATAGAATAGTTTTAGTAGAAGCAGAAAAATGTTTCTTCCTATACTCTTTAGAAATCGGTGACGTTTGGTTTAACAATCATTCACAAAGTATTATTTTGAAATTTTTTCACTCACCATCTACTCCTTAGTGTATAAAATCCCTTTCCATAGTTGCATTTTGAACTATTACTAAACTATTGTTATTATAACCATTTCATATTTATTATTTAAGTACATTTTATATTAAATAATATTGAAGCGAAAACTGGGAAAATGATTTTGAAGCGCATTATTTTATAAATTTAGGGATGATTTGTTTTTTTTTTAATTTTGAAGTTCCCGTCTGCTCCTTCTGAATGTAATATTTGATTCAGTAACTTATAAGGTATTTCTCCCGCCTTCGTTGTGTAGTGGTCTGCACTATGGGCACGTATTCCAGAGATCCGTGGTTCGATTCCCGGCGAGGGCGTTGATCATTTTTCATCTCTCCTGCTTTGAAAAAATACCTAATGTCTCTATAGTGGGGCCCGAACTAAAAGGGTGTTGGATGATGATTCTCCACAATCAGGATTTGGTGATTGAGTCCCCTAAAAACCTCAGTCGCCCTCTAAAAGGGGAAGTATATAAGGTACTTCTCCCACCTTCTCGTCATGCCTTCGTGGTGTGGTGGTCTGCACGCTGGGAGCGTATTCCAGAGGTCCATGGTTCGATTCCCGGCGAAAGCGTTGCTTCTTTTTCATCACTCCTGTTTTAAAAATAACCTAATGAATCTACAAACTGTTACGTGTAGCGATGCTTCTCGAATACCATATGCAGTAAAATCTTAAATTTATTCATTTACGTTAGCTTATCAAGATGTATGAGCTCTCCGATTTTTTGTTAGTTTTATGATAATTCGCGAATGAAAACTCTTTGAAGATTTTTTTTTCAACATGCTTTTAATGCAAATGATTCTCCTTCATGGAGCTTTGGACTTCTCGATTCTAACTTTCACTAAATATTACTTATATCGAATATCTAGCATTCACTTTTTAGTTGGTAAAATTTATAGTGTAAAGGAAGCCTGTCCAGTAAGCATAGCCTAGACTAGAGATTAAATCGCCAGTAACTATCCCGAATGAAGGTATATTAGCTTAATTATGGATCAGAACGGGGGAATCTACACAGGCGACTCAAGTAAATTTGGTTATCTATCATTGCGTAACATTAATATAAACCACTGCTCTGTTGTCAGTGGTCTTCGTTCACTGATCTAAATCTGTCTTCGTGTCGTCCTCACGGTCACTTTTGGATAGAAAACAAAATTATGCTGAATATGGTATAATTTCATTGTGCGTTTGGGGCTTGAGGAATAATACGGTTTAATAGTTGAAAATATCGTGTTGCAGAAAACAACATGGCATATTTTATCAGCCTAATTTGTCAGAGAATTATATAAAATAGCAATTAAAATTTTTTATTAAGCTAGAGATTTAAAAATAATAAAACTTTCATATCGCTTATATCAATAAGTAGAAATGTTTTGCCTGAATTTCATGGAAACGATATTTATGCAAGTTTTTTATTGCTATAAGGCACAAAAAATTAATATTAATGCATGATAGAAATTAGTTAGTTAGAAGCGGTAGAAGAGTTACTCTTTCCCCCTCTCTCCATTTCCAGCTATATATCTATCCGATATTTCTTATTAACAAAGAAAACTGTTAAATACCATTTTCATTTAACATATAAGCAGCATATGTAACCTAAGAAAGATGCTTTAGGGTTTCCAAACTTTAAAGTAATATATATCTAGAGATACGAAACAAAGAATATTGGTAAATAGATATGAAATTTTAAGCCTAATTAACTCTTAAAATTCTCTGTTTTTCAGCCTTGTGATGCTTTGGACGACTCATCATATCTGTAATTAACTAACAGTCTAAAACAATAACAACACTTACAATATGTCATAGTTATCTAATCATTTAGACACTATCTTGCAAGTACCTGTAATATATAACAAAATGTATTCACCGCTCCTTGTGAAGTTTAGGGCAGACAAATGCTTAAATATGCACATCTCAAGGGTTTAATATCCACATACATTGCTCCAACTATTTCCGATCTATAAGTGTAAATGACATCTAATGATTCTAGCAAGAACGAATACATATTCCCTCTAACCGGCTCGACCAAACGGGTGGCTCACGGAATATCATGTTTTCCTGATGCGTTGCTAAAACTCTTGCTGTTCAGCGCATTCAGTCATTATTTAAACTCCATTTTAAATTGGTATTCTAGAAAGACTGCAGAAAGAAACAGATCATCAATAAACAGGTCAATAAATAATTAGCCTACAAATAAAGTGTTACCGAAAATAAATTTTATTGTAAATATATCCTTATTAGGATAATAAATATAATATTAAATATAATACTATTATCTTAAACTAAATTTAATCTTACATTTATTATCTAAAATATTATGAATTTTCCTTACAAATAGCAATTTATCCAGAAAGGCTTTTATTTTCGTTTTGGCATTTTGTGTTGACCCACTATAAACAGCGAATCACTTTTTAAATAGTTGCCACCAAATATTAGAGCCCTGTATTATATTTAAAAAATTAAATAATGAAAAACCTACAATAAATGTATGTATGTTTCTCACATTGGGATAAAACAACTTTACCTAGAGCTATTAAATTTTGAATAACGTACATCTCCACCCGAGTATAGGCATCTGGAAGCCCAACTTTGGAATTTGTTTTATTACCTATTTCATATTTTGTAAAGCATTTATGAGTTCTTAATTAAGAAACTCAAGGATTTCAAAGTAAGAAATGGCAACACTGTGCAGAAAAGAAAAGCATTTTTATCTCCAGCGCGCGAGACTGTGTATTGGAAAATCTAAAGATATTTTCTTTTAAATATTTTGTTATATTCCTGTTCAATTGTATTTTATGTTTTAAGTGCGGGAACGTGATATTTAATAAATAAAAGTAACACACAGAACGTAAAAAAGTCCCTTCAGGCATAATATGAAATCTGAAAGCTTTCGTACGTTTGTAAATGTATTATAATCTCTTCCGCATAGGGGTACTGCAAATATGCAGTTAGCCGATGGTCCTCTCGAGAGTTTAGCGGTAACGAGGAAGGGCTAAAGTCCCTCGGACTGGAAATCCTCTCTTAAAATTGGGAGCGGAGTTGAGCTAAAGTCAGTCTGTCTCATGTATGATGCTCAAGCCTCTTCACAACGACAATCGTATTTGACTTCTAGCTACGATGAATGTCGTGGGCTTGTGCTGACATTTATCAGATAATTGAAATTCTTAAAAACAGAAACAACATAAAATACTAACAAAAATTTAATTCTTCATTAAGTGTCCGTAAAATAAATCGTATCCTAACTAAAAAGATATGCATCCTCATACTTGGAGCTCCTGGGATTTCTTTAACTATTAAGTGATGGGGAAAATACTACTACCGTTTGTAACTGCTAACTAAAATTGCAGTGCATTATAGTAAATGTAATATTTTTACCCACTTATTTAATGCGTTAAAGGAAATTGCAGCACTGAAAAGCTAAATAATTGATTTCGTGACTGTACGGGAAATCGGCAAACAGCAACAGAACATCGTTATTTAAAGAAGGACAGAATGCATAAGAAAGTAAATTAGAAATGAATTTCATTGTAACTATAACATTAAACAAAGCATTTGCTATGAATTACTAATATGTCAAGAAAAGAAGAGGAATTACTCTTCGAATATCAATAAGCCATTAGAAAATTTACTTCAGACCAAAATATGGCTCCATTCCTCTACTCAAATAAAAAGAAAATTGTTCCAAACTTTCTAATAGTAACTAAAATGAAATTATTAACGTCACGCAACTGCCAGTCGTTTGTGACAGGAGTGTTATTCTAAAAAAACGCATCCTCGGTTTGCCCGGTTTAAATATTTGTGCTAGATTAAAGAAGCAGAAGAAGAGAAAGTAGTTTTGAAAATGTTACCTTCTGTAAAATAGAAATTTGATAAACACGTCGATTTATTTTCATTCTTTTTTATAGATATAGGGAAATAAATGGAATTTTAAATTTGAAGAGAGAAATGCAACTCTAATGGAGCTATTGAGAAATTTTAAAAATTGAAGACCTAAACAAGGTCAGTAAAAACAGGATGTGTCCGCCAAAACATTTTACAGGATACGTTAACAAGCCAGATGTTCCTATGATAGAAGAGAACCAGCTAATTTTGATGAATAACTTAAGCTACATAGAAGTCGTTGACGCAAAGGACGTGAAAAGGATTTGGAAAAAAATTCGGGGAAGCACCACTTCACAGGCGTGCTTCATTAAGAATCTTTCTGCTGCAGAGAAAGATTTATTTGCAGTGATGCAGAGAATAAAGAAGTACATATATTGAAGAACATTACAAACACCATAAACCTTGAATTGCAAGATAAGAAACACACAGCGTTTTACCCCAAAACACGCTTTCAAAATTAAATAACGTGTTATTTAAAGTATATAAAATAAAAGTTAAATAAATACGTATGATAACTGATTTAGTTGTAACGTACTTCATAAATTACACTTGTACCTTAAAATTAGTTACAGAGCAGGGGGAAAAACATTGTTTATCACAATGGGACAATCGTTTTGATACAGATTATTTATGCAACACGAAGAATCATTTCGACACACACGTAGTAATAAATAATGTTCCGGAATGAAACTCTCAAATCTTTCTGTGTTAAATCCACAATAATGGATGTTTGGGATTCTAAACCTCTTTTAGGTGATGAGACGTTCCAGTAAAACAATTTACTTTTTTTATGTTCGCACTTATTAAATATTTCGACTCTGTTCACTTTCCTTGTTTGCTCTAACGTTCTAACGTCTAAAATTATTTAGTAATATTTGACAGTTTATATCTGATTGAATATGAAAAGGAGGGCGGAAAGGAAATATACCAAGAAGATTAATATCATTAAATCAAAGGAACATGTATAAAATTTAAATCATTTATAAAAAGATAATTTAATGTGCTTTACATTTTATGCTGTTTTCAAAAAAAGAGAGAGATTTCTCGAGATTTTCATCCTTTCAGTAAACATATACTTAAGAATCAATACATGTCTTTACTTGCAGATGCGTGCAGAATTCAAAGATTTTAATTATAAAGTATGACAGAAAGGTTTCTACAAAAATATGATTTTTTAGACTGCTAAATTTTACATAAGGGAAAGAGTTTATGTAAGATTATGTAATATGAGAAATAAAACGAATGATTAGCGCTATTTGTAGTTTTGCAAGTTTTCAGTAAATTATATTAAAATTTTATTCACCTCGTTCGACACTTTATGATTTTAAAACAGATGAAATAGAAAATCATCTACCGTTACATCTTTGAGAAAATTTTCAACAGTAAATGAAAACGTTACCTTTGCCCATGTACTATAAATATCATTTATTAGGTATTTAGAAACATATTATGGATCATTAACTGTGCCAAAAGAAAAGAATTTATATAAATTATATACTAGTTTGCCTATTTTGAGAACAATGTAAAATTCATAAAAAATAGACTAAAATTCTTATGATTTTTACTAAATTTGTTCATAATTCTCATAAAGAAAGGTATAAGTAAGTAATTTTTGTGTCATGGATGGTAATCACTAGAAAACCGCTAAGCATTTAGAGTTATAAACCCTTTTCATTAAGTGCTTGTCATGAGAATGCAGAGCATTGCAATTACGTTGCTTATTTGCATTGTAAATAATCATAATCATGCTTAATATTGTTTGCCATAGGATGGGTAATTGTGTACCTTTATTTAATTGATCCTAGCGTGTATAGTTGCCAGAGGGCACAGCTCTATTCTTTCCGCAATACAATTTCGTGTTCCTCATTTCCGAATTCTAGCAAACTACGTTACGTAATCAAACATCGTGACTATTTGAACATGACATTAAATTAAAATGCAAGCTCTTAATGTTTTACACTTTTAATGACCTTAAAGTGTAATATAACATCACGATAGAAAATTTTTATTTGTAAAATTTATAGTGCATTAAAATAAAAATTGTATTTTTATAAGAAGTAAAAGAACAAAATTTAAACATTACTGTGAAATATCCAGATGAACTGGTTACAATCAATTACCATTCTGATTGGTTATCCTGTATAAAATTATCGAGGTGTTCAAAACGACTTGTAGCATTTGCGGTGATGCTGACTCCTGTTTCCCAAGGTCAAGAGGCCCAAGGGCCTATATTTCATCCAGCCGCTTTTTGCCATAAAAGATCAACGTCTATCTACGCCCATAATGTCTGCATGTGGTATTAGACGCAATAATGTTTTTAGAGAAGCGCTGAAAATGGACGATGAAAAAGCATGTCCAAAACGTTGTGAAATATTGTTTCAAAGAAAAACAAAAGGAAGAAAAAATTCATCATTGTCTTCATAAAGCCCTTCAGACGGTGATAAAAATGTCATAACTAGTTTAAGCAGATTTTCGCTGCTTAATTGCTACCTAACGAAAACCGGTGTAAGGGTTTTGGTATAAAGTTTGAAGTTTTTAACTCTATGCCGACTTGGTGCAAGAGTCGACCAAACAGAGGGAACGCGCGAAAACAATTGAGCTGTAAAACAGAGTAGAAAAGCTGTAGACTAAACCATGCAATACTCTAATTCTTTAATTTTCTCCGGCTTAGTCCCTATCTCGCAAGTGTGAAGGGAATTCCTACATTTAATACCTTATGAGCATGCCTCTATGACATTTATACCACCGTCTGAACGGAACCTTAGAATTTCCAAATCCTTTTGCTCCTGGTGGTTCATAACCACCAGGAGCAAAAGGGCTACAAGAATAAGCACATATTTAGACACTGAGTGGACTACAAGAGGGTATATGAAGTTTATGAACTCCATCATTCGACTGAGCTAAAGAAGCTCATATGCTTTCCGTGTGTGATCCGTTGCTACGCAGATAGGAAAATGACACAATTTTTCAGAAGACTTGTTATAGGTGGAGAATTCTGGAGTGCATATGACAATATGGTATAAAAAAGACTTGTTAAACAGCAGCAAACATGTTTAAGATGGCAACAGCTAAGACTTTATCCAAAACGATCTTTGCTGTTTATTTGTTGGTATTACAAAGACTTTTTTTTTGCGAGCTACTTTCTTATGGTCAAACAGTAAACTCTTTTACACACTATCGTATACTAAAAAAACGAATGGTGGTCAATGCAAACAATCCCAAATTACAAATCATAAGGTTATATTTTATGATGACAATACCGGCCCTTCCATTTCATTGGATGTTCTGATGAGGTTCTTAGAATGACTGTAGAATGCCCCGTACACCTATTGTTTTCTGTGAACCTTTGACCTAATATTTGATTTGTTCCTTAAGAAACTCAATGCGTAAGAAAAACTCAGTTCTCTTGAAAAGGTGAAAGAGCAGAGCTCTTTGAAAGCAGTTTGCCATTTTACTTTCACTAAGGCATTATGAATTTAAATTTTGGGGAATAAGCAAATATAGTGAATATAAAGGAAACCAAGTAAAATAAATATAATAGACTTTAAAAATCTATGGAAGTTTGTGCTTGTTAGGAACTAAGCACAGGATGTTTCGAGTAACTCGATATTTATTTGAAATTTTTAACACCAGTAAAAGAATTGCAAATTAAATGCTCAGCTATATTAAATGGAACCTACATTTTTAGAAACAAATATAATCATATATATATTTTTAGCAGAAACAAAGTGCCTTTGTTTATACATCATGAAAGTTCTTGTGATACAGTACTGAATTTAGCGTTCAATAAAGCATATATATATAATGTTGGAAAGATTGAGAAAAGTGCATGACGGTGAGTTACCAGAATGCCAGCCTTCAGAAGAATGTGAGATTTCCGTTCCCTTAAAAAATAAATCTTGTTTTCTCCATCAGCACTCTACATTTAATGCCTAGCGAAGTCTTTTTGAAACACTACAATGTCCTGTTTTCAACAGCTTAAATGTGAACATGTTCTATTGATTAATCACTCTGTAAAAATAGTTTGTGAAATCAATCGGGAAGCTCTTTACAAACTTCCCGTTCTTCTTCCCTTTTTCTTATTGCATTTGTGAGAACAGTGTGACTACATCGATTCTTGTATCGTTATCACGCGCGAGCACGTGCGTCGAAAGGTATAAAAACTGGTAGGACTGGTTTGTCTCTCTCTTTTTCGTTTTTCCTCTCTTGCTGCCTGACGTCGAGCTTAGCGAATGTGTGGGCCTTCGGGCCACACACACTCAGCAGTCGCCATTTTGTTCCTGTCTAATTTTGCAGAGAAAGAAGCAGAATGAAGAAATCCAGTACTTAAAGTAGAGTGTTTGATTTGAGACTCACTAAGTCCGGTTGACGTGAATAACCTAAAATAAACGTGCAAGCAGAATATAAGTAACTGTTCGACTTCAAGATGTGCTTGACCAGCAATGTGTCAAACGTGATGACGTGTGTAAAAATAATATGAATGTAAAAAGAAAAAAAGAAGAGCTTATAAGTGTGTAACCAGACAGCGCGATAATACGAAGATAAAATTGACCACGTTTCAACCGCAAAATTATTCGATGGGACAGGATTGCGCGAATAGTCACGCTGCGGCACTCCACGGACATTCCATTTGAGTTATCGCATTGCGTGTATCTAAGTTATGATATTTGAGTATTTATATATGTGTGTGATAAATGTGTCTTATTTAATCCAGAAAGTATGTGTAATAAAATAAATATGAGATTGGAAAAAGAAAATATTCGGCTCATGCATGCATCAGTGGGTAAGTCTTGTTAATCTATTTAGTAATGATTATGCAATGTACTAAACACCAAATTTTAGTTTAAGTATTTACGCAAAATCAATTTGTACTTGATATTCTTAGTATCGACACTTTTGGCGATCACGCCCGTAACACCACATTTATGGTGCCGTGACCAGGATTATAATAATAAAGGCACATTTATGGTGCCGTGACAAAAAAAAAAAAAAAAAAAAAAAAAAAAAAAAGGAAATTAAGTTTTAACTGTTTCATTTCAGGTAGAGAACCATTTTATGCTTATGCCTAAAATTATAACTACACATGTGATTCCAGTTTGATAATTGCTTAAATATTTTGAATTTTGTGATGATGTCTGATATCAAACAGGTGAATATTAGTAATGATTGGATAAAATTTTGAATTTTGTGTTTATCTGATATGAATCATTAAGAAAAAGTTGAAAATTGCATATGTAAAAAAATATATATATATAGAATTCCATATGACTGTTTCCTGCTAACGTGAAATAATTTATGATAAAAAATAGATATGTGAAAATGGTAATATCAATTCAAAATTGGTCAGTATTTAAGAAATTATTCCTGAATGTATATCATATTGTGTGGTAAGGAGTATGTAATAACTTGTATCCATGTGAAAAATTTCGATAAGTTACAATAGTGTATTTATGAATGTACTATACATTAGAAGTAATAATAATAGTAATTTAGAGTGGTACTAAAGTATAGTAAATTGATTCAGAATGGCTAAGAATAATAATGTAATGAATATGAGTCTGGCTACTGCTCTGCATACGTTTTCAGGGGAGCATGACGAAAATATAACGTTTTTTTTTAGATCAGTTATGCCAAATGGCAAATTTAGAGAACTGGAATGAGAACAGAAAAAGTTTGGTGTTAAAAATTCAATTGAGGGCTAAAGCATTAAAATTTGTAATTGATAATGAATCGTGTAAAGATATGTCATTTGATGATTTAAAAGCATTACTAAGTAAAAAATTTGCAAAATCTCAGTCATTTGACACAATTCAAAATAACTATTGATTTTACTACTGCTGTTAAACAGGCAAAGAACATAGAAAAAGCATTGGAGGATTCTGGTAATAGCTCACAGACACATGCTTTTTCACCTGAATTAAATACATTAATTATGCAACAAATGCAAAATAATAGAGCCATTGAGGATTTGTCAAAAAAATTCAATGAAATTTTACCTGATGGTAGTGTAAACAATGTAACTAGGCTAGAAAATAATGCTACACAAAGTAGTAGTAATAGAGAGTCTTGTCATATTTGCCAACAGAATCATTGGACTACAGAGTGTCCTTATTTTCCTTCAAACAATAATTTTCAATATTATAGACAGGCTAGAAACAACCAGAGAAGAAATTTTTATAGGGGTAACTTTATCAATAGAAGGAATAGATATAATAGTCGGTATGCTTTCACGCAAGGTAATAGACCACAGAACAGTAATAGAAATAGGCCTCAATACAGAAGATACAATACTCGTAGAAATAATTTAAACTAATGAAGGGTACTTGCAGATCTCCCAGATTCACAAAGTATTACACAAGTTCCCATAAAAAAAATTTGGGGGAAACAAGACAAAATTAAGAAAATAAGAAACTCAAATAGGCCGAATACACATGAAAGATTCCGACACAAAATTAAAGAAAGTAATGAACAAAAATTGGTAGCTTCTTGCCAAACTAATAGTATCACAGAATTACCAGTAATAGAAATCAAATTTGGCGACTTTGTGGTAGAAGCATTACTTGATACAGGTGCAAATTTAAGCTTAATACAGCCAGACACCTTGCAAGTGATAAAAAAATTACACAAAGATTCATTACTTAAGCAGATCTGTAAGAATACATACGCTAAATAATGCTACTATCCCATATGTATCTGCTGTAAACTTAAAATTTCGTTTAGGAAATAAATGGCTTGCCAACCAATTTTTTGTTACACAACATAATTGGAACACAAATTATCAAATGATTTTAGGGTATGATTTCATTCAAAAAAATAAGATACTTATAGATGCAGATAAGTCAGTTAATCATTGATAACACATATTTTGATCTTTTGGACAAAAGAAAAAACTGTACTTATATTAATGCAAAAAAGGTAGACAAGAATAGTAGACCAGAGGAGTCTGGTATTGTAAGAGTAGTATTGAATACCAGAATTGCGCCAAATACAGCAGAGATAGTAAAGTTAAGCATTCCAATTAATATGCAGAAAGAAAAGCAAATAATGTTCTCACCAGACAGGCGAAAAGTGGGCAAGATAGGTGTGACTGATTCAATTCATGAGATAAGTGACAGGCAATATATATTCACCGTAATTGAAAACAATTCCAATGCCGCAATTATTCTAAGAAAGGGTGAAAAGATTGGTAAGGTATATAAAGTCGAAGAAAAACAATTTGAAAAACCTAGAGAGCAACAAAATTTGCAGATTAACCATATAACTTTAAAAGAAATTAAACAATTAAGAAAGGAGGAATTAAGCCCAGATGATTTTGATTTAAGTCATTTAGAAGCAGAACAAAAAAATAAGATGATTGAAATGCTCATGAAAAATTCAGCTGTTTTCAAAATCTTACACCACTCTGGGTGAGACTGATGCTGTCGTGCCACAATTTAATTTATTACATAACTTTCCAATTCAAACTAGACCATACACTATTCCTCGCATTGCTAAAAAATATGCCCAAGAGGAGATAGCCAAATTGTTAGAAGCAGGTATTATAGAGCCATCGACATCGAGTTACAGTTTTCCAGTAATTTTTGTCAAAAAGAAAGCACCACCTAATACTGATCCTAGCAAATTAAAATTTAGAATGGCAGTAGATTATAGATTGTTAAATTGCATAACTGAATCATATCAAATATGTCTACCTAAGATTTCAGATATTTTGCATAATATAGCAGGTAAAAGTTATTATGTGCTAGATCTTAAGTCAGCATTTTTTCAAATAAAGTTAGATCAGAAAGATAAAGAAAAATTAGCCTTTTGCACGGAACTTGGCAATTTTTAACCAACTCGGTTACCTTTTGGTGCAAAAAATTCATCTGCTTATTTCCATACTCTAATATCAAAATGTTTAGGTGAATTGCAGGGTCCAAATTAACAATATTTTCTAGATGACATAATTGTTGCAGCCAACAGTATAAATGAACTAGTAATTATTTTACAAAAGGTGTTTGATAAGTTAAAAAAATTTAATATTAGACCCAGCCAAATTGCAGTTATGTAAACAAGAGATTACGTATTTAGGTTTTTCGGTTAATAAGAATGGTTTTGCTCCTTCAGAGGAGAATATTCAGAAAGTAGCCAAATTTCCTAGGCCAAGAAATGTGAAAGAGGTTCAAACATTCATAGGCATGGTAAATTATTTTCGACACTTAATTTTTAATTATGCAGAAATTGTCAAGCCAATAGTAAATTTAACAAGAAAGAATATACCATTCGTGTGGAACGAGAGATGCCAAAATGCATTAGATAAAATACAAGAATTAATTTTAGAAAAACCCACAATAAAAAACATAGAAAATGATAAACCTTTATATTTATTAACCAATGCTTCTAGATCAGCCATTTGTGGCATATTAATGCAAAAAACTGATGAAAAGTTTTTCCCAGTACAATTTTACTCAAAAATTTTAACACCTGCTGAGGCTAGATATCCTTCAATTAGGAGAGAACTTTATGCAATCTTCAGATCAGTAAAGCAATTTCACGAACATCTGTATGGGAAAAAAATTATAATATTAACGGATGCTAAACCTCTGACTTTCCATATTAGTCTTGACAAACAGCCCGATATTGTAGCACGTTGGTGGTTATATTTACAGGAATTTCAATACACGATGGAGCATATTCCTGGTTTAAAAAACCCAGCAGACTACTTGTCAAGAGTTTCAGAGGATGTAGTGGTAAACAATGTAAATATATATAAGACCAATGATAATTTGTCTATTCAAAACATAATTAGTAAACAGCAAAATGATCCAGACATAAAATCAATTATAAAAAAATTACAGGATAACCACAAAGAAAGTGTAGAACAATATTTTATTGATAGTCATACAGATGTAGTAATGATAAAATTAAAACCTGTAAATATGAGAAAGAAAGACAGAAGTATCCAGAATAAAATTCTAATTCCTAAGGCATTAATTAAAGATGTATTACAGACAGTTCATGCGCCTCACTTTGGTATTCAAAAGACATGAGTTTGTAAAGGCAAAGTATTATTGGAAAGGTATGTACAGCGATACGAAAAGTTTTGTAGAAAATTGTTCAGATTGCTTACAAAATACGTCTAGACTTCACAACACTCTGCCACGTCTAATTCCTAAGAAAGATCTTGCTCCTGGAGAGATGATAGCTATAGACATAGTTGGTAAACTGCCAAGATCCATAGATAATAAGTTTTATGTACTCACTATCATTGATCATTATTCCAGATATTTGGAAACAGTTCCGTTAAACAACTGCACTTCTCAATCCATCATAAAATCTTTAAATGATTATTTTGCCAGATTTGTCATTCCAAAAATTTTGTTATCAGACAACGGTTCCTGTTTTTGTTCCACAGAATTTAATCAATTTTTAAAATCGCTTAAAATAGAACACAGAAAAAGTTCAATTTATTATCCACAGTCCAATGGGTTGATTGAAAGAGTTCACAGGGTAATGAAAGAATCAATTGCAGCAATATCAAACAAAATATTTGAATGGCCACAAAAAGTACTGATGTTTAAACTGTATTATAATAATGCTAAACATTCTGTAACTCAATTTTCACCAGCAGAACTATTTTTCGGTAGAACATTAAATACTCCCATAGATAGCAATGATCCTCTTAAATTAGCAGAAGATTTCCAGGAATATTCCAAAAGAATAAAGGAACAATTGAGTAGAGATAAGCAACAAGTAAAATTAAATGAGGATGAATACTTTAATTGTGCAAAAAAATATTTGAAAGGGAGAAAAATTCCAGAATTGAAATCAGGGGATAAAGTTTTTATGCAGGAATTTACTGATCGAAGGGTGCTACATCCAAAATACAAGGGGCCATATGAGATCATTAAAAAGCTACGAAATGATAATTATATAATACAATTAGAGAATAAAACCACTAAAGTTCACGTAAGTAAATTGTTTTTACAAAAGCCTTCAAGAGTAGATTCAACACAAAATGAGGATTAGGAGTGTAACACAATTGTCAATTGTAGATCAGCAAATCAAAAAAAAATGTAAAGACATTGTGATTATGATTAGAATGTAGCATGTGTATAAGCTAGATAATCAATGATGATCATGTGTGATATGGATCAATTTAGTGTAATAAAGCGCTAATTGCACGATTTTGGTAGAGTTGGCTGGTCCATATACCAGAAGAATTGAATTGTACTATGCAGGGTCTCATTGATTACTAGGTAGCAGATTCAAAAAAAAAAAGTGTGGTTCAAATCTCCTTGTCTTACTGCTGAATCAAATTGAAGGTATGTAATTTAGTAGTGGATCTAATACAAATGTAGCTTGTAACAATGTCATGACATATTGGTATATGAAATGTATATGTAAAATGAATATGATCAAATGATAAAAGTAGCTATGTAATGAAATAGTGAATGTGATTCTAAAATGTAAAGAATGAAATAAGGTAAACAATGGTTAAGAGGAGTTCCATCAAAATTGATAATGCAAATGTTCTTAGTTTAAGTTATTGATTGGATATTTAATCATATGTGAATTGTAAATTATGTGTCTTAAGTGCCAAATTTTCATTGCCTGGAATCGCATCTGTGGTGACATTTTAGGAAAGAGTAGACATGCATGAGACGTAAAAGAATAATACTAATGTAAAAAATATATATCACAAAATGTTTAAAATGCTTTTTTTTTTCTCAAGCAATGTGAAATATTAACGTGAAATATGTGTGATAGTGCTTACGAAGACTCAACTGTGTTCATAGAATGAGGAATGTATGGAGTGCCAACGAAATGATAAAGTGCAGTGCCTTTGCAAATGATGTAAAGATTGGTGTGCAATGTGTATCTAATGCAGACGAAAGTTCAAGTGTGTCCAGCAGAGAGGGATTTCATTTGTCCAGTGATGGGACAATTTTTTTTTTCTTCGGCCGGAGGGAATGTGAGAACAGTGTGACTACATCGATTCTTGTATCGTTATCACGCGCGAGCACGTGCGTCGAAAGGTATAAAAACTGGAAGGACTGGTTTGTCTCTCTCTTTTTCGTTTTTCCCCTCTTGCTGCCTGACGTCGAGCTTAGCGAGTGTGTGGGCCTTCGGGCCACACACACTCAGCAGTCGCCATTTTGTTCCTGTCTAATTTTGCAGAGAAAGAAGCAGAATGAAGAAATCCAGTACTTAAAGTAGAGTGTTTGATTTGAGACTCACTAAGTCCGGTTGACGTGAATAACCTAAAATAAACGTGCAAGCAGAATATAAGTAACTGTTCGACTTCAAGATGTGCTTGACCAGCAATGTGTCAAACGTGATGACGTGTGTAAAAATAATATGAATGTAAAAAGAAAAAAAGAAGAGCTTATAAGTGTGTAACCAGACAGCGCGATAATACGAAGATAAAATTGACCACGTTTCAACCGCAAAATTATTCGATGGGACAGGATTGCGCGAATAGTCACGCTGCGGCACTCCACGGACATTCCATTTGAGTTATCGCATTGCGTGTATCTAAGTTATGATATTTGAGTATTTATATATGTGTGTGATAAATGTGTCTTATTTAATCCAGAAAGTATGTGTAATAAAATAAATATGAGATTGGAAAAAGAAAATATTCGGCTCATGCATGCATCAGTGGGTAAGTCTTGTTAATCTATTTAGTAATGATTATGCAATGTACTAAACACCAAATTTTAGTTTAAGTATTTACGCAAAATCAATTTGTACTTGATATTCTTAGTATCGACACTTTTGGCGATCACGCCCGTAACACCACAGCATTATTATTGTTTTTTTACCGACATGATTAAATCGCTTTGCGTCTTAAGAGCTGAATAATTCCGAAGTTTATCCCTTTGAGAAAGTAAGATTTTTACATTATGAGCATATCTTATGTACCTTGAATTTTTGAAGTATATCAGTTGACTTTCTGTCTATATAATTTTTAAAGCATAAATAAAACAGGTTTCTGAAACTTAGAAGAAAAATTAAAATGCACATTTTAACTGAAGTACCGGTGACAACGGCTACGGATTTGAGTTTGAAGCTTTCATCCTGATGGGCGGAACATCAGGGTCATAGGTTTAATGCTAAGATACGTTTCTAATATTTCAGCAGTAGTATAGGGCATCGAAACACCTTACCCATGGTAATTCAAAGCATTTTATAAATGATTTATAACAACTTCATTTTAAATATCACACTATAAATTATGGTCTAGAACTCTGATTACGTTAATAAACTCATTAGTTTATTGTTTCATCTATACTATCGTTTTACTTAATCAGTTACCTCCAGAATTCAAATTAGATATGTGTCACTTCGTGACTTGTATTCAGGAAATGAATGTTCCTATACCTTATTTTGAATAAAATGCTACTTTCATGGACTTTTTAATTTTGAGATTTTAGATGATTTTCGTTGTACTTACAAAAGTATTTTCATTTAAATTTTTGTGCTCTAAATGTTTTCTTTGATAACCCATGTTCTTCATTATCTTTCTAAACCGTAATTTCCAAGATAGTAAAGCCTTTTGTGGTATCCGAAGGGGTGTTTTATCCCATTTCTCTTAAACAGCTTTCCAAAGTCCAAGAAGGGCTGTCGGTCGACGTTAGGAGAATCTGATTTTTAAAAGTTCAAACGCGCAAACACCCATGATATATAGTTGGAATATGAGGGAAGGGTTATGACCTTGACATCCCTTTTTTTTTCTATTTTTTCCAGAAAATTAACAGTTTGAATTTGTTGTGTGGCTGCTTGCTTTGTGTTGATGCTTTTCTACAGAAAAAGGGCATTGTGGGTAAAAAGGAGATATTTCATATTTCAAAAGTGAATATAAAATACATTCTTGATACTATGTGCAGTTGATCTTAACATTTTTCTCCACGCTCTTTATTTTTAAATTTCCGTTATATAAAAAACCAAAAACAATCATAAATTCATTTGAAAAACATTCTTTAGATATTTTAACTATGTTTTAAGATATTTTTCTCCTCTTTGAAGATAATAAACTAATCTCTTTTTATTGCAGTCATTTAAATACGACTACGATTATTTTATTTTAACAATATTTTTCTATTTTTATCCGGGTAAATATTTCTCGTACAGAATTCTGCAGCACTTTCTGCATTCGGCAATTTATGGCGGAGAAAGACGATGGCCATGTTTTTTCATCGCTTTAAATTCGAATCAACATTAATCATTTTGTTTGCAGTTGGCACTGAGCATTTTAATGATTTTTATCCTGTCCTTTGACTTGGCGGATTTTTCTTGAACATTAAAGATCTTACCTTTGCAACATTCGAAACGTTCTGTTTTCTCTTAGATAGGTTGTAGAGACATTAGGATTAATTTTTTGAAAGCAGGCAAGATGAAAAATGAGCAACGCCTTCGCAGGGAATCGAACAACCTACCTCTGGAATGCGGGCCCAAAGTGCAGAGTACCACACCACGAAGGCACGGTAAGAAGGCGGGAGGAACACCCTATAAGGTAGTAGGAGCTACGTTTTCAATTTTTGCCTAAATTTGACTTTTTTGCCTTTCCTGTTGACACAATTACCTATCTTAGCTTTAGCTATCGAAAACGCAGCTTTCACAGCGTTTTTTAATAATTAGATACGAATAATTTTCTTTGAAAAAAGCCCAAACATAGCCTTCCATCCACTGCTTCTTCAAAAGCCCCAATTTGCATGAAAACAAAACTGTCAAGTAACAAACGATTATTTGTACTTTGAAAATTTAGCTGAAGTTAAAAAAAATTCCAAGCCGACATTTTAATAGCAAAGTCGTCTAAAAATGTGCGTCTAAAATGTCTATATAAAATATTTCAAGACATATTTTACAAACCATGAGGGCAATTACTTTTCAAAGTAGAACGTTAAAAATTCTTCCAATCTTTTTACTAATTTTCTCATTAAAAAGTATTAAGTACACTTAAGTTGAATTATAATGTATCTGCATTTACGTTTTAAGCGCATTGTAAGTAAAATATAATTACAGTTGTATTATAAATGAATTACATGTCAGTTGAGGAAACTTTAAGCTTAACTGCGTTGTAAATAAATTCGTTTATACATTTCACTTATTGTGATACCAATTATGTTACATTTGAATGAGTTGTAAATAAAATTACATCATAATTAAATTATTATTCGTTTGAACATTGACTTTATAGCTATGGTGTAAGGCAATCACTAGTTACTACCAAAATTTATTTGCACAATGGGTTTGTACTTTTTTTTGCTTTAAATTATTTTCATAGATATTAACGCCTAAAAAATGCATTTAAACAAGCAGATAAGTTGAAACAGTCTTATTTACAGCAATTTTATAAATACCCAAGGTTTTTCGCAGTAGTATGAAACGATATCCAATATACTGAATTTTGTTTACATAACTAAAGAAATTTAAATATCATTTTGCGGTTCTACTTGCGGCATAAATGCAGTTATGGAAATGAGGACAATGTATTATTTATAATAAATAGAAATATATACTTATTCGGATTTTACAAGTTTATGCCTACTGAAATCTTCGTAACGCTAAATCATTTATACTTCCAAGTTTAGCTTCTGCACTGGTAAAAAGTAAGAAACTTGAATTAAAGAAGTATAAATATAAATTTTAAAATATTTTGGGAATTAAAACTTAATTCCAACATTTACTTCAGTTGCAAGACTGTAATCGAAAGAAAAATGCTGGAATAGTAGGCAGAAAGCGATACAGACAGTTTGGACAAATGTAAGTGCTGAAGACGTATTTGCGAAAATCTTATGAAATTAAATCTTTAATGGGAGTTAAAATTCGCCAGTTATACACTTAGTAACTGCGAAATAGCTAATTAAGTAATTTATAATAATAATAATCAACAGTTGATTTTTTACTTCCCTCTTTTATATTATTTAATAATTACTGTAATTTATCAACATAATAAGATCTGTCTATTAGTCACACATATTTCCTTTATTAATTACTTAAAACATAAATCATTTTCTGTTGACTGTGAAATTTGATGTACTACATTAATAATGTTAAATTTGTGCGTTCATTTCAAAGAATCCCATAAATACAATTTTGTGACAAAGAAGATACTACTTGTAGGGTTACAACAAATAGTTTAAGAGGCAACACCTTTTTCAGCTTAGACACGTGAAAACAATAAACAATGTTACGACATTTTCTTAAAATTTTACCGATTAAAATTTGCGTTAGAAAAAAAAAAAAACATTATGTTGGAATCAAAGGAGATTTCACTATAAATTTGATATTTATGCCAGAAAATAATTTCCTAATGACTGTTTGAAAGCTAAAAGTCTGATTGTTATTCGTTTCTCTGTGATTAATTTTGCATCTTCGAACAAATTACTGAGGAATATACTAAATATCATACTATAATGACATCAAATTTAGTTAAAAAGGAAATTTATTAACTATCGATGATAGAACGTATGCTACTAAGTGCAAGTAGAAAATTTTTCTTTGCTTAATATGTATATAGTATTCTGCTAAGATTATTGTCAATGGAACTGTGGATTATATCTTAATTTGAATTGGCAATTTTCTTATGACGGCATGTTTTGAAGTTTTTCTTTCAGATTCTGTTTTCTGATTACATATTAGTAACGTATACAAAGATGTTTTAAATGATTCATTACACTTCAAAAATTATGCTTATGAATAATTATGCATATAATAATGATTTAGGAACAAAACAAGTCGCTCTTATCAAGTTCACCTGAAACGCAAGTGATGCTATATATCCGAATGCAGTCGAAATCAGCCTACACATTCCGTAGCGAAGAATCCTTTTGTATTCTGCAACATCTTGTGAGTTTTTCCGTTTAGGGTATATTAAGGTCTACGTTTTCATACCTTCAAATTTGCCATAAACACAGGTGTTCTTGTAATCCTTGAGTGAAGAATACTACAAAAAGATGGAAGTAACTTGATTACGATTGAATGTGTGTTGTGTTACCACAGGGATACGCATAAAACATTTGCAACGCTTGTAAGAAATTTGGTAAGTTTAAGATTCTTTTAACGTATCAGTTGTTATTGTATGTGTGCATGTGAATTTTAAAAAAAAAAATAAAATTATAATACCTTATAAGGTATTTCTCCCGCTTCTCCAGCATGCCTTCGTGGTGTAGTGGTCAGCATATTAAGCCGGTATTTCAGAGGTCCGTGGTTCGATTCCCGACGAAGGCGGTTGCATATTTTTCATCTTTTCTGCTTCCAATTAACCTAATGACTCTCAAGTGGCGCCCGAACTAAAAGGGTTGTCGATGGTGATTCTCCGCACCCAGGATTTGGCGACTCAGTCCCCTAAAACCCTAGTCGCCCTTTAAAAAGGAGAATATAAAAGTATTTTACCCGCTTCCCTAGCGAGCCTTCGTGGTGTAGTGGTCAGCCCACTGAGCCGATATTTCAGAGGTCCGTGGTTCGATTACCGGCGAAGGCGGTAGCATATTTTTCATCTTTCCTGCTTACAATTAACCTAATGGCTCTACAACCTTAAAAAATAAGATATTAAACCTGGATGAAGTCGTCCGTCCGAAAAGTTCCGAGACAGTTTTCCGACCTAGCATATAATCATAACTGGGATAAAATTGGGATGCAATTCCAATTTGTGCAAGAATATTGAGAATATTCAAAGGGCTCGTCCGGAGCAATAAAAAGAAAGAGATTTCATTCTAACCACATGAAAATGCACCCGCTGATACGGCTGGATTTGTGGTGCAGTTTTTAGTGACAAAATATGTACCATTTCTGAACCAGCTTCCACGTTTACCCAATTTGGGGTAGAAAGACTTTGTTATTTCCGTACATCTCACATGAAAGGAAAACGCTACAATGACGCAATCGAAATTCAAGACACAAGGTAAACTCCAAATTGAGTAGCATCACAAACAATGATTTTTCTGACAGTTTCATGCGGTTGTATGAATATTCTGCACTCTATAGTTAAGTGTGTGTGTGGGGGAGAAACTACTTAGAACACCTAAAAGCATTTAAACCTACATCTTAAGTTTTCTCTAGTTTTCATTAGTCCAGAATCGGATACATTTTTACGTAATTCAGAAAGAAACACATGAATTATTACTAATAAAAACAGATTAATAGCAGCAATAGTAATCATTGCTTTCCTCATCGCATACGAAAAAAATAATCAGATTGACATTGCCTTCAAAACTGTTTTTTACGATTGTGATTTATGAAATAGAATAATACGAAATCTGTTAGAAAATTTAAATGGCACCCATTTAAGTTTCAGGTTTTCAATTTCGCAAACTTAGTTTTTTTTAGCTATTAATATGTTAAAGACACTGTAGGAATTTCACAAAGTATCCCATCTATATTTTTGGGTGAATAAAACATATTGAAACATATAGACATACTTTTAATAGCTCAAATAGTATAGTCTGAATATAATTTTTTCACCTTTCTATAATAATGCCCATCTAAGTAAATCAATACTCCTTTCACAGTAAAGAAAAAAAATAAATCTTGATTTTGGAATTTTATTTATTTTCCCGTTTCTGTAATCGATAATCTCTTCTTTTATCTTCTTAATACATTGCTTCTCATTGAGATTCAAATCTTACAAATAACTGTAAGTTTAGATAATTTAAACCATATAATAAAAGTGAAGTACAAAGAAAACAATAAGATTTTTTTAATCTACTTAATCTTACAAAGCCCCAGGAAAATAATAAAATAGTAAAACTAAAAGTAATAAATAAATAATATTTTCTTTCTAACATATTTTGGTAGATATATTGTAGGATTCCGAAGGATTAAATTTTATACACTCAAAATATTATTTTACTTTTAGAAACAAAATAAAGCAAAACTCTAATCAAATTTATGAGCTACTGCGGTCACCTAAAGAAAAATGCGCAGAGACAATAAATGTTAGTTTAAGCTAATAATATAATGGCCTTTTTGTGGATTGAATTCTTCCGTAATCTGATTCATGGGAAGAAGAAAGCTGTATTTTGTTCCTGATGAAACTTATTTGGATTGTTAACATGACATGTTCTTTTCTTTGATTTGATGATTCTCTCTGTTATTACTTTCGAGACGTTTTCTGTTTCAAGTGATTTTCTAGGAAATGAAGTAAATAGTAAAACATGTCAACAGAAAATGATTGTTTCGCAGACATAACTTAGATTTGAAACAAAGATATATCTTTATCTTTTTAGCATATTGAAGTGTAATTTGGTTAAAGAAATATTAATAGAAATGCATTAACATATACGCCTATTTAATATATAGACTTATATACATATTAAATGTGTAATAAAAACTATAAAAACTCTTTTCTTAAAGCAAAACTCAAAGATATTTGTGTTTAACATGAGACATAGTACTCATATAAATTTTCTTCGCATTTATATTGCCTGAATTTTAAAACAAATTATGCTCTTTTCTGAATAAAACGCATAAATAGTACACCACTTCTTGATTACTAAGAAAAGTGTTTAGGGATTAATTATTCAAAGAAATTAATTGATGAATTGTAACTAAGGATACAATTAGTAGCGGCAAGAAAAATGACAGATTTTAGAAATATTTCAAACAATTATCGAAAATACTCTTTCTTTCCGGGATCATGACAGTTACCACTTCTTTAGTAGAAGGGGGCATCTCCTCAGACAATAACGCACGTTCGCCATCAGTTATGCATGCTCTTCATTAAGCTCTTAAAGAGCACTTGAGAGATATTATTCCATTCCTGTCTCAAGGCGGATATGAGTTTTCCACGAATTGTTCAAGGAGATTTCTTTGTGCAGCACGTCAACCCAAAACCTTATAGGCTTTCTGTATATAATTCAAATCCGACAAGCATGCGGGCGTTTAATGCGTTTAATAATTTCCCCTTCCAGTGTCTCGGGTATTTCAGCTGTCCCGTATGATTTTATATTGTTGTGCCTAGTTAGAACATTTTGACCTATTTAGCCTTGGAAAAGATGGACATGGCCTAGGGCAATCATGATGTTGGAATATTATCTTACCTACGTCAAAGATGGGAAACAGTTTTCTATATTCACACAGTGGCTTCTCAGCCCCCGATTATTAGATTCATAGATATTTTGTCGTCCATTTTTGGATTTATTTCTCTCGCCACTCTACCTAGCGTAACTGTCGATAATGAAATGGGATTAGCGGAAGAACATATCAAACTGGACCACTGTTTCTGATCCAACGGACTGTTATTTATACCAAAGCAATCTTCTCTGACCATAGCACCTTTCGACGGAATATATGTATGAGGCTTCTCTCCATACACACCACTATGATTCGATCGCTTAGGCGGTTGTGATAAATATGCGACTACCAGTAACGCTTATAAGATCTACAACTGTCTGAACAACTGTAGGATTTTAGTTACTTTTATGCATATAAAAGTACATATATAGTTTCATGGAAATTTTACTCTTTGTTACTATGGATGAAAATATCCCCTATCTTGGTATGTGGTGCTCATTATACGCCACCACCATGCTTTCTTAGGGAAGTTTCCCCTTTAGTAGCTTGTATCAGTTCAGAAATATCAGACTTACAGTCGTGGAACTTTAACTTGTATTTTGCCATGTCTAGAACTGGCCAACTGCCCTCAACGATCCTAAGCAGACAGATAATGTCTTTCAGACACTTTGCATCCAATACTGGTTTAAAATTGTAATATTTACATTACCTTCGGAAACCAAAGTGATTTGCCGTTAGTCTTAAATGCCGGAAATTTGAAGCTGATAAACAGCTCGTGGTCTCTATTTGCACAGATAAGTATTCTTATGCAATCTTTACATTTATTTTCTGTAATTGCGAGGCTGCTTTTCATAATTTTTTGTACTTTAAGAATTGTCAATCGATGTAATATCTAATTACATAAATTTAAAAGTTCTTTATTCATTCATACTATAGAAATAATTCTTATAATTGCATTAAATTCATTTTATGGAGATGTGTGAATATTCTGTATGCCGTAGCAAAATGCCAAATTACATACATAGCAATAAGTGTGGAAAGCCTGGTTGAAGATAGAAGTTGAGAAATCAAATAGCCTAAGATTAAGAGAAATATGTATCCGTCTGCATATGTATGTTATTTAAGGAAAAGTAACAAGCTTATGATAACTAATTACAAATGCGTGAAAGATAAAAAAAAAATAATAAATAGCTGACCCTTGACTATGGGAGAATTTCATGAAAGTATAAATTGTCGACCTCCCAAGAAGTATAAATTCAAATAAAATATTTTTGCCGAAAGGGTCTCATTTTTATTAATTGTTGCTGGTTGGAAGCTTAACTGGTAAGGAAGTATATAGACGGACGCGCATTTTGATTGCTAACTATATTTTTAATTTGTACGTAACAAAAGTTTTACACAAGTAACTTATGTTCATGCTGTTCAAATTGACATATTTGAACACTTTGCGCCATCTAGTACCTCAAATGAGAATCCTTTATAAAAGAAATAACGAGCTTTACTGGTCAAAATTATTTTATCAGAACTTCAATAATAGTTGCGAAAATTTTTGCATTTGAAAGGCTTGTGAAAAAGAATTATAGCAAAGAATGATTTGAAATGGATTACTAAATTTGAAGAGACTAGGGCTTTCCTGGACGTGTATGGAAATAGTATCTAAATGAAACTATGGAAGAAGTTGATTTTGCTGCATTTTGGGCAGAATGTTCATGATCCAATATTTTTTGTCAAGTACTCGAACGATGTAATTATATGTATATATATATGTGTGTGTGTGTGTGTGTGAGAGAGAAAAATAAAGAATATGTAAAAGATTAAATTAACAACGTAAATTTCCTTTCTCAGTTCTAAAAATAGTAACCCCTCTCTGCACGGCATCATTTCTAGATTAATCCATGTCATATGACTCTCACACAATTCTGGTGATGTAAATGGAACTAAAACTTAAGTACCCAATAGTAATTTTTCAGCAATATTAACTATCCAATCAAAATGCACTGTGAACCAAAATTAACTCAGTCTGAATTAAGATTTCATCCTGAACATTACACACTTGCTTTGTACGCTTTGGCCTAGCTGGACAGCAATCTGTCTGTTTCTCCTTTCTTAGTACAAAATTATCTAAAATGTAAGCTTTTTGGAATAGGCACAGTAAATGTGCCAACTTGGCTCTGGTAGCAACATGTTTGCTTTAATCTGCCTTCGCCTCCAGTTTCCTATTTGTTCACTTCCACGCCTGTCGAATTAATTTCTACCTTTTTGTTGCCCTGCGTTGGCAACACGCTTTTGAGATTTGTCGTTCGTAGGATTCGGTCACTAAAAGCGTAGCTGGCCTGTAACAGTTATAATTATTATTTTATGCTTATCTGTACTCCTGAATTATTACTAAATGTTTACGTGTGGATGTTCTATTATTAAATGTATTCAGTTTGGTTTAAATAGACCGAGAGTGACTGAATTTATTAAGTATGTTTAAAGTCGAAACTGCGTCATCCATGTCGGGGCCATTCTAATACGAGGTACGTAAACATCATTCTGGAGGCACGGCGGCGAGATTCAGGTGGAATTCGTCAGCAGTTCAAGTACAGATAAGTGATTTTTTAGTTCGATTTACATCTAAATTTGATTCTTCAAGTTTTATATCTATTTTGTATTGATTTTGATTTTGAACTTGAAAACTTCGATTACTTATTATGGATCAAACTACTGTCATTACATTGCGTGGTAGGGCAAAAGCGGCCTTTACAAGGCTTCAGAATACAATTTCTTCCGATTTATCTAAAAATGAAGTAATTTTGCATCTGGAGCGCTTAGAGAGGATTTATTCAGATTTTGATAAATTTGATGCCCAATTACCAGAAGAACAGTCAGAAATTGAAGATTTTGAATCGAAGTATTTTAGTTTGAAACTTCAGTATCAAAATTTATTAGATGTATTAAATGCGGCTAATGTGCCAAATGTTACAGGAAATTCTAATATTAGTAACTTTAAGTTACCTAAGTTGAATATTCCTATTTTTTCGGGTAACTTTAATGACTGGATGAATTTTAAAGATTTGTTTGTTGCAATACTTCTTTATCAAATATACAGAAATTTCAGTATTTAATCGGATCACTTGCTGATGAACCAGCTTCTATAATTAAACATATTCCGTTATCAAATAATTCTTATGAAGAAGCATGGGCAAAATTGCTCGCTAGGTACGATAAAAAGAAACAAATCGTACAATCATCAATTAAAACATTTATGGATCAAAAATGTATTTCACAGGTTGATAATGTTAATTTACGACAATTAGCTGATACTTCTGATGAAGTTATCAGAGGTTTAAAAGTTCTTGATGACAAAGCAACTTCTAGGGATCCATGGTTAATATTTATGTTGCTTCAAAAGGTAGATTCAGAAACTCGAAAGTTATGGGCACAGAAAACAGCGGAAGATGATTTTCCTACATTGGAATCATTATTTGAATTTTAAATTTAAGGTGTTCTTCTCTCGAAATTATCATAAATAAAGAAGCGGAAGCTAAAGTTGTTGATAAAAGTAGTAATGTTAGTTCTAAAACATTACAGAATTCTAAATTTAGTAATACTAAATGTTCGAAATGTAACGGACTTCATGCGTTATATAAATGCGTTAAATTTAAGAATTTGGATGTTACTGCTAGAAAGAACTTTGTGAAAAAACGAGGATTGTGTTTTTTATGTTTAAATTCACATCTAATCAAAAACTGTAATTCGCAGTTAAAGTGTAATTTGTGTAATTCAAAAACGCATAATAGTTTGTTGCATGAAGATATTAAAGCTAACAACGTACAGCTTTTAAAAGCGCCAAATGAAAACGAAAGCACTCCAGAGAGAATTTCGAATGAATCATGCGAGGGTCAAGGTCAGGTAGTTGTCAGTAATACGATTCAAAATTGCAACTCGGCGATTTTGTCTACAGTTCTCGCACTCGCATTTTCATCCAGTGGCGAAACTATCGAAATTAAATTATTATTGGATTCCGGAAGTGAAAGTTCCTTTATTTCTGAACGAGCTGTTCGAAGATTAGGATTAAAAAGAACAAATCGAAGGTTACTTTTGCGTGGAATTGGAGGAGTGCCAGCTTCCAAAACTCGTGGTTCTGTTGATTTGAAAGTTCGGTCAAAGATAAATAATCAAGTAATTGATGTTAACGCATACATTTTGGATAGGTTAACTTTGCCATTGCCGGAACAAGTGATTAATGTAAAGCGTATAGAATACATTAAATCTATTCCGTTAGCGGATCCGAATTTTGCTCAACCCAAAGAAATTGATTTGATTTTAGGAGCTGATTATGTTTTCTCCGTTTTAAGATGTGGCCAAATATACTGTTCGAAAAATGAGCCTGTAGCTCAAAATACAATTTTCGGTTGGGTGATTGCTGGGAAGGTCGGAAATAATATGGAAGGCCCAAAAACGGCAAATGCACACTTCATAAAGTTAGAAGATAATATAAATATTGATTACGAACTTAAACGTTTCTGGGAAATGGAGGATATTGTCGATGTTGGGAAGAAGGAATTTGACACCTGAGGAACAATTTTGTGAATCACATTTTCAAAACACTCATGCTGTTAATTCAGATGGGCGATTTGTTGTAAAACTTCCATTTTATAAATCGCATTTGAAGTTGGGTGATTCAAAACCGGCAGTAATTTCTAGGTTGCGTTCTATGGAACGAAAATTCAAAGATAATCTGGAATTTGAAAAACAGTATAAAGATTTCATACGTGAATATGAACAGTTAGGACATATGACTATGATTAATGATGATTTATCGAACAGATCGGATACAGAAAAGTTTTATCTTCCTCATCATGCGGTAATTAAACCTTCTAGCACAACGACAAAATTAAGAGTAGTTTTTGATGCATCCTGCAAATCTGAAAATGGTATATCATTGAATTCTATTTTAGGGATAGGTCCGAAATTACAAAGAGATATTTTTGAGATTTTGATTAATTTTCGATTTCCTAAAATTGTTTTCACAGCCGATGTGGAGAAGATGTATCGTCAGGTGATGGTAGCCCCTGAAGATCAGAATTATCAATTAATAATTTGGCGATACAATTCCAGTGATAAAATGCGCACGTACAAGTTGAAAACAGTTACTTATGGTCTTTCCTCTGCTTCATTTTTAGCAACTCGATGTCTGAAGCAGGTAGCTTTAGAGGAATCAGATGTATCTCGTATATTGCAAGAGGATATGTATATGGACGACTTATTGTCGGTTGCAAATACAGTTGATGATGCAGTATATGTCTGCAAGAAAATATCCAATTTTACATGCACGTGGTTTTGATTTGAGGAAGTGGAATTCAAATTCTGTAGAATTCTTAACTGAATTTAAGGAACATTGTTCATTGAATTCTGATTTTGAGATATCTCCTAATTCGAGTTCGAAAGTCTTAGGACTTTTTTGGAATTCAACTACTGATACCTTCAGTTTTAAAGCTACACTGCACATCAACGCACCTATAGAAAAAAGACGCATATTAGCAGAATCTGCTCGCATTTTCAATCCTTTAAGTCTCTTATCTCCTTGCACTATATTGATTAAAATATTCTATCAAAAACTATGGTTAGTTAAAGGCGACTGGGATTCAGTTGTTCCCCAGCATATCTCAGATGATTGGTTTAAATTTCAAGAGACATTCAGTCAAATCAATAATTGTGAAATTCCGAGATGTGTCATACTTACAACGGACAGCATTATCCAACTACATGGATTTTCTGATGCACCTTCACAGGCTTATGCAGCAGCTATTTACTGTCGCCAAAGGTGCAATGGTACGGTTTAGGTTAATCTTTTGGTATCAAAGACTAAAGTCGCGCCTATAAAGCAAGTATCCATTCCTCGATTAGAACTCTGTGCTGCGTATTTGTTGACCAGATTAATGCGATCTCTATTGAACATTTTAAAGAAGTTTGATTTTGAAATCTTTGCGTGGACGGATTCCAAGGTAGTTCTGTCTTGGCTATCAGCTCATCCACGTAAGTGGAAAACTTTTGTGGCAAACAGAACATCTCAAATCATAGAAGTGATACCTATTAAACATTGGAATCATGTTCCCTCTAAACAGAATCTTGCAGACTTTGCTTCTCGTGGTATTGAACCTCAACTCCTACCAAATTGTACTTTGTGGTGGAATGGTCCACCACCGTCAGTAAGAGGAAAAATGGCCTAAATATGAATTAAAATCTGAAGATGATACTGAAGTAAAGGCCGAACAAAGATCTGATCCTATTTTTATTTCTCATATACGTGAATCGAATGATTTATTAGCTAATTTGTTCGAGCATTATTCTTCGCGTTGTAAAATTTTTCGTATTCTGGCTTACTTCCAAAGATTTATTACTAATTGCAAGAAGCACCATGTTACTCAGAACATTTCATGTAGTGGCATTAACTCCAGCTGCCTTATGCCGCTAACATTTCTAGAGATTCGAGTAGCAAAAAATTCCATTATTCGTTGGATTCAGAATCATCATTTCAAAGATGATTTACAATGTATTAAAGAAGAGAAACCTTTACCCAAGAAGAGCCAACTACGTTCTTGTATCCATTCGTAGATAAAGATGGTCTCTTACGGGTGGGAGGACGTCTTCGAAATTCACCTTTCGCATTTAACATCAAACATCCTGTCATACTTCCTTCTCGACATAAATTTAGCGAATTACTAGTGAAAGAACTTCATAATACTTACCTTCATGCTGGTCCTTCTTTATTATCAAACCTCATCAGACAATCTTACTGGATCATTGGAGGAAAGAAACTGATACGCAGTTGTGTCAACCATTGCTTAATATGTCATCGATTTAAAGCTGCTTCAAATCCGCAATTGATGGGTGACTTACCTGAACATCGTGTGACTTTGGAACGACCTTTTTACGCATCTGGTGTGGATTACGTTGGTCCTATTACCATGAAATTTAATAAGGGTCGCGGCTCTAAAACAACGAAAGGCTATATAGCTCTTGTCGACTAAAGCTTGCTTGTCGACTAAAGCTGTGCATATAGAAGCAGTCAGTGACCTGACGACAGACTCGTTTGTCGCTGCACTTAGACGTTTCATTTCACGTTGCGGTGCACCACGGCACATTTACAGTGACAACGGTATCAATTTTGTGGGAGCATGCCGAAAACTACAAGAACTAACTCGATTTGGTCTTCCTTGTATGCAACGGAATCGGTTTCCCGAGAACTAATTAAGTCATCTATTGAATGGCATTTTATACCGCCTGCTTCGCCCCACTTCGGAGGAATATGGGAAGCCGGCATTCGCTCAGCGAAATTTCATCTGAGAAGAGTATTGAAAGAGACTCTTTTAACCTACGAAGAGTTGTCAACGCTACTTACCCAGATCGAGGCTATTTTGAATTCACGTCCACTTACTTACGTGAACGATACTGATATTGACTGTATTAATGTTTTAACCCCTTCTCATTTCATTACAGGTGATAATTTAACTTCCTTTCCAGAGACCCATCAGAATTTACGCACAAGGAGTTCTAGGTGGGAACTTGTACAGAATCTACGTCTGGGATTCTAGAAGCGATGGAAAAGGGAATACTTGACTTCGCTTCAGCAGAGATCCAAGTGGCAGTACAACAGACCCAATCTAAAAATCGACACGGTGGTTCTTATCATCGAAGATGGATCTCCACCGCTAGCTTGGCCTATTGGACGGATCATCGATGTCCATCCGGGCAAGGACGGCTTAGCTCGCGTAGCCACTGTCAAAACTAAAACTGGTGTTTTCAAAAGAGGAATTAATAAACTTTCAACGTTGCCTGTGTATCAGGACTAAGCCTGATAGGGTGGGAGTATGTTCACTTCCACGCCTGTCGAATTAATTTCTACCTTTTTGTTGCCCTGCGTTGGCAACACGCTTTTGAGATTTGTCGTTCGTAGGATTCGGTCGCTAAGAGCATAGCTGGCCTGTAACAGTTATAATTATTATTTTATGCTTATCTGTACTCCTGAATTATTACTAAATGTTTACGTGTGGATGTTCTATTATTAAATGTATTCAGTTTGGTTTAAATAGACCGAGAGTGACTGAATTTATTAAGTATGTTTAAAGTCGAAACTGCGTCATCCATGTCGGCGCCATTCTAATACGAGGTACGTAAACACTATTCATTATGGATCAACACTTCTACGCCATCAAAATTCCCGCTGCTCATTATTTCTCAGTATATATATACATGCATATATTACCTAGACATGCCGTATGTACATATCCAGACAGAAATATATGTTATGCTTCATTAGCTAAAATTTCAGAAATTTGCTGTTAATCGCCGAAAGATTTCGCAACGTTTTTTACCGAAACCTAGTCAGTATAAAATTGCTTAAGTTATATGATTACAGCAAAGAGCAGGTCGATGACTTCGATTTCAAAACCATCTGCCTCATTTCACAGTATAAAAGTGGACCCACGATTCCTGCCTACCAGTCAACCATCACTGGTCAAACCTCCAAGGACCAGTTGCATTTGCTTATCCATTATGTAGTTAGAAACGAGAAGAAAATCATGTGCTTCTTTTAACTGTGGGTCCACCAGCGGCCGAGCGGTCGCTGAACACAGGTAAATCGGTCCGAGGATCGAACCCCGCGAATGGGTTGGCTGCATGAGTGTTTTCGTGGATTTCCCCCATGTGTAACGTGTTTACGAGCCAGTTTCACTTGCAGGAAGCCTCGACGGCTATTTGCCTAAGGGGAGGGATGCCAGTTCCACGAAGGCATCCCTTCCCTTAGGGAGATTGCCGTAATTAAACACCCTAACCTTTTAACTGTTATTTGAAAGTAGTCTTGTTTAATAAGCCACAAGCCAATGTAAAACGTAATATCAGAAAGCCACTTTAGATTGATTTCTTTCTTTCAGCACATTTATTTATTCATTTATTTATTCTTTTTGAGGAAGAAAAGGTATTTAAGTCTGATTACATTCAGTGTCGACCTAATTTTATTCAGTCAGACTTTTTTTTTTCACTTTAACTAACATGTTCGTAACTAACACTATAAAAAGATTAGCTTTTTTGAAAATAAAATTTAATTAAAAATCTAAAGAGCAAATTTATGAATTTTTTCTTTAATCCTATCTCATGTTTAAGCTATTACTTAAATCAAGTTCTCGGTTTTTTTTTTATTTGGATATATTAATATGGAAACAGAAATTAAAGCCTAACGTATTAAATCATGTAAAGCTAAAGTCAAAGTAATCAGTAATGTGTAATTTTAATTTTAATTTTCCTAATGTGTAAGCTTAAAGGCCTGATTATTCGCGTAAAATGGGATTATTTTTTCATTTTTATAGCTTTAATCTTTAATTTCAAAATACGCATTTTTAATTTTATTGAGACTGGAATAATATAATACGAAATAAAGCTAAGAATCATAGACTCATACATTTTTCCACAAATTCTGAGGGTTTTAAAGGCAGAAAATAGTATTTTGTACTTTTCTTTGAGATTTAATATATATAAATATATTTTGTGGTAATCTCAGAAATTTTCTTTTAAAAATTCAAACCTTTCTTAAACAGCTTTTTTATAATAAATATTTAACGATTCTTAATGGATATACGCTTTTAGAAGTCCAGGTCTGCATATTATAAAGTGGTTATTTCGAACAATGAAAGTTTGAATCATTGAAACGCAAGTAAGTTCGCAACAGGATTGGAGCGGATTATTTAAGATATGGCAAATTAATAGAGGGATATCTGCCTAAGGAAAGAAATTCTAAAAATTGTTTATTTTGAAGGCATAAACATTTTAATATCGTTTAAAAATTTGTAAAATAGCCAATAAATATTGAGAATAAATTTGTAAAAAGGACATCAATTTAAATATTTACTATACTTTCATAGTTCAACATCCTGATTCACCGGTTCATATCACGTGACCCCTTCACGTAAACTATGTTACAAAACTATAATTCTCTCAGTAATTATCTACATTAATTTCAAGTTAAATCTAAATTTCGAATATAAGTTTAAATGCAAGAATTATTTCAATTCGTAGGAATAGCTTACTCGGAAGTTATGTAACACCGCTGTGCTTTACTTCGCTAGTGAATTCTCATTGGAATTGATGAATTTAACCCTTGATTTTGCCTTTTCTATATTTTCGCCTTCGGGTGAGCGGTATGACTGCATCGTAATTGACTTAATTACCGCGAGTGGCCTTAGAGCATAAAATTGAAATATCTGGGTAAAAATTCTATGTAATTGTATGCCAGTATTGAAACAATCAATATGATAAGAAATGGCTGCCACTTGTTTTGAAAATGAGGCGTAAAAGGTTTATCAGTCACGATATTCTGTTGGCATCAGGTTGTACCATTACTGGCGACTTTATCGCCTGCGCTGGCAAAACGGAAACGTACCATTAAATCTTACCGTTTATTCCATGTGCTCTAAAGCAATGAAATTACTTACCAATAATGACGTATAGAAAATGACAACAGGATGCACTATGTACTAAGATTCACATTAATACGAACCAATACATTCAAGATGTATTTATATATGAATAAAAGGGAATGTATTGCTAGGTGATGTGTTAGTTAAAACCTCAAGAACTAGTACGTCAAAATAAAGTATTCACAATTACAAAAGCCTAAAGATAAACACTAAATTAAGCTCTTATAAAAATAAAATTTTGAATGTCATTTAAGGTAGTACATTTTCCCAGTAAAAATAAAACTGTTTTTATATTAATATAGCCCCACCAGCGGGCGTGTGTTAACACTGAATACTGGTAGTTCGATCCGAGATTCGAATTCAACGAACGGGCTTGCTGCATGGGCGTTTTTGTGGATTTCCCCGTGTGTAGCATATACACAAGTCAGTTTCCCTTAGGAAGTCCTCTAAGAAGGCATCCCTTCCCTTAAGCAGACAGCCCTCGGGGATTTGCCCTATTCATATAAAACCAAACTAAACCTAATAGTAGTATAAATTTATAAATTACTAATATTATTAATTAAAATTAAGATATATAAAATTCTATATTGAATATGCACACTCTGTTCTTGTATGAGCTTTCCTTGAATTACTTGAGCAAACCCTAAGCCACAGGCAGCATTTGGCACTGTGACTTCAAAATGTTTTCATTTCTAAAAAAAATAGGAGAATAATTTAGAAATTCGCACTTTTACAAAGATTAAAAGGAAAAAAGTATATTGGAGAGAGATTTACAGTTTATAATCTTATATTGAAAATACATTTTTCTCACCAAATCTTTATACTTTTTGTTCAAAAATAACGGACCAGTTTCGTGCAAGAAATTTTTCTCATAACAGTAATATTTATACTTTTTTATATTATGACTAGAAGCAAAATATTCTTCGCTAATAAAAATAATGAAACATATCATATACAAAACAATGGTTAGTGTGCTATAATATGTTTTCGTATTCCTCAGTGATACGCAACGCAGTCTGAGTAATGCATACTGTATATCTATTATTAATATTCGTTACGTTTCGTACAGTGAAATGCTTTCAAAAGGTATATTTCCTTGATATTAAATGAATAGTGTGAAACAGCAGTATCTTATTTCGTATAAGTATTCAATATAATAACATTTCTTCATGCAGCGTTTGTGAGTTATTCCTAAAAACATTCCTATTCTCGATGTTAAAATTTCTCGAACTCTTGCTGATACAGAAAAATTTCATATAGCAGCAAGAATTGGAGAGAAAGAAATAAAAAATACCATCTCTCCCCCGCCACACACCTTTCTTCATTTTTCCTTGTCACAAAATATTTTCAACTTTTCTCATTCCTGTGAATGCATTGAATGGGTATTTGGGAGTTGAAATATTATATTTCCTCAGATATTGCTATTTACAAATTTAAAGATCAGATTCAAACATAATTCAGTGACATTCGTTTTTTATTATAAAATTCGAAATGCTTCGTTCTCTTAATGTTCTTTTTTCAGTTTTACGGCATACTAGTCACGTAAATCAATTCATGCACCAAAATTACTAGCAAATTTATTTGTAAGAACTAGCAAATTCCTTCTATTCCATTCATTTGACTTCTAGATTCAAAACACATAGGAACTATTTGTTAAAAAAGGATGGTTTCATGGTATAAATCTAAGAAAATTTCGCTCGCATTTACGTTAACATGTTCGGAAAACAACAAAACCATGTTCCCAACCAGAAAGAATTATCATTGTTCAGCAGCTTTAGATATTTGTTCAGTAGTAGGCTCATTATCATTCAGTAGCACTACCATTTATATACAGTAGATGCGAAATGGAAAGTTTTTAAACCTATTCAGGTGTTTCAACATTTAATGTTATTCTGAATGAACATTCCTCCACATTCCTCTCAATTGTCAAATAAAATAATTGAATGTCATTAATTCCGCATAGTACCCAAGAAACGTTTTTCGATTTTACAAAGTTTATGGTATTACCATGTTTTATGTTCTGTGCGTCACTTAAGTCCCCCGAAACTATTTACAGCTTAATAACATTAAATTATTGAATATCAACTATTGACGTAAAATAGTTAAAATATTCTACGTTAAAAAGCTGTTATGTAAGATAATTTTGTATTCGAGTTATGTATTTAAGAATTCTAATTAGTCTCGTCAGAATAAGCGATATTTAAATGTTCTCTAAGTAATGATTTTTCGTTAATTTTACATAAGATTTCTCACATTATGCTCATTACAGATCCCAAAATATCGTCTAGACTAGCGATTTACAAGTGATGGTAAGCGTATCACTGGTGGTACGCAAGAGAAAAATTGGTGGTACGCAAAAGCAACAAATTTTTAAATATTAAATTCAACAATTAAATTTCCCAACTGTGTGCGTGTTTTCTCTAACGCTCATAAATTCATACGATCTGACCTTTGTTCAAGGTCAATAGCCGCTCATAGACTCATAGGAAAAAAATCAGTTTTTATTTTCACAAATATTATTTTACTCATAGATAGATACAGCAAAATTTGTCACCTATGATGTTTTTAAAAGGATTAATAGAAATAAAGGTTGTATCTAATAGAGAGAAAAAGTAAGTCTCTATAAAAGGTCATAATATCTCATGAATTCTTTTAGAGTTGATTGATTTATTAGCATGTCTACACTTTTTCCACCACCATTTCTGGGCTCACATTGCTCTATTTTCAATTAGAATAATTTTTTACGTCGATTTGCTGTTTCTAACAGCACGTATTTTGTCTTCCTACTGCTTTGTATTTCTTACATTTATATGCGATTTGAGAATATCGTCGGTGTTTTTTGACGAACTCCTAATATATTGTGCATTTTAATATATGTGAAAAAGTAATAAAACAAACCTAGATTTTCAAAATGGAAAATTAGCTAGGATAGACTTCGCGGAAATGTGATGAATCACAGGTGATGGGTCCAGGACAATATACTACTATATTGAAAAGAAAAGAAAAATTATTTCTAAAAAATGTAGTGAAAGTTATTTATCATTGGGTTAACTTAGAATGAAGGCGAAATGACAAGTTAACGGAGGGACAAAAACCTCAATGTGTTGTTTGCGGTGAACTATTTTCTTACCAAAGTATGAAACTATCGTTTCTTAAAATACATCTTGAATCTAAGCATGCCAATTTAAAGGATAAGTGTGAAGAATATTTCAGGAAGAAATGATGGGCGTTCAAATATAAGAGACAAGTAATAAAAGGTTTTGTTATTTCAAGTGAAAGAGCTTTGGGAGCTAGTTACCTTATAAGGTATTTCTCCGGCTTTCCTAGCGTGCCTTCGTGGTATAGTGGTCTGCACGCTGGGCCGGTATTCTAGAGGTCCGTGGTTCGGTTCTCGGCGAAGGAATTTGCTCATTTTTTTATCTTTACTGTTTCTAAAAAATCATAATGTCTCTACAACCTAACATTTGCCAAGACTGGGCAGGATCCCACTATTGATTAAAACCTTATATTACCAGCAGCTAAAGATATCGTTTTAACATTATTCAACGAAAACGGAACTAGTGAACTTAATTATATTCCGTTATCAAATGATACAGTAAGTAGATAAATTCACGGAATGGGAAATTCCATACAAGTAACTTATTCAAATAAATAAAGCACGGTGAGTATTTCGCATTGTAGTTGGATGAAAATGCTGGCATAACGAACTTTGCTTAATTATTAGTTTACATACGTTGCGAAAAAGATAAATGTATCTATTTTATGAATGTAGCTGAAGAGTATCTATTTTATGATGCTCTTCATGATAGAACAACTACAAATGAAATTTTCAAAGTAATCGACAATTTTATGTCTGAGAATGATATTCCTTGGAATAACTGCATTACCGTGTGCAGTGATGGAACTCGGGCTTTAACAGGATAACATTCCGGTGTTATTTCTCAAAATAAAGAGAGTCGCACCTTAAACTAAGTTTACACAAAAGAATCCCCGAAAACCTCTTCTTTTCAGGGACTGAACTTGACATTCAAAACGATTTGAAAATCGTTTTGATTCAAGCTGTGAGCATTGTAAATTTTATTAAAAGCCAAGCCTTAAATTGAAGAATATTTAATTATTTACACCAAAAGATGATTAGTGACGCTTTTGTTATATTCTGAAGTAAGGTGGATATTCAGAGGCAAAGTTTTAAATCGTCTTTTTGAACTTCGATCAGCAATTCAAATTTTATTCTGTGATTCAAAAATTAAATTGAAAAAAATGTCTAGTTAATGAATTAAGGTTGGCGCGTTTAGCTTATTTAGCTGATATTTTTTAAATTAATTAATTAATAATTTGAAAATAAAAGAAGAATTAACATCCAACATTCAAAATTATTGCGTTTCATTGATAAATAATTTCAGCATGTACTTTCCCGAAGATTAAGAAACAGAGAATTGAATTAGAAATTCATTTTGTTCAAATGTATCTGAAATTTTATCTCGTGAAGAAAAAGCGCAATTGATAGAAATTTCCTGTAATAGAACTCTAACTGAAGATTTTAATTTTTGGCTGTACCGAAAAAAAGACTGCAAAGACACTTCAAACAAAGCTATTAAATTTTTATTACCTGTCTGCACAACATATTTATGTGAACAATGTTTTTCTGCCATGTTATATTTGAAAATAATTACTATACAGAATAAAATTCAAAGTGTATCCTAATTTACCGTCACAACTAAATGAAATAAGACCAGATGTAAAGAAATTGATCTCTCTTAAACAGACCCAAATTTCGCAATAAACTTTAGAATTAAAGTATTGTAACTTAAATTTTAATAGTTAAAATGGTAAACCATAATTAATCTCACATATTTTTATGTGTGCATATTTAATAAATATAGTCAATAGGTAGTACAAATGACAAAATATATTTTTTTAATATTTCTATTGAGAAATTGAAATATAATTGTTGTAAATATCGTGGTGGTACTAAAGTTTCTCAGTTTTTGTTTGATGGTACGCCTTATTCAAAAGGATGAGAACCGATGGTCTAGAAAATCTTTTTCATCTTCACATCTTCAAATTAAATTCTATATATCCCATTTAAAATTTATTTAATTTAGAATGTGAAAAATTACCTTTATATTTTGTGAAAATTCAGCGGAAAATTCTAATAAATTTTCATATACTTTTCAAACTGAAACTGATTACTAACTAAGTAAAATCCGTGACTGAATTACGAATAAAAATATCAATAAAAATCTTTCCTTAAAGTTTAATGCTACTCTAGATGAATGTTCACCTTGAAACAGAAAATGAAAATGCCCTTCAGAAGCATTTAAAATTTATCTCAGTTAGCACATTATTTTTACATTACTTACATTCCACACTGAAATGTAAATTAGCTTGAAATAAAATAACAAGCGAAACTCTAACATAGGTACATTTTCGTGACAGCTGCCGAGTGTAACTTGTCTGTTTTTCAGGTAAAAATTTGACTGTATCTTTTGCTGATTAATACCTTACGTTTTAAAAGCCTTGAAAATAGCGACGGCTATTGCTTATAAATCTAAATTTGAAAACTGCAAAGATTATATAAAAAACATTTTAATCTATTTTCCTCGATTTGAGAAATTTGTATAGTTGTGATAAGGATAATTTGTCGAAACGAGAACAAACACATTAAAAATTTCCGAAAGGGCTCAGGTTATAATGATCACTCAAGAGGGCGTTTTTAAAGTTTCATGTGATTTATCAATTGAAATTATCGATACAGATGGCTCAGGTGGAATAGCAGGTGAACTCTATTCAAGGAACACTGAAAATCAGTGTCAAAAATAAGATTGAATTAAAGAAGTAAGTAAAAATTAAAATACTGCTTATTAGTAATATTTCGTCTAAAAATGTCTAAATATTAAGAATATTGTGTCTATTTCCTTACATCTCGACAGCCCACCCACCAAATGTAAAACTGAAATCAGTGAAATTACTGCTTTTCCCATCAGAAGCTTCAAGGTTTATTACAGAAAATTATTTTTATGGTATGTTCTTTATCAAGCTGCTTGAGGAAACAGCGATCAGCTTGCTAACCGTGTCAGTGTATTGAATGGTATTCAGTGGATAATTAAAGCTGTTAAATCCATGTCATAAATTTATGTTTAGAACTCTTTAAGAAAGCAGCTTTGAAATTGCAATTTCGAGTGCCTTCAGTGAAAATACTTCTGGTGAAAATGAATTGTTTGAACTTGTCAAAATCAGTGGCATTGCTCAAATGCAAAAATATTTAAAAATCAATGAGCACTTGTATACTAAAGACACCAATAACGACATATTTTTTTTTATTTCAATTATAGTTGTTGATGTGAGCCTTACTTAAATATCCTGGAAAGCAGTGAAGAGAACGAGGAAATGCCGAATGAAAAGTGTGCTCCTAATTATAACAATTCATTATTATTGTTGGCTACAATGAAGGACTTAAGATCATCAGTGACTTGATCAATGATCTACAGGGAAAAAAAGTGCTTGCAGTTCATAGACTATCAAAGAAACACACATAATGGATTGTTTTCAAGAAACGTATATAAGTACAAAACTCTAATGTTCATTTCATACATTTTTGCAATAATTAAAATTTTTAATTAAGAATTTTCATTTTTCATTAATTTCAAATTCAAACAAATACCTGCGACTATGTTATTTATTTATCTTTATCATTTATTTAAAGACTGATACAACCTGAATTCCTAATTAAATGACACATTTTGAGTATATAACTCCTAAAGAAGGGACACATCTGTTTAAGGGAAGAAACATCTTCTGAAGTGGGTGTCCCTTAATGGAAGGTACTACTGTAGTTCAGTTTGTAGTTAGTAACAGGCAGCTTAAATACGAGCGAAGCATACCTTATCTTTTTGGGAAATGGCAACAGACTCGAATGAAAAGTAAAACAACGTTTGTAAATGAAAACAACGCAAAATTCGGTTTCTTGAGACTATAAACCTGTCGGGGCTTAATAACATAAATAATTCTATTTAAGATTACAGCACAGCTAAGTTAAAGAAATCTACTAGTATTGTAAAAAATTACAACTCTAATAAAAGAAATCTTTGTCCTTAATAATACAAGTGAGTTTAGAATTTTTGCCATTTAGTGAAGAAGAATAGAAGGGAAGAAGGTTTTAGTGAAAAAGTATTGACATTTAGTGAAGTAGTACTTTAAGAAGTATTGCCATTTAGTGAATATAAATTAATTATAAATTAAAAACCCAGATTTCGTCTAACAACATGCTGGAAAATTTAGATATTGAAACAAGGAATTTGACGTTTCCGTAAAACTGATGAAACAAATAATTAATCCTCATTCATTAATTTATAGTAAGCATTAAGCATAAACTAAATTTAAAATGCCCAACATTGCTTGTATTATTCCAATATTATTTAAATAATTACTTTGCTGTCCTTATAAAAAATGTATTCCGCATTTATAAGAAATAATGGAAGAATAATGCATTAGTACCTAAACAGAAATGTATGCGTTGTTTTTCGTATTCAAATTCGGATTTTCAAAGTAAATATTTTGCTTTTCGCTTTCTTCTGTATATGCAAATCATACATATATATAAATAATCATTGTTTTGAATAGAACAAAATGCATTTTTCCAGGTAGTTCGAAGACCAGAAATATTCAACCAGAAATGACTGTAGTGAAAGTATTAGTAGTAGGTTTCGTTCATATTTTTCTTGATACAAAAAACAATGTCTAACTTTCCGTTTGGTTTGGAATTGCTCCATGCATAGAAATATATTTCCAACCCACAAAGTTAGCTTAAAATATAATACGATTGGATCCTATACTCTTATCTCTTTGTTGTGAAAAGAAAGAAGTATGTTTTTCTTTTCTCCTTCTCGAGCAAGTTTTTTGAAGTTATTTCGTGGCAGAATGCTAAACAGATATCTTTGAATATCGGAACATCTTTCCCAGGTTATTTTATTTTCAATTTTCCTTTCGGTATTTTCATTTGAATTCTTCTTTCAAGCAGGAATCCTATCGATTCTAAGGACTCGTGGTAAGCAAAATCCTTATTTTCGAAGTTTGAGTTTATGCAAGAAAGAGGAAGACCTCCTCCGGATTCTTTTCCTTTTATTATTATTTATTCAGTTGAATTGTTGTAACTTAAGATTACAGAAAGTCTTTGAACTGATAACTTAAAAATTGACTTTTCAGATTAAGAACGTTTTTCCAACTCCCAAGGATATTTTCATAACATCTCCCTTTATACGAAAGGATTTTTGAATAGTAATATTCAGAAGTATCCAAGAATGTAGCGAGCCAAATCAGAACACAAGAGGCTATTTTGTATATCCATTGCTCAATATAGCCTTTCAGAATGAAAAGTTACCCCTATCCATTACGAGTACGAATGTGTAAGCTCGTTTTGCAGTAGACTGAAGGATTTTATTTAATTTTTTCCAATCGACTGTAATTTCAAGTTATCTTTCCTGTCATGCCTTCAGTTTCGCTTATTATTCTATCTAGAAATTTGAGGTTTGTTAATGAGGTAATGAGGGAAGGATAGGATAAAGGCTGATTGACTTGGTATAAAATGTAGCAAAACGTTTTGATTATCTGCATGTTTTTTTTTTTTTTTTTTTTTTTTTTTTTTTTTTTTGTGTGTGTGTGTGTGTGTGTGTGTGTGTGTGTCTGTGAATGTTATGTGGCAGGGTTTTAGCATTGTAAATGTAAATTTGAAACTTCATACCTGATTTCCTAGCAAAACTTCAGCTTAAACTATTTTGCCTGTTTTAAAATTAGAAATTGTTTAAAAATATGAATACATAAATTTTCGCCTTCATTTAATAAATATCATGACTACTTGAAAGCATTAATTAATTAGAGAGACATAATTGACGATTTTGCAAGGTGATAAATATTGCAACTGCTTGAAAGTATAAATTAAAGAGATGGATATTAGAAAGATATAACTGGAGCTTTTGCAAACTGTAATAACTAAACTATATAACTGAAACTATGACGAAATAATAAGTAACGAAAGTATCTATCATAAAGGCCAGGTAAGAAAATCTGTGGATACTTTGCATATAAGACCATAAAAACTTATTCCTCAGCGTAAATAATAGTTTGAGATCTTTTATTTGCCTTAAAAGTGTAAAATTGTAAATTAGAAAACAAGAAAGTTGGGATAAAATCCCTCCAGAACCAATAAATTATCTACATTATAGAACAATTATCAAAGTGGCTCTAAACTCATTTTAAATTACACCGTATGGTAAACAACCCAAAACGCATATTGACGACGAGAGATACAAAATAATGTGTTCGCTTCTTCACTCTAAACTCCTTTTCTCTGGGAAAAAAACTTAAATGAACATGTTCAAACTTAAAATACTTACCCCTTTCCGGGACGCTATCTTTGAAAGTTGGAGGTTTGATAAAAAAAAAAAAGTTAGGCAGTTTAATTAGGCCTAGAGGCGTACACAAGTAAAATTTTGTAAAGATAGCACTTATCGTTGAATTCTGTGGGTGTGCCCAAAGTGGGCACAATGATTGAATAGAGCTTCGAAAAGAGTGCTGAAACGAGCATTGTTGTCAATGAACTGACCGATGAGATGGGAAGAGACAAAGAATACAGACTCTTAGTTGTCCTAGATTATCGGTGATCAAGGTCTGGGCGCATCTAAGGTTCGCCCTTTCATTTCCGGCAAGATTTCAAGGTAAAATTTTAAAACTAATATAGAATAAGGAGATTAGCATACAGTCAAAAAATAACATAGAAATTTCTTTTCAAACAATTCCTTTTATACCCTAAAAACCTCTGGATGATTTCTTTGGGAAATGAGGGTCTTAAAAAACTAAACATGGCTAAAATATATGGACTGGTTTGTGTGGAACTGCCATATACTATAAATAAAAAAGGCTCAGAGTAACCTATAGTAACCTATAAACCCAGTTTCATTCAATTTTTCTGTGCGTACAGAGGGAAATTTTTAGGTGTGTCCAGACCGGAAACACTGTGCCGCAAAGGGTTAAAGAGGTAAATTGCAGTTGGTTTTTCCAGCGACGTCGGAAAATATAATTGCACCAGAACAGAACGATGATATGAAAGGATGTATAGGTCGATTCGGCACTATGACTTGTAACATAGTATCACCATTTGTTTTAATCATGTTTGTTATTCTTTACTATAAATAATTAGAGGGCGCCTGGTGTGAAATAAGTAACTCATCATTTCAAATCGAAGACAATACATTGTTCTCTGGCCTGCGAAGAAGACATTTAACATGAATTCTATATGTTACAATAAAATAGCATACCTTATGAGACTTAGAAAATTTTGCTGCATTCAACATAACATATACGGATAGCGTGTATTTATTGCATTTAAAACACATTTTCATCATATTATCTATTACTGTATATTTTATCTTACTAACTACAGCAGCCTACATACATATAGAAAAACACGATTGTTATCAAAACAATAATTAATTAATTAACATATGTAAGTAACAAATTTCAGTTATCAAAAGAAGCATTAAACAACTACCTGAAATTCTGAAAACGCTCCTTCTTTAACGTTTCCAAGTTCCAAATCTTATAACATTTTGATATGCCTTTTTATTACACTTGAAAATTTCACTGTGATATTTCTTACCTTATTATCGTGGCCTCTATGCAATTCGATCACTTTTTCCAGCTTACACAACTGTCGAGGGAGTTTATTATCCCTTATCAAAACTGCACTTATATTAAAATCAGTGGTTACATTAACAGTTTGACACAATTTGCACTTTTTACCTCGAGAAGATACTCTCTTTTCCATCGTCTTCGAGAATCCTTTAAAATTTCCCCTCGTATATCTCTTAAATAAAATCCTTTTGTCCCTACAATATTTTCTCTGATATCACCGTCCGGTGCGGTGAGTATATTAGCAGATTTTTCAGTTAGGAAATGAGCAGGACTGAAAACGAATAGCTCTGATGTTTCATTATGAATGTAAATGACCTTTGAGTTAAGATTAGATTCTATTTCTGTCAACATGGAAACTGGTCCTCTGAGAGTTACTGGGGAGCGTTACTGAGCCTTACTGAGCGCATCATGGAAACTGGTAAGTTAAGTCAGGTCTGGTGTTCTGAGAATTATGATCCGACTGGAATAAGTATGAGCAATGTACAGAACAGGTACAAAATATTTGAAGGTTGGTGAAATAACAGAAAAAGCTTTTATTAACAGCTGATTTAAGTACATATTGTTTTTATTTAGCGTTGGAAGGATGCTCAGATGTCTTACACAACATTTAATGGAGCATGAAGCCATTCTTCCAGCAGCAAAGTCTCTGATGTCTAAAAATGTAACTTAAGAGGGAATTACAGCATGAAGTTTGGTCTCCGAATATACTCACAAATGTTCAATAATAATCAAATCAGTAGAATGAGTGAGCCAAGCGAGATGTTCTATTTCATCGTCATGTGTTTCGAACCCAGTTTAAACACACCTAGCTGTTAAGTGAAGACTTTGTTATCTCGAAAATAAGATTGTTCTACAGTAAATAGAGTGCGAATACAAAAATGGAGTTGATCCGTCATAATGCTGCAATAGTGATCTACTTTTATTTCCCCATGAAAAAAAAATAATAATAAATGAGTCAAAATTAAACATCGCCTACCTAAACGGAGCTAAGCCATCATAGACAGTTGGCAAGAGGCAAGTAGGTGTAAATACATCTTTGGATTTCTTCAGACATAAACACGTCCGCGTTTTCAGTAAAGCATGTTACTGGAGATACGAGTTAATTTATAAATTATGCATAGCAGCAATTGCTTATGTTTTTGGACCACTAATTCCTTTTAACATCCATCTATGCTTAACAATTAGCTTTGTAATCGTCAGCTAACAATAAATGTGATGATTTTCACATATTGTGCACGATAGCGAGAAAACTCTACTTACACTACCTTTCAGTATAAAATAATGATTAGGACAAATTACAAAATTGCATACATCCTTTGAAATGGTAGTACGCAAGAAAAAATTAATCCAGGGCAACATTTATTAACCTTATTATAAACTTGTCTTAAGTAAAACGTTTAATTCAAAAATCCATCTGCATCGTATATTGCATTATAGATTTGGGGATGACTAAGGTTGCAGCAAATTTGCATACTAATGTCATCACGGTCAATGAAACAGCGACAAAATTTAAATTTATCACTCTTCCTCTCCAAGGTTCATCAGCATTCAGGATTCTTCCTTCATGTAGCAAAACCTTTTCTTTCCCAAAAAAAGCTGGCCACAAATGACGATGGTTTTGTAAAACTCTCTGTAAAACATTGCATCGTGATTTCCATTGTTTTTTATTTAATAATTTGTTATTCGCTAGTTTTAACACATGTCATCTGAAATCCTAATCACTGGTAAAATTTATTCTTTTTTCTGTTCACATCACATCTTGATTCCATGTGCTAAGAAATAATTTCAATCTCGAAGCGTGTTTTCAAACAGCTTTACTCAAGCACTGAATCACCGTTTCCAAACACTGCATTAATTTTGACTCCTTTGATACAGAATAAAAGGAAGTGTCTTTTATTATAGGAAAAGAAGGAATTTTCAGAGATTGGGCATGTGATGAAATTTACGTATTGCTGGCTCCTAAAATATTAACTCAAACCAGCAGTTTTTTTCTGTATGAAAATGTTTGTTTGAAATCTGTATTTCTAGTTCCCATACAGAGGAAATGTTCAGGAAAAAATACTGAATAATTAAAGTGAGTGTAATTTGAACTGCTTTAGATTTCATGCAGAAGTCAAATTCAAATTATTTAATTAAATGCTTACAACATTTACGTGAGAATGGTGCAACACAGATTTTACCACTAGATCCGCGTTCTTCCAAAACGAGTCTGAAAAACGGATTTCTATCTGTTTTGCATTTCTCCAGCAATCGGAAGGAAAGAAGGTCCATAGGGTTTAATTACGTAAATGATTTTACAATAAAGATGCAGGAATAGATAATTATTGTAATTCCTTATTTGAAGAATCTCTCTTCGTTAATGAGTGCAATATAATGAGAGCATGAAATGAAAAGACAGATACCACTGCTTAAAATGCAGAGCTTAAGTTTCACGTCTTTAGCATAAAAGATAATGTTTACAGATCAGATCACATGTTTTCTTGGCGAAGACTTGCGTTAAAAGACAGATTATTTTACTTGAAAATTTTGTAAGCGATTGCACAAAGTTCTTAAAGTTATGACAATACACTTACGCTACTGTTTATTAATGATGTCATCTTGTATGAGAATGATTTCTCAATAAATTTCCATTATGTTCTCTAAAAGACACCTACACTACATTCATAATCTCCACATTTATATACTGAACTAAAAGTTAATAATAAATCACGTAAAATATCCTAATTATTGCTTTTGTTGTTCATCTACCATGCCCTCACCGCAGAAAAAAAATATTTCATACTAATTTAAGGAAAAATATATTATACATGGAAAATGTATTGAATTTATATGCAGTTTTGTTTTACTCTTTTAGAGAATTTTCAGAACATAAGCATTTTATTACCACAGATGTAATCAGCGTAAGTTCATTAAATCAGCATACAGCCAATGAATATGAGAATAATAAAGTTAAGACCCATATCTCTAAATTATTACAGTAGTCATTTATGCATTATTACAGTAGCATTATGCATTATTACAGTCTAAATTATTACAGTAGTTTTATTACAGTAGTCATTTATGCAGCTTGCATTTTTAATTATTTTATCTTTCTCTTGTAAATATTTGAATTTATGTTACAGGCAATACAAGTAGACATTAGATTTCTTTAATTTGCCATCACACACAAGAAAAGCACCAGAAGTAAATTCTCCTTAATTTTAGCAGATGTTTCAGAATTAATTCATTATTTTCATTTTCTTAATTACAAAATTAGAAGACAAAGGCTGATATTTAACCAAAATCAGTAATCTAAATTTAGATTTATTAATTTTGGTAGATTCAATGTTAAGCATAGAAAATTAATTAAGCAATTTTGCTGTGCACATACCACAAATTTGACTTACACTTGAGAAATAAAATCACATAAAAAATTATACACAAATCACATAAAAAAATACACATAAAATATTATTCATTTAAGAAATAAAATCCTATATCTAACCTTTTCATGTTATTTTTAATGTTATTACTGGGAAGAGGAAGTGTACGTGACAGTAAAAGTATGAGGACAGTAAAATTTTATAAATGTATTATACCTATTAAGAAATTGCAAAAGTGATCATCGTGATCATGTCTTTGCACAGAGTTTTTAACCCTTTTTCATGTAATCTGAACAAATTCGATTGCTTCGCACTGATAAGTGTTTTCATTTCATAAAAATATTCTTAAATTAATTAAAAATAATACTTATATTTTTACATCTTTGAAATTCTCCGCTCCTTACACAAATCTCTGATTTACATTAAAAGAAATATTGTTTTTATTTATTTATATATTTTTTCTGCGTTATAATAGAACGGTGTTTGAAAATAACGGTAAAAAATATCCTTATTCAAGAAAGGGAATTTTCTTCCCTAATGTCACAAGCAGCTTTTAAAAATTTACATATTGTAGATGATCACATACCTGATCTAAATACTAAGATGAAAAGGGGGGAAGAGAACTTTTTTATGGAAATGCCAAGTATTCAGATAATTTCAGATTTCTCTTTTAAAGCTTTTAAGAAAATTCATTTTATGTTCTTTAGTGAATGATAAGCTTGTCGTCATACATTACCGAGTAAACCTGACGATCACTTTTCCTACCTTCTCATGAATTTCTTAATGGAGTTGTATTGCTTTTAAGGGAATCAATGTGTTAACGCATTACACGCTGTTTGTGATTTATAATGGTATTATGTAATTTTTTTTTTTTATTCTGAAGATGCCCGCACTTATTAGAGGAAACATGATATTTACAGCTGCTTTAGAATCTCGAAGCGCGATGGAAAGTCATTCAAATATTTATTAGAGTTAAACACTGCGAAATAATCTGATAAGTTATTCCCAGCTGAGTTTGTATGAAATAGATGTTTTTATTAAACTTAAGTACTTTTCATGAAGCGCGCTTTCATGTTTACTAGAAAGAAACATATTGCGTTGTGCTGGAGCTCCATGCTAAAATCTGGTGCCTTTTTATCACTTATTGTTATTAAATTTTTTAGTGTTTTTACATCGCTTCATAACTTCCAAATAAAATGTCAATATTTATTTAGTACTGAAATTTTGCAACTGATTGCACGTACACTTATGTCAATGCGGCCACATGACGCATATTCGTTCTAGCGTTATATTTACCATATTCCCGACTTTTTAATCGTCTGAAATTACAAAAACAAAAACTTTCGGGAAACGACATGTTTTATTACAGTGGTTTTTTATAAATAATTCCTAACTTTACACATATTTCAGGCACATTACAGTTGTTTATATAATTTCATACATAAATACACTTAGTTTCTCTTGGATGATTTTTCTCTTTTTCCTTTCTGATGCCGACATCATAAAACTTGTTCTCTCTCTGCAAGTGATATGGACGTTTTTTTTTTTTTTTTTTTTTTTTTTTTTTTGTAATATGATGTCTAGATTTCATAATGAATACAGGCCTTTATTCTAATGCTTCTGTAGAGATAATTCAGTTGCGAAGATTTTCGTTCTGCAAATGTTGCATATTGTTCTGCAAAAAAAAAAAAAAAAAAAAATAGTAAATACAGTTTAAAATTAATAAAAAAATTAAAAGCAAGCTCAGTTGTATAAAGGTAAGGCGAAGTAAAAAAGCCATATAGAATTGCTATTTTAAAGCGTAAAATAAAGAAACAATTTCGAAGAAGGATCAGGAGTAGATTTTGAGATATCACGCGTTAAGATTTATATTAACAATAGACAACAAATTGCACTGTTGTTTTGAGCAGGAAACTTTAAAAAGCTACTGTTACAACACAAATGCACGCGATAGGGAAAAATTCCTTGCGTTATTTCCCATGCAAAGTCTACCATATGCAAGAAAATATGCAAATAATTAATATTCAGCTAAGTAAGCGTTATATTACGCATTTTTAATAAATATTTACAAATACAATCGAATCAAATTGGAAATATTTCTTCAGGTAGAGAAATGTGAACAAATTTCAGAAGAAAAATGTAATTTGCAGAATAAACTGTCAACTTATTGGGGTTTTCTGACGTAATTATACCTATACGGTTTTAAGCTGTTTAAGCAAAAGGAAACTGTATTGCTTTCAATGAAAATGTTTTTCGAGGTGAAGTTGCTGGCGAACAGCAGCCTGTTTATTTGAGTGACTAGTATGATTTTTACAATATTCGAGATATGGAAAGTGTAATAGGTTGGTTGTGAAAAAAAGACTGACCTGCTAAATCAGGAGTTACAGGATGCTTTCATGAGTTACTAGATGCTAATCTGCGATCTTGCAAGAGTTACTAGATACCAAAGATGTATCTTCCATAAGTTACTAGATATCCATCATCAACAGTTTACATCAGGATATGTTCTAGCAGTGTGTTTTAGATATAGTATAATGAAGTCTGAATATCGCTGAGAAATCACATTTTACTGGAAATGTGGTGGAACTGCACATCAAACGCATTAAAAATGACTAAAGACAGCTTTATCCAAAGTTACGTTTTCAATGAAAGAAACCATTTCGAGTTGATCGTGAAAGATTTGAAGGTTAATAATGAGCACTAGAAGGTTTCCGACAGTAGGAAAAGAGACGAAAACAAACATGTTCATTGAGACTGATTAGATCTGTTTACCTGTTCCTAAGAGTTAGTAAACAGAATTGCGCAAGAGTACGAGAAAAAGTTTCTGTATTCTAAGATAGAAGAACAACTGTAAGGATGTATGGCTGAGATTCTTAATCTCACTTAGAATGAAAAAACATTTTTCACAAACATAATTAGGAGTGGAATTCTTTTATGACAAATGAAAGGTAAAATTTACAGTTATATGGTAATACAGTAGAGTCCTGCAAATTCAACATAATGTGGACTGAGACACTGTCGAGTTTCCGAAAAGTGTTACCGAATAGGGGCCAGTTTCTAAGAACACTTACTCTTTAACTGTAAATTACTCTAGACACTTGTAGCACAATATTGGAGAAAGGAAAGTATAGCATACAATTAAATTAATGTTGATTAATTTTTTATATCAAGTTCTAGCGCAATAGGAGTCATAAAAAGAATAAATACCCTAAGATAATTGCGTAAAAAACTTACATACAAAAATGAAGAAAAACTATTAGTAGTTCTTCGTACAAAAATATCGTGTGAGCAGATTGTCTCTCGCATGCATTCCGTCGTCGTGCAGCTTCACTCGTAGGCCGCGGAGGAACAAAATGTCCATACTAGATACACCTTGCACCTTCACTGTACCGGAGCATTCCTTCAGAGGCCTTCGATCCTTCAACTATGGGTCATCATTTTAGCTTTTCCGTTGTCTTCAGTGTCTTCGTTTTTTGATTCGTCTTCATTTTTATCCATTTTTTATTTTTGTCTTTTAGCAGTGCAACTATTTCTATATATCCTAACATTTCAAAACTTTTATTAAGTCAAATGTTTCACAATTTTCTGGCTCTTCTCTGCTTTCGTGAAAGATCCCGCAACATTCTCCAAGAACGAACGAGACTTATCCATCCAATCTGTTTATTTCGTTCAGTTTCTCGATAATATCACACCTTTTCTCAATGGTTAGGCAAAAGTTGATAGAAGTTTACGCCTGTAGTTTTTCTTAGTGCGTCCAAAACGCCCTGGCCCATCGGCTAACACATCGGTTACGTTAGGAGGGAGAAACATGGCTCTTATATTTTTGTCTCGTAAATGTTCTGCATTAGGATGGGAAGAGGCATTGTCTAGAATGCGAATCGCTTTCCTTGGTATATATATATATATTTTTTTTTATTTTAAAAACCCAACGATGGACAAACTGCTTTTGAAACCAATCACTAAATATTGCTCCATTCATTCATGCGAAAAGAACACTCAAATATTTGAATACAACAAAAAAAAAACATACGCATAAATCATACTTATATGCACTGTATGTTTGGTTTATTTAATTGTGGTAAAGCACACTAGGGCTATCTGCCTGAGGGATGCCTTCGTGGAGGACTTTCTAAGGAAAACCGGCTCGTATACACGTTATACATGGGGAAAACCACGAAAATGACCATGCAGCCAGCCAGTTCGCGGAATTCGAAGCTCGGACCGAACTACCAGTGTTCAGCGACTTTACCGCTCTGCAGTTGGTGGGCCATATGCACTGTATGTAATATTTGCAGTTTGGTCTAGGCATAGCTTCTTGCTATATGTAATAACTTACTCAATATTCCATACACGGCATCGGTGGATATTGATATGTTATGATACCAAATAAAGACACTTTCCTTTATGTAAAGCTATTTATGAATCAAAGACTATGTACAAGTATTATATACAGACTACAGGATATCTGGTTTATACCACTCTCATCAAACTCTCAACTTTTTCTAGTGAAAACTTTTAATTAGCTACACATACGGGCGACGCAACTCCCTCTATTTCTTTTTTCTACATCACTCCCCACCTTTACTATTTTAAGAGTACACCAACTTACTTACATAACAACATTAACATTAATTAATAATGAATTAATACTAAATAGTACGATATATATGAATGAATAATATAAAAGAATAATCTATTCTAGTATGTCTCAAAACTACAAATGAACAAAATAATTAATAATATAATAATAAAACCTCAATAATATCAAATGTTCTAAATTAAATCTCGAAAGGATATAACATCTGGATCGATCTTGAATTGTCCTTTGGGCGTTAGAACGAGGCACGCTTGAACATGTCCATCTCTTCCTATAATCACGTTTTCATTTACACCCATGTCCCAAAATAGTTTGCATTATTTTGGTCTTTCTACCAACACAACGTCTCCAGTCTTAAGGTTCCGCTCAGTTTTAGGATTAGCAAAGTCATGCGCATTTCTAAGATGGAGTAAATATTGCTCTTTCCACTTGATCCATGTTAATTTTAAGAGCTTAGATTGGTAAAGCTTCCTCCTAGTTAAAGTCTCTTTGTCGGACACCTTGTTAAAAATTTCCAAAAATGCTCGGAAAAGTGAATTGTATCACGTCCGGGCAATAAAAACTGTGAAGGTGTGGGTGGGCGAGGTTTACCCAGCTCGTTGCTCTCGTATGTTAAAGGTCTATTATTTAATATACACTCGAGTCCAGTTAATTTTATAGAGAGCTCTTTGAAAGTCAGTAATGCTCTCCCTAAAACTTTCTTCAAAGGTTCCTTGATGCTTCTCATCAGACGCTCCCAGAACACTCCCCACCATGGGGAACGCTCAGGTGTGAATTTCCATGTTATCTCTTTGGATGTCAAGAAATCTCTTACACTTGGCTCTGCCCTGATTCTTTTAAATCCTTTAATTATTTCGTATGTGCTGCGGAAATTCTTGGCATTATCTGAATAAATCACTTTGCAGCTCCCTCTTCTTGCTAAAAAACGTTGTAATGAAAAAATGAAACTTTTTGCTGACATATCTGAAACCACTTCAATGTGTACAGCACGAGTAGCGGCGCATGTAAATAAGACTACGTACACCTTTTTGTGGATATCCTCTTTTTCTTTAATAGTAACCGCTCCCGTTAAGTCGATGCCTACAACTGTGAAAGGATTACTTTTAACTACACGATTTCTTGGTAACAGCCCGTTAATTGTTTGGCGAGCTTCACTGCGAACGTTTTATACACCAGGCAAGCGTTAATAACATTCTTTACTTTAGGTATCCAAAATTTATTCCTGACTTTGGACAATGTTGCTATGACTCCTGAATGGAATACTTTTATGTGTTCACTAAATATCACTAGTTAGGTGAACTTCGTTTTCGGCAGAATAATGGGATGCTTTATGTCACCTATTAATTTTGTTTGTTCTAAACGACCTCCGACACGCAAAATACCTCTACTGTCCAGATAAGGTGCTAAACTGTAAAGCTTCTAATCTGGTGTTATTAGCTTATTCCTCTCTTGTTGTGGAATATCCGAAAAATAATCCTCTGTACTCGTTTTATCCTGTACTCCTCAGCTTCTTGGATCTCCATTACAGTAAGAGGACCTTCATCACAGACACGTTTTCTTAGCTTGGCGACAAACCGCTTTACCCAAGCTGTAACTCTCAACAATTTTTCCAGACTGCTGAATTTGGTAATGTTTAACGCAGTTTCTCCTTCTGGAACTGTCACCTGAACATATGTGCTTAAACGTTCCAAATTTTGAGTATCAGTTTCTACTTTAAACTTCTGCTCAGACCATTCATCTTCAGAAATTTTCAACCATGATGGACCATGCCACCAATTATTTATTATCTTTCACCAATGCATTTGCTGTTTCACCACGAGTTAACTTATCTGCTAGGTTTTCCGACCCTGGACAATATTTCCACTTATCAGGCGAAGGACAGTCTTGTATTTCTGCAACTGTATTCGACACGAACTGCTTCTACTCACGCGCTGAACCTTTTATCCACCACAAGCAAATTTCTGAGTCCGTCCACAGAACTAATATATTTACCAAATCCTGAAACATTTTCAATAAATATTTTCCTAACCTAGCTGCAACTACAGCCCCCATCAATTCCGACCTAGGGAGAGACAACCTTTTTAACAGAGCTATCCTACTCTTCGACATTGTAAACGACATACATACCTCTCCTCTCTTATTCTTATATCTAAAATATGCCACCGCTCCATATGCCACTACTGACGCAACACTGAAAATATGAATTTCAACCGAATTACTTTTACTTAGAACTTCTGTAAAGTAGTACCTCTCTATTTTGAACGCGTTTGATTCCTCAATTTCAGCGCACCACTTTATCATTTGCACCGTAACTACTTTGGCAACTCTGAATCCCACTCCAAACCTCTCTACCACATTTCCTGCATCAATCTCTTAATTCGCACCACAAATGGAGAAATAAATCCGACTGGGTCACTTTCTACTTACTATCTCTCTCAAACCTACTTTCTTCACACAACTCTTTCTGAAGCCGCAAGTCATACAGCTCTTTAGAATTAGTGTTTAGCTTCCTCAAATTAAAACTCGCGTCTCTCAAAATAGATACCGCCTCTAATGAAAGACTGAAAGCTGACTCTACACTTTCTCCTCCATAACACAAATCAGTGAGATATTTAACATCTCGACACAGTTTTTGTTTCTTTCCGTGTATTTCTTTAAATGATATTTGATTGTTGCACTCAATAAAAACGGTGAACAATTACATCCAAATAATACTCTGTTCATTTGCATAATTTTAAAGTCCTCACTGTCATTATCAGGATACCAGAGAAAATTTAAATATTGCTTATCTTCCCTTGCTATCCCAATCATCAAAAACGCCTTTTCTATGTCACCTCAGAATCCAATTTTAAATTTTCGAAAAGCAAGAATGATATCCAAAATATCCGGATTTAGGTTTGGGCACTTTTCTAAACAGTCGTTTAACGATAGCTTTTCTCTTTCGCAACTGCTGCAATTAAATACCATTCGAACTTGAGTGCCTTGTCTTTACGGACCACTGCTCGGAATGACATAAAGTATACCTCTCTCGTATCCTCGCACTCTTGAATAATGTTGTTTTGTGTCTGAAATTTAATTATTTCCATAAACTGCTCCCTCACAAAGCTGTTACATTTTAACTCTCGCCGCACCTTTTCGAACTGCCTTTTCGCTAATCCAAAATTATTTTTCAAATGCTCTGGACTCCTATTCCCCAACAAGCGAGCCTCATACCTCCTGTTCCGTCTTTTTGGTTGATAGGTGGCGCTCTTGATGCGCGCCGATGAAAAATATATCACTTGACGCTTGAACATGAACAATGACGCATGTCATATTTATTTGATGCTTGATTATGTTTCATGGCCGCTATAGGCGGAAGTAATATAAGTAATATAAGTTTATCGTTAATAAATGTTATTTCTATGTTCTAAGAAATCTTGAAGTTTTGCTTTGAAATTCTAATGCTCTCCCAACCTTGACTCCTGAAACGAAACGATCTTTGAATTTATGACTCATGAAGAGAGACACCATACACCTCCCGTCTACATATTTCAAATACTCTTCAAATTGTTTAATTATTCGCTTATCAGCAGAGCTTCTTTCCGACGCGCACTCAGAAATTCCCAGACTTTCAATCTCCCAAAGCTGACGAATCTGTTCCGATATTTTTAATTCCTCTTCCGAATCGATGTGTATCGGTGGAGTCTGACCCTGCACTTAGCTTCTTACTCTCTCCCCTTACTCTACCACTCAACGTCCAACCGAATATGTTGTCGTGCAATACTAAATAGTCCATTATACGATGTATTTTCCCCTTTAAATGCATTTCATATAATCATTCCCAATTAAAATCTGTACCTCTGCCACTTCACTTTCGCAGCTCTCAGATAAGTCAAATCCTTCTTGGCGAAGCTTGTGTATAATTTCTGCAGATCGCCTGCGTAATGCATTGGAACATATGGTTTTTACTTCGAGTGTTTCGATGATTAGAGTGAACCTGGTCTTATTTTTTAAAGAACGTCTTTTCTTTTTAAACTATCGTACTGGCGTATTCGAAGATGCAAGTGTATGAATTCTTAATCTTTCGTCACCAATAGTTGGTAAACTTGCTTTCCTAGAAATAGACTGACAAACATAAGATCTTTCGGAAGCAGAGTCACATAACAACCTAACATTAAATGTGAAATTATTTCCTACCAGTTGGCCTTTCAATGTTTGATAATAAATCACGCCATTAGGAATTTGTTTGCTCAATGTTTCGAGGAATAGTGAACTAACATTTGTCTCCTTTGCTGCGCTCGCAGTATTTTTATGGATTTATATTCTTGCCCATTTGCATAACACAGGCTCTATAAATGCGACTTAAATTTGCAAATATTGCATTTAACAAACTTCGCCTTACAAAATGTTTTTGTGACCTTTTTTTTAAACAGCGCTTAATTTGAACGTATAACGCTTTGTGTTTCTCTGAAATACTCAAGTCGCATTCTTTTGAGAGGTGCGATTTAAGACAAAAGTCGCACATATAATTTTCGACTGATGTATTAAGCGTCGCCAGTGATACCATTTTTTTTAATTGGAGCAACGCTCTTACGATAGTTGTCAGTATTTCTTTCACTTGATTTCGAAAGTGTTTGTTGATTAAGACCCAGAGCTAATGACTTCGCGTGCTTCTACTTCTCTCTTTAGAAACAACAATAAATCTGACACTGTTGACTCTGTGCCGACCTTTTGCTACCTACTAAAATGCAACACTAAATCTTTCAGTATACACTTATATAAAATAGGAAGTAATATATTACCATAATAATTAAAATTAATATCTAAAATCTCTAAACTTTTTGTTTGAACCGTTATTTCAACATATAGTTTTCTTAAACTGGACACATCACTTGAACGACGTACTGGCTCCAAAGCTAGGTGAACGTTCATATGCGTGCTAACTAGCATTTCTTTTTTCCCAAATCTGTCAGTTAAGATTTCGATGGCCTTTATATAGTTTTCTCCTATTAATGGCAATCCGCTTATAGCTTTTGCAGCTGAACCGGTGAGTAAAGATCTTACATAGTTAAACTTCTCAACATCTTGAAGCGTATTGGTTTCGTGAATGAATGGCAGCTTTATACTGAGCCCAAAATTCAGTAAATTTACATAATTCCCCGCTGAAAGCTTCTAAGGTAATGCGAGGTAATTTAAGATTATAATTAGTTTTGATTTCCGAAACTTGTGAAGTTGTTTCGGTTTTACCCACATTTTGAATATATCTATTGACTTTGGATTTACATCTAATGATGGATTCGCTGTATTCTAAACAATGTTTCTGTTTCTAATTCTTGGCCAGTGCTTTGAGCATTAATAACTTCATTATATTTTAACAAGCTAGTTTCTCTCTCGATTAACACTGAAAGCGATTCCTGCAACACTTCTAGGTTCGGATTCTCGTTTTGCAATTCCTCTTCCAATTTCCTTATTAATTTTGTTACACTGGTACGAACCGAACCTCTAATTTTTCTATTCCTCTCGATAGTTCCTTCAGAACTCATTTTCAAAGATAAATTGCATGCAGATAAAAATGAAATGACTCACCTTCCTGGCCGATGCACCAAAACCTTGTAATAACTTACTCGGTATTCCATACGCGGCATCGGTGTATCTTGATATGTTATGATACCAAATAAAGACACTTTCCTTTAACTAAAGCTATTTATCAATCAAAGACTATGTACCAGTATTATATACAGACTACAGGATATCTGGTTTATACTACTCTCAACCACTCTCATCAAACTCTCAACTCTCTCTAGTGAAAACTTTTAATTAGCTACACATATGGGCGGCGCAGAGCCTTCTATCTCTTTTTTCTACACAGCTTAAGAAAGTTCCTAAAACGTTATCGAGTTATACGGAATATGAAGGTATCGGAATTCGAGTGTGCGGAAGTCTATTAGCAACATCCCTCCCTCTAAAATGAAATGACGTGACAAACTGCAATCTGTTACTTTAGAATAGAAACTTCAAGGTTATTTTCCGCCGCTCGATTTCCTCGTAGCTATAGACACAACAACAGAAAAAAAAGAAAGATTTATTGTATATTGATTAGTTAAATCTTTTCATTATTGATCCAGTGTTAAGGTCTCTACGCAGCATTAGTTTGCATTAGTTTACTGTGGAAAAAAAATCGAAAATATTTCAGATTTTATATTACGCACAAAGGGATATTATTTTCACGGGGATTCAAAACGGGATTTGAAAAGTTATAGAGGCATTCAGGGTCATTCAAAACAAAATACAGTTAGACATAACGTTTTTTGCGTTGCTACGCTACAATCATATCGGTAAGAAATGGAAAGAAACCCTTCGGATAAGGTATCTTGCTAGAAGATGCACGCCATATTAATGTTAATGGAACGATTTGAAATTGTTGGGTTTATTAATACAAAATTCGTTAAAGTTTTACAAAATATGAAATAGATAATAAAACAAGTTCTAAATTCCAAACTTGGGCTTCCAGATGCCCGTATTCGAGTAGAGGACTTCATTATTCAAAATTTGATGTCTCTAGGTATCGCTTTCACAGTGAAAGAAACATACATACATTCATGCAGAGATTCTTCATTATTTAATTTCTTTAAATATAAGGCACGGCTTTAATATATGTGGCAACAACAAGTAATTCAGACTTTTACAGTGAGCTAATGCAAAATGCCAAAACTAAATTTAGAGCCCTTCTGGCTTACGCCCTTTGGGATAAAAACGTCGTGCTACTTAATATTTTCCACACTTTTCCGTTTAACAAGTTTTGCTTCATGAAAAGCGAGAGAATGAAAGCTGATTTGAACTATACAGTCTCGAATCAGGTGGAGAAAACATATGCTATGCAGAAATGACGGCCCGAGTTATGATCGCACATGCGGGGGGGATTCGGCTGGAAACGGCTTCGAATTGCCTATTTTAAAGTAACATGTTATAGTTGAAGCTACATTCTATGGGATTGTTATCAACATTGTTACAGAAATTGTCTTTAAAGTTATACGACTTCCTGTGGCAAGCACATTAAAAATGGAAAGTGTTTTTATAATCGGTTTCAATTACAGAAATTTTTATCAGCAGCCTCATTGCAATTTTGTCCTGAATCTCATAATGAGCATGAGAATCAATTTCTTTATGAAATTCTTAATGAAAAATAACCTGTGAATTCCTTTGTTCAAATTGAAGAATTAGATGAAACATATGAGTTATGTTTTCGTCAACGATGTAATACTGAAGTCTCAAGCACTCACATGAATTCTGCTGCTTTCTCTATCAGATTACAACTTGATAAATTCAGTTATAAGTGATTATATTCTCATTTTTAATCAAACCAAATTTTTTAGAAAAACATTTCACATTAATAAATAAACGTCTAATTACATTTATGTTTCCCTGTTTCTAACTACTGGCTTTAAAAAAAACGTAAAAAATGTTAGATGTTAAAAATAGTTGTACTCAAAGTTTAATTGGCGCAGTAGATAATAGGTTAAAACTGTATATACAGAAAGAAAATTGGTATGTTAAATAAAGGGAATCCTAGATTGTCATTTTACAGTGTTTGACTGAAAACGTAAACCATCAGAGCACGAATTTTCCGTATGTTCCAGATATATAAATTAGTTCCATATTTTAGAGTAATATTTTCTTTTTCTGTTTTCAAAAGCGGAAAGTACCTTCTTTCCCATAATGGAAGTTAGTCATATATCAAATCTAACCCGCCCATGTGCAGCTGCTACTTTTGTCTCAATTTGGAAGCAATATTCGTAAAGACTGTTTTCTGCTTTGTATTTTGTCAATTGAAGGATAATATTTTCAATCACGATCCGTGGCATGTATTTATTTTTACCTATTAATGATTGTACATAAATCTTCAAAGTGTGAGCAATTTTAGTGTAGGAGGGAAGGCTTTCGATATTATTCAAAATATTCCTTTAATAGTTAATCTTTCATTTCGTTAATACAAATGAATTTTCATGCTAGGTTAATGATTACGAAAAAAATGCTTTCGTTTTAAATATTTTTTCATACTTTATTAACCGTTCGAAAGAAGATTTTTATTGTCTTCAGGTCACGAATCTGGTGTCTTAACCAAATAAAAGGTTTGTTTCTGTGCTGCAAGCGCAGCTCGCGAAAACCCTATTTATACGTACATATGCATACTTCTGTTCAAGGTGCGATAGCTTCCTAGTAGGTTTTCTAACATTTCTACCATTAAGTTTTGAATGGCTCATTTTAAACGTAAATCTTTAGAATTTACTCGTTTAATTTCAGGAAAAGTAATTCTTAAACTCGTAGGTCTGCCTATCGTAGCTTTTTAACGTTGAATATTTTCAGGTCTGAAACTGAGAAATCAGTTCTGTACTAAATTGCAATTCTTTTTAATAGCATTTTAATAGCATAATATATATATATATACATGTACATATGTGTGTGTGTATGTGTATGTATGTATGTACGGGTGAGAGATATATATGTATAAAGCATCTGAAAGCAAATTTCTAATTTTAATTTGCAATAGCCCCTTATATTCTTCATTTAAATTTCAGTACTTTCCCTATCTGTCTTAAAAATAGTAACTGCTTATAATAAGTATATCATTCTAAACTGCGTCATTTCAAATTAATCTTACTGTATGAGCTTACATAATGCTGCAGTACAGATATATTTTAGACTATTAGCGAAGATAGTTCCTATTGAAGTCATTACATTTTTAATAACCAAAGTTTTTGATAATTTCTCAGACTTTCTTTTGAATGCGTTGCATTTTCCTTGCGTGCTTTCAGCTAACCCATAGCGGTTCAATTCTCGGTTAAACGCTAAACAGCATGATGAAATTTAGGTGCAGATTGTGTTCATGATGATGTGTGATTCAGAATATGCATCTTTTTGTCCAGAAATAAATTGTGTTGTATCTATGTTCTTTTTGTCTGCAATTGTTATCCTTTTGCTATATAATTTCGCATTCTATATGCCAACAATTTCTATAACCATCGGCAATGATTAATATTATTTGTGTATTTTCTTCCATGCCTAAAGTATTTCATATTTTACATATTTTAGCGTATTTAAGAATACAGCATATTTAAAACTCGTTTTATTATTCTTTTCATTTATATTTGTTTTACATCTATATTTTTTAAATATCCAGAATTAAAATATTTTGTTTTATATTCGGTTTACATTTAAAGTTATTCCCGCTAATTTTTATAATTTAGTTCATATTATAATTCATGAAAGTGTTATTATTTTTAGAACAATTAGAGTTTGATAGTTTAATATCTAAAAAAATAACTCAGTCTTTAAACTCTAAAGGCAAGGCTGAAGGGAATGAATAAAAATCTTAAAAAAAAAAAAAAAAAAAAAAAGAAAATGAAATTTGCTACATATTTCGTAATATTTATTAAAGGGTGTGGAGACAAGGTGTAGCATAACACAGTAGGATTATTAAAGTCATTAAGTGTAACTTAGATTAATTTAGATATTATAAACTTAGATTAAGTTAAATAGTTTACTCAGTTTATGAATATGCATTTGTAAGACTTTGGGCTAAAATTATTTAGAAACTACTAATCTTCAAAATTTCTGATAGACAGTCTCGCGCACTGGAGATAATTGTGTTTCCCCGTACAGTGTTGTCACTGGTCGCTTTGAAATCGCTGAGATTTTAATCAATAATTCGTTTAAGTTTTATAAAATATGAAACAGATAGTAGAATGAATTCGAAATTTAAATTTCGGATTTCCATGTGCCCATCTTCGGGTGGAGTCAAAATTTGATGACTCTAGGTACCGTTGTTTTTTCACAGTGAGAGAAACGTACATACATCCATGCATATTCTTCATTATTTAATTTCTTTAAACATAATACAGGGAGATAATATTTGGCGGCAACAATTTGAAAAGTAGTTTAGCGCTTTTAGTGATTCGACGCGAAATGACGTTTCGAGAGTATTAGCCCTACTCGACTAAACCCTTCGGGCTCAAAAATGCCTAAATATTCCGAGCATAAAGTCCTGCTTTAAAATTGGAGTGTCATTTTAGGAAGTTTGGCTCAAAAAATTTATTGCAACCTTGTTATGTTCCAAATAGACATATATGCGTACACAGAACTTTAAACGAAGGAATACACAAAGAAAAATAATCACCACAGAAGGTCACACAGGACTACTCATTGTATTCCACAAGAGTCTTATTCATGCTATACTTAATGGCACCTCTAGTTACTATATCGAACAAAAAAAGGGATTTATTGACTCAAAAATCAGACATAAACCAGAGCCAAAGCAAGTAATACCTTGCTACGATAATGTGCAAGATGATTTATTACTTCAACAGATGTGCAAGATGATTTATTACTTCTTTATTCTTCGACAGATGTATTTATTACTTCAACTCTCACAAGAAGTAAATGCCAATTCCCGCCAGAACTACAGCGTAGACATTATAATGAAGGAAATTTTTTTGAATCCATCGCAATTTCATTACCACACGAAAAATTTATGTCTATTTTATTCATTTTCCTTATTCTAAAACGGTTTGGCTATTCGCACATCATTGACCGAAATTGTACAAAGCGTACATTTAAAAAAGCATTTTCCGTAATTAGCTCCGAATCCTGAGTGAACTATGAAACTATTTAATTAATTAGGAGCCCCAAGAATGTAAGTAAATTTTCTAACTTTTTTATGAACACTCACAAGAAAAATTCACATCATATTAAGTCCAAAGATTATTATCAGTTCTTATTTTTGTGCGTTCTGTTCACCCTTTAACACACATTTTGATTTAGGTGCTTGTGTAAATGTTCTCTGTAACGGTCTCTTAGATGGTGATTCTGATAACGTTCTTCTTGAAGGTGGTAAACGTCACTGTCTCCATCCAGCTGTGGCAATAACCAGCTTTCTAGTGTGTCCAAGTAAAGCTCACAGTGACGTCTCTTCTTATTATTAAAGACATCTCTTCTTATTATTAAGGCTGTGCAGACTGAGCTTTTGGAAAATATATGAAAACGAATAAGGTAGCAATAGCCATGTATATTAACTTCTTTCTTTTAAGTGTGAAAGTTATTTCACATACAGGGGTACTTCAGTTTACGAGAGTAATCTGTTCCAGATCCTTGGATTTATATTAAATTGGACGTATACCAAACGAACTTTTCCTGTAAGATATAATATCAAAATAATTAATTCGTTCTTTTAAAAAATTCCGTCGTTGTTATTATAAACTGATTGATACGAAAATAAAAATACAGGGTAAAACTCTTCATCGTTTATAAATTAAAATTTATTCAATTTCTTTATTTCTCTTTTGCTTCTTTTCTTCTGTAAGGTTCCTACTTTCTCCCGATTGGGAATCACCAGGTTTGACCTTTACCATAAATGTGTACAAAGAATCTTGCTTCTGCATTTTCCTTGGAATATTTCACAAATGTGACATTGTTTGGTTATAGTAAGAAACATAATTTTTTCTCTGTTTAGCATCAAATAATCTGCTCATACTTTAAAAAAAAATAAGGGCCTTTTCAACCTCCTCCTCATCTGACATCGAAGCCATCTTAGTTTTGTGTTCCTCATTTTCAAGTCCCTGCAAATTCTTAGCAGTCAACTCTTGTGTCCTTCCACGAAATTTTCTACATCATTAGCCCTCACATTGAAGCCCGTGGAATCCTTAAATGGGATAACATCCTTAAATATATTGCAAAAGCCGAAAGTTCTTTTCAGTCACTGTGTCTGACCATGAACTCCTTCCTCTAAGCTGAGTTCGCTTAGGAAACTCGCTATCATATTTTATTAGTAAAGATTATATAATTAAGGTTATACTAGTAAATGGATCTTTCCCAAACTCTGTTAGGATGATTCAGCGTTAGAGGTCACATCAAAGAATTTTTAAAATACTACGTTACTGTAGAATTCGCTAAAATTCCTGCTAACCCGTATTTTCAGGGCGTGGATGACAAGAGTTGCGTTGATTTGAGGAGATTAAGGAGGCATCGACGTCTGTCGTACATTTGCTATTTCGGTTTTGATGAAAACTGAGATAGCTTTGTCTTGAAAGTGGTAAACGATGCCAGTGCATGATGGATTCGTCACTCATTATCGTCATGATGACACATTTGATATTTGTCTAGAAAGTATCGAGTTATATTTCAAACAAATATCGTGTACCTCATAAAATGCACTCGTCTAAACATTACATTTATCAATTCGGCTTATTTCAAAGTACACATATGCTGAGTCACACCTGTCTATTAATTTCTACAAGCATTATTTTTCTTAGGAATATTGCGTATAAAGATTAATATCTTATAAAATAAATTCAGCGGATATATATACAGATTCTGCTACCCGGGTCACATGTCAGAATCACGGAGAACGATTTTTGTCCAATCCGTCAACTTTCCATGCTCCACAAAAGGCGCACATAACAGTCATACACATCCAAATATAGTAGATTAGCAGTGAGTTCCTATCAGAAACCCTCCTCTTTAATCACTGGCGGTAATAAAATATGGAGTGCCCTCTTCATATTAGATACTAAAGCTCTTCTCGAATCAACATTTTACGACTAGCATCCATCAAGCTGGGAAAGAAATAATAGGAGAGAAGAATATTTCTTATGACTGGGAATCAAATATTCAGGTCGACATCAAAGGCGGAAGACGCCTCGTTCTTAAAAATTCCAAGCTATAAAAATGAACGTCGTTCTTAATCATGTTAATATTTTATGCGGTTTTATTACAGTTTCACACGTCAAAAGGCCGTGTCCAGTCATTTTTAATGTCACCTACTCAAACGAAGGGGATGGTTGGAAATTCTCTCCGGATGAATTCCTGCTAAAAAACTTTTATGTAGGTTTTGGAAATAGCGAGAATGTTTTTATTTGAGACAATCTTTTAGCTTTAATGCTTAACTGTACAAAATGATGGTTTTGAAGTGCTATTCACTTTGGAGAATAGCTAGTACTTGTTGCATTACATTTCTATGATATATGTTTCTTTTCCGAACTTATTGAACTATTGAACCGTTAATGTAATAGCTTGTGATTAGTTCTTGCATTTTATATAAATATTAGTATAAATTATTGAAGTTTTTTTTTAATAACATTTGCTAAATTACAAATTTGGAGTTAATTTATATTTATCGAAATAATAATCATACGTTTTGAAGCGTATTATGGGAAACAAATATGATTTTAATTTTGAAACACAGGAACTCATAGGCAGGAAGTGTATTTCCTATAATATGAGTTAAACGTTTCTATTGCATTAATGATGCCTACAATAATATTATTATATTTTCGCACCATCATTTGCATGAAGAAATTTTATGAAATATATTTGTATTTCAATAAAAATGCATTACATTATAAGGCATTTTCTCTCTCCTTCCAGCTTGCCTTCGTAGTGTAACGGTAACACACTTGGCGCGTATTTCGAGAGGTTGACAATTGAGTAGTGGCGAGGTCAATGCACATTTCTCACGTCTCCTGCTTCAAAATAACTTAGTGACTCTACAATATCTATATAAGTAAAACTGATGTTTCCAGTTGCGGTACCCAAATTTTTTTTTTCGGAATTCGATCGAAACAGGTAAAATTCATGAAATAGTTATTTTCGATAAGTATATCTATCTGTCTCATTACTTGCATGCTTCCTGATATTTACACATTTTACGTTGTGTATTTCTTTCGATTTTGTTAACTTTGTGTCATATACATTTTGAATATAATATGTATCAATTTTAATTACGCAAAAAAAAATTTTGACTAATGATATAATATAAAGACATTGCATCCTTATAAGTTTCAGTATTAGGAATACCACTTAATGGGATTTGCAACAACAACACAACTCTATAAAGAAGAAATATGGAAATAAAAATAACATCTTAATGGCCAAGGGACAGAAAGACAAGATTTTTGGTGCACCAAATTAAAAGCTCACCTTTTGGTCTCTCTGTGCAGAGATACCGAAGATGGTGCATCAACTGAATTTATTCGGTATGCTACTAAGAGTTTCAAATGTAAACAAACTCGCATCACTTTAGATTTAGCTCCACGTATGACTGTGGATTAAAACTGCCTTTAAACTGATGATAATTATACAACTATTGCAAGCAGATTAACTAAAATCATAAAATCCCTAACCAGAACATAAGAACAACATAATTTAATCATATTCAAAGCAAAAAATGCACAATTTACAGATATATAAGAATAAAAGAACAGAGCTCACAGAGCCAGGTAAGAGGGTGGCTATATGTATATACGAGTATGTTACCGTGAAAGACCGAAATTGGAGAATGTCGACTTTCAGCGGAGAATGTCAACATTCACCAAATACGTCGGTGAAAGTTCGAATATTGCATTACATTCTTGTACATTCGGACCCTCACCGGTGTATGCCGACAATTACTGATATGCTCTGGTGTAGGTCGAAAAGAAAGGAGCATACATACACACTGTCATTGCAAAAGAAAGTGGTCCACAAATAAATGTAGTTCTAAAAGCAAGAGCCTCTTGTGCAATTCAAAGTGTCATAATAGTTTAAGATGTTGCAATAAATAAGATTTGAATCACATAATTTACTAAGTTTTTAACTTCTATTATTTTCCTTTCTCATTTTGAATGTACTGTGTGTTTTAAGTTCTTATATTCTTATTTTAAGTTTCAAGTGCGTTTTTTCGCGACTGAATTACGGAGAAGAAAATAAAATATTCTTATATGTTCAACATTCACCATGGTGAATGCCAACGTTTACCGGTGTAAGTCAGAAATAAGAGTGTTTGGAAAATATTTCGGACATACACCAAGCGACTTTGTGAATGTTAACATTCACCGGTGAAAGTCGACATTCTCCAAATTTCGGTGTTTCACCGTAACATATGATATAATATACGTAAGTACGTTTCATGCCCCCGATTGCAGTAAAAAACGCAGGTACCTAACTAGACGTTGTTACAGTCCCAATTGAAAATTTTCAATGTTCTACGACTGAGTGGTTTTAAGTTACGCGAGATAGAGTAATAGGAAACGTATGTACGTAAAAGTCGTCATAAAAAATTCTCTCCAAATCCATTTAAAATCTATTTTGCAATCCATTTTGGAAAGAAGAGCTTTTTATTTCGTATATATGCATGTGTTGGAATCGGTTCGCAAGCGGTCGAAGTGGATATTTTCGTTAAAATAAAATACCAGAAATTTTTCGCGATTTCCATACTTCATTTATTTTGTATAATGAAATGAAAATGCAAGTCATAATTTACTTGTATTTGCAATTAGTTTTATCAAGAGAAAAAATGCATTTGGTTACATAAATTTAATTGCGATAGAAACAAATACTCTGTAAATTGCGGAAGAATAAACATGATTTGGAAATACTGATTATACGGATAGCAAAATACGCCAGATCTATTTATTAAGAAAAGTATGCCTTCTTTTATAACATTTTAAATGAAATTTACCCGTATTTACTTTACGCATAAAGAAAACACAAAATCTCAAGTGCAACCAGCCCGGTTGAAAGGATTTGGCGATTTTACAGTTCCATCATTAGACTGAACAATACTGGCTTATGATTATATCACCTTCGAGCACTGTTACTCTTCCACGCATCCTTGTTTTCCTGATGTAATTCCCATGAGCAGTTTTGTTTTACGTTCATTGTTTTGATGTGGAAGTGAATTTTTATTTCGTTCCGAAAAATAGGCTTTTTTAATACATTTCTTGATTAAATGACTGTATTTTCTTTTTAATTGTGTTAATGCCAAAAAGTAGTAGCCTGTAAATCTAACACTAAATACAAGAAAAACAAGCGAACAGAAGAAAGTCCTTTTTTATTGCTTCGAAGAGCCTTAGGATTTAGCATGTGTAAGGAGACAAACAAAGACGTTTCAGAATAGTGGTCAGTACCAAATTCAATTTATTACAACAAGACAGAAAGGGGACATTCTGGTTTTCACCAAGCATTCTACTATCTAATATAAGTCCTCTTTCAGTTTCCACTGCTTCGATATGTGTATTTTCTAGGATAAAAATATCATGACTAGTCAGCGTTTCATTTCTTTTTTTTTTTTTTTTTTCTTTCATTTATTAAGTCATTAGTTATTTTCTTCGCTGCAAGGTTCATTTTTTGCAAGGTAATTTATGTATTTGACATACTTCATTTTTATAATTTATATTTTTTGAGGGGAAAGGGTAGCTTTAAAAGAACGTACCAAAATATTTTATTGAACTTTTATCTTTATTGTGCTAAAAAATCCTTTATAAACGGAGCATTTTAGCATGCTTCGGGAAACTCTTTTTTCCATAACAATAAAAAAACCGGTTTTTTTTCCTGTTCCTTAAACTTGCAAGTATACTCATGTAAGCAACTTCTTAATATTTTATCGGACTTAGAATGCTATTGTAACATAAATAAAATGAAATATCTAATATGTTTCCCAGCTGGGAGATAAAAAAATGCAGTAAAAGTAAAACGGTTTGTAGGAAAACGAAAGCAAGAATTTGTATTTAAAGCATTATACATGGTGTACCTTTCAGACTAATTCTTGGATTGCTTTCTTCCTAACGAACCCAATATTGACTGTTTTATCACATAAGAATACCTTTTATGGTAACGAGAGTATCCCTTGTGTATTATTCGTATTTGCTTCATGCAATTTGCGCTTTGAGTACGATTTGTTCCTCGTGTTTTTTGTGCTAGATTAACTCCCTCTAAATCATTTATTTAGAGAAAAAAATTGGAATAATCGAGAAAATTAAATTTTAGTAATGGAGATTTAGTTAAAAGACGCAGACGTTTCATCGGATATGAAAAAAAAAATTACTGCGGAAAAAAAGGAAGTTTTCTGCTTTTAAATTTTAAGAAACCCTTAATTCTAGAAATATACCACCATTCAGAACTACTGCATAGCTACAGAACTATGCGTTTTCAAGCTCATTTAACTTAGGCACATTGCAGATTCCTATGCATTACAATTTCTAGCATGTAAAATATCGAAATCTAAAACTATTAGAGCAAGAAATGTTATAATTCGACAATATCCTAACTGGAATTCGAACCACAGATCGTCTGATTTCTAGTTATAGGTACTATCAAATGAACACTACAGCTTTCACGAACGATAATGCTTTACATTCTCATTTAGAGAGCGACTGAGGAAAGACAAGAGACTCAGTGGGCAAAATTCAGGTGATGACGAATTATTTTCCACCATTTCAGGTGCTATTGTACAGACATGTTTGTTGCTAGAGACTGTTTTCTGACTCTTTCCTGGAGCAAGAAAAAAGAAATATTGTAGAAATTTAGTAATACTAATCAGTGAATTTTTACCTGAGTTCTGCAGCTCAATTAATTCATTTCTACTTCCATAATTGCTTTAAGTACAGTATTCGGTTCACGTCTTTGTCAGATTTATATAATTATTTTTACTTCCTTGTACGAAGTAAAAAGGAAGTATTGTAATCGCGAAATGTTTCAGGCAGCATATTTCAACGAAAATATCCATTTTACATAGCTACATACAGACAATTAGCATAATCAAATTTACTATGATAAAACTTTAAGTCCGGCTGTCTTCGGGGATTATAAAGAACACCATTTACTTATCATAACTTATGATTGAATAATAAACCTTTTAAAAAAACGTAGGCTATCACACGAATTTCAAGGTGATTAAATGATTGATATTTAAGAAAAAGTGGAGACCGGGGGAAGAACAGGGCTGTGGCACCAACTCCAGGACGTAAAGTTCTGAAGGATAGATGAGTGATGTTCTCTGCCGACATGCTCGAAGAGTTACAGATACTGGAGTTAGGAACTATCTAAATAAACATGAAGAAAAAGTAACAACAAATAGTACGCTGATTAAATTTGTGTCGAAAACCTCCCCTGATTGGCTCCTGAATCTATTGGGTCAGTAGTAGCGGTTTCGAAGTCAAATAGTAGCTTCATTTCTGGGAGGCTCGAAGTTGTATTTATCTCTCGGTCTTTAAGTTCGAAATCCCCACGCCAACGTTTTTTTTTTTTTTTTTTCCCCATCTGGCGGGATTTTCAAACTTGGCGGGGAAACGAAGAGGAACGGCTCCAGGCCCCATGATCTTCTACCGGGAAGTAGACGGGTCACAGCTCATTCCTCACGCACAAATTTCGCTTTGACCATATCTTCTTTTCATGCACCCTCAGAGCCCAATACAGGCTCAAAAAGCCTAATGACAATTACTAGCCCTAATGGTTCCAGACTACAAAGAGACTAAGCAAGACCAGCTAAATATCAAGGCTGTAATAGCCTTGATATTTAGCTGGTCTTGCTTAGTCTAATAATTAATGCGTAATAATGTACAGGGCAGAGCCCAGGAACAAGAGTGCAAATTTGTAGTAACGACCATAGTCGTCCTTTTCAAAGCCCTTAGGGCTTAGTGTATACACACCGCCAGACATTTGCTGCCTGGGCACATCGTATCTCAGAGACTATGACCAACATTGACTCATCAAACCTTACTAATTAGAGACATCAGCTACCGCACGGCTACCTACTTTTGACAGTCAACTAAAATTACATTGTAATGCATCACCTTCGTATGGAGGTGTGCATTAGCACATGAACAACAGCACACAGTACATAACTCTCATCTAATGTATACTCGTAAAGCTCCTACACTTTTCTATCTGTACCTTATTAGTGGTAACTACTAGCATTTCTCTGCGTATTGTTTGAATTTATATATACCAATAGGATTGTACCAATAGAATATGAATGTCTGTTATTAACTTTGTAACTCTATGTAAATCTACGCACTTGTATCTCTTAACCATATGTAATGCAACAACAGTGTATTTCCATATTCAGTTGTAATCTCCTATTACTTGATTTATGCAGTACGACAATAGAATGTTAGCATCTATTCAAGGGCTCCGTAACCACGGCTCATTTTGTAAATCCCACCCTTTTTTTAAGAAATAGAACATTAAATTTCGCGTCTCCACGGAGTTGTGTTACCGTGGCATGGTCCTCTCTGGCATCTCCCTTCTGGGTTGGCACTCAATTCCATATGGGTACACCAAGGTATATCCAGGGCGGAAGCCAGCTCTGCGGTTTAACCCGGAAGTAGACCAGACAAATATGTATTGCTAAGAAGGAAAACTTCTCCGCAAGAGGAATGGCTCCGTCCCAACGTAGAGGGAAAGAGCTACGCATGTACGAAAAACTGCCGCCAAAGCGCCAAAGATCGAAGCCGGCGTCGAAGTTTGAAGGTCACGTTTATCAAGAGTTCATAAAATGAATATCGGTTTTAATTTCCTTAAACTTTTAAAGGAAAAGAAAATATTCGCCATTCGGTTCCATCACCATAACCATGAGAAGAATTTTCTCCTCTGTTTTCTAGCAGCGTATTTACAAACTTGTTTATATTACGTCTATGGAACCTTTCCTTCTTTACATAGACGTTCTTTGAGTAAACATTCCGGCTTCCAGAACTTGACACCACTAGCCGATTTTCAACACAGAATTTCAAGGCTACTCCGAAAGGTCAAACACCGAAAGGCAAATCAAGAAGTAAACAAAATCCTTTTCGACTAGTCTCGATCTAGAAATGATATGAGTTTAACAGCCGAAGTTTCCAGCCCTCACCAGCGCACCCCGTGATACAATTAGATATAGAAGTATATTCAATGAAACACATGGCAAAACGATTGAGCAAGAAAAGTCACATTGAAAGGAAAGGGAAGCTGTTGTCTGAGACAGAATTCTTGGAACTCTCCAAAGAGATTTACACAAAACGTTCGAATAGTATAGTTATACAGTTAGTCACTAAAAGTATACATTTCTATTAATTAAATTTCAAATTTCTTACATTACGTCAATCAAAATTATACCTTCTGCTTCGGAAAATGTGGATTCATAAATTTACAGGAAAGCGGGGTAAAAATTAAACAAGAAAAATTTAGCAAAACTATATAAATTTACACACCAAACTTGTGTAACCAAACAGAAGAATTTAATTAATAGCGTAACCGAGTCAACCGAACAAACCACTAATGAAACAAAACAGAACTAAAGTGTTTTTAAACGGAAATTAAATAAGTGAAATCAAAATCAGCTTTAAGTTAAAGAATTAACTTTACCAAAGTTAAGAAAAGAAGTGGATTAAAAAAAACGAACTTTTTAAATAACCACTTTAACAAAACTATGCAATTACTTAAATTAAAATGATTCAAATTAGGTAACAGTTACATAACAATATTTTTCTCCAGGAATCAGATATAAAGCAAGGTTTTGAAGGGTAGCGTATATTCATGCTTCACATAGAGAAAATCTTGTAAAATATGACCAGGTAGCTAGCCCGTTGGCAAAAATGCATTGTCAGAAACGTGGCAAAATTTAATACGTTTATTTATTAGCTACTGATGGAGGCTAGGTTATTTCTTTTCACTGAAGAATTAAAACAACCAGTAATACTCCATTTAAGAATAAATCCATTCTCTCTTTTCAAATTTTATGATACTTACGTTAAACGCGTTTTTCAGTTAACAATATCTATGATTGTAACTGATTATACTTGTACAACAGTATGATTCACTAATGTTAGAGTATGACCCTTAAAATAAAAGAAAAAAATAAAATGTGAAATTTCTTGCCGGTTTCAAACGGTTACTGAACTCTGTAGCGAATATTTACGCCTCTACTAAAGAGGTTAAATAATAATGACAATGACTATTCCACTGCGTCTTTCCACATCTTCCAGATAAAAACCCACCCACAAAATCTTCAATACGAAAATAGATTAGAAGTATTCACCGGTTGGTACAGAGAATCTGCACATAGATCTGAAAAAGAGACATTTAAACATTGAAGACTTGGCGGTGTAGGCACCGTAATGTTGAAGATGTGAGATAAAGCATATCGCCTTGATACGTTTTGAACTTCTATCGATTCTATGGGCTCATGCTTAAGCTTAAAAGCGGACACATTACCTTCAACTCAGCGGCAAATAGGAAATGAAAACTTTCGAAAGTAATAATTTTTAGATTTTAGACTAGTGTGATTTATATCACGCTCCAAATAAAACTGGCTTCATACAAAAAACGTGTACGACATAAATTTGTGAAATAGTTTCATTAACCCTATAAACCGTGCATAATTCAACTTATTGATATGGAGCATTTGCGGCATACAAAAGAGAAATAACTAAAAGATAGAAAACCCCGAAATCGGCTACCGATTTTCATTAGTAAATAAAATAAATTAAGAATTAGTTCAAGTTACGCTGTTTTTAAGAAATTAACTGCAAAGGAGATAATTCGATGAGGATTAGACTTCCGGCAGAAAAGCTGTCTGTATAATGGACTTACTACTTCTCCCATGTGTAATACGAGTATGAGCCGGTTTTCTTTGAAATGTACTAAACAAAAGCCTCATTTTCCTTAAGGTATCTTCTTTCCATTAATAGTTCCCTTCTATTTTTTGTCTTCTTTGACTAAAAAAATGGACAAAAACTTGTCTATTTTTAAAAAAGCAAACATTTTATATACAATAGAAGCTTGAATTATAAGAGCAACAAATAAGATTCCTTATAAATAAATATCGGGAAAATTATAACTTACATAGAATACTGAAGCCACAAGAAGGAATTTTACAAGAAGTAAAAACAAATCTCAAAGATGACTCCAATATTCCTAACAAGCTCCAAATTAGTATGTCTGCTCAGTCAGCCAGTTGGCAACGGACTATGCAGGGAATAGAATTAACATGATGCTAAAACTGAGTTAAATATGTTTTCACATCGGAAACTGCCTTTAAAAGATAGTCTTAATTTGAATGACTCCGTGTTTACTTGACAGATATTAATCGTAAATGTAGACGCTACATCATTTCCACACTTCGAAATATAGGACAATGAAATAGCAGGCTTGTTGGACTGTCAAGTATATTTTCATAATTAAGATGAGGAAAAGGCCAAAAACTACCGGTAAACTACAACTCAGATACTACATATGGGTATCATGTAAAAGGGTTAAATGTGATCAACTGTCCTTTAAAAAAACAGAATGATTATCGTTAAGAAACTGTTCGCTAAATTTTAAATGAACTGATTTAGATAATAACTAATACTGCTTAACATAAAAGGAAGAAACTCTAGACCATGGAAACCATGAAGAAACCCTGGACTGCCCTGCTAAAAATGCCCCATAGAAACCAGTAAAACTTTTTATGGGTACCCATAAGATTTTATGGGTTTTTATTGACTTTTGCTGGTTTCTGTTGGTCTCTGTGGGTTTTTCTTATTCGTTTCAAAATGACCCATAGAAACCAGTAAAACTTTCTACTGGTACCTATCGAATTTTTGATGGTCTCTACTGACTTTTACTGGTTTCTATTGATCTCTGTGGGCTTTTCTTACTGTTATCAATTGACACTCATACAACCAACATTCAATGTGAGAACTTTCTACTGGTTTGTATTGGTTTATATTGACTTTTACTGATTTTCTAACTGGTATCAATATAATAATAAATCTTCTGTTGGTTTATGTGGGTTTATGCTATTTTTCTATCTGACGTTAATAGACTTTTTGTAAACAATAAAATTAACAGAATGAAAATATGATCTCTTTAAGACCATCAGAGTAACCTGGAAACGCAGATGGTCGTTTAAGAGAGGGTTTTTACTAAATATGCTTATTTATTTGATTTAAATTTTTTTTTTCGGAAACAAGAACGATAATCATATACACAACACACAACGAGGTCTCTCTAAGGCGACCAGCCGCAAATAAGTATTCATCTTTGCAAGCGGTCGCCTTAGAGAGATGATTCTCAATACAAAAATATACTCAGGTTCTCAGAAATATGTTTATCTTTTAGTGGTAGTTGTCTTAGATTGCATTTACGAAATGAATCTCGCTAAGGCGACCAGCCACACTTACAGAATTTTCTTTGTGAATGGTCGCCTTACAGAGGGAATGTTCAATACCAAAATATACTTATGTTTTCAGAAATACTGATCTCTTTCAGAGGCGATTGTTTTAGGGAGGTGGCTTTTGCTACGAGTTGGTTCTCTGAATACACACACATAAGCACTTAAATTTCTGATATTACAAATAAACACCGGTTTCAAACAACATCTTTTTAACGCGACCAAGTTCATTCATAATCGCAAAACTCTTCTGTTTGTTAACGCTGGCGTGAGGAAAAAAAATCCCCCTCCCTCCCATGCTCCCCCCACTCTCAGAAGTTTCTCAAACAAGCAATATGGCGCCGCTCTAGTTGTTCTTGTGCGATGTTGGTGTTATTTTCTTCGTGGATGTAGTAATGCAATATATAATTTACTATCATTTACTGTATTACAAATTTTACTATGTTTTACTGTTTAGAAATTAGTAATAAATAATAAAATACCAGCACTGACTATGAATATGAAAGCAAATACCACTAAAGCCATGCACGTGTAATCGTGGCTAATGTTTGAGAGAACTTGGCTGATAGTTGACTAGTTGTGAAATGGAGTTTCTGTGCGTGAAATTGATTTTTCATCTTTACTTTCATCCTGAAAAGCTGTGTGCTTAAAGACTGAAGAGTGATAATTTCAGACTTGATAATTTGGTTCAGTGTGTTTAGATCAGATGCAGAAATATAGTTTTTGCATTCTACTGAAACTGTATTTTGGAAAATTTGTTTTCTTTTATTACAGTTTAGAAATACTTTTTAAACTTGCTCATGTAGATACTTTAACATTATGTACTTATAAATTTGAGCATACCTTACTTAAAAATGATCTTGAATGATTCAATTTTCAATTTTTTGAATAATATGATGTGGCCGAGCATAAAGAATGTTTTTTTATGTCTTAAAAAATGTACTAATTATATTTCGTGAGCAAAAAAGATAAGTTTTATTAATGAAGTAAACATTGAAATATTTAATGTGTTTATTACTTATTGAATGGGGTAGACAAGACATACAAGCTTAAGGAATCTTTTCTTCACTACTAAGACTAGAACCACATTTTTACTTTAAGTATTTTGTTAAAACAAATATAATAATTTTTATGCATACTTTAATTTTCATTATTATTAGTTTGATGAAGAAAATTGCAAATGTGTTTTTCATAAATTGCTTTTGAAATAGAAATATATTTGTGAATAAGACTCATGTAATATTAAATGTACTAGTCTTTTTGAGAGTATAAAAAGTGAATTATTTATTTGAAAAAAATTACACAAAGTAAAACCTCATATAGTGGTTATTTCCTTAAATGACAGTGATAAATTTGTCAGAAACATAATTAAGTAGCAGTGTTTAAAATCACTCATAGTTTTGTTAGGCTACAGGAAACTGGCATTATCTGAATTGTGTAGTTGATTGTTTTAGGAAAGTTTCACTGTATAATCAGTTCATTTAGGCGTAGTAATTTTTACGTATTTATGAATTTTTGCAGAAGTAATTGAAAGTTTTTACAAGGCAATTAGAACCAAAGCTTTTCGGATCATGAGTCTTGTAAGGGCACTGTTTTACCATTGCTTTCAAATATAGTTAGAGTAATATTTAAACTTTATTTTCTTTCATTAGTTATACCGCGGAAATCGTAGTTACAAATTTCTGCACTAAATTTATTTGCTTGTATTAACGTATGTTGTTAACCATCTGTTGTTATTAACGTAAATAAAACTTTTTGTAAACAAATGTATATGTGCTATATCCGCTTAATTGCAAGGACAGTAATTTTAACTGCATTTGTATAAGGCTGTACAGAAGATTTATTTATATTGCTAAATACTGCCCTATATAAATTTCATTTGGCATAGTAACTACTGAAAATGCTCAGCATGAGGTATTTTTATATTATGTAATCTACTGTCAAAAACAATAGCTACCTTTTCAGTACTTTAAATTTTACTATTTAGAATTTTTATGGTTCAAAATAATAATATTTCTATACACTTTCTAAAGTATTCTTTCTACAGTAGAAATCTAAATAACTTATACCTAAACCACTGACTCAAATTTATTCCAATAATGCATAGCTTTAATTAAATTTATGTTCCTGTGAGATGATATATGAAAAACCTTTTGTAATAATAAATTATTAATATATATAGGTAAATGGTATTTTTATATATTTTTTCGCGTAAAGTGCAGAATCGCCCACTTACTAATTTGACGTTTGTTTCGCGCTTTTTACAAGAGTAAAAAGAATTGGATTTTTGTCAATTTTCTTTTGACTTTTTAAGTGAAATTAGGTCGATGTGTACATGGATAAAGCCAAAGGAGTGCGCAGTGCCATTTTTGTGCAATTCTGGGATTTTTTTTAAGTGAAAATAAGTCGATGTGTACATGGATACCGAGTATGTGCAATTCTTTAAAACGCGGCAAGCAGTGGGCGATTCTACACTTTTCCCATATTTCTATAGGAATTTAGTTTCATTAAATTAGTTATTTAATAAATAGATACTTATAATTATGTATATGAGTATATTCATACTTATTCACATACATGGAATTTTTACAGTACGAAAGTTAATATTTTTTACATCAAGAACTACATATAGTATAAATACCCATTATGTTATACATTTTATTTATATAAAATCTATGGAAGATTATATAGCACTAAAAGTGAGATACGGAATAAAATATTATACGCTATGAGATATTTCCTTAAATTCCCGAACTGTGCGTTGACAATTGGTATTTGTTGAGACTTGTAAATTTTTTAAAGTTCGTTTTGCTACAATATAATTTATTGTGTTTTGGGTATTATTCAGTTTATTATATTTTATCTTCATGTTTCATTTATCTTCTGAGAGATACAGGTAACATTCAAAGTATTGTAATAAGGGGTTGACACAGTGTTTGTATATTATTATTTCTTCACTACATTATATTCTAGGATTCATCCTTTCTTCCACGCAAAACATCTATGTGTATGCGTGTCATAATAAACTGCAGGGTGTTATTATCAGTGGTAAGCAGTTTTAAGGGGATAGCAAGTATGCTAAATTTGAACTCTATATTAAGTTTCTAATTTGCAAGTTCCTTATTCCTTTTTCTTGCTTGTTAATAGTGTTTCTCTTTCTGAAAATTAGGCTTTCTTCTAGTTTTGTTTTTAAATTTGGTTTACTGGATTGTAGGTAACTTAAAAGTTAAAGATGCTAGAAAATACCAGCCCTTGGCAATACATTTCTCATTGGGTATCAAACTATTGAACAAGCTGATATGATTAAATACCATTGTTTTATTTCCAAATTAAAGAACTGAAATACAAATATATGCAGTGAGATACTGTACTATATGTATATATTCATAATCAAATCAGTAATATGTATATACATTTAAAGTAATGATTCGCAACCATCAAAATGTATGTATATATATGTAATAGATTCTGTAGTCGAATACAAGCAGCTGAATCCGTAATGAACAGCAAGAATTTTGATGGCTTTGAGATGTTGAAACTCCAATCGACAATGAATAAGGTATAGTCGAGGTAGATTTAATTCAACTTTTATTTCAGTAAATATGTTGCAGCCACAAACAAGTTGGCACATTATCTATGCCTATTCCAAAAATTTACATTTTTGATAAATGTGTTGTAAGAAACAAGGAGCAGACAGACTGCAATCGAGCTAGGCCAAAGCGTAGAAAGCAAATGCTTTATGTTATTGTCAACATCAATTTATGTAAGAGTCATATGACATGAATTAATCTCGAAATGATGCAGTGCAGAGAGATTACTATTTTTAGAATAGAGAAGGAAAATTAATTTTACGCTGCTAATTTAATCTTTTGCATATTCTTTATTTTTCTTACATATATATATGTACATATATTATTCGAAGATTGTGAATCATGACTTCGATTATTATCTTTCTATTCATTTTACTTTCAAAATTATATAAGGAAAGTTTAAAATTTTGTAAAGAGAATTTATACAAATATTTTGTAATATGTTTATAGATATTGCATATAGAATTGCATTGAGAAGGACAGGGCTTGTAGGTTTCTAGATATTTTAAAAATTTTATTTATTCGCATTGAATTTTATTTAAAATTACTCTACATGCTTTCTCTTCCATTTAATTCTGTACACTTCATCAGTGCTAATTATGTATTTCTGCTGGTTTATGTTTTTATGGAAATTTGATCTACAGTTCTATTTCTGTGTATTGTTTTTATAGGGATTCTGTATATGAATACCCGTTCTACGTATGGTTACTCCACTATGATATAATTCTATTGGTTTTGTTTATGGGTTTTTGTGTATTGTTTTGTGCAGCGATTTTTCCAAGAGGTACCTTTATTGGTCTGTGGATTTTTGTGTAGTGGTTTTTACAGGATTTGGAATATGGGTGCATGTATAGGTGTACGTGCTTTTGTCTACTGGTTTTTACGAGACATAGACCTACCGAATATCCATTTCTTTAAATGGAGATTTGGCCAATGTATATGCATAAATTTATGATTTCTGGCTATGGGTTTTTACTGGAATTTCGTTTATAGTGTCTACAGTTCTACAGGTTTCTAGAGATTTGGCCTACTCTTATCTGTACAGTCGTACGGGTTTCTGTTTACAGGTTTTTGACGGGTATTTGGTCTATGGGTACCCGTACAGCTGTTCAGGTTTCTTTCTATGGGTTTTTATGGGGATTTGGCCTACGGGTTCCCGTACAGCTGTACAGGTTTCTTTTTATGGGTCGTTTGGGGATTTGGCCTACGGTTACCCGTACAGCTGTACAGGTTTCTTTCTATGGGTTTTTATGGGGATTTGGCCTACGGGTACCCGTACAGTTGTAGGGTTTCTGTCTGTGGGTTTTTACGGGGATTTGGCCTACGGGTAATCGCAGAGCTGTATGGGTACCCGTAGGCCAATTCCCCGTAAAAAAATTATGGGTTTCTACGGGGCATTTTTAGCAGGGTGGCCATAAAATTACTGCAGAAATTGCACTTTTCTATTGACATTAATACACTTTCTTATGTCATCGTGATCGATATAGTTGGTCAACGTTGCTCGCTACATTATCACTGGGTCCAGGTTAGATGTTAGTAAATGTGTAATATGTACAGTAGAAAAAGAGATATGTGGTATACCGTCCCCCGGGTAATCTTCTTCTGAAGTTGAATAGGACTGGGAAAAGCCATACTCTCACATAAAGCCCTTCCCAGTGACTAAGACAATCATGTATACTGCGAAAAAAAATAATGTGACAGTTCTATATCTCCCGTGCTACTGCGTCGATTGACAGAATTGGAATTGCGTTTTTCATGTCTCGAAAGCGCGACTTACTATATATATTAGATTCACATATAGCACAATTCTAACATATGTATTTTGACACAAAAACGGACTTTTTGTGAAAAACATACCAATTAATACGGCCTAAATATTAAATTTTGTAAGATTTGGTGCCAAATTTGTGGAGACATTTAAAAAAAAATTATGTTGGCACTTTTTTTTCTAGTTTGTGCCAGGAATAGTTCACTTGGCGAATTTCTTACGTTCAACCTATTTTCCTTTACCGTTTTATATTGTGCGCGAGGGGGAAAAAGTTGCACCGTTCTTTCTTTCATATAATGTTCTCTATATTATAATTTTATGTTATTAGTCCAAAGGGGCTTTATCTTTGAAGGACTACAGTTTTCGCTTTGCCTTTTTCTTGTGCCTTGGATGTCGTACCGTCGTTATTTACAAACTGTATATGGCGGTCTTGGAGGTAGCTATTGAAAGATGTTGAATAGGTTGGAGAGGCAGTGTGCTTTTCTGATGGCCTGCTTTATTGCTGGCCACCAGAGTGTGTCTAACGCACTCTTTAGGTCTATAGAAATGAAGGCTCTGTGCATGTCGCTGTTTTTATTGCGTAGTATTGTTTCCTGAGTATTGTAAAGGGAATGTATCGTGGAAAAACCTGTGCGGAATCCATACTGCCGGGAGCTGAGATGGTTAATTCTGTGCTGGTGCTGCTTCAGCCTGTTAACGAGGATCTTTTCATAAATCTTGCCTAAAGCAGAGAGGAGGCAGATGGGACGGTAAGAACTTGGGTCTTGTGTGTTCTTATTCTTTTTAAGAAAGAGAACGTATTATATATCCTCTTTTGAAGTTTGCTGGAAAGAATTTTTGGTGAAGACGTTGATTGAAGTAGGTCTTAAAGAAGGAGGGGCGCGCTTTATAAGCTGTATGGATGATTGAATAATCTAAGCCATCAGGTCCTGGCGATTTTTTCCGAGGAAGTTGACGGAACAGCTGTTTGATTTTTTTTATTGCTAAAGGGTACATCGGGAGGTGTCGCGGGAATGGTGGTGTTTTCGCGAACTTTTGTTGTTCTATCGTGTCCTCTTCTGGGTCATCGTTTGAGAAGACGGTGTCCAGAATGTTGGAAGCTGTGCTATGCACGATGTTGGTGGTAAAATCCATGGTGGGTTGTGTGTGGATCTGGGCCGCGTGATAAATCCTATTTGGCGAGATTTTGTGTAGGATCCCGTAAGGATTGTTGTTGTTGGTACAAAACGTGCGCCAGCTGGTGACTTTGGCTGTGATGATGTTCTTTTTGTATGTTGCACGCTCTTTGCGGTATGTCATGAGTAGTAGTGTCATTCTTCTTCGTTAATAGTGGCGCGGAGACGTTGTCGAAGGATTCTGCATTTTTGCCTTTCCTGCCTCAGCTCTTTGACAGCTGACACCAGCTCTTTGACAACTCTTTGACCAGCTGACACACTGTGTTTTCTTAGCCACATGGATAGGAAGGTGATTTCTGCATGCTTCGTGTAAGGTTTCTATCAGATGATTCGTGTGATGCTCCATGCTGTCCTGGCTGCTGAAGTTGTAAATGTTCTTTTCATCTTCGCTGAGTAAGCGAGTGAAGGTGAGGATGATGGGACAAATCTTAATCTTATTGCTTGGTAACTTAAAACGTCATAGGATAATAATGAAGGTGTCGCAGTCTACTTGAAATTGGATGTATTTATTGCCTGAAGTACTCTCCTCGTCTAAGATGGTCCAGTTTTGGATAAGGGGTGTTCTATGTTGCTTGTGGATATGGTGAGATCCAGTCAACCCTGCCCGTAGGTACTATCGTACGGAGGTGGCGCATTTGGTGAGTTCAGTAGCTGCAGATCTTGGATTGTTCGGAAGTTTTCGAGTTCTTGTGCTTTCATTGTAGTGTCTTCGTAACCCCATATAGAGTTATGCGCATTGAAATCACCACCTAGGTGGAGTTGTGTGAAAGGGTACTTTTGCCTGGTTTCCTGTATGTTTACGATGGCGTTTATGATGTCTTCCGTGGAGGAAGAGTAAACAGACGCAGCGATGATTTGTATAATATTGTATACGAGTAAAATGGCGATGTAGTCTCTTTTGAGTGTGATAACGAGAGGGAACCAAGAAGGATTGCAACAGGCGATAACTGCTCTGGGGGCTTGATCATTCGTACCTGCTTGTGATTTAAAAATTTTCCAGGCTGTTGGAAGGCTGGTTACACGACAATCCTTACAATATGGTTCCTGTATGAGAAGGAGGTCCATATTGTGGGTGATGCTTGACCAGTTGGGAGGCAGCTGCTTAAGCTCTTTGTAAATTTATCTGAGCACAGCGTATTGGTTGATTTGTCTCGGGGGTGTCTGTGATTGCTGTTCTGAGGATATCGTTGCTGGAATTCTGTGAATCATTCATAGGTGGTACTGCATTTAATTCTGTAGATGTACCCTCCATATGTTTGGCAGGTGACATCGTAGGCTGTGTGGTTGCAAGGTGATTTGATTTTTGTGTGGTAGTTGTAATCCGCACAGTTGATTCAAGTGGTCTTTTGTGATTTGCAATCTGTGATGTTGTGATTGCCTGCGCAGTATGAGCAATATACTTTGTTTTTGCATCCGTCTTGGGTAACCCAAACTTTTGGCAGCGGTAGCAGCGACAGGTATTGAAATGTTCAGCGATGCGGTATGCCCGCCAGCCAAGATACAATCTTGATGATTGTATCTTGGCTGGCTTCCTTCTGGATGTTACGGACTGTCGCGATTTGGATGTCCAATGAGGGAAGTGGGAACTGTGCGCTCAGCTTCTCTTTGAGTTCCTTCCTGGTTGTTCTGATGTCCTCTTTCGGATAAACAAGCAGTGCGTGATTGTAGGATTGTGAGGTCGCTTGCGCGTATGTGCGCGTTATGTTGTAAGTATGCGGAATAGGTGTGGCAATGGGTGGTGAGGTGGCTAACTCCTGACCTGTGCTAACCCCATATAGAGTTAACCTCTATATGGGGTTATCCTCATGACCTGTGCATCAGTTGTTGATAGTACGGAGGACGGTCCTCTGAGGGCCAAATTTCGGAGAGCTTCCAGAGTTGTTGTTAATTGGTCTCTGAGGTTAGCAAGTAACTGGAATCGTTTGTTCCTAATAGTTGTACCAATTACTTTTGCTTCTTCAATAAGTGAGTTCACTCTATCGGCTTAATTATATTGCTCTGATTCGATGAAGATAGTTGTGTCTGAGTTGCTATGGTGCACTGACGTGTCGGCTTCTGGCATGATACACTTGTGTGGTTGGACACACTATGATCACTATGTGAAATGCCGAGGTCTGTAATAAATTTCTAATAAGTAACACAAGTACTGGAGTAAATTTCTAGCGGACTGTAGATATAGTAATAAAATAAAAAGACCTCTTGGTATCTAAGAAATCTAACAAAGAAAATTACTAGCGCAGTAAGTCGCAGATAAGCGATGCTAACTGGATAACAGATTTACCATTTAGTGGCATAATTGTGAATGCAGACAAAAAATTTAATTTAAAAAATAGAATGATAAGTGAATACTATGACTATTAAAATCAAAGCAACACTGTAAAAAGGTAAATTTAGCTAAACACTACCGCCAACAACATAAAAGTACTAAACAAACTCCTAATGCTGGCAATACACTAGATTGGTAAGAAGTATAAAACTTACTCAATATAAATAAGTTACTCGTATAACTTAAGTAGCTACAGAATGGGGATAACCACTGAGGAGTTGGAAAGCTACAGACTAGGCGGCAGGAGGAATGAAAAAAAAAATAGTGAACTTAATTAGCTAACTAATTAAAAGTGTTAGTGGGAGTTGAGGTAGAGGATGAGGAAAGGATAAGGGAATTGTTGTGAAATTAATATGGAATTTTTAGCGCATTAGAGGGATCAGAAATTAGAGATGTAAAGATTATATAATGCAATAAATTATAATTATATTAGCCGTATGCAGTAAGCTGGCGAATTATTGATTATACATTGGAGGGAATTAAGATTATATTAACATGTAAAGCACAGTAAATGAGAATTATAATGCAAAAATAATGCAGAAGATTAATGTTAACCGAGGTGCACAAAACTGGATAACATAAAAAAAATATACAACGAAAAAAAAAATAATAATAAAAATTAAAAATTAAAAAAAAATTAAATTACAATTTCTAGAAAGCACAATAATTGAGATATGTAATGAAATTATTACCTGGAAAGCATAGTATTTCAGAATTAAAATGATGATACAAAACAGAAAATTAAGATTAAAATTTCCGAGAAACACAATACTCAGTTAATATTCTACGCATTATGCGTTAAAAATATTACTGAAAACAGAAAACAAGAAATGTGAGAATCATTATATATATATATACAGACAACAAGTAGTATGTTCAAAAATTACCCATGGGGTGCTAGAGGAAAAAGTACTAATAGATGAAGAAATGCAACACTAGAATAAATCACTCTTGTTACACTGATACGACGTTGAAGGAATATACCGATGTGCACCGGGAAAACTAAGTCCTGGAGGTAAACAGTAGCGCATGGGAAAATAGTTCTTGCAAAGTCCTTTAGATGGCAGTGCAGAGTTGATTTCCGTAATAGCTACCAAGTGACCTCAGAGGGTAAGGAAATATCGAGGGGGCTGGACAATACGCGTTGATGAGTTCTCAAGGACGGATAGGGGAGTTAGGCAGGGGGGAAATGAATTCCAAATTCGTAATTAAACAATAATGCTTTATAAAAATAGAACTATTGGGACTACGGAGATGAGATGCACATCAGAATAAAGGTAATAAGGAGACCTACCTTGCTACTACTGTATCTCTTCAATACTCGTAAACGGTGATGAGATACTAACGTAAGAATCCTGGAAATATGCGCACTTCGACACTTATTAAACATAAAATATTATCACACACGATAACACTACAGCTTTCAAACTTGTATCAGGGGCGGGCGGAAAGTATCAGCTATCGAATGGTACTTTGATTGTGGCTGGATGAACAGATGGAGGCGAGGTATCCTTTTTATAAAAACGCTACTAAATAGCACTTCGCTGATATTGGCACTTCCTTGCTCTGTTATCAATGGCGATCGCTTAGACAATGGAGTAGAATCTTTAAAAGATCATTATTCTGTAGCTATTAGACAAAATAGCATGAAACCAACATCAAATTCATGCTCTTGCCAATACCTTTTCGCTGATATAAGAAAAGTGCGCTATTGCTCTAAATGACGACACTTTGTTTGCAGTAAAACTGGGGTTCGTGATATAGAAAACAAATGATAAGAGTGAAATAACCCTTTATTCATTCTGCAAGTATATTAAAAAGCATCCAACTTTTCGAAACATCTTGGTATTTCTGACAATAATTTTAAATACATTTATCGCCTTCCTTTTTAAAAGGGCTCTCAAACGGCCGAGCGGTAAAGTCGCTGACATACTGGTAGTTCACTCCAGGGTTCGAATCCCAGCGAACGGGCTGGTTGCATGTGCGTTTTCGTTATTTTTCTCATGTGTAATGTGTATACCAGCTGGTTTCGTTTAAACAGTTCTTCACGAAGGCACACCTCCTTTTAGGCAGACAGCCCGGCTTTGCCGTAATTTAATAATCCAAATCAATCCATTTCATCAGTTTTTGGTTAGAGCCTTTATCAGTCTTTACAGGCTAAGCATTTTGAAGGCGTGAGATGAAAGGTGGTGTGGTGTGGTGTATTTAATTATGGCAAAGCACACTAGGGTTATCTGCCTAAGGGGAGGGATACCTTTCGTGGAGGACTTTCTAAGGGAAACTGGCTCGTATACACGTTACACATGGGGAAAACCACGAAAACGCCCATGCAGCCAGCCCGTTCGCGGAATTCGAACCTCGGACCGAACTACCAGTGTTCAGCGACTTTACCGCTCGGCCGCTGGTGGGCTAGTGAGATGAAAGGAAAGACTGGTTTCATCAAGAGGAAAAATGACTTTAGCTGATATTTGCATACGTCACTAGATCAATTCCGAAATCTTTAAATAATTCGACTGAGAAATCATGGGATGCTCCGTTTATGATACGATATGATGTTCTATGGAGTAAATTAAATTTATACAACCATATTTCGAAAACTAGTCGCTTTTCTCTTTAATCTGCAATGATAACGTTTTTGTCTTTTCTGTTTGTACAAACTCAATTACTGCTATTTGCTGGTGTACACGTCCAAGTGTTTTCTCTTTAAACGCTCAGCTTCCTTGAAGTAGATTCCCCTTTAAATTTTTGCTTCCCTAATTTCCTTCTACATTTGACACAGGAAAATTAAGACTTTTAGACTGTTACACTTCCATAATTTTGCATTCTTGTCAATTTTTTTAAAATATCAGTTGCATTAAATGCGTTTCAGCTGAAGACAGCTTCTAGACATTTTAAGTATAAATAAAGTTTAAAGCAAAGTCCAAAGGATAAATATTTGAATTAAAAGATTTTTGTTAAATGAAAAAGACATAAACCACTCCAGCAGCGTTTATCCTGTTCCACCGAGTGACACAATTCTTATATCAGGTGCAAAAAATCTTAATCATATTATTTAAAGTTTTTAAGCCAAAAAATTTCTATATTAAAGAATATGCTTCTTATACAATCTATAACACGAGAGAAAATTACTACTTAAAACATTCTTTCTACTAGGATTAATGTAAAAATTTATGTTTATATATATGCTTTTTAAAGCGGGGACATGACCCAAAGTGTCAACGTTTGTTTGCTTAAAAACATTGTGAAAATAAACATCAAAGAACTTATCTCAGTTTAAGACAATTAAATTTAAATGAAGTTAAAGTAAAATAGCGGACGATAATACGGCGTGGGTAAAAATTTACTCTTACAAATTAAAAAAAAAAAAAAAAAATCTGAAAGGTTTCAGATTTTAAATTACGTCCAAAGGGCCGAACCATCATCCTCAGCTGCAAATGAACTCCTATGCTAGGCGCTACAACGATTATGTAATCCATTAATACCATACCATTTCTTTTAATCCTGTCGCAACAGATTGCTAGAAAAGACTCGATATTAGTAGCGGGAAATGAAACGTTTTGTAAAGCGCTTTACATTAATTGTGGTTTGTTGTTAACTAGAATATTGGTGCCATTTTTCTGTTCAAAATATTCTTAATGCTTAAAAAAAGAAATGTTTTAAATTTAAAAAATCATAATTGATGTAATTCGTTATTTAAATGCTAAATAAATGTATTAAATTTCTTCTAAGAAGAGATATGCATTTTAGAGAGTCAGCAGTTATAAAAAAGCAGTTTGTTGTGGATACCGTTTGGCAATGTTTAATATTTAAAATTTTATAAACATAATTTCTTACAAGTCTTCGTAGTTACCTTTTGATCAGGCAGATGTTTTCTAGCGAAATTCCCGATAGCAAGAATTTTAATAATAAAATTTACGTTCTTATAGAATCTTATAGAATATCTATGCACACTTTTCTCGCAGTATGTATTATTTTAGATTTTAACAAGTTTAAAGGTACAAATTCTATTCAGAAATTGCAGATAAACGCGCTGGCTTCCTGTAAGCATTACCGTATTTTTTGGAACATAAATAAACTCGCGTTTTAACGTACATTTTCAAAGCAACTACATCAGCAGAAAACCATAGACATCTAGAAACGTCACTGGTCGTTTAACACTACAATTAAGTACACTGATATTTAAGTGCAGTGTAACTGGTACAGTACTATAAAACATGTTGTGAATTAGACATGCAAGAAATCATTTCCAATTAAAAGTTTTCATATTCTGGAGAATGTTTGAGGCGAACTTTGCTATCTGAATTAACAAACATCAGAAAGTAACAGTCCTTTTAGTATTCATTAATATTTTTCATATAATCGTTAACATACCTTTTCAAATAATTATACATTATAGCATTATTTGTTTTAAAAAAGTAACAGTGTGATAAAGGTCAGTTTAAATAAATATAGATTCTGTTAGAACATTTTTATTGATATAGAGTTTATGTCGTACCCTCATTCCAGAACAATTCTGATTAATCCTGAGTAGAAAATGAGATTCATGTACATCTCAAATATGTATCTCTCCTTTTAATAGATTTTTATGTCACTGTTGCGTATATTTCACGCGTCTACTAATATAACTAGACTTTGGTACTTACGACATGTTTTTTTTTTTTTTCCGGAAAAAGCAATTATGAATATAAAAGAAAAAGGTACACCTAATCAGTTTTCAAACTCTTATTTCTGGCAAGCCGTCTTTTTTTGAACATGAAATTCTAATTTAATTATGCAAAGAAGCATTCCAATTTTAGCTATTTCAATTATGCACGAACTAATACCGTCTCTCGAAGCAGATAGGAATGCGTTATCTTCTCGAGAATCTCTTATTTTCCTATTATTGGGAATGGCATTCAATTAAAGCGATTGGATATGGGTGAAGAACCAGTATCCGGGAGAATCGGAGTCTAGGGCCTGAGTACGGAAAATGATTTAATGGAGGAAAGCGGTGCTAAGATCAAAGTATTTTTAGTAATGAAGAGACAATTAGATTTGCTAATGTATATGTGAAGGGATACTGAAAGCAGGAAATAGTTTTTGAAACAGTTTATTGAATTTAGTGCTTTTTGAGATTCCTAATGAAGAAACCCTAGGTTTATAAACGTTTGACTTATCTTGCCGTTAGATCAAAATGGAAGCGAGCTGATTTTTTAAATGTGAGATAAGATGTAAATTTTATGGTAATGGTAAATGCAAGTGAAATACCTTAATGATAGATGATGAAAAAGTTGTTTGAACTCGAAAGAGCCCTAGATGGAAATATTTGCTTCCTAGATCTCTGATTAGGTTAGTATTAGGGACTTTGAATAATTACTGAAAAGGATAAAGGAAATATGATGCTGAAAACAACGAGATGAACACCATTTCTGGAAAAATTTACTCAAATTACCTCTTTCCTGTTGACAATCAAAACTTCGAAGAAAGAATTTGCTCAAATCAATGTTTTTATTATAAAAATTCAAACTTGATTTGTTATTTTTGAATGACTATGAATGCATTTTCTTCGATTTTAATCTCATCAACTTCTTACACGGAAACACAACTACACAAGAGAAATCTTTGTTCTTGTGTTCTTATCATTTGTTAAAATATCTGTATTCTAGCAATTATTGTGGAAGTGATCTTAAGTTGCTTCCAAAACGTCCAAATATTTTCAAGCAGAGACACGCATGAAAGACATATCGTGATGTCAACAAAAAAAAAAAAAAAAAAAAAAAAAAAAGCCCTGGTTTGGATTATAATAATAATAATGCAGGATTTTCACTAACTGGTTGCAAATTTAACTAATTAATTAACCTATGGTTAAATTTATGAGATCATTTTTAAAAAGAGCCAAAATCGGCGGTGTGAGACAGTTCTAGTAATTTCTGGAAAGAAAAAAAAGAGTAGAATTACAGTTACAGCAAACATAGTAGTAAATTACACATATTCGAATTAAATATCAATTACAGAGCTAAACTTTTATTCAATGTTAAATGCACGTGCTCTTATATTTTTAATTTTCCGGCGTAGCTTTCTTTTAAAATATGTCTCATGCTGCATTGTACGGGGAAATAAAACAATTTTATTTATAATTCTACTGAAAATATATAACTAAATACAGAATTTGTAACAATATAATAAATTATAGTTTTGCATAGAACAAATTAAGTCTTAATTCATTAATATTAGAACTCAATATTTTAAGTCCAGTGAAAGTGGTAAAACAGTCACAGTAGTTGAGATGACGTAGTCACATGATACTTGAGGGTGGTCGTTTAGTAGTGAAACAAAAAAAAAAAAAAAAAAAATGTACGAACAAATTTACAATTCTAAGTGAGTTTAAATACATATTCATAGCATTTCGTAGAAGTAAAAAAACATGGAAACATGAAATAAATTACACAAAATATACATATATACAGCACAGAGTCCAGTAGTAAACTGCAATGTGCAATTAAGGAAATTATTGATCTCGTGAGTCACTTGAGTGGTCATCCGCTCGCAATGCTGCTAGGAATGAGAGTAACTCAGGCATTCCTACATAAATATAACTATGCAGTATTACAATTAAAAAATACTTTGCATATGAATTAAGCAGAATGAATTAGAGTTTATACACACATATTTACAACGCACACAGTTCAGCATATGAATATAAAAGAATTTTTTGTTAATTTTGCAGAGAAAATCTTTTATAGGTTTAATATTTAACCCTTCTGCACACGCACATGACTGCGCTACGTTAATAAACGCGCGGGACAAATTTTACCCCAGTGTTTGTTTCTCGGAGTTCAGCCCCCCAAAGTATAAATACACACATTTTCTTTGTTTTAAATGAATGTATAAATTACTAATACTTTTGTGGATTCTGTTAAACCTTTTTTCCAGTTTTAATTCGAGATAATCTTATTTTAAGTTATACAAACATTTCCATAATGATTATCTAAAGTAGGCCATACAAATCGAAATTTATGCACAATTACTAACTTATGTAGGATACATATATGATTTCTTATATTAGAAAAATCAGTTTTCATATGTACATATTTTTTAAACATAAGTGTTTATTATGAAGAGTGGTTTGGTAAAGCATTAGAGGAATATGAAAAGGCTACATTCTTACTAGCTTTTTCCATTAAAACTCAATATAATATCATACAATTATTCATATCAAAGAATAGATTCTAAATACGAATATTAAAAAGCATAAATAACACATAGGTTTTTCCGCCTCCCCCTTTACCTGAGTTTAATTATTCAAATAATATCGTTTTGAACAATCCTCACAAAGTGCGATGACAGCATATTTTTACAAACTATTTCTTAGGGTGAAAGTCTGCTGCATCTTCTGTTCCTACCGATTTTTTTCTCCAGTGTTACCTGCAAAATATTTGATTTTGTTAACATGATACAAGAAGAGTTGATTACATTGAAAGAAGATGTTTCAGCACAAGTCTTACTCGAAAAACATGTGTGCGGTACGCTTGGATATTAAAATTCTTTTGGCAGAAACAACCTAAAATAAAAATTGTTACCGAATAGCATTATTGACCTTCCTGTCTTCTTACTTGGTAAAAGTAGGTGATTTAAGAATTATGTCAAATGCAAAAATAATTTTCATAAACATATCAAGTGCCATTACACTAATTAAAATCGAACTTTTGTTTATAAAACTTAATCTTATTTATAAAAAAGAACCCTCGAGGCTTTGCCATAATCACACACACACTATTTATAAAAATAAAAGTAATAATAATGCAAAATAAATTAATAATCTTTTATTTCATGCTTTTTGCCTAATTACCACTTTTAAGTTATTAAGGTAAGGTTTTAAGTCCAATTATTTGTATTGTGTATATGTTGCATGCTATACATCATAGACAAGGATGTAAGGAGATCAATGAAAACCATTCTTTTAAAAGAGGTCAATGCAGGGAAATGGTTGAGATCAACTGGTCCAGCTAAACGCAAGATGCTGTCTTCTTTCTGCTACATTGTTGTGCCCATTTTGGTTTCCTTAATTAGTATTTTGAAAGAAAGTGATAATAACTGAATATAAATTACCAGAGTTATAAAACCAACTTGCTCCACCACAACGTTTACAGATTTGAAAACTGCTAATTTTACCTTGCTGGTAGGAGATTCCAAATGTCTTCAGCAATACGTATGAAGACAGATCATGAGTGTTGCTGGACAGGAAAGTACTAGATTTAAAAGATTTCAATCTGTATTTTATTTAACATGTTTAGGCAATTATTTATTGCTTTATTAAAAGATTCCACAAACTTATATATTGCTGAATCAATGTAGGGGAAATTATTTTGAATCTATTTTATTTCAGCTGGCTTAACCTTTAATAAAATATATCGAGTTTTTCCAAAATTTAACAAATAAACTACATAATACTTCAAAAATAAACATCTTGGTTATTTTTTTCAAAACTTTCATCTCTTTTATCTTTGTTGAAATAAAACTCTGAAGATTTTACACATCTTTTAACGATAATTTTAATGTAATTGAAGCCTCTGATGGAAAATCTGAATACCGAACACAAAATACAAACTTAATTTATCCACTTTAAGAGATCTGTTAACATATTTTTTTTTCCTTTCTTATTTCCGTTATTCTCGCGAGATCCCAATTCAGGAAACCAAGTTTTGAGTATTTGCATTATTTGAAACTATTTTTATGGTGGAATATAAATCAATTATTCTAAAGGAACAAAAAGCTTTTATAAAATATGTTGATTACCGGATTCATAAACCGTTGAATATTATTCAGTATTTTTATCTTCTAATAATGTTCCGAAAGAAATATTTTACGTTAATATGAATTCATGAATGTAATATTTTTTAAAAGAGATGTTTCTTTCAGTGTATTTCCTAATTTTTTACAGCAAAATTCTTTGATCAAATTAAATTAGGTGAATAATTGCATGACGCCGATGAAAAGATTTATAAAGACACATGTTAATGCTTTTCAGTTTTATATCATTCAATCTGTTTTATCCTGTACATTATGAGCTGTGATAATGCGATACGTAAACACTGATAAGAAAACTGTCTTTTTAACTTCCTGTTCTTTGATTTTCTAAGGTCTTAGTTCTTAGTGTTTTTTCACGGTTAATTTAACTTCTGGTTCTTAGCATCTTCCAAATGTGGAAAACTACTCATGTTGTTTCTACTGTGATTTTGTTTATATAACAAATCATACTAATTTTTTTTTCACATATGACTGCTATTTATTTCAGGAAGTATGCAACCCCATTTGTTACCTTCAAGATGTATCCTTTTCAGTACAATAAGGAATACCATTTCAGTTTTAATCGTACTTATTATAATTTTCAGTGCAATTTTGCGTTATGTACGTAAAATATTTATGCAGATTCGTTACGTTGTAAGAATCCTAAGTTTTACTAACGTTTATTTTATTTTAAAACTGTACTATCACTTATTATTTTCTACTTCTGGCCAGAATTAAACGCTTTAACTTATTTCTGCAAATTGTCTTGCTAACGCCAAGTACTTAAGTTGTGGCTTTTTGCAAAGCAAGATAGAGGAAGGAGTTATTGGACTCGTAAAACACTGTAGTTTTACGAGTTTTCACTCTATTGCTGGTTGCCTTCAAGGCCAGAGGTTTAGCCTTCTTGATAATTGCTGATACGTATCGTAGTTTTAGCAGCTCTGCGTACTACATACGTACCTTTCTTTAAATAAAGGCCAATCTTAGTGCTAGGCATTTGTATACTAATTCAAAGTTAGTTTTAGTTAGAGTTTTAGTTAGTAGTTTTTATATTCTTACGTTCAGACCACAAGTGGTTGGTCTCCGTATTCCGAAGTTTCGGAAATTCCTGTAAAGTATAGAAAATAAAGGGTTTCGTATACCCTTCCTGCTTGTATTGTCTACTTCACACATTCTTGAACATAGCTTGAGTAAGCTCCTTTTTCCTATTCAGGACCATTCATGTTTCCAAAGCAAGTCAAAAGAAACACTAGTCCTGATAACGTGTCCCAAAGCTAGAGTATTCTGATTAAATTATAAAGTATTTCCTGTCATCTTACTAAGTCTGGTATTATTGGAAGCACTAGCAGTCGGAAGGACCGTAGGTCGCATCTCGGCAAAGACAGTGCACATTACTACAAGAATTCGGCAGTTGAATTTCCGCCTTTCCTGTTGTCCTTTTAGTGGGAAAGAATGTAAATAATTTTCTCCCTCATTACCACATGACCTTTTGCTGTAATTGCAAAAGCACATACGGCTAGCATCGGGAGGTTTGGAGTTCGAATCCCGACGAGGAAAAGTGATCATTTCTCGTGCTTCCTGCTTCAACAAACCACACGACTCTATCAAGAGAGGAATTATTCAATTTTGATCATTTCTTAATATTGTTTACAATAGTGAAACTTAAAATACGCGGCAGGAATGCGGCAGAAAATCTACATAGTGCAGTTCGACATCCTCTTTTTTTAGCATAAGTTCCAAGGAACAGTTCATAAACACAGATCTGATCTTACTCCGTTATGTGTCCCATTCAGGTAATCTAAAAATAATGAATTAATGAAATTATTTTCCTCTGTTAGAATTTTCTACACCATCGCAATGCCGTGTTGATGATACATCTAACATCAATGTCGCTTTTACGCAATATCAGCTCTTTGCTTCCAAGCTTTTGCATAGCAGAAGACTGTTATCGCATAAATCGCAGCTCTATTCTATGTTGTTACGTCAAATGGTTAGAACGTCGGTGTTGATCCAAGGCAGTGCCAACCGAATGCTTCTGACAACCCTGTACAGCTGTATGAATCCATTAATCCACTGATTCGTTGTTACACGATTATTAAAATGTCTTTCTCTTCATTTTATCCTATTCAGGGTCAATTTTATGCAGTTTGATACTATGCCGTGTTAATCGCATTCCGTTCTGCGCTATGAAGTGTCGGTCATATAATATATCGTACACATTGTAGATTTGCGATTATTGTAGATGTTATATATTATTGTCGATCCTATGGATGTAAACCATCCGTACGACGTATATTTGGGGTATAAATAGTATTTAAACGGTATTTGGTACACTCTGTCACACAAAACGTATATGCACCCAGAAAAAATCCAGCCACAATCACAAGACTCAGCAGGAATATAGTCTGGTAACAGATATGCAAATGATTTAAATTTCAATATCAATAAGACAAGAGTATGTGACCTATGCGTATATGAGATGCGAGGTGGGAGAGACTAAAAGCAGGATTTTTAGTGCGAGGTAGGGCTATTCAAATGAATTTGTCGAGTTAGGTGGATGGTAATGTGATTAGCGATGATTCTGAGATGTAACCAGCGGCAGTACGAACAATTGACGGACTTTGAGAAGTGGCCTCATAGGAGCAGGTTGGTAGAACAGTCTTATTGGCCCCCACCTCGGTCGATATAGTAGTTGCTCCGTGTTGGGCAATGGATCATGGAAGGGATACTCTACAATCGCGGAGAATCAGGGCATGCCAGAAATACAAATGAGCGCTCGAATACCGCAATCATAAGAACGGCCATTTCCGCACCAACAATGTCGCTAGCGTCGACTCCACGCCATTTACAACCTTCCAGGCATCCTGTGGTATAAAGGGAAACCATTAGGAGACGACCGGCCGACGCTGGTGTATGCTGCCGATGTCCATTAAGACGCCTACCACTGACCCCACATCATAGACAGTGTCGATTGGGTTTTCGCAAGCTGAAGTGTAACTGGAGGCGCTTGATCTTCAGAGATGAATCCCGATTCAGTCACACTGCTGATGACTAACACACACGCATGTGGAGGTGGCCAGGCCAGCAGTCAGATTATTAATTTGTTGTCGAGCGGCATACAGCGATTACACAAGGGTGACAGAGTGGGGACCGATTCGGTAGAACAAACGATCAACTTCATTCCTCGTTCAAAGCGCTTTGAAAGCTCGCAGGTACATGGACGACATTTTAACGCTGGCTGTACTGTCTGTGCTATCAAGTCACTCAGATGCCATTTATCAGTAAGACAACGCTCGTCCACAAACTGTGCAAAAATGCCCCAACAATGTCTTCAAGCGTATGATGTACTCTCGTTGCCTGCCAAGCCACCAGACCTTTTTCCAATAGAGCACGTTTGGGACTTACTTGGAAGGCAACTGCAGCGGTCCCGGAGTATTGGTGAATTAACTTCTCAGTTGCAAAGATGATGACATGATCTTCCGCAGGGTGTATTAGGTGACCTACTTGATTCGATGTCACGCCGTATTTCTGCTTGTACAGCTGCCAGAGGTGACTATACTACTTTCTTTTTGTAACTTTTTAATGCCATAACTTCTTGATAAAACGATCTCTTTTTCTGAATTTGTAATCATTTCTTTATCTCCTCATACGCTGCATGCATGTTACGTTTCGTGATAGTAGTCCATTTTATTCTGGGAGCATACATTTTTTGTGGCAGTATGTATATTTGGGGGTATACCAGTTTTATTAATTTTCGGAAACCAGACTTTTGGAATTCAAGTGCCGGAGTAATGAGCAAGTTCTTCGAAACCAGTAGTAAATTGCTTTTACTATAAAGAAACTTATTTTCATGGCACTGATTTTTCCTTTTAAACGGGTCCAGAAAATAGATGTAAGATCAGTCTTCGGTATAGAAGATTCAACTGTAAAATTTAAATTCAAGAGAAGAAACTGTGAAATGTGCAGGTTCAAACATTCGTTATCTTTAATCTTTCATTGCTAGCCGATAAACATATAAACGGTTTTCTTTAGTGTATGTGCTTAATATAAATTTTATGCATACCTATATAGACTGCTAACCATTTAAATTGCTTAACCAGTATTTTTACTGGTGTGTATTACTTGCTTAAATAAGTGTCTATACATTTATTTTGTGAATATTTATATTTATAATGACAGTCATAATTCGCTATACAATTAAATGTTTTTCATTAATGCTTAATGTACCATTTGTAGTTTCATTTTGTTGTTTCAGTCTTGGAAGGGATGAGCTATGAAATCCACTAATTTGCAGTTTAAAATCACGAGATTATAATCACTTTGCATATAATGCACCTGATCCTTTTATAATAAATTTAAAATTTAAGGAATAAGGTTTTGTGATATTTAATATATAAAGGAATAATCAGTTTTAGAGATTCCAAATACAGCATGACTATTGGTATAAACACGCTTAACATGAATATTCCATAATATATGAATATAAAATGAATATAGCATGAAACAACAAAATGAAACTACAAATGGTACATTAAGCATTAATGAAAAACATTTAATTGTATAGCGAATTATGACTGTCATTATAAATATAAATATTCACAAAATAAATGTATAGACACTTATTTAAGCAAGTAATACACACCAGTAAAAATACTGGTTAAGCAATTTAAATGGTTAGCAGTCTATATAGGTATGCATAAAATTTATATTAAGCACATACACTAAAGAAAACCGTTTATATGTTTATCGGCTAGCAATGAAAGCTTAAACGTGCTGTAAAACAGTTGAACGTTTTCAATAATGAGAAACATTTATTCATACGTACATATGATACATAGTCTAAAAACGGAAACGGAATATTTTCCTGCTAAAATAGGAAATTTTTCTTATTTATAAATATTAGAGCTTCCAGGAACGCATCTACAAGAGTAAATCTAGATGATACAATTGTATTTGGTTCTGAATTTTAAAATGCTGAATTATGAGAATGTAAATCGTACAAAACATTTGGAAGCAATCACATTATTAAATTTTATGAACGACATCTACAAATAATCTTCATATTCAACAAAAAGAGATATTTCTTATATTATGTTTTCTTTTAATACTAAATACATTTCATATTGCACCCGAAAAATTTGCTTCAAGAAATCCTGTATTTTCCAAAATTTTTGCGAGCGTGGGTCATGGCAAATTATGGTATTTTACAAGATCAAATTTAGTTCTTTTGGAAGACTCAGCTTCTTTGAAGCAGATAAATCTTTCAGAGATCTTTGAAGCTAAACCATTTTGTTTTGTTCTATGGAAGTTAAAACTTTTTGTCTTGTCTTTAAAGTTTAAATATATTTTTATTCTTTTTGCAAGCAATTTCATTTTCATGCGTAATCACGAAGACCAAAGTCAGTATTAGACAAATTGAAAACGTAAGAAGCAAGTAAAACGTATTTTAAATTAAAAAGAAAGAGAACACAGCAACAAGAAAATAGCGAGTTGCATAACTGAAAAACGTTTTTTGCTAGATAATTTTCGTTTGAACAGTTAGAAACCTTTGTGAAGCTAATAGGTCTGTTTTTAGAGCCTTAATTGTTTTCCCAGGTCCAAAGTTATCGCTGCTTTTAGGACTGCTAAAATGCGGAATTAATTTTGTCTACATTGCATTAGGAAACCTGAAACTATATACTCATAAGTACACAAAGCACGTGTTTATTAATTTAAGAGTCAGGGAATGAGAAATGTTTTGATGCATCTACGTAAGAAAAATTTGGGATATCAAATTTATAAAATAAAAAGAATGAAAATTATTAAAATCGGGCAACTAAAAGAGGTCTTTTTCGCAGAGGGTGTTTCATAAACTATAGGACACACTTTAAGTGGTGGTGATAGGCAATGGAATACTTCGTTTTGCACATTTTCTGGCGAGGTAGGGAAAGACTAAAGGAGGTACTATGAAAGCTTCATAAGTTTAATGTTGTCCGCTGTTCGAAAAGACAGGCATTTTAATAAGGGTGCCTCAGCATAGGAGAACGCAAACAAACTGAAAATGAGTTTCCATTGCGAATTTGAATCCATCACCCTTATGCCAATCTGGAATTTTCAAAAAGGTGTTAGCTCCATTTAGCTAGTTCTATTCTCATTTCATTTTCTGATTAATTAATTAATAATTATTGTAAATTTGGAACTGAAAAATTAAAAATTTATGTACTACATTTAATTAATTTACGGCTTTATTCATTCCACATTAAAAAAATAGAATGAAAAAATATATATGCATCCTTTTTTTCACCTCTTATATGTACAATAGTTTTTAATTTGAAAGAAAATAAGTTTGAATTTATCGATATACTGAAGTCCTCTACCGAAAAGCAGGGCGTGAAAAATTGTTCTGTTCAAAAGTGCGTCATCGCATTTATTGAAATCCAGAGTTCAAAGGTGAAATCATATTTATAATAATTCAGCGTGTTTCTTAAAGGTGCAGGCGTCTTTAGACGAAGTCTCTATTTTTCAGTAGAGGTGCCGAAGACTTTTATAAGCTAGAAACTAACTTCAATAAGTTCGAAACAAACTTCAAGATTGTCCATAATCTCTTAGAAGAGTACCTTTTGCCTAAGTTTCTGTCTTTCCGAACAGATGTAGACGTTCATAGGGATGTGGTATCCATAAGATGAGCACTTTTATTAAGGGGTTTCCAATGCATTCATCCATATTAACTGGAGAAAACGCCGATTTAAATTTTCCACCTTAGCTTGAGAAACTACCTTATATGTTAGTCCAGCAACATATTTTATTATACAAGAATCGAATTTTATGTATAGATACCCCGTTTAATGTTTAAATATCATATGATGATTTAAGTACCGATTTATAGTTAAATTACCATACACACATATTTATACATTACTCAGAAAAGTTAGGGGATATTGTAATTTTGCATATAAACTGCAGATGAATGTTTCGGTGACTGATACATGATGTATAGCTGTCGCGACAAAAGAAATGGAAATGAATCGAATGTATGAAAAATATATAAGAACAAAAGGAACAACGAACCCAAGAAATAATTAAATTGTATTGATGATATTTGTCAGTAAACAAAAAATGCACCATTTGCGCACATTATACAAACAAACAAAAAAGCTATTTCTCGAATATAAATATATTTCAGTAAGGCGTGCGGTTTACCCTAACGGAAAGCAATGTCGCACATTTATGAAGCATGGAATTATTTAGTTTATCAATGAGGGACTGGAATATTTCTCCCCCTCCTGTAGAAGAGAGCTTTCAATCTACGAGCTGATTCTTTTTGTGATAAGCGACTTACAACTTTCTTCCCTAGAATTTACCAATCATGTTCTTTTGGTTTCATACCTAGGGAACATGTTGATAAAACTATTCGAAGGGTGCCTTCGTCAAAAAGGAAATTGTCTGCTAGCTGAGCACGATGTGGCCTGGCGTTATCACCCATGAGAAGGAATTGATCTCATATTGCTATAGGTCTGAGGATCTCACGCCTATATAACTGAGCCAATAATGTGCAGATCGCTGCGGTCATTGACAGAAATGCCGCACCAGACTGTTAACCAAAGTCTTTTTTCCAACAAAGAATTCTTTTCCTCCAATGAAGAGACTCTTTTCTTCAAGTAGGCGTTAAAACCTTCCAGGTGAGCTAAGTATAATTCACGTTTGTTTGAATGTGATCTGATATTGCTTACAAACTTTTTAAGTTTCGCTGCATCTTTATTATTTAATTAATGTTTTGCATTAGCATCAACTAAAAATGCTAAGATACCATCATAGGATTCATTAATAAATGCCAGATGGTTCCCAGTTACCTTTTCTTGAGCCAAATATTTTACGGAGTCAGAAGAAGATTCAAAGACTGAAGAAACTGATTGTGCCGGAGAAAGCGTTGCATTAGAATGAGACATTTTATTATAATTCTATAAAATGGGCTTTTCTGCAGAGGGAGTTACTGTGTAATCATAAAACCCGTAAACATATGATTTAAAAGTGAAACAGAAATAGAAACGCTATGAAATACAAATCGGTAAGCAGAAAAGCACCAATTAAACAATAATCACTAATTAACAAAAGACTAATTAAAATTGAGTACGATTTGAATTATTAAATTAACAAAAAGGACTCCAAGGAACATTGTAGCACAGAAATTAAAACAATTATCACTTGACTTCAAGTAGTAATATAAGCATGAATTTAACATATAGTCTGTGGAGTTTTCCAGGAAAGAACCACAGTCTCGGAACGTAAGTTTGACAAGTTCAAAAACATTACTTCTCTAGAGATTATAATCAGTAAAAACATATAAATTTAGAACATACTTTATATGCGTATGACAACTTCCAGTTACAGACTCTTAAGAATTTCGAAGAACAGTGGTGAAAGGTAGCGTCCTTTTTGTACCATAGTATAAAAATCTTAATTAGTTATCCTATTTGTGATAAAACTGTCCAAAAATTTTATGTAAGTCATAAAATCATAAAAGCATTGATATTTATAAGAAAATTGCAATTAATGTCACCAAAAGGAACATAATTAATTCGAAAACAGTCTTTAGCTGAATATCAGTCTATGAACACAAAGTACAATGTAAACAAATACAAAATTGAAGATAAATTAGTAAATACTTATCTAAAATACATATAACGCAAATAGATGCAATCCACGGAAGCTATAGAACATAATTTCTACACCTGTTTGGCTTAAAACACGATCCAAAACTTCACAAAACGAAGACCCCATTGGTGGAATCTCGCAACACTATACCACAACTAAATATCCAAAAATCACCATAACTTTGAAATTTGCAGGTCGAATTTCACAAAATTGGTATCTACTTGATCAGGAACACTTTTTGCACACATTTTAAAACATGAAAAATACCAACTGTAGCTATTTTCACCTTTAAAATGCACTAAAATCGGAGCACGGAGTTTAACGGCCAACACCTTCGACTTTCGTTTCTCATCTTGCCGCACCAGACTATCACTCATTCTCTGCCAAATCGGATATTTCCATGGACAAATGCGGAAGTATTCCGTGTACCAGAATCTCTCCAAATCAGAATCCGGATATTATCAGGTTGTACACTAAAGCGGGACTCGTCCAAGAAAAGCACGTTACACCACTCATCTCGTCTCACCTGAGATGCTACTGCAAAGAATCTCTAAGGAGAAGAAGTAAAGTTTCCCGAAGCAAATGTGGCTCCGTCAGACTGAAGAGACACTGTGTATGTCCCTGAAGCTTATTTTAAAGGGGCAATCCATCCACCCTCCGTACCTTTCTGCGAATGTGCGAAATAGCAGGCAAAGAATTCTTTGATAGCAGGCAAGATTGTCAGCCATATTAGCAATCTTTTACCGCGTTGTTTGAAGAGGTTCTTTGTGAAAGTTTTTTTCATTTCTTTTATCTAGTTATTTAAGTAGATCATAAGATGGATGTTTCGCAAGACGATCACCGGAATTCACCCGATTCTCTTTCTGTGAGGTAAGCTTGCTTTTTTAATTCGAAAACGTATCATAGATTTTAAAAATTGATTTTGTGTAGTACATTAATTTTTATTCCCAAGCTCCAAAAATATTTTGTCTCATTGTATAACACAGCAGTTAGATTTTCATTCTTAATATATTAACTTTGCATTTTAGCATATGAATCTCAATTTATATAATTAATCATATGGCAAACAAATACTATAGCTTGTGCAGGCATATTGGTATTTCTTTCCAAATTTTTTAATTGAGTTTTAAGCTTTAAAGTCAATTAATAATAATATTACGACAAAACGAGCGATCAGGAATAAATTTGCCATTTATAATAATGCGGCAGCTAATGGCATGTATGATTGCATAAATGAATTTTATTAATAAATTGTATTATGCTTCAGCTTTAAATTTATGCTATAGATTACCAAATAGTTTATCTGAGAAAATTTATAAACTTATTTAATATTAGTGGCCACTGAAGATTATTTTTAATTTAGTATATTGATAGTTATATACAATTTTCGTATTTTATGATTATTTTTGAAAAATTTATATTCATTATTATAAAAATATAATTTTGATTTCTCTCAATATATGATGTGGTGTGGTGAATAACAGACTAACTCACTCTATCTTTTACTTAGCAAACAACCGAAATCCTGGTATCGCTGTTGTGTTTGTGGGACAACGTCTCGAAAAACACCAGACAGGAAATTCTTCAGATTTCCTAAGGATTCTATTAGGTAAATCATTTTTAAGTTTAAAAGAAACTAAGCTGCGATTATTAATATATATATATATATCTCAATTTTCGATAGAGAAGCAAATATTTCATGTATATGGAATAATTTAAATAAATAGCTTGTTTTTTTCCATTAAGTGTTCCTCATCATAGACAAATAGTTCAGTGTTCTTCTGTAAATATCCAAAATAACTGTGCTTGTGATACAGTTGCTCCCAAAAGTGTTCATACACTTTAAGAATTTGTAAAAAATGCGCTGTAGCCCGGAATTGAATTTGATTATAAAGCTCAATATTTTCTCATATCTCGAAGTGATTTTGAATAAAACCAAATTTTTTTAAAAATTTGTTTCTTCTAATATTTTAGAAGATAATTTTTGTAATTTATGTATTACAAGTTTGAATGCTGCAGGATATCCTGCAAAAACTGACAGAAATTTAACTGCATTATTTCGTAATAGTGTCTGCAGATTTCTTTAAATAGCACGAAGATTTTTGTGAGGTAACTTTTTTGTTACTTTTTAATTATTAATTCCCCCCCAAAAGTTTTACTGTACGAACACTTTAGGGAACCACTACATATTGGTGTGAATAAGGAAGGAAACATTTTAAAGATGCACTTTACGAACAATGTGTACTTTTTATTGGTGCCTTATCCTTTTTTAATCATATTGTTAACAAAACAGTACAAAGAAATGCTAAATTGTTTAACTAGATACTATGACCGGTAACTACAATGTAACGTAATATCTGCAAAATTATTAGTTTTCGTACATCAAAATAAAATTAGATGAAATGAAATCATTTCAGAATTTGTTACTAATGTAAAAGGAATTTTATAATAAGGTTAAATTTCAAGTAACACTGAAAAGAGGTTCTTTTAATTAAATAAAATAAAATTGTTTTTTGTTTTCATAGATCAAAATAATAGGGAATTAGTATAAGTATATCAGAAATGTAATAAATCATATTAAGTTCATTGTGTTATACATGAATTTTTCCTTAAATTATAATTAAATGTTCTTTCTTAAAAAATATATAACCCTTCTCGAGATTGTGTAACTAATGCATAAGGAATGTTTTTAGTTTGCTATTTTTCTACTAACACTGAAAATGGATTTATTGAAATTTAAAATATTAAATGAATGTTTTTCATTTTTATAGATCAAAACAATGAACAAACAAATCACCTACTGATTTGTATAAAACTTCAAGAATATGTTCTTCACATTTTAAAGATCACGATTACTGTTCACCAAAGATGCGATATTTACATTCCTTTGCAGTGCCAACAAAATTTGAACAAACAGGTATCTACAATTTTTTATTGAATAGACTTGTGTTTTTAGTACATTTCATGTTTGTACTGTAAAAGATTCTTACATATTTCTACTATATGTCTAAATTTCTTTTAATAGATATTGAAGTTTCAAAAAGAATACGATTGGACTTAGGAATGTTACAAAGTAACTTAAGAAGAAAATTACAGTCAGAGGAGTCCCATTCAACCGTAGAGAAATTGGCTGAAGATCTAGGCCAAACATCTTGTGATGCAGAACTAGCTGTTGAACAAGATGGAGCACTAATATGTATGGGTAAGGTTTGTACACCTAAGAGCCAAAAGATAAGAAAATTAACAAACCAAGTTTCATATTTATAAAGAAAGTATAAACGCACAAAAAAGAATTGCTGCGTAGATGATATACTCCAGATGATTCGCCCAATGGTTTAGTGTATACAATTTTATTAAAGGGCAGTTAAAAGCATCCTCTATTTGAAAGTATGGACGACGTTGGTCTCTGGAGGACAAAAACTTATGCCTCTAGGTATACTTAAGTAGTCCTAAAACTTATAATGTATTAAAAGCTTTCTTACATTTACCAAGCAAACCAACACTTCTAGAAGCAATTTCAAACATTTATCTAGAACCTGGCTTCTCAACTGCTGTGCTTAATGTCATGAGGCTTGCCGTCAGTAAGCTGAAATATCCAGATAAGTACTGCATCTTGTCATTTGATGAAATGAGCTTAAAAACTAGTGTAATGTATGACAAAAAAAATGACCGTATTGTTGTATTTGAAGATTATGGTTCTTACAATAAAACCATTGTAATTCCACAATATGCAATTCATGCTCTTCTTTTTATGGTACATGGGTTGTGTAAAAAGTGGAAACAAGTTTTTGGTTACTTTTTTACTTCTCACACTACACCAGGTTTTATGTTATGTGCTTTGGTTATGGAAGCCCTGTCGAAATTATTTGACTGTGGTTTGACACCTGTGGCTATTGTATGTGATGGTGGGGCCAATAATATGATGTGTTACACCAAAGCTATGAAAGTCACAGAAGAAAAACCATACATTATGTTACAAGATAAAAAGGTATTCACGCTTTCTGATGTGCCTCACCTTTTAAAATGCTTGAGAAACAATTCTTGTAAGTATGATGTTAAATTTTTAAATGATCAAATTGCTAGTTGGAAGCACATAAGATCTTTGTGGGAGTTTGATAGTCAAATGACTCACAGGTGTGTTCCAAAATTATCTGACCGCCATATTAATGTAGACGGTCTTAGCACTATGAGCGTGAAATTAGCTGCTCAGGTATTTAGCCATTCTGTAGCGTCTGGCTTATGTTATCGCAGTGCATTGGGTGCTCTACCAGCATCGGCAAGTCATACAGCTGACTTCTGCTCAAATATCAATAAATTATTTGACAATTTGAATAGTCGTAAAATTAAGCATTCTAATCCTTATCTTTCAGCTGTTAGTAAAAATTCTGTGCACTTGGAGACTTGGGCAAAAATGCTGGATTTTATCAAATCAATTGAATTCCAAACAAAAAAGAAAATATCATTTCCTAGTTTGTTCGGATGGAAATTGACTTTGTCTGCATTTCAGCAGTTGATTGCTATTCTCCTACAAGAAGTTCCTTTTATTTTGATGTGTCGTTTTACACAGGACGCCTTAGAAAATTTTTTCTCTGTTGTCAGACGAAGAGGTGGCAATAATGACCACCCCACTGCATATGACTTTCAACAGAGGTTAAGAATTCTAATGGCACAGAATATAATTAGCATTAGTAAGTTCTCTAACTGTGAACCTGATAATGATGCAGTTTTAATACCGTATTAATTGAATTGATTACAGTTGAGAACTCTGAGCCATTTTTTGGCAATGAGGAAAATGCATTAGAAATTGATTTTGATGACCCGAAAATTTCATTTACTGATTCTGCATCTAATGTTACTTTTCCCAATGCAGATGCACAATATGATGTATATGATCAAAATTCATCAGCCTATGTTGCTGGATTTATTGCTAAACGGGCATTGAAGCAATTTGAATGCTGCATATTGTGTAGAACTATTCTCGAGACAGACAAAACATTAAATATGCATACATATTTAAGATATTTTAAAGAATTTGATAATGTAAAAGATGGATTACTTTACCCCTCCCACCAGTTTACTTTATCTGTCTGTGAGATGGGTCAAAAGTTCAAAATTTTATATGATAAAATATGTCATCAGAAAAGTATAAAATCCAAAATTATAACAACTACACAATATTGTACACTTTTGAAAATTTTTTCTTCTTTAAAAAGGGGGAGGTGATTATTATGCGAGTAAATACGGTAATTTAGAAAATAATTTGCGTTCTGTTTAAATTATTTATATCATTTCAAAGTTCATTTCCATTATTTCAAATACGTTTTTATGATTTTCATTAAATATACAAATAGTAATTTGATCACATATTGAAAGACAATTTCAGTTGTTTTTATTTAGCTTTTTAGTCACTTTTGAATGAGTTTTGAATATTTGAATGAGTTAAATAAAATATTATTTAACCTTACGTTCTGTAACTCTTTTATTATATTAGTTTCTTTCTTTTGTTGTAAATGTTATATTTTAGTGTATGTGTGAGAAGCTTCTTATGTATTCAACATTATTATTTCTGTATAGTTTTAATGAACTTGTTTACTGTTATTATTTCAATATGCTTAACAATAGCGCCATCTAAGAAATAACTCATCAATAATAGTGGATCACCTGTCATGTTATGCTCAAAGAATATTTGCAACAAAATTGATGCTTTGGATCGCCTGTCATGTTATGCTCAAAGAATGCTGTGCAACAAAATTGACGGTTATTAGTCGAAATATTGACTGTTACTAAAATTTTAAGTTCCGTAAAAAATCTCACAGATTGTTTTAAATTTCTGAAAAATATCTTGTTTATATTTTTATTATGTTTACTAATTACTTTTGGGTTATATTTATTATTATGTATTGATTTTGATGTTAATTTTTTTAAATTGTGGTAAGATATTGATAATGTATTTCACTGTTTTCAATTTATTTAGAGAAGCTTTTAATTGTTCTTAATTTTGTTTTCTGTTTCAGTTCGTTATATGCAAATTTTGCTTGTAAAATTTTAAATATGGATTCCTAAAAATTCATTATGTATCGTATGATATGTGTTTTTTTTGTTTAAGCTTACAGAATGAAATGTACTCATTGGTCGAATAATTCTTTATTAAATAGATTTTTGGCAAAATTAAAATTATGTAAAATCCAAGCCCAAGCATACAGCATTTTTAGAATTATTATATGTATAGCGAAGGTGGAAAGTAGGCATTTTTTTAATTGCTACTTAAAAGAATAAGTTCTAATTTCATAATTTGAAATAATCTTCATCAGGATGAGCTGCAACAATATTTATTTGATTCAGTGGATTATTTACAAAACTTCTTAATACGTATAGGTTTGATTTTCAAGTTAAGTATTTAATCTTATATTAATAAATGTGAGAAGTATTGAATATTTTATGAACCAAAAGAATGAAATTAGTTATTTTAATAATTTTTGTGCAACATTTATAAGACTTTTTAAATGTAATCTTGTATTTGTTAATTTAAGTGAAATGCTTTTGACTCTTGGTTTTCATAATGGTCATTTCAAATAATTAAAATATCTTGGTAATTTTTTCTTTTAAGTTGAGGTCAGATAATTATAATGAATTCAGTGTTTTCAATTTATTTAGGGGTACTTGTAATTGTTTTTCATTATTTTTTTCTGTTTTGGTTAGTTATTATGCAAATTTTGCTTGTAAAATTTTAAATATGGAGTTATAAAAATTTATTATGAATTGTATGTTCTGTGTTTTTTCTTTTTTAAGCTTACAGAATGAAATGTACTCATTGGTCGAATGATTTGGTATTAAATAGATTTTTGCAAAATTAAAATTATGTAAAATCCTAGCTACAGCATTTTTAGAATTATTATATGTATAGTGAAGATGGAAAATAGTCATTTTTATAATTGCTATTTAAAAAAATCAATTTCTAATTTAATAATTTGAACTAATCTTCATCAGGATGAGCTGCAACAATATTTATTTGATTCAGTGGATTATTTATAAAATTTCTTCCCAGGTTTTAATAACACCTGGAAGGTTTGATTTTCAAGTTCAGTATTTAATCTTATATTAATAAATGTAAGAAGTATTGAATATTTTATGAAAAAATAATGAAATCCCTTATTTTAATAATTTATGTGAAATTCTTTAAAAGGCCTTTTAAGTGCAATTTTGTATTTGTTAATTTAAATGAAATGCCTTTGTTTCTTGGCTGCAAAATTTGATCATTGTTTTCATAATGGTCATTCCAAACAATTGTCTAAAAAATTTCTTGGTATTTGTGAAGATGCTTAAAATTATTTTGCATATGTATATTCTGAAACTTGAGAAATGTCAATAAAATCATTTTTTTACCTCAAATGTGTTATTCTTTGTTTTAATATTTAATAATATGCTTGATATGAAAAGATTTACATTTTCATAAAAATATGAAAAGATTTACATTTTTATGCAATTAATTACATAAATAACGCTATTTTTAAAAAAGTAGCGTTATTTATGTAATTAATTGCAGATTTGTTAGAAATCTAACACGACAGTAGTTAATTTTGTTTTCTATTAATTCTGATGTTAGTTATAAATTAATGCTAGATACTATATCAAAAGAATAACAATTATGTGAGTTTACAGAAAGAAGGGTTAAGGGGAAAAAATAAGGAATAGAAAAATAATAAAATTTATTTATTTATTCATCTTTTTTTCATTTATTTTGCAATTGAATTTTAGGATGTTCTATGCGAAACATCTAGACGATTAAAGATTAGAAGATAAAAGATCAGCTACACAATTTATCCGAAATGTATGAAAATAAAACATTTTGAGGAATTTCAAAGTAAAAAAAAATTACGCAGTCTCCTCGGACTGCGCTATTTAAATTCCACCCTGCGCTGCTGTTTCACTGCATAGCCGTGGCTCCTCGATATAGCGGCGCAGAGGCGAAACAGGTTTACATTGCGTCTATGGAAGCTTTCATTCTTTTCCTTAGAGATTCTTTGGCAACTGCGCCCACCTTCTGCCGGCAGCATGCTAGTCCTATGTCACCAAAACACAACTCACAGACCTGGTAGCCTAAAATCCACATGCTAAAGTTGGTTTCAAACGTTTGAAATAAAACTCTGATAGCATTAACCTTCCGAAGGTGCTGGTGCAAGAACGTGGCGTTCATAGTGCAGTTTATTTTGGCCATTAGTGTTAAATACTGATTCTTATTTTGCGTTATTCTTTATGTATGATCCTGTCCGGATATTTTGCGAAATTTTCCAGTTCCAGAAACCGATTTCACAGACTGGACATGGCACTTTGAGAAACTCCTAACACTTCCACTACAACGGATTGCGTTTGACCCGCCTGTCAACGATCGATGGCCCTCCAGGCTACCGATAGAGCTAAGTCATCTTGCTGAGACATCCTATTTGATGTTACAAAACATCCAAAAGAGTGTCAATTATTTTTCTCTTCCTACAGAAGGAGTGATGTATGTCGAATTTCACTTCTTATCTAAAGCGCGTAGTTTTCGGTGTCTCAGACAAAATTTCCATATTGCAAACTTTGTAAACATTATCATTTTTCTTTTCATAACCTATTCTATTTAATTTTCTGTGGAAAACTTGCATCATAGTGTATCACAACACCCCTTAATTATTTTAAGCAGCGATGGATACACACACGAACATGCATACTATATATCGTATTTGCTCAACAGTAAGTTTTTGGCTACATTTTTTTTTTTTTTTAATTTGAGTAGGCATTTGTAATCGACTATTTTGACAAATGAAGGTTCAAAATGATTGAAATTAGTGTCATTCTAATATTATTAAGAGTAATTATTTAGAATAATTGCAAAGTGTAAATACAAACTATATCACACAGTAATTAATATATATATAAACTGCATAATTATTTCCACTTATAATAGTGACGTCTAGCTGAGCGATTTCAATTTAGGCCTGCATTTACCATGCTTGGAAACCCGTAAGTAACAGATCATATTTGGTCCACAGCTGACGGTACTATTATTAAAAGAAATTCTGACGCAAACGAAAAATATTTAAGATTCTCTTTTGGAGAATTACAAGCCACATTAAATATGTATCTACACTTTTATTTTTTAAACTGTTTCCTAAAATGTAGTTAAAATCTTATATTCGAAGGGGTTTTATTTTCGAGAAAATATATTTTATCGTATGCGTTAGTTTTAAAATACTTTTAACTATTCCAGGAAGATCAGAGGATATTTCAGCAGTTGTTTGGTATTGGGCGTATTTCATCACCGAGGGGCATCAGCGCATTTTCTACAAGACATAAGGAATTATCTGGACGCTCTTTGCCCTAACAGCTGAATTGGGTGAGGTGATCTCATTCTTAGGCTCGCACGATTTCTCGATCTGTTGCATTTCAGTTTATTTTTGGGGAGCATCTTCAGAACCCTTACCTGTAATATGGCCGTTGAACCTGAGGATGAATTGGTAGCCATAATTTCGGTTGGTGCTGTAGATATGTGTCATGTGGTTGAAAATGTTCATGGTCGAAAATGTCCGCTAATCGTTCCATCGTGGTTGCTTTTCGAAGAATTGTTTTAGTTAATATTTAGAATATTTGCTTTTTATCTTCCGTTCTTTAAGGACTATATGTTTCATTTTCAAACATGTATTCTATGAAAATACAATAATAATTTCTGCGTGTTATACCACTTCTGAATATCCTCCCTCACCATCTTTTGTTAAATATCCTTCCGATTTTGTGCTGTGTAATTTGTAATACATCTTATTTTGAAAAATATTTTTTTTTAACTTCCTTGATAAAGAGATATGATAACATGAGCTTTGGGATTTATAAAAGTTAGTATCATTTTCTATAGAAATTATGTATAGCTTTATAAGATTAATTCTAATAATTGATTTAATCATTTCGAGTTGAAATATGAAGTATTTTATACCTTATGCGTCACATGTATGCTTACATTAGATTTTTAACTCAACTACAAGACATACAGCTTTATCCAAAATCCATACTTTTAATTGGTTAGTTAAAAATGCCTTTTGTAAATCCTAGAAAACATGATATTTTATAAGTATGTTTGCAATACAAATTTAGTATCTTTTCACTTCATTGCTTAATAAAGAAATACTACTATTAAAGAAAAGGTATCCTGTTCAGTTTAGAAATTAGTTAAATTAGTTAATGAGACATTACATTTAAAAAATAGACTATAAAACTTTCAAATTAAAGCCAACTACGAAAATTTTAAGAAATGAAGAAAAAAAAGTCGAAAGTGAAAAATGATTTTGCACATTCATTAACAAAAGCACCGACTGCAAATACAAATATTTTAGAATTTTACTACGCGTAGCATGAGTCTCTACTCTGTTTATTGAAAGCTAATTAAGTGCGTTCACAGAAAGTTTAATGTCATTCACTATTTAAACTTACGGGTCTTGTACTTTGGTTGATCTTTACGAACCCGATTAAGAATCGATATGTAATAACGCAAATTCGAACGCCTCTGTGACATGTAATAAATCTCCCTGACGTATCATTAAGTTCAATCCCTATCGCGAGTCTGGAAAGGAACATTTTCATTTGGGTTTTTGAGTTATAACTCTACTCAATCATTTTAACTCGAAGCCTATCCCTTGGATAGAAATGAAATGGTCGTAACCACAGTTGTGAGCAATCATTTCAATCTCACGGTCGCAGTTACAGTTATGAAAGGGGTCCCATTTTGAAAATTTGTTGGCTGGGAGAAGTACTTTTCTCTTTCTCACTCTGTTTAGTGAAGGATGCTCGACCAGATTAATTCCGCAATTTCAACCTTAAGTTCTTGAGGTTTACGTCATATACGACATGAATTCTTTTCTGAACCTATATTGCGAGTCATGTCGCTGATTATTCAGTTACTTAAGGCTGTCCACGTTCTCAAAATGGAGATTCCGCATTAAAACTCATGAAACGTTTAAAAATAACAATTCTAAATCGAAATGTTCCCTCCATTATTTGGATTATCATATTAATAAACTCTAGTTTTGGTCATATATAAATAATTGCTCATTTAATAGACTTGATTCAAACTTCATACTTACTAATAAAGTGCAGTTAAAGCTTTGAGTAATTTAAATGTTATTTTATATATTTTGAAAAGACATTAAGTGTTTATTGAATTAGAAAACAACCGTATGTTAAAATGTTGTACTTTCTTTGATTTTATTTGGACTTAAGTCAGAAAATTGGCCATTTTGAAAACGTTATTTGTGACTGTACAGGTTCCTATTTGGCTCAATTAAGCGTTACATAAAATGCTTTTGCAAATTTTATTAAACGTGGCAACAAGTACAGAAATCATCTGCACTAGTCTGAACAAAACTGTCACTCAATGAGCACTATTTAACAAAATTGAAATATGTTTAAATTATGTAAAAATGAAGTCATTAAAATCAAGGGTCAGTTATACCCCATTGTGGTAAATCTAGCACTAAAACGAAGTAGTTTTAGTTTTTATCCTTGATTTACCTTTATAGATACAACAAATAGCTTTCCTTTGTAAATGCGCAACGATAAAAACGTAGTTTCAATTTATCTTAGAGTATACTCATTCAACACAATGAAAATCCCCCGTCAGGATTTGTGATGCTACCAGAAACGGTATTCGTGTCCTTACATGAAGCGTCACTTTACGATTTAAATGAACATTGTACATTATTCATATGTCAAACGATAAGCTTTCACTGTCATTAGTTTTTTTGTCAGATTGCCAATTATTAGGTTTTACACAACAAGGTGGACAGCAAACGCATCGATTAGTTTCTGCAAACCTAATCTCCGAAAATACAGCATTTAAAGGACGACCGAGCGCTGAATGGTGTTTTCCTTCTTTCTGTCGATAAGTAATTTCAAAAGAAGAGCTCACAGATATTTCACTGGGGTAGCATGAACGGAAATCCCTTTCCGAACAGAAATTGATGATGCAATCAATCATCAGCCTTTTTTTAATTGCTGTGATTAATACGTTGGATGTAGTCAACACAGAAGTAGGCTAAGTATAGCTGGAAAAAAAAAAAAAAAAAGTTGTAGGTGATAAAGTTGCTTTCAGCAAAAGCTTTCATTTCGGAGATCTGTGAGAGGAAAAAGAAAGCAGAAATAACTTATTTGTAGAAATTTTCTTTCAGGCTAGGTCTGAAAAGACTATTGGTTATTCTGTATTCGTTTATAGTTGCTTTGTATCAATATAAGAAGCAACCATTCAACAGCAATTCTCCTGTTTTATATGCAGACATGTGCAACAGCTGCTTGATTTTAACTCTCTCGAATTCTTCATAAATAGAAATTATTTTTTTTTTTAAAGATTTGTATTTGTCCGTCGCCGGTGGGTTCAAAATTATTTCACGAGCTGATTGCAGTACCTCTGATTCTAACGCGGCGATCGCTGTATAAAATTGAGTTTCGTCGGCAGTAAATATGCAGACATGTATTGTTTTTACTCTGTAATAATTTTTTAAATTAAATCTCAAATCGATTAGACACATACCTTTTTTGCAAGAATGTCGGGCATTTTGCAGAAAGAAAGAACTTGGAAAAATCTCCTTATGTATTTGTAAGTCTATATTTCAATACAAGAAAAGATGAAGTAAGTAATAAAATTATCTTACTTCAAACATTATTTTGTTAACATCAACAATATGCTTTATTTCATGAAACGAGCTGGAACAAAATTGTATTATTAAAGAAAGCTAAATGTTGACATTTTTGCTAATCATATTATAAATTATAAAATTAATATGAAATTTCTCTTATTAATACGCTAAGCAGTAATAAAACATCATTGTTATTAGAGTAAACGGAAACTCGTGTTACAGTTTTAATAGTAACTTGATTCAAGTAAATTTGTGTAAATGGAAAATGCGTAATATTTGCCTTGCACTGAATATAGGTTCTTCAGTTTGCTATCAAGAAAAACTGAAGCAAATGAAGCTACGTAGACTATAATTTTTTTGTTCACCAAAAGTTCTACTACATTTACGAAATTCCAAAATAAAAGTATTCTAAGGTTGTGTGGCAAAAATATAAATATATTCTAAGTAAAAGCTGAAAACAGTGCGAAAACTACTCGTCTTCTTTTTTTCTGGCATTCATTCATAGTATAAAGCTGAGATGATTTGTCTTCCTTTATTTATTTATTTATTTTTATTTTTATTTTTGTTTATTTATTTATTTATTTATTTATTTATTTTTTTAATTTCCTGTTATGTTACTATCATGTTTGTTTTTGCTGTAGAAAGATGCAATAATTTCACGATCTTCTTCTCAATGTAGAAAGGAATACTGTTTAATTTTTGATTATCTTATATACTTTTCGTACTTTTATTAATAAGCGAATTAATTATTTAGCTGTAGTGTAGCTATTTACGGAATGTTGTAATCTTTCTTAAATATTAATTGTTACATTTGTAAGTACAATCATTAATACAATTTCAACATAGCTTTGACACTTATTATATGATTACAAATATTTTTCTCTTATAAGTATACAAATTATCAAATAATATATTACGCGGAGACGCACTAAATCACGCTGGGTGTAATATTGCATATTTATAATTAGTTACAATACATATAGCGTATTTATAATTAATTACATACTTAATTCAAAATACATTCAATTCTAACAGTTGAATAACTTCTTTTAAATATCTATGGATTAACTGGAGAATTTATTGACATAATTATCTTAGTACCGTATTTTCATAATGTAACTCCTATAATGAATATGATACTCTTCGTATGATATGCCAGTATATTAAACAAATAACTAAGTATTTTAATGTATATGAAACATTGTGACAACCACACGGAAACAAGAATGTATATCCATAAAGCCAGTTGACATGCAATATTTCTTCCCTATTGTTTATGAAGGGCGCTTAAATATATTTGTAAATTTAAGTGCTAATTTCTAACGTTACTTGTTGAACGAATGAGCAGTAATTACCAACAGCCTCTGTAGACATGACTAACATATCTAGATTTTTTAATACAAAAATATTTCAAAATTGATAATTTTCGAAGCAGCCCATAAGCTGATAAAATGCAAAGGGGGAGAAAAAGAAAATACAGTAAATTAAATATCTGAAGACTTTCATTTGTACAGGTTCTTTTTCAGATGATGTGCGGTAGATTTATCTTTGCTGAAAAGCGCCTTAGCACTTAAATGAGATATACTTCCTGTGAAGTTTATGCCTGAACAGTATTTGTAATATTTCTGTTTGAATTACAAATGATATACATCAAGAACCTTAGTCATAAATAAAGCGATTAAGTTTCATTTTCTGTTAGTTGGTGATTAGTGGAAATGTATAGAAATTGCTTAACGAACAGCATTCAAATATTCATTCTGAAAACGAAAGGGAAATACCAAACCATTTTAAACTACTGTATGATTAGCCGCAGTAAATTATCATTTAAATGCATTTTTGGAAAATAAGTACTCAAATATTCCCATCCGGGCACTTTACACGTTTTGTTTCAGTCTTTTAAAAAACGAAATTCGTTTAATCTTTTAGTCGCTCTATGAAATACGTTTTTCTTTTTATTAAGTCAATTAACTCAGTAATGAAATTACTTTTGTACGCATTTCAGGCATCTGGCTAAAAATAAGGAACATATTCTTATTAACTATAAATTCATAATTAATTCTAGGAATATTTCAAAGACTGACTATAATAAAGCAATTTAAAATTAAGTATTCGCAAACTTCGTCTGGGTTTGCAGCTCCATTTTAGTCTTAATTTTTCTTCAAACATGAGATGATTTATCTTATGTCTTGGGCTCTTTCTGAGATGTTTGTAATTCATAACGATCTTAATTTTTGTAATATTTATTTTTCTTAGCTAGACGTAAAAGATGAAAATTAAGCAGAATTATATTTGTCACTGCAATGCAACAACCTCTGCGTACTTTTTACCTTCAAGTTATATGATGCATCTAAGGACTTATACAGGTATTTAGCTGCTAGTAAAATTTTAATATTAGTGTGTATTAGAGTTAAATTAAAATCAATGAATCTCTTAAAATAATTTTCTCCATTTCATTAATAGTGACGAGAGAGAAACGTCGGGCGCAATATGCATGTTACCGGCAATGTATGGAACTCCAGTATTTGATGCATTTTGCAAAATGCCTGTCGTCTTCAAGCAAATTATGAAATATGAGAATAATTATATACTTTTCCTAGGCATTGTATGTAATAACTATTCAGTCTATAAAATGAAAAATGCTATTTAGGCAAATTATAAATGGCAGTCTATTAGTGTTTCGACCGCGTCTGGCATGAGGGACTTATCTCAAAATTGATTTCTTGTTACTTTGATAGACAGCTTTTACGTACGATACATACTTTCATCACGAACAGGACTTTTTATGTCTGTGTAAATGGTGCTAACTCTTTCAAAAAGAATATTCCCAGTGGTATTCCTCAAGGCTTGGTCCTAGGTGCAATTTTTTATTTATTTTATGCTGCAGATTTTCCAGAAATGCCACAGAACAACTCTATTTTGGCTTGCTATGCAGAAGACACCGCGTTAGTTGTAAAATCTGAAAATGTAAATCACGCAGTCAAAAAGTTCAAGATCTTCTTCCTTCTATTGAGCAGCAGTGTGCATAATTGAAAATCCAAATTAATGCCTCGAAGTCACAGCTCTTGATCATTCGGAAACGCAAAAGGAACGCTCCGATCAAAAAGCAACTTTCTTTATTCAACGAAATTGTTCTAGTGGTTTCCCAGGCCATATATTTTGGTGTTTTATTTAACGATCGCCTTAATTGGACACATCATGTTAATAATGTGCGTGACAGAGCACTTAAAATCCTCAAATGCTTATACTCAATTATTGGGAAATACTCTTCCCTGGATCTGAAGAAGAAGAGACTTATTTACCTTTCCATTATCACACCAGTCATGACTTACGCTTCGCCGGCATGGACAACTATCTCCGATAAGCAACTTAAGAGGCTTCAAGTGGTGCAAAGCAGGTATCTTCGCATTATTACAAATGCCCACTTCTATGTGCGTAACAGATGTTTTCACATAAGATCCTTCAAATGCCTTAAGATCGAACCGTTGGCAAAGTCTCTCAGAAAACTCAATAAACGCTTCTATCAGGAAGCACAAGAATGCAATATAATGAACCACTTTGAACTTTTCAGCTACGAGATTCTTCATGAGGACAGTCATCTTCGCTCTTTCGTGGCTTTCATTCTTAGCGATAGCCAAAATTTTCTTACATAAGGCTCTATTGTGTTTTCGCATCTGCGCTCTGTCCAAAATCGCTGCTGAATATGTGTTTATAACATTATTTTCACATCATTATTCATTTAACGAAAAGCAAATTGTTGTAAATATTTTGTATATAGTCTTCCAGTTTATGAGAAAATTTGTATTTTATATATTTTATCTTGTCTCCAGGATTCACTTAGGCATTTCTGTCCTTGCATCGCTACATGAAGCAACCAAATGAAGATAGCCGGTATAAAGCTTGCATCTTTGCAAGCTAGACGCGACGGCAACGGCAAAAGGAAACGGACGGTCTGTTATTTAAAAGATTTCCATTCCTAAAATATGTAAACGTTATTTTGAAAAAATAATGTAAGAATTCCAGTTAAAACATTTTATTCAAAGTACGTAAAATATTAAAAAAAATTACAAAACAAAATTTATGCTTGCCGTATTAAGTAAAATAAAATTTTTATATAAAAAATAAGTCATTGAATACGCTGCAACATTGTTTAAAATTGCTGCCTACTTGTTGCAATATGGTAAGCTTAAATTGTACTTTGAATTACATTTTACTAATTTTTTCACGGAAAGACGTTTCATATTTTGGCACTTTGCTGCATATGACCGGGAAGGAATTTCCTGGTCAGGAATATCTTCATTTGTAAGCAGGTTCTTTGGAAATAATGTAAATTGCGATCTCGCACAGGGTTGTTTTAAAATTCCTTCAGAAATTTCAACTCGGAAGAACCCGCCTGTCACACACATTACAACTGCCAATATACTACGCGAATCACCTGGTCCCTTGCCGACGTCAGGAGTACTAATTCGCACATTATGTTTTCGAATTCACTTTTAGTGTTAAAGTTTGTGTTTCCAGATGGATCATAGAATTAATTTCATCTTCGACAGCATTTTCTCTTCTGAAACAAAGAGTGTACAAAATATCCATTTCATCATCTTTGCTAGCATAGCCACAGAGGTACGGATTTTTTGACGACACTCCCTCTATGCATGTGTATTACTGCTTTATTTTAACTCTTTGAAGGCCAAAACGTCCGAGGCAGTCGAGATTGCGATTCTGCTTTTATCCTTTCCCCTTAGGCATAAAGTAGTAGGTGTAGTTTCGCATTCTATCAGTTTATTGCAGGTAGCTTGTGCTAAAGGCTAATAGAAGCTTCTTTGTTATAAAGAAGAACGAATATCATTTGAAAACTTAACACCTCCTGGTGCTTTAAAGGACGGGGAGGTGAGGGAACGAATGGGATAGGCGTTTTGATATTTTAAGCATACAGGTTAGCGAATGCCGCGGTTTTCTAGAGTTAAACGCATAGAGAGATAGAGAAACGGAAATCTCTTTGGTAAGCTTGTCATCATCATATTGGTTTAATCCTTTATCGATTATAACATCATCTCGGTGTTTTTGAAACAGGCTCTTTTTCTTGCAATAGCTGATTAGTTTATCTGTTTCGCATTGGTATACTTTGCCCGCCAGTTTTCTATATTCTATAAATTGTCTAGTTATTTGATAAAACGCATGTTTTTTTTTATATTGACAAACATATACATTAGGATGTATGCATCCAAACACTAGTATATTTAGCGATTTTCATTTAATGAAAAACTCTTCTCGAATAATTTATTTTAAGACCGAGATGCAGAGCGGGATGAAAAGTCAACTGAGTAAACAGACCTCACCGTTATCGAGAACAATAGACTCTGGTTATCTCCACAGCTTGAACGGTTGAACGGTGGTTGTCCAAGATGCGGACCAATTAATATCTGCTTTCCTACGAGTCTCTTAAGTAATTTATAAAAATAATTGATTTCTTTCTAGAGCATGAAGAAAACTGGCTAAAAATTTGGCTGTGCAATGAGTGGTAAGTATGTATATGCGTCGCAACTGACGCCACATAAAGTCTATCAAATATAACTCAAGACTTCGAACGAAATATAACTCAAGACTTCGACGATGGTGGCGCGCAGAGCCCCGCTGAAGTTTAATTCTCAATTTAGTACTGCTCCACAATCGTTCCACAGTATCGCATCCGGTTTCGAAGTCTACAAATTTAGAATTCACAGTGAAATGTTCATAACCAGCATTTCTTAAATCCTCTTTCTTATATCCTTTCCAGAAATTTGAAAATATAATGCTGCCATCCATACTGTTTTCCTGAATGGCAGTCATCAATGTTGTAGCACAACGATCAGGAACTGCGATCAAAACACATTCTTTGCTTTCCTGGTATAAACCCCTGAATCCGCATTGTTCCAGAAGAATACATCCAACTTTTTTTTTATCATTTTGTGAAAAAGATTTTCATTATTTCTATGATTTTGTTGTCTCCATCGATTTTATTTCTTTTACGATTCATCAAATTATTTGCGCAACTCTCTGAAGTAGTTATTTCAATATATTGCCGTATTACGGCTGATTCCTAACTGAAGTTGGCAAAATTTAATCGATGTCAATTCCTGATACCACAGATAGTAAAACAAAAGGCATTGAGAAAAAAAGACGCGAACCTTCAAACCATATTTTGATTCTCAATCCTTTCTTTTCACAGCAAGAACGTATACGTAACAACGACAAATAGGTAGCAACTCTTGGTTTCTTTATGTATCTGTTTGAGTGAAAAGTTAATTTAATCGAATAATTTTGAGAACAAAGTCAATTGTTACGAATTATTCCTTTGTCCTGAAGGAATCTTATGGTAGTCTTTTTGTCATTAGGTAATTTCCAAATTGTGTAATCTATTGTATTAAGCAGAATGGCGAAAAATGGGAAAAAAAATGTGTGATGATATTTCAAACGTTAAATTCTAGAGCCTCGATATTTTGAGTGTTGTTGTAGCATTGTTTTCTTCTCCTTTAATTTCCTTTTTTAACTGACGCCGCTCTAACGGAATAGTACCAAGATAGGAATTTAAAAGGTTTTGGTAAGAGTTATAACCAGTTATATCCATTTTAAATTAATGAAGTTTTGTAATCAAATGCGGATCTCGTTTCATTCAAAACAGTTTCTTGAACATAAACTAAGACCTAATATATTAGCCCATTACAATTTTAAAACACCAATATTAGACTACTGCATTTAAGTAAAATTAGACCATTACATATAAGCAAAGTAGTTACTGATAAGCAAATTAGTGTTCAATCGGACTGTATTAACTTTCAAGAACCCGTTTCGGCATTAAAAATATTAAATAATAAATTCCATTTAGTGAAAGTTTGCGCTAGTATTAGTAAAGCTGCACTTAATAGGTTTGGCAAAAATGTTTCCTTACATCCTTCCTTTTACAAGCATTGGGAAGTTTCAGTTCAAGACTGAGATTTGTCCTGCTTTAGAGCACTACAATAAAAAATTATATTCTATTATTTTTATAACTGTTCAGTATATGAGGTCTTTTGACTGAAAATTTAGTCAACCTGAATCTTCCCAAAGATTTCTTTATATTTCGCTATTGAAATGCAAACTTGAATCCAAATGTTTTCAAGAAGCTCGGTTATTTAAGCTATAACGCATTCTCTATAAAACGTTCCGTTGAGTTTTCTCTTTCGTAATGATTCGTTATTTCCATAACTGTTTTTTTATGCAATTACATCTGAAGAAACTAAATTTTTAGTGGTTTTTACACCCATTTTTTGTCCATTATAAATGTATTTTTGTCTGCCTTGGTAATGAAAGAGACAGATTTACGGAATGTAACTAACCGCTGCATGTAAATATCAGTTCATTGTTTTTGTAAAAAAACATTCAGTCCCTAACTATCCAAAGGCCGCCCAAACAGTATAGTGTTTAGGAGAGCCAACTGCGGTATCTAAGGGCCCGGGTTCCACTCCCTGATAAGGCGCGGATGTTTATAACTGTGTATTGACTTTGCGACATGGGACACTGTGAAGTTCCTTCCCCTAGCGGAAGACTTTTACGAAACTTTTTCTTCTTGAGGCTGAAAGACAATTAAAGGAAGTGACGTAGCTAACTGGAAAAACCGATCAAATGAGACGGGTGGGGTGACGAGGAGACTTGGAAAATTTTGGAGTGGACCGGCAAGCATGTTGTTTGAAAGGAGATAACTAAAACATGTTTTGCGCGCTTTATATTGTATATAGTATTTTTTTTCTTATGGATAAGAGTGATTTCGTTTTGTGGAACATTGTGTACCTTTATGTGTCGTAAATTAGTGGATAAATTTTCAAAGCTGATGAAGATAATTTTCCTGTTATGGTGAATGCACGAAAAGAACCCGCCTCGTGTCTGAACGGGCGCGAGGTGTGACAGACACTCTACATCTATGGAGTGGAAATTCCTTTAGTGTCATTTGGTTGTAGGGGAGACCCTCGGATCACCCCTGGCTGCTCTCCCTTAAAATGTTGGTGGAAATAAAAGTCCAACCTCCTTGAGGCTCTGGCAAACATTTTTCCGTGAAATATATGGACAAGACAACAACGATCCGAAGTTTCTTTTAACTTCTTTGCTCCTAACATCAAACAAACAAAGTTGTTGCATGCCCGTGACTTAAGAGCTCTGATTTTCACTGGATGCCTGAGCGCTTTCTGTAGTCAAGCGTAACATGCAAAAATTATTCCTAAAAAATGTACTTTTCTTCTAAATATTTGAATTCTTGCTTATGTTACTTTAATATTTCTTTTAACACAAACAGAAAACAATAACAGTTGTATGTTGTCTCTCTTCATGAGTCATAAATTCAAAGATCGTTTCGTTTCAGGAGTCAAGGTTGGGAGAGCATTAGAATTTCAAATCAAAATTTCAAGAGTTCACGGAACATAGAAATAACATTTATTAACGATAAACTTATATTACTTCCGCTTATAGCGGCCATGAAACATAATCAAGCATCAAATATATATGACATGCGTCATTCTTCATGTTCAAGCGTCAAGTGATATATTTTTCATCGGCGCGCATCAAGAGCGCCACCTATCTACCAAAAAGACGGAACATACTCCGCCCCGATGAACATTGGTTCATTACAACATTATTATAAAGATCTTCAATTTTAGATTCAAACAAGTTTTCCAAAGTTCAACAGTATATCATATAAAATAAAAATGCATAATGACAAATTTAAATTGAATAACAACATTATATTTAGCACAAAATTTTACAAATAAAACATACTTACAATCTCTAGAAGGAAAACAAAATAATGAAACTGCTAAATTACCATAATCCACAATTGTGGTCCATTCTATGAATCTGAAACATAATTGAATTAATAATAATAATAAAGACACAAATTATGAATATACAATTAATGTTTTTTTTAGAGTCTTATTCACTCAATGGTAAGCGGGAAAGTTTATGTATAGGACGCTTCATTTCGCCCAATAAAGTTTTTAGTTTCACAACACGAACTTTTCCATCAGCACCAGAATATAGTTCAATTACTCGTCCAAGTCGCCACTTTAATGGAGGCAAATTTTCGTCCTTTATCAAGACTAAGTCATTGAGGGCTAAATTTGGTTTATCCCTCAACCATTTGGTACGCCCTTGTAATTGCGAAAGATAATCTTTCAGCAGGGGTTAGCTTATTATTTGTAAGATCAGGTTCAGGAATTGCGGTTAATGTAGTCCCAATTAGGAAATGTCCAGGTGTTAAAGGATTAAAATCTTCAGGGTCAGATGAGATGGAAACTATTGGCCTTGAATTCAAACACGCCTCGATCTGTGTAATTAAGGTGTGAAATTCTTCGTATGTCAGAACCTGGGTCCCAATAGTCCGCTTTAAGTGAATCTTCATTTGTTTCACTCCAGCCTCCCAAAGGCCTCCAAAGTAAGGGGCAGCAGGAGGATTGAAGATCCATTGAATATTTTCACCGCTCAGGTAGTTTTGAAATGCTTCTTCAGAGGAAAGTGTAGCTTTGTATCTTCTTAATTCTCGATCAGCCCCAACAAAGTTGGTTCCTCTATCGGAAAAGATTTTCTTGGGTTTTCCTCTACGTGACACAAATCTTTTCAGAGATGCTAGGAATGCTTCAGTTGTTAGATCACTGACCACTTCTAGGTGAATGGCCTTTGTGGTGAAGCATATGTAAAGGCAAACGTAACATTTATATCTCGTTCCTCCTCTTCCTTTCCTAGCTTTAATTAAAAAGGGGCCTGCAAAATCTAGTCCTGTATTCGAGAATGTTCTATCCGGCAATACGCGAGAAGCAGGTAGGTCGCCCATTATCTGACTGGATGTGCTTGTTCGATTTTTAAAACATTTTATACATTTCCAAATTATTTTTCTTACAATTTCTCGGCCATTAACGATCCAATATTTCTGTCGCAGAGCAGATAATGTTAATGTGGCTCCTCCGTGAAGGTTCACTTCGTGAAAGTGTTTGACTATCAATTCAGTAACATGGTGACTTTTGGGAAGAATGATTGGATACTTTGTGTTTTCTGAAAGATTCGAGTTACAGAGTCTACCACCGACTCTAAGGATTTCTTCTCTATCAAGAAAAGGATTTAATTTCAGGATTTTACTGCTGAGATTCAATTTCTTCCCTGCTTTCAAAAGTCTAATTTCTTCTCTAAATTCGGAATTTTGCATGATTTTAAAAATCAAATTGCTTGCCTTATCCAATTCTTGAACTGTTAAAAAACCCTTGAGTTTTACAGATGTAGGTTTAATATTGTGGCAGAATCTTAAACACCATGCAGTTACGCGTTTCAATTTTTTCCAGGATGAAAATCTGGATGTCAATTCAAATTCAGCCTCTTGGCTAATAACAGAACATACAGTAGTTTGACGCTGTTCTACCTGTACCTCTTCCACCATAGGCTCAATCAAAGGATCAAAAGATGATGAAGGTACATTTTTCTCTTTTAACCACACTGGTACATTGAACCAAAGTTTATTTTCCACTAGATCAGAAGCTCTTAATCCACGTGAAACTATGTCAGCCGGATTGTCATTTCCCTTACAGTATTTCCATTGCGAAGGTGATACAACATCTTGTATTTCCCGTACACGATTAGCAACAAAGGGTTTCCATTTATCAGCGGAACCCCTGATCCAGTGAAGAACAATTTTAGAGTCACTAAAACAAAATACATTATCTTCTTGGATATTAAATAATTTCCTTAAATATTTAACTATTCTTGCGGCAATAATAGCTCCCATAAGTTCTAAACGAGGCAAGGTTAATTTTTTAAGTGGGGATACACGGCTCTTTGAAAGAACAAAAGACGTACAGCAAGAATCAGGATCACGAAAATATGCAACAGCTCCATATCCCTTGAGGCTGGCGTCACAAAAGACAAAAAGCTCTATTTTATCGAAATTTACACATTCATCATTTAATATGTATTTTCTAGGAATACACAAGTTGAGAATAACTTCAATTTCAAAGTACCAAGTTTTAAATTTTTCACTCAAATAGCTGGGCAAAATTGTGTCCCAATCAATACCCAATTCCCATAACTCTTGTAATAAGAATTTTATTCTGATAACAAAGGGTGCAATGAATCCAACTGGGTCATAAATTTTTGCCACAATCTGTAATACCTTTCGCTTTGTAACGTGTTTCCAGTCAACTGGTTGTAAAAGTTCTTGTACATCTAATTTCAAAGTATCCTCATCCAAATCCCAAATTATTCCCAGCACTTTTAACGTTTTCTTAACCAAATTATCTTCCTTATTAATTAAACCAATATCTTGCCAATGATTTTTTAAAGATACTGAATTTGATTCAAATTTTCTTAAGTTCATACCAGCGTCTTGAAGAATTTTAACTGCATCAGTTGATAATGAGAAAACTTCTTCAACGGAGTCTGCTCCATGGATAAGGTCATCAACGTATAGGGACTTATTTAACATGTCAACAGCTTTGCTATATTTCTTTTCATAACCCTTAATATGATGTTTGATAGTGGCGGACAAAATAAACGGACTTGTTGTCATTCCAAACGGCACTCGGCACATTCGGAAAACCTTAAAGCCTAAACTATTGTCACTATCGTCGTAAGAATGATCAAACCACAAGAACCTTAAAAAATTTCTATCTTCACTATCAATTTGAATTTGGTGAAAAGCCTTCTCTATGTCTGCACAAAATGCAACTTTATGTACGCGAAATTTTAAAATTATATCCAACAAGTTAGGATTTAAATTAGGGCCTGATATCAAACATTCATTTAACGATTTAGCTCCTTCAGACTTAGAAGAGGCATCATAAACTATTCTTATTCTTGTTGTTACTTTTCCTTCACGTATAACGGGCCTATGAGGCATATAATAACAGTTAGGTTCATTTTCAACAAACTTACATTGTTCAACAATCCCCCTTTCAACTTGTTCTCTAATTATATTATCATATTCATTATATAGGAAATCATTTCCCTTTAATTTATGCTTTAGTCCTAGAAATCGTTGTTTAGCAACGAAAAAATTATCAGCGAGTTGTGATTTATTGTCCTTCCAAAAGAGTTTTGTTTCGTATCTGCCGTTATTAAATTTTAAAGTGTCGTTAAAATGCTTAATAGTATCCAAATCAGTTTCCGAAAATGTTTTGTTTTCATTTTCAATTCCTATCGAATCCAATTTCCAAAATGACTGCAAATCAAATGTGTTTCCTTCAACGGCAGATAAAAACAACGCATTAATTCGAGTATTATTATTTTTTACTTTACCCATCACTGTGTATCCAAATATGGTCGGTACTATAAACAAACCATCATTTATCATTGAATTACTTCCTGTTTGTATATACCAGAAATGCTCCGCGCCAAGCAGAATATTTATGTTCTCATTAACGGGACTTGTATCCGAAAGTTCCAAGCCCTTTTTAGTCATAAATTCTTTAATGTTTTGACATGTTGATGGCGCCTGGAATTCTATTGATGATATTAATTCTATCCCTATAGCTTCTACAACAAGGCAGCGATCATCGTTTTTATTTTTTATTTTTAGACTATATACATCAAATTCTTGCGAGTTACCGCGCTGATTTCCAAACGAATAAATTGTTAGAAATTCTTTTCTAATGACTTGCAATTCTAAATCGCGCGCTAACTTGTGGGTGATGAAGTTTCGTTCACTACCTGAATCAATTAATAATCTTACGATTCTCGATTTATTTTTGCTTTGAGCAATAACAGAACATGTCTGTAAAAGCACACTATTTTCAGGTTTTAGAGTGTTACAGTGGGAAGTAGATACTAAAGTTTTATTTTGCGTATCTGCGGAGTTAACATCTTCCATTTCTTTCGATTTCAAACGGCAGAAAAGTTTATTATGATTTTTGTCGTTACAATTTTCGCATGGTTGTATTTTTGAATGACAAAACGCCGACAAATGTTTTAGAAAGCATCTATAACAGCGACCTTCATGTTTTAATTTCTTTCGTTTTTGTTCGTCGGAAAATTTCAAACATCCGGCAGATGTATGTTCGTTTGATTTGCAGAATATGCAAAACATTTTTACCGATGTGTTAAAAGCAGAAGCTTGTGATTTGACTTTATAATTTTTTAACCCTTGTTTAGGATTAACCCCTGTGTATTTATTACCTTTGGTGCTATTAATCAAATTACTTGCTTCTCGGCATTCAGTTTCTATTTTAATGAACTCTATTAATTCACTTACTTCTATATTTTGGTTAGATGTTCTTTTTCTATGGAATTCAAGAGCTAAATCTTCAGGTAACAATTTAAGAATTATTGGGTTCAATAACTGTCCGTATGAACCGCTAGTAACATCTAAACTACTTAAATTTCTAACGCAGATTTGTAACTGATCATAGAGCTTTCTTAACTCAAAAACATTTGAAGAACTTTTAACTGGTTCTAACTGTAACAACATCTGCATGAATTTTGATATAATAACATCTTTACGACCAAACCTCTCTTCTAAACTTTTAATACATAGATCATAATTTTCTTCAGATAAAGCATAACCTGAAACACAATTATATGCTGAACCAGATAATAAACTTTTCAAATATGTAAACTTATCTATTTTAGATAAACTTGGATTAGAATGAATAGCATTATCATACGAATTAAAGAATTCGAGCCATTTACTGGGATCACCAGCAAATTTTTCAATACTTAATTTAGGTAACTTTACTGAAGCACTACTTGTAACAACATTATTACCATTCAGAGTACTACTAATACCATTACTAGTTGCAATTATACTTCTTTCAACAACTTCATTACTGTTAATTTTCTTTACTTTACTAACAGTCTTAGCTTTAAACGTTATAATTTTTTCATCATACTCTTCACATACAAGTAGTTCGTTATCATATTCTTTTTCATCAATTATGAGAGCATCGATCTTTGAGTCAAGAGTTTTAAGTTTCTCATGATATTCAATTAACAATTCATATGATAAATTTAAATCTTCTAGATGTTCTTTACTTAATTCTTCCGATAATAATTTCTCAAGTTTATTTAGAAGTGTAGTAACTTTACTACGTACAATAGCACGTTTCTTTTTCTCTTTTGCTAAATCATCCATTATGTTTCGTTTTCAAAGATCGATACCAAGAACAAATAAATCAAATTTCTTACCTTTCAAAAGGTAATTCCCCTTGTCGCGGGTTTCAGACACCAGAAAAATGTATGTTGTCTCTCTTCATGAGTCATAAATTCAAAGATCGTTTCGTTTCAGGAGTCAAGGTTGGGAGAGCATTAGAATTTCAAATCAAAATTTCAAGAGTTCACGGAACATAGAAATAACATTTATTAACGATAAACTTATATTACTTCCGCTTATAGCGGCCATGAAACATAATCAAGCATCAAATATATATGACATGCGTCATTCTTCATGTTCAAGCGTCAAGTGATATATTTTTCATCGGCGCGCATCAAGAGCGCCACCTATCTACCAAAAAGACGGAACAACAGTTAAAATTAAAATAAAAATTCAGAAAAAGTTAAAGTGCAAAATCCGAAATAATGATTATATTCCTGTATTTAAATTATTTGTGTATAATAATGCAGTAAAAATACTGACGAATTTAAATATGTGCATGTTGCATCGTATTGTTCTATTTACTACAAAAATTTAAGCCATTTGCAATGTTTCAGCGTTTCAAATATGATACGGCAGTCAGTGATATTTCGCTTCCGTATCGCATTTGATATATTGGGCTCACAGAAGGGAATTGAGCCGAATCATATATGAAACGCTAGGAGAGAATAGCTTAAAGTTTAGCTGATGATATCATAGTACAATCATTAAACGATTTTAAAGTTTTATCTGCATGTTCTTTTGTAAAGTTTGATCATCCAATTATCTTAAATGATTTATTTTACCAGAGATCGATACTATTTTATGAAGTACTATTGCACAGTAATCTTGCTGTGATTTAACTTATTTTAGTGTGTTTCCGCCTCTATTCTTTTTATATTACTATACAGGCAGTTTATGACATATATCATGTGCAATGGTAATTAATTTTGAGATGTATTTGGATTTTAGAAATCGAGAAATACCATTAGCTGACTCATGATCTTAATGCATATTCTGAAATCTGGTTTATATACATGCTGCTTCGCTATAACATGCAGAAATTCTAAACTAATGATCTTTCTTCCATTAGGCATCGTCCGATTAAAAATATTGGTATTAACTAATGAAATTTTAAATAGACATGAAGTAATATTTCTGTCTACGAAATAATGTGCTCATATTATCGCAACAATTTAAACAAATGTAATTTTTATAAAATAAAATTAAGGATTTTTTCATATTTTGATTGGTTTTATATTCGTTGAAATGAATTACCACAAAAAAATTCCACTAAATTCATATGTGAGAAAACGAAATTCGCATTTAAAACCTTCATTTATGCAGATTATAAAATTGCCTTAAAAGAGCCAGAAGGGTGGAATAATATTTATTATGATCTCTTAAAAGTACTGCAAACTAATAAATTTAAAAAAAATCAATATTATTTAATTCCATGGTATAACATTTTCGTGAGCACCAGACTTAATTGCATTAACAGAAATACGAATAATGTCCAGCTATTTCACATCTAGCAGTAACCAGGAAATAAAGATTTTCGACTTTAAAAATTGAATTCAAATGCTTAGGCGAATTTATGCTAATATTTTAAACATCAAAGACTTGAAACATATTCTTCTGTTCATAGCAGAAGGGCAATAAACGTATTCTAAAGCTCCATCTTATCTTTCCAAGTTAACCGATCTTTTCGGTACGGAAATGATGATGCATATATTATTGATTCAGTAGTTAGGTTTTATGTTTTTTTTTTTTTTTTTTTTTTTTTTTTTGTTTAAGTTAAATCCTTTTTGTTATGCAAATGAGATGGATCCATACTTCTTAGAATGTCATTGCATTTGAAATTACTAGTATTCAAGATACATTATTATCGCTGAGAAGCATAATGTTATTCAAAATAAGCTTATGCACTTTTAGACACTGGAACAAGAAACTAAAGATGAAAATGACACGTGTTTGGTTAGAGTTAATTTATATAAAGCAAAGTATCTTTGAAAAGCATTTAAAAATCAAAATGCGTTTAAACATGAGTATAACCATATGGATATTAGAATTTTAACAAATATCTGCTTTGATATTTTACCAAAACACGTGTATGCAGGTTAAATTTTCTAGCTTTTATATAACTGAATTTTAAGATCTCGCGTTTAGTTAATTTTCTATATAATTATTTATTTAATACATCCGTAGAGCAGTGCCGTAACTGCACGTAATATGATGTTCTGCAAGCCCTAGTACTTACTATTACCGAGTTACTGTTGTATATTAAATAACTCACAAGATAAGATAGTGGGGAAGGTCAAAATAACATTTATAACAAAAAGGCCATATATCTAAGCGTTGTTAGCTAGTATTTTTAATGTCAGTTACTGTATTTTCCTAAAAATGACTGCGTACTTCAAAGCCTTAAAGTTACAGACTACCCATTTTGATCGCACGACATCTCCGAGAACAGCCAGCAATATATTTCACACTCTTCTGTGTGAGAAACAAACAGGAAGTCTTTTCGTGACCAGCTTGGAGGCTTCTTAAATGGATTAGTTATGATGGCTTCTTTAAAATGTGCATCTTGATCACTATCATAATAGTTTTAATAATACTCTTCTTTGTTCCACTTGAATACTCGAATCAAAAGAATTCCTTTAATAGTAGTAGGAATCTGTAATACCATATATACTTCGCGCATGCCATCAACCATATGTTGAACGATTTGTTATGTAGACAGAACTTGTTGATGAAACTACCCATTCTCTAATTTGTCTCTCGAAAAGAATTCCAGTTCTGCGTTTTCCGGTAAAGAAATCAACAATTCATCTTCAAACCGCACAGAATCAGAGTTAGTTGTAAAGCGAGCGAATTCTTTCAGACACGGCGTAATTTCAGAAACAATGTTGCATTATCGCTAATTACACTTTAATCGTGATTAACGTCATCCTTCGTCCTAAGTTCTCTTCCGAAATGAAAAATAAGGAGCGGTGTGACCTTTTGCGTCACATTTTCCTGTATTCATTGCAAAGCGAATCATGGGCAGTTTTCGTTCTCATGTATCGTGAGCACCACTGGCTAGTATGGCTAGTCTGGAGTTTAAACTTCTGTTCTGTCTTTCAGAGAGATTCGCTTAAGGTTGATAAACAGGAACGAGTTCTTGTTGATTACCCAGGAAGTTGTAGATGTGATGCATTACAACACTAACAGATTGTGTGCCATTGTCACTAAATCAATCTTCTGCGTAAGCAGTAACGTAAGAAAACCTTAGAAATTAGTGAGTTAAGATTTTTGCACACTTTATTGTGGTGGAAGCTTTCAAGGAGAGCTCTATTCCTTTCGTACTAGTGACTTCGATAAGAAAATGCATTTTTTTCCAGTTGCAACTGGAAGTGGGCCAAAGAGGGATCTATGGCAAGCGTCTCAAACCTTTGACCATGCACAGATGTTCTAATCAATCCACCATGTTTTTGGTTATTCAGTTTATATCGATTCCACTCAGCACAGTTTTTTACATATTTTGGAGTATACTTTCTCATACCAAGAAAGTAATATCTGGAGGCAGTTTTACGGTATGTGCCTTCAGATCAGCAATGTCCTTCAGTGGAAGAATCATGATATTGCTGAAGGAGTTATTCACGCTTTTGACTAGGGACGATTAACTGAACCTCTTCGGTATCTCTGTCGGGAGAGTAACAATAGAAAATTCCTTGATTCATGATATGTACTCTATCAGTCAAATTTACATAATTTGCATCTCTTTACCACTCTAAAAGCAATCAATAATTAGCCAAATGACCACATCGTGATTAAATTCTCCTCAGCCGCTTCAGGGTTTGGCGGTCAGATACAATTATTATTTCTTTATTTTCCACATAACCGTGGAACTTCTCAAGAGCCAAACAGGGACAATAGCTTCTCTCTTGATAGTTAAATAATTTCTTTTTGCTGAGTTTAGCAATCGACTTGCATACTCAATCACGTGTTCTTCTGACCCTCCTCCTTGGATAAAGACTGCTCATAAAGCATAATTACTGCATGTATCCTAAAGATAAACGGTTTATTTCCATAACGTTGAGATAGAAAAGTGGTAATATCAACCTCCTCTTCAACTCTTCAAATGCTTTTTGTTCAATTTTACCCCACGTCCACTGTTTGTTCTTTTTGTTAAGTTACTGAGTCACAGGAAATTTCTGAATGGAAGATACGTTGTCGGTATGTACTTCTGTACTTTCTTCTGCAATCAAACCATCTGAATACTTTAAAATGAAATTTTCTCCTGTTAGCATTTAGTTTAAACATAGAAAGTCTTTCAAATTGTTTTCTCAAATCTAATAAATGTTCAACAAAAGTTTCTAATAACACTATGATATCATCGAGGCATAACAATGCATAAACTTAGTTTAACCCTGATCTACTAAATTTATGAATAAATCGTTGAAAACATCCAGGGGCCTTGCGCAAACTAAAAGGCATTCGCAAAAATTTTAAAGTATAAATGGATAACCAAAGGAAAGTATAAATGGATAACCTTGATCTTCTCTTGATCTGGTTTATGAACATTAACTTAATAATTTACCTCCTCTTAGGTCAATTTTAGACATATACTTGTTGATTTGGCTTGAGGTAGTAAATATTCCATTGGATATAGGATAGGTGTCTGGAATAGTTTTAGAGTTTAACTTCCGATAATCTATACACAGTCGACGGAACAATTAGGTTTAGGGACAAACACAACAAGCCTGGCATAAGCAGTTTCACATTCCTCAGTGATACCCTGAGCTAGTAAGGAATATAATTCCTTTATCAACATTTCTTTCTTCGCAGGCGTCATCTATGTCATCCATGTGATGGTTTATATGGTGGTTCGGCAACAGCTAAACTTTTTCTAGTCTGGATTCTGTGCTCAATATAAGGAATGGAATATCTCTCTGGCTGAGAGCTAGTTTCATACTTTTTTATCAATGAGTTTAATTTATCCTACTGTTCTTTTGTGAAATGTTTTCTTTCATCATCTCTAAACTTCACGGAATGAATTGTTTCTAGCGTTGCAACATGACTGTCAGGAGAATCTACTGTTCCTGTAGATATTGCTTTCTGAGATTTTATTACGTTTGGAGTCAATTTGGTTGTATGAAACCAGGATATCCACAACCATAGCAATGAATAGAAATTTTCTCTCTTATTCAGAAATTAGAGAGTTAGAATTGTCAAAGTTTGTATTCTTAACGTTTCTACCATTAGAAGGTTTAAATTTCTTTCTGATTTAACATTTTCTTTCTTTATTTATTTATTTGTATTTTGCAAGTGGAGGTGCATTTTTCACCATGCCCAGTCTCATAGTTTCATGATAATGGAGCCTTTCTATGCGCTGCAACGAATTATTCCTTTTCAATAAAATGTCCACAAAATGTTCTTTCACATTCGGACGTGCTCTTTTCTTTAATGATCTGCAATGACCAAGTCTTGTAGTTATTCTAAATTAAGAGATATCCAGTTTTTAACACATCATTAAAATAAGATTTCAATTGAAAAGCTAAGTCCTTCCACATAATTTCTGCAGATTTTCTGTGTTGAGAATACATTTCTAAAACCCCATCAGAGTTAAGTCTATATGGCTTAAACAGCTTATGTGTTACTTTTACGTAATCTTTGGTATATTTTTCTCTCGAAATTAATTGATTGACTTCAGGTGGTAATGATCCAGTCAAGTAGGGGATCCAATTAGTTTCAGGTATATTTATGAACTTGAACTGACGCTCCAATGCTGTATGATAAAAACCTATCTTATCTTCCTTTAGGTTATTATTTGGGAAAATATTACTCAGTTCAAATTTAGGTTGATTTACTACTTGAGAAACAGATTAATTTGGCATATTTTTATTAACATCGAGTTGTTTTAATTTTTCTGATTCAAATGTGCGTTCATTCGCTAATCTTTCTTCTTCTGCTTCTTTTTCAGCCCTATCTTCAGCTGCATTTTGCTCAACCAGTCTCACCTTCCACTTCTTTTTCGACTGCTATGCGTTCATTGATAATGTTATTTGACTTATTATTTAAAAATTCTAAGACTACCCATAGAATAGACTGAATTAAGCTGGCTCAGAATTTAAAGTGCATGTTTTCAAACATCGACTAGCAAACGCTAAAGCCGGAATATAACATTAAGCAGTTTTGGCATGAGTAACTAACAGAAGGACGCGGTTTCCAGAAGTTGTAACGATTCAAAATCCACACCTTAAATACGCATAAACGTAATTTGCGTTCTGGTGAGGAATATGAAAAAGTGAAGTTATAGCAAAGGCTTAAACCATAATAGCTGGTTAATTAACATAAAATACTTTACGCAGTTTCCATTTCAGTTCAATTTTTAAATGAAAATATCTAATTCATTTCTCTTCTTAAAACGCAATGAATATAATTTTTACATACAATGAATGGAATATTACTCTGTGTCGTTTCCTACATCCCCTGATATTTTATGAACAAAATAGTCGCCATTCCTTTTTTAATTTTTTTTATTTATTTATTTACTTAATTGATTTTTTTGTTCTCAATATTTGCACCTGGAAGTTTCTCTTCAAAAAGATTTCGTTATTTCCCAACTTTCGATAAGAATTATAATTCTTAAATTCCAAAAGGGTAAGACTCTGTTGATGTCGTTTTCTTTAAATCTACGATTGTAGAATTGCATATTTTTACAAAAATTTTAAATAGTTTTGCCTATATTTCAAATTTGCAATTTGGCTGTAAAACTATTTCTGCTTGAAATTATTTCTAAGAGAATTTATCACCCTTTAGAATTGTGGTGACACATATATCCAAGACAACAGACTAATACTAAAATTCTCCATTGCAAAACATAAAATCTAAAGAATTCGTTAAACATAATTTTTTTTGGCTTTGTTGGTTATTTGAGAGTGTATTATAAATTTCCTTTAACAGAAATATAATAAATAAAAAAAGCTTTATAATGATTATTAGACTTTAAAAAATAAAACGAAAATTCATAAACTCTACATTTTTTAGTGTTGTTATTAACTTTTGAAGTGCATTTAAAGCTCCATCTTCCAAACAGGAGAAAAAAAGAAGTTAAAAAACCGAAAATATGTGATACTGAGAAACTGCATTTCTTTGAATCATTTTGTATTCATAAAATGTTTCGCTATTTTGAATGATACGAGCAATTAATCTTTAGCTGTTTATTTAAAAACTCTTATGTGCTTTAACTATATTTTTTACCAACTACTAAATAACAAAGTATGATCTGACTTTTCAAATTGATACTTCATTTAATCAAATACTATTACAAACAATTTCATCAATTATTATTCCACAAACTTTGGTTAGTTAACTTAAAAAATAACATCAATTTATGTATTTCAGAGAAAGGAAAATTCAGCTGAAGATACGACAATACGTTTTCTAAATGTTGAAGCAAGCAAAACACCTAGGCTCTACCTACTATATGTCAACATTATAATACATGTACATTTTAAAAATTTGAATGCATATCAATGGAAGAAACTAGAGATAGAATAAGGAAAGTATGTAAATTTATAATTACATATATATTAGAAATTAGTATTAAAGTGTTCTCAAATCATAGCTCCCCACTTCCATAAAATATATCAGGGAAGTCTGAAAGCCAAGTTAAGTAGGCAAAAGTAGACAGAATCACTATTATACGGGAAATAATGTAATGTTTTCTGATGCATTCAAAATATAAGCCAGACTTGATTCTGTTTGAGAAAATTCGACTGAAGATAAAATGAAAAGACTACATTGTTAAAGTCTCTATTTAGCCCTGTTTTCAGATTAAAAAAACTTAAACCCAGTAAATAGCTTTCACACTATCACTGTAAAGGTATATAAAGAAAATGTACACAAAATTACACATTTTTACATGAGAGGATTTGTTCCCATGTGCTCTCAAGCATTTTACAAGTTGCTTCAAAAACTGCGCTGCTGAACACCTCTAAAACCTTTGATTGTAGGCCAATAATTATAGTTTGATAAATGAATCTGATGACGTAAGCATTCATCATATTAGTGCAGATTTTGTTATAAGTCTTTTAATACAAATAAATGAAATTAATTTTTATGCAGGCTTCATAGACTGCATAGTAATGAGAAAATATTTTCTATTGATAAATTAGTGATAATTGAAAAATTAAAATGGTTATAGTTATCTTGATACGAAACAAATTATGTGTTATTACTAAATTATACAGGCTTTATAACAAATTACATAACATTACGGAGACAATATATTTATATATTCATTGCTTAAATCAGCTCTGTATATGGAGTTTGTACAGTTCGTTTGCATCCATACGTTTCTTGTTACACAAAAAGAGTTCTGTTCTCCTACTCCCGTCTGCTTTCAACACGATATGTAAATAAAAGAAATTTAAGTATAGGAATTTAAGACAAGGAAAGAAGAAGTATTACAGACAGCCAGCAAATTTTCTTGTATTTAGGCTACGCGAAGAGAAAATCTCTGATCTGTTAAGTTTCCTTTTTTGGCTATAGCATATTCTGTAATTAATTCTTGAAATTTAATGAGCCATGTGCTAAGACAGAATTTTTGGTTCTTTGAAATAGTTCGTTTTGCTCCTTCGTACTTCAACCTAAAGCATACAAGACATTTTTGTTGTTTATTTTTCACTATTGTTGTGTTCATTAGTTATGTGTTTGTAGTAAGAACCAAGATGAAATTTCGCTTACCAGGCTTAATATCCTAGAATAGTTCAGTTTATTCAGAATAGGCTTTACAAGTTTCGAAATACAAATATTTTAGCAGATATTTTACATCTGAGCAAAACTGATAATACAGCAAGGATTTAAAATATTGAAATATGATATCTGATGCAACAAAATTAAATTTTCATATGAAATCTGGAAACGATGATATCGCTGCTAGTTTAACCGCATTAAAAATTTAATTGGAGTTTTTTCGTGTAGCATATATCTATCTTTTTACTTGAAAGATACTATAATGACAGAACTAAGATTTCTAGTTTGAGTTTTCTCTGCATTGTAAATTCAGGGTAGAGAGTATTTGTTGCATCAGGTTCTTCTATTTACAATAAAATTAATGTAAAATTCCTTACCTGCTGCATCCTCAGTGTTCGCGACGCCAGGCTTCTAATAATCACGTTTTCCAGCAAGAGTTTATATTAGAATTAACAGGCCATGTCTTTTACTTATTTGTTCAAATAAAATACTAATATACACTATTTACAAGGTAGGTAATAATTATTTTAAGACAGTACATTTTAATTGTATTATCAGGTTCAATGTTCCGTCTAACCTTCTTCGGGAACATGCAAGGACCTGACTCGGAACAGAGAGCTTACTAAAGCTATCTTCAAAACTGTGGGAAGTAGACAGGATACACAAGAAGGGTATACAAAACCCTTTTATTTTTCTCTATTTACAATAACTTCCGTACTTCGGAATACAAAGATCCACTACTCGTGGTCTGAACGTAAGAATATAAAAATAAAACTAAACTCTAATTTAACTTTAAAATAATAAACGTGGAAGATTGGCCTTATATTAACAGGAAGCCGTATGTAGTACAGAGAACTGTGAACACTACAATACGTTTAAAAATTATCAAGAGGATTAAAACCTCTGGCCTGGACGGCAACCAGCAACTGCGTAAAACTTCTAAGGTAAGCGGTCTGCTTCGACTAACTGCTTCCTCTCTCTCGCTTGGCAAAAAGCCACAACTTAAATACTTGGCGTTCGCCAGACAAACTTTGCATAAATACATTAACGCTTATAATTCTGGCCGGAAGTAGAAAATAAGAAGTGATAGTAAAGATTTAAAATAAAATAAACGTTAGTAAAACTTACATACTTCCCGCCAGAGTTAATTAGTTTGAAACTGAGGTCTAAAACGAAATTGTTGAAAACTTTAAGCTCTAGAATCTAACGCGAGGCCAAACTTTTACAAATATTTTTCGCTAGAAACTAGAAATTTAAAAGAAAGAAATTTGTTTTTACAATAGCAGCTCCCAGGACACACAATTTTTTTCATCTGTACTGCATCTAAACAGGAGCTTTTATTCAAATCTGGTTCCTTCCAGAGATCTGGAAGGAAAACTAGTTTAATGAAATGTTACACAATGAAATGGCAAGTAACATGTATAATTATATTTCTCTTAACATTCTTATTTCATTCATAACTATTTTATTTATCTCTCCCCGTGCTCTCTGACATGTGTTGTAAAAGAACACCAAACAGGAATGTGTTTATGTCTATGTGTCCAACACTTCCTCCTACAATCAAAACACTAACGTGTTAAAATTCAACATACCAAGACCTCGTAACACACCCTAATTTCAACTCTAAACCCTGAGGTACTATTCTGAAAGTGGCTAACTCTGAAGTGTAGCGTCAGAGAGCCTAACTACATCATTCAACCTTTAACACATATTCACCATGATTTAGTCTTTTTACAGTCACACGAATAAAAAAAAATTTAACATTACTTTCACTTTTACCTTATCACGGTATTTCTTAACATTTAAAATAACAGTTCACATTGTATATAAGAACATATTAACATGCCGTTAATTTTACACATTTGAAAACATACATTAGTAGTACATTGTTAACTTCTATTCTTTTCAAAGCAAGTGCCAATTCTTTATTCATTGAAATAATACATTTCAAAAAGTCTTTCAGACTAAAACTTCTTTCTTGCCAGAATGTTTTAAATAATATTTATACAATAACTTTTTACAATATTTAAGTCTTTACACAACGCTATTATACATCAACTTTAGTTTTACGCGCGAGTAATTGAAAAACATAATACCAAAATCGGTAACAACTCATTTCTCGCCCTTTTGGCGATAAAGGTAGACCTCGCATGAGGTAAAACTTCTTGAAATCTGCCACTTGCAGTAAGAATGAAAGATTAACTTAAGTTGTCAAAGTAACATAAAATTTTACTTATCTTTGTGATATTCGGACATTCTTTTCTGGGCCCAGTCTTGAAAGGTAGTGCAGATTGCTGTTTGATTTATCCTCCTTCATGTACGGGCTCGCCCTTCAGTGCCTTCCTTTAGATGCTTTCTTTTTTCTCCAGTCCGGTCACCCTTGAATACCTTCTTTTTCGCTTCTGTCTGTGGTCTTGGTCGTTTGATGGCAGCTGGTCTTGGCGGAACCGGGAAACTTCTTTCGTGTTCCTGCTTGGACCTCGTTGCTGGCCGTTCAAATTTTCCTTGTAACTTTTCCTCCGCCGCTGATGGCCCTTCCGCAGTTCGGCGACATTTGCTGCGGAGAATCCTGTCGGATAAGTAGATCTTCCGTTTTAGAGCCGGGTTATAGTTGCCGTCATTTCTCCTGGCTCTCTTTGCATACGTCGTCCTTCTCCCTTCTTCATTCTGGGGGTATTCGTTAGCTCTCTTTTCTGGACGGTAGAACGGCTTCTTTTTCTTGCCACCTTCAATTTTTCCGCGGGGAAGCTTTCTTTTCACTTGCTCCTGCCTCTTAATGGCTTGCCCTTGTACTTGTCGTTTTTCCACCTCTGGAGCTTGTGCCTGCGGTGTCTGCCGTGCCGGATCCTGCAAAAGATCTGAAAATATTTGCATTTTATTACTATCATAGTAGGGTTTGATTTGATCAAAGTTTGCGGAGCAGGTTTCACCATTTCTAGCTTTTAACACTACTACAGCATGAGTTATTTTTTCTATGACATATGGTCCTTCAAATCGTGGAAAAAATTTGGCAGTTTTATCTTCTGGTGCTGAAGAAACTGAATGCTTAATTTTTAAAACTTCATCCCCTACTTTATAAGTTACTCCCCGTCGTTTCAAGTCATAATAGAGTTTCTGTTTTCTCTGTGCTACTTCAGTATTCTTCTTTGCTTCCTTAATTAGTTTTTCTATATCACCCATTTCAAATTCTGGGGCTTTTTGTTGCACATAAAATAATTTATCTAACGGCGTTATAATCTTTCTGCCTAAAAATAACTCAGCAGGAGTTTTGCTCGTTGTATCATGTTTTGCGGTCCTAAGGGCGAAAGCAAATTCATTGACATAGTTATCCCAGCTTTTATGAAAATTTTTAACATAACTACGGATAATTTTCACTATATTTCTATTGACCCGTTTCGCTATATTTTATTGCGGCCGATACGGGACCATTTTTAAATGACGTATGCCCAGTTTTTGGCACATGACTTCAAATACATTACTTACAAATTGAGGACCATTATCCGATATAACTTTTAGGGGCGCCCCGTATTTTAAAATATATTTATTTAAAATAGAATCAGTAACTAATTTCGCGGAGGCTCGTTTTAAGGGAACAATTTCGGTCCATTTACTAAAATGATCAACCATAACAAGGAGATAGCGACTTTTATTTAACTGACTTTTTGGGAAAGGGCCCAATAAATCGATGCCAATTATTTCATTTGGAAATTCGGATTTAATACTATTTAGAAACCCGGCCGGGCGGAAATTAATATAATTAACTGCTTGACATGTTGGGCAGGACTGGACATACGCCCTTGTTAACTTTTGCAGTTCAGGAAAGTAGACTGCCTCGCGTACTCGTTGGATAGTTTTTCGAATACCAGCATGAGAAGATAAAGGGCTGTCATGGAGCTCCTGCAGGATATTTAATCTAAGACTAGCTCGGATAACAGGTCGAAATTCGTTGTTGGAATTCGTAGTTTTTGTATAGAATAATAGACCATCTATTAGTTCGTAATGGGCCGCCCTATTTCTTATCGCCACAATATCTTGGTGGCTAAAATTTTCAGGATCCTTTAAATACTCATAAATGCTTCCAAACTCGGGATCCTTACCCAGTTCGGTTATTACAGTTTCTCGGGAATTTATTGTACATGCTGTGAGCATTGCCACCTTTACGGTATTACTTTCTTCATCTATTTTAATTCTGGATAGGGCATCTGCTACGATATTTTCCTTTCCGGGGGTATGCTTGATTACCAGATTATATTCTTGTAGCTTGAGTGCCCATCTTATTAACCTTGGGGATAAGTTTTTCCCTGAGTATAATCTAGTTACCGCCGCATGATCAGAGTACACTGTTATTGGCGCCTTTCCAAAATAGACTCGGAACTTTTGCACTGATAACAGAACTGCAAGTGCCTCTCTCTCGGTCGCGGAATAGTTTCTTTGTGTTTGATTTAAAGTTCGGCTAAAAAATGCCACGGGCTGCTGATTTTGCGAACGTACCGCTCCTACCGCATAATCCGAAGCATCCGCTGAAATTTCTATATTCTCATCATTTTCAGGAAATTTCAGCACAGGGGCTTGCGTTAATGCTTGTTTTAATTTTTCGAAAGCACTATTGGCTTCGGCTGTCCACGAGAATCTTGCCTTTTTCCTTTTTAATTTTAACAATGGCTCAGCGATAGCTGCAAAATCTTTTATAAAGGACCTATAATATGAACAAAGTCCTAGAAAAGAAGAGAGCTTCTTTACCGTGTTTGGAGTCGGATACTTTTGTACAGCGATTATTTTTGATTCGTCTGTCTCTATTCCTTTCTGAGATATTTTGTAACCTAAATATTTTAAGTCAGGGGCTGCAAATTTGCACTTTTCGACATTAAATTTTAGACCGGCCTCATTTAATAAAGAAAACACCTGTCTTAAATCCTGTATATGTTGGTCGAGATTATCACTAGTAATAATGATATCGTCTAAATAGATAAATGTGGACTTTCCAAGAACAGGTCTTAACACAATGTCCATATATCGCTGAAATGTTGCCGGTGCCCCTGAAAGGCCAAACGGCATACGCAAAAATGCATAAGTGCGAGACTTGGTTATAAAAGCAGTCTTAGGCACGTCCTCAGGCCTAAACCCTATTTAAAAATAACCAGTCGTCAAGTCTAATCTCGTCATATATTTGGTGGATGTTATGTTCCTTAGAATCTCCTCAATAATAGGTAACGGATATACCGGATATTTAGTTATGGAGTTTAATTTACGGTAGTCAATTGCGAATCTCCACCTTTTTGAACGTGTCAAAGGATAGTCATTATTTTTCTTACATAAAACCACCGGGCTAGCATAACTACTTGAGATGGGCGTTATGATCTTTTTACGTAGCAAATCGGTGATATGCCATTCTATAATTTTTTCCTTATTCTTATCATACCGGTATGCTTTGTGGCGAACTGGCATTGAATCTCCGGTATCAATACTATGGTTAGTAACCTGAGTAAATCCTGGAATATTACTAAATAACGAAGCAAATTCACTTACCACTTGTCGGATTCTTCCTTGCTCGTCTTTAGGCAAGTGGTCAAGATTTAACATCGGCGGTTCAGCCTTTTCTGCACCAACTGGTTTCATTGTCAGCTTAAGGGACGCTTCATTAAAATCCAGCGTTGCTTGTGCCTCTGAAAGAAAATCTATTCCTAAGATTATATGTGCTTGCAGATTCTTTACTATAAAAAAATCACCTTTACTTGTTCATCCTTGATACGGACATACAGCGGTACTTTACCTATACACTTACATTTTTCTCCTTGCGCCGCTAACACTGTCGTATTATCCGAAATATATATGCGGTATTTCCGAAAATACTTCCTAAAAAATTCTTCTGCTACACAGGAACACTGCGCGCCTGTATCCAGGAGTGCGGTGGCTGGGATATTATTCACCAACACTTCAATCTTCGCAAGAGTCAAATTTTTCACCATTACTGTATTTAACTTGAAGGAAGAGGGGTTTTCGTGGCCTTCGGATTTCCGCACCCTCTCGTCAGCAGAAATCCGTTTTAGTTTAACTTATTTTTCATTTCCGTGCTTTCCTTCTTTTCCCCCTGGCCTTAAGACTTTTTTTTTCTGGATTGCCCACTGATTCGCTTTGCTTCCGTAGCCGTGTGCTTGAGTTTGCTGTAGTCTTGGCGCACCAAATTGGTTCCGCTGTTGATATTGGCGTCTTCTTTCAACGTCCGCCGTTCTTCTACTTTCAAACTGGATTGCTAGCTCAAATAACTTTTCCAGTGTAGTCGGATTTCTTAATTCAATAAAATCTTGCACTTGGGGCAGTAACTGCGGCAAAATCACTTGAATTATCTCAGGATCCGGACGGTTTCCATACAAGAGCTTGAAGACGTGAATTTTTCTTAAATAAAGCTTGAGAGGTTTTCGATTCTTTGTTGATATATACTAAAAAGTTCCGTTTCTAATTTCGCACGATCCCTTACAACAGGGAAGGCTTTTAGTAGGGCAGTCTTGAAATTCTCGTAAGTATAGGTGCGACTTCCTGCTTGACCCAAGAGACTTCTGCCTATACACTTGAACCAGTTAAGCGCTTGGCCCCCAAAGCGCTGGTAGCTAAGGTAACTTTTTGAAATTCGTGCACGGGGTAGAGCATGAAGTGGTCATCCAATTTTTCCAAAAAACTGGTTACCGGTGAGTTTCCATTAAATGTTGCTTCTGGTTTCATCGAAGCGCGCATGGTCTGGACGATGTAACCAAATCCTTCCAGGGCGGCAGCTGGCATTTCTGAATTCTGAGCCGCTTCTGCAGGCAGCACAGGTTCTTCTTGAAACTCGGCCATGGTTATTCTTCTTCGTTGGGCGCCACTATCAGGTTGAATGTTCCGTCTTACTTTCTTCGGGAACATGCAAGGACCTGACTCGGAACAGAGAGCTTACTAAAGCTATGTTCAATAACTGTGGGAAGTAGACAGGATACACAAGAATGGTATACAAAACCCTTTATTTTTCTCTATTTACAATAACTTCCGTACTTCGGAATACAAAGATCCACTACTCGTGGTCTGAACGTAAGAATATAAAAATAAAACAAAACTCTAATTTAACTTTAAAATAATAAACGTGGAAGATTGGCCTTATATTAACAGGAAGCCGTATGTAGTACAGAGAACTGTGAACACTACAATACGTTTAAAAATTATCAAGAGGATTAAAACCTCTGGCCTGGACGGCAACCAGCAACTGCGTAAAACTTCTAAGGTAAGCGGCCTGCTTCGACTAACTGCTTCCTCTCTCTCGCTTGGCAAAAAGCCACAACTCAAATACTTGGCGTTCGCCAGACAAACTTTGCATAAATACATTAACGCTTATAATTCTGGCCGGAAGTAGAAAATAAGAAGTGATAGTAAAGATTTAAAATAAAATAAACGTTAGTAAAACTTAAGATCCTTACAGTATTTCTGAGTCTGAAATTTCGTCTTTACGCTCCTCAGAGCGGTTCCAATCTAACCTCGTTCTCAGAACTCAATTACAGAAAAAGAAAAGGAAGACATGCCCGCCATCTAGTGGCAAGAATGGGACATCCTCCCACCTTTTGATTTTACCTCGATAAGATGGAAAAATCAAAACAAAATTTATCAATAATGAAACAAAAATTCAAATACAACTTTCACAAATATGAAAAGTAACTAATGATCTAAAATTAATACTTACAAAGAAGTATTACAAATCTAAACATTTTCTGCATTACATTCACATCATATCCAGATAACATGTTCCAAATGACTACTGTTAGGACAATTAAATTTCTAATATACTGAAAAGAAACTAAAATTAGTACAGCAATTTAAAAATATGTAACAGGTTTTACAGTTTTATGTCCATATTTAGTTTGATAGTTCATATCACTGTCACACTTATCGGCAAAATTCTTTCTGTTCATGGTGAAATCACTAAACAAGTTAGGTCTATCAAGTTCGAGAGGATAAATACGTTTCACAGGTCTTAGGGGTTCACCCGTTGCAGTTTTCATTTTGACAACACGTACCTCGTTGTCTTTCCCAGGATATATTTCTACAACATGACCTATTGCACAATCTATTCTCTTCTTGTTGTCGCTGCCTACAAACACCAAGCCATTTTTGTTGATAGTTTGACTAGATCGTTAAATGGTTTTTGCACTAGGATAGCTAAATATTCATCACGAAATCTTTTGCGAAAGGGTTCTCTTAAGTTCTGCAAGAACTTGTATCTTTTTATCAGATTGATGGTATCCAGGTAGTCTAAGTCTGGTACTCCGACGTCTTGCACATCTTGTAGAAACATTAAAGGAGTTAGTGCCGTAAGATTATTTGGATCTTCTGAAAGGTACGTTAGGGGTCTTGAGTTAATGACTGATTCGATATCACAAAGTATAGTCAAGATTTCCTCGTAAGAGACACAGGACTTTCCGAGAACAATTCTCAACATCTTCTCCCATCTTCTCCACTGTTTGTACCAACCTGTAAATAATACTTGGACGACCTCTTCTGGCAATAAACCTCCTTAATCCCAAGATGAACGCATTTGTTGATAGACTTTATATCAACTCAAGATGTATTGCGCGATAGACTGCGCAAGTAAAGAGCAAGATCCAGGCCTTTTTTCTTTCCTTAAATAAAGAGGACTAGCTACATCGACTCCGGTCACTTCAAACACCAGAGCATCTGTAACTCGATCTTCAGGAAGAGGTGCTGGAACAGTCTCTATATTCTATGCGCTATATCTTCTACAGCGAACACACTTCATAAGAAATTTACGTACTGTTTTTATTCCTCTCAGGACCCAGAATTTCTGTCGAATATTGGCTAGTACGAATTGCACACCAGCGTGGGATAGTCGCAAATGGTAATCCAAAATTAACCTATGAACTAAGTCATGATTTGAGGGCAGTACAATTGGACAGAGAAAATTTTCTTCTTCCTCTCTTCTAGTAATCTTGGTCTTTAACCGAATAAGGCCATCTGAGTCAAAAAAGGTACAATGGTTACTAACTTTACGTTCTTTGCCTAATGCTTCTATCTGTATCATCTTGCATATTTTCTTTTCTACAGTTTCTATTTCAGGGTTTGGTTTATTAGAGAACGGCAAAGCACTCGAGAGCTATCCGCCTTAAGGGAGGAATGCCTTCGTGGAGGAACCTCTAAGGGAAACTGGCTCGTATACACGTTACACTTGGGTAAAACCACGAAAATGCCCATGCAGTCAGCCCGTTCGCGGCACTCGAACCTCGGACCGAACTACCAGTGTTCAGCGACGTTACCGCTCAGCCGCTGGTGGACTTCTATTTCAGGGACAGTGAGTTCTCCGGATTGTTTAGAATCTAGTCTTCTGAAGTTGTTGATAAATCTGCATATCCAAGCAGTTATTCTTAACATTTTGTAGTAAGATGAATATTTCTCAAAAAAAATGTTCTACCCTTTGCGTATTTAGTGCAGAAATGACTGATTTCCTTTTTTGTGAATTCACTATTTCCATGTCCGGTATTTCCCTTTGTCTAGGCTATTATTCCTGATTTTTCTTCAGCCAATCGGGGCCCTCCCACCATCTAACTACTAAAAGTTGTTTGGCGGTGCAACCTCTTGATGGGAGGTCAGCTGGATTTTTGTTCCAGCAATATGTTTCCACGTTTTTGGATCCGTCAGTTTCCTAATCTCCTTGACTTTGTTTTCCACACAGACAGCCCAGACAATCTCTACCCATTGAATCCACGTCAAAACTGTTGTAGAATCCGTCCAAAAATGAGTTTCCACATTTTGCCATTGTAAACCATTTAAAACAGAAGAGCATAGTCTGGCACCTACCGTGGCAGCTATCAATTCCAGACGAGGGATCGTAATAGATTTCACGGGAGCTACTCTAGACTTCGATGCCAACAGATGAACTTCAACTCCAGATTTCGTCGCAGTTCTCAAGAAACCTGCAGCAGCATACGCATTACTACTGGCATCACAGAATGTGTGAATGCTGTAGAACTTCCTACTGTCCTTGCTGGAATGTATCCAACGTAGGAGGGATATTTCTTTTAAGAGAAAAAGGCTTTTATACCAATTCACAAAATTTTGTTTTGTACTCTCGTCGACTTCAGTATCCCAAGACATTCCTGTTTTCCATAGGTTCTGCAACAATATTTTAGGATACAAGAGAACAGGACTCACAATTACAATAGGATCAAATATTTTCTGTGTTACAGCGAAAATTTTTCTCTTCGTTATTATATCCATTTCAAAATCTTCTAGCTAATTCAGATTCAAAGTTAAATTATCTTTCTGAGAGTTCCATAACAGACCCAATACGGGTGAAATAGTTTTCTGTTTCAAGTTATCTCCGTTATGTAACCAACCTCGAAGATTAAACTTTCCTTCATAAGTTATTTCTCGAGATTTTCCGATGAACTGGATCATCACGGATTCTTTGTCAAAACTGGCAACAACGTTATCTACGTAGAAGCTACGCAAGAGTTTAGCTATCATCTCCGTATCACATGGAGAATTTTTCATGTACATTTGTAGATGGAATTCTATAACAGCTGCTAAAAGGAAAGGACTACTCTTAACCCTAAATACTACTCTAGTATGACGAACTATTTTCGTTTTCTTTTCTTCCACATCATTCCACCAGAAAAACCAAAGCCAGTCTCTATCTTGAGGCTTTACACTGATCTGTAAGAAAGCCTTCTTAATGTCTGCTATAGCAGCAAACTTGCCTTCCCGAAATCTCAACAAAAGAGAAGAAATTAGTTCTATCAAATTTGGTCCACACTCCAAACACTGATTTAGAAAAGAAGACGATTGTTTCCTCGCAGACGCATCAAACACGTCCGAATTGGTGCTGAGCTATTCTCTTTGATCAACGGTCTATGCGGCAAATAATGTCCATAGTAAACCGCTATATTTTCTTTAACTTCTTCGATCACTCCTAAGTTACACCAGTCATTAAAAACTGCATTGTATGAAGAAAATAAATTTTGAGATAGAAGTTTTTGGGTGGTAGATTGTAGACGTTTCAAAGCTAAATCCTTGTGGATGGAGAGTGGTACATGATTCTCCGCCGACGGAAGTGCGACTTCATAACGCCCCTCTTCGTTTAGAGATATAGAATTTTGGAACTGCAATTTTGCTTGCAAATCCCTTTCTCTCTAGCGTTATTTAAAACTGGATCTGTTATTCCGATAACATAAAGCCTCCACAGTTCTGACAGCGTGGCATCAGAAATATGTAAAGGTAACGAAAGCTTGGAAAAGGAATTTTCTATTTCATAATTGTCAATGTTCGCTTTTCCCATGACTGTCCACCCAAGTCTTGTACATACAGCCACTAATCTTCCCCAAGGAAGAGCTTCGATTTTACCTGTAAATAAATTTGCAGCAACATCTACCCCTAACAACAAATGAATCTCTTGGGGGTTCTCCTGGAATAATCTGTAATTTCCATTTTCAAAAACATCACTGACGTAAATTCCTCTTCTTCTAAGTTCCCTAATCCAGTGTATATTTTTGATTTTAGGGACCGAAGAACATATTTTTCTTTCATCCAATACATTGATTTCGCAATTATACCGTTTATCTACGCTACTCAATTTTATTCTATAACGTTTATGTTTTCCGAAACTTCTATGCCACCGAAAAGTCCGTGGGTTACTCTTTGTTCACCTAAGCTTCTTAATTGTAACCTTTCTGCTGCATATCTGCTTATGTATGAGTTTTGACTTCCGGTGTCAATCATGGCTCGAACAAATTGGTTATTCCCTCTTGCATATAATGCGAACAACTAAAGTTTCCAAATATACTTCTGAACATCCTGCTTGATTTGAAAGTACTTTATTTTCTATCTCTTCGTCTTTTTTAATTTTCGAAACCTCGACAGAAGGATTTTGTTTATCACACATAATAGTTGCATGTTGTTTTTTACAAATAGAACAAGTTATTTTTGTTCTGAAGTTTCGCGCTAAATGATGTGGTTTTAAACATTTATAGCAAGCACATTTCTTTTTTAAAATGTCCCTTTTTTCATGAAATGATAAGCCGGAAACGAAACTACAGTCATAAATCTTGTGGAATTTATTACAGGAAACGCAATTCATAATTTTCTCCCTGCATTCGGATTTTATAAACAAATCTGTAGCGGTCGGAATCTGCGGTTTATTATGCCTTTTTGTGAGACCACATGCGCTTTTCGTTGCAGGGTGGGGGGAAGAAGACTGTCGCCGATTGGATACTTTTTGCTGTTGCGAAACCGTTGACCTTGTACGTTCGCGGGATGAAAGTTCTGCGTGTAAAAATGACATTAAATCTTTTATGTTATAATCGGTGCCAATATTTTGTGTTCTATGAAATTCAAGCGTTAATCCTGAAGGCAATAACTTCAAAATCATCGGACAGAGCAAAGCGCTGTAAGATTCCGATACAACATCTAACGCTTCGAGACATCTAATCTGTGTTTGTACTTTATCATACAAGTTACGAAATGTTTTGATGTCATTCGCATTTTTTAATGATTCAGCATTCAGCAAATTATTCATGTGCGCATTAATAAGAATGCCTCTCCTTCCAAAACGGTAGTGTAAGATTTGAATTGCTGAATCATAATGTTTTGGCGATAACGGAAGTCCTTGAACGCAACTAGCAGCTGTTCCTCCTAAATATGCTTTCAGGTAATTAAATTTGTCTACTTTGTTCAATGATTCGTTATTATGTAATTGAGGACTCAAACTATTCCAAAAAGTAAGCCATTGACTACTGTTCCCATAAAATACGGGAATCGAAAGTTTTGATAATTTAACATTAGGTGTATCTTTTATATTTTGCTGAGTGTTCGGTGCATTTAAGTCATTATCCTGGACCGAAACTGCTGAAATCTTCGCACTTAAGTCATGATTAAGTTCCCTAATCCGTTTCTTAAGCCTGAATTTCCATAACGTTATCTTCTTGCGATATTATTCTGTAATTTCGAATTCATTTTCGAATTCATCTACACTCAGAATTGGTTCAACTTCTACATCGGCATTAGATAGTGTTTCGGTTTTAGCATTAAGCTGTTCTAACAATTCTTCGAGCTCATTAATACTACCTTCAGATTTATTTAATTCACTTTCGATTTTCCTAAATAGTTTTGTAACGACAGATCTTAAGATACTTCTTTTCTTTTTTATCTACTTTTTCTTCTGCCATTATCTTCTTAGATTCAAACACTTACACAAAATATACGTCTCATGAAAAAGAAATATTTAACTCTTACTTAGAAAACAAAATTATTCTTTTGCTGAATACTTCAAGAACAAGTATTAAAATCTTCAATTTTAATATTCAGCTTTTGAATTCACTTTATTAGAACTTTCAAAAACCCTGGCGTCCCTGCTCGGGCGCCATAAAAATGTTGCATCAGGTTCTTCTATTTACAATAAAATTAATGTAAATTTCCTTACCTGCTGCATCCTCAGTGTTCGCGACGCCAGGCTTCTAATAATCACGTTTTCCAGTAAGAGTTTCTATTGGAATTAACAGGCCATCTTTTCTTTTACTTATTTATTCAAATAAAATACTAATATACACTATTTACAAGGTAGGTGATAATTATTTTAAGACAGTACATTTTAATTGTATTTCTGAGTCTGAAGTTTCGTCTTTACGCTCCTCAGAGCGATTCCAATCTAACCTCGTTCTCAGAACTCAATTACAGAAAAAGAAAATTAAGAGATGGCCCGCCATCTAGTATCAAGAATGGGACAGTATTGTTGTCTGGGATTATGAGAAAATGTTATGTGTTTCCGTATATAATATTATTTGATAAGCACAACTTAAAGATAAGCAATGTGATGAAAAAGAGCACAAACAGAATTTTGAGTGCATCTTATGCTACTGTTACATCATATGATATTTCAGCAGCTAAGTAATATTTTATATGCTTTTGTCCCTGGAGAATACCTAATCCCATTATAAATCAGATATTCACCATTAGACTAAATTTAGAATATCAAGGATGATCAGTTTCAACGCAGTTATCTCAGTATACTTCGCTGAAAGTCATACACGGAAAGCATTTCTCTTGCTGTTTTACTAACATCTTTTAATATGAATTAATAATATTTGTTTCCAGGTTAACATTACAAAATTATATTAATGTTTCAATGATGCACAAAAATCTTTCTTAAGCGAACGATTTTCTATATTTTGATCTAGGAATGATATATAATTGATTTTAATTGTATTTCGTATTGCATTTTTTAAAACCACTAGAGACAGACATTTTTGCTGCTGAATTTATGCTATCCTTCCAATTGCCTAAGGCAAACGATTTGGTGCATATTGTGGAGTAAATATTTGAAAATGCTTTATAAGCAAGCCATTTAATGTTTCTGCTTAGTTGGTAGCATCGTTGAGATCATAGTTTTATGCACATATAATCCCCAAAATTAGCAATATGTCACTAAATTAATATTTATCAACAATTTTATTATAGAATTACAACAACGTAAAACCCATTTTACGACTTTAGAACCAGAAATAGAGTTTTCTTCTTCTATTTGGGGTTTCTCAGTTTTTTTTTTTTTTAAACAGTATACGCAAATGTGAATTAATGTTTAGTATAAAAACATTTTATGTTAATTGCATCATATTTTCGGTGATACTTGTGATACTGTGATTGTTTACTGTTTACACAGAGTAAATTTTCTGAGATATAACTAACTTCTAATAACGCAGGAAAGACTACAACAATGCCTAGATAAATAACTCATTTTTCATAGCAGAAGAAAAAAAAATAACTAATATTTATTTGTTGATTTTTCATTTGTCGTTCGTAGAATTTTAATCTTGTTATACTTGACAACAGCTCAGCTATTTTGATTAATATAATAAATAAAAAAGTTTGGTTTGAATTTTTGCATAGGCTGGAACAAAAGCTACTAGACAGCTAAAATAATTATATCCAACCTTATTAGAACGTTTACGAAAAGGAATAAACATAAAACGTTCCATAAATAAAATGAAATTAAAATTATATGCAATTTTGTTTGTTAGTTTTTGAAACCAAGAAATTATTTAGGGTGTTAAGTTTACGAGAAAATTATAGACTTAAGAGATTCTGTAAGTACGCGTTTAGGACATCAACTATGAGATTTCGTGCAACATATTCAATGGCCCTTATTAATCGAATTAATTATTTCTCCACCAGACGATATAAATAATTTAATCCCTTCATCTTTGATCATATTGTTTAAAAATTGCTTAAATGATAATTTATTATACAGTAGTATTTTTCTAAAGATCATTTAATACAAAGGACAATAAGATGTTCGTCTATGGTGATCCTTTCATATGTAGAGAGGATTTTTTTTACAACTGAATAGACACATCAGAATTGATATTAACACAGTACACTACATGGAAGGGTCACCTAGACTTGGCTAGCATTTAAGTCACCTTAATCTAGAGTTCTCAAAACCTAGAGGCAATCCAATGAGGACTAGAACCTCTGTCAAACCAGGGTAACAATTTTCTTTAACACAGTCTAGGTTAAGTACAAAGTCTGGGGTTGGACGGTAGCGCATTCTCCTGAAATCAAAGATAACAAAGTCCGTCCCCTTAGTGTCTACCGTCCCCCCAGTGTAGACGAAAGAGATCAACCCCCCTCCAAGAAAACATTTCATATCTCACTATCTAGTCCTTACAACCAAGGGGTAGACAAGACAGCATCATACACACCCTGTATAACCTGAACCTACCACCGAATAAACGATGGTTCTAGTCACTGTGAAGCCTGTTAAATGTTTACTCCAGAAATTGAGTCTATCTGGGCACTGGTCATAGTCAGAACGCCAGCATTTGCCTCCTTGTCGACCTCCGGAGGGAACATAACTAGATAATTTATGTATCGGTGATTACTCTAAATCCATTACAAGAAAATTAACTGTGATTTATTTTTTCGTTTATGCATATAATATGTTGGCTATATGAGCTGACTAGAACAGTCAAATAAAATTTATTTCTTGGTTTTGAAAGAAATTCAGAGCTTTCTTAAAGGATATAAATAAATAACATATAAGTATCTTGAATATTATTTCATATATTGCAGATATGAGTTTATATAGGTGCAAGAGATGATGTAAAAAGTTATAGAAATGAATCGATTCAATCAAAAAAAAAAAAAAAAGAATTAAGTATTAATTAAATATTCATGAGTTACATAATTCATCAATTACATTATTTATTTAAGTATTCATAAATTACATAATTAAATATTTTTCCTTTTGTATACAAGAAATAAATTATATTTCTACCTTTTATTCTTTGAGCTACGAATCTATTATAAAAGAGTTGAAAATTTGATAATGGCAGTAGTACTTTAAAAAGAAAGGGTGAACAGCTGAAAATGTACGCTATGAAATGGAACTAGTGCTGCTTCTATACATCACAATTACTTCGATACCTAAGATACCACACATAAAAGTTTTAATTCTTCCTGTTCCCGACAGACATAATCTGTCTCTAAAGTTGCATAACCATTACATTCTCGATGCAGGAGTAGTGAAACTGATGGTAATGCATAAATGACTGCTGCAGGATGTTGATCAAAACTTTCTGGGATTTTATAGCATTAAGACGATCTTTCAGGTGCCGCATCTAAGGCTAGACAGTACAAGCCAAAATCTTAATTGCCAAATTATAAGTTTCAAAGAGGGGGTTTAATCATGGACATGAAACGTTCATCAAAACCGTATCTAATAAAAGGAAACTGACAGAGATTCTCACATTTAATCCATACTGTACCTCAGAAAATGTCCGTTAGTGTGCTGAGTTTTGGAACTTAATCTGCGACAGGCGTTCCAAATGAAGGAGCGACATTTTAATGTCTATTTAATAAATAAATAAATAAATATTTCTTATTTAACTTTTCCATCATTTTTCAGAGCTCAGATACATGCAGCGCGTGTAACTTAGAGCTGATTTTTTCTACTTTGATGGGGCTAATAAATGCTCTTCCATCCACCATCTACCCAAATTGAAACCCCTGTTTGTTATGACTTGAATTTTATGATTCCATTTTGTGACATTCGTTTTTTAACTGTTCCAGAGATTTTCAGGTAATATACTGATACATTTTAAACATTGAAAACGTGTGCTGCCATGTATATCTTTAACATTTATTTGGTGATCACTGGCACTTTGTTGAAAATAACAATCATGATTACATAAAAAACAACAGAAGTGTCATAGTGGTATTTCGTTTTCGTCTTCTTATTCGAACGTGCAAAAGATATGACATTGTCATATTTTAAATTACCGTAAATTTGTCTAAAATAACCATTTATAGTTTCAGATGATTTCAGGCTCATTGCCTTAGAAAATACGATTATCAAAGACAATCACTATTGATGTTTATTTCCATTTCAGAAAAATAGTGCTCTTCCAAAGATATACGCCGCAAGGCATTTCACTGTAATCTTCATAAAATATATTATAATTCAACGAAAAAAAAAAAAAAACTTTTGACTCAAGAGGTAAAGCATTGTTTATTCAAGTAATTTTATTCACTTGGCTAATCATTTATCTGCTAATAAAAAAATGAAGAAAAATAACTCAAGTGAAATATCTGTTAACAAAAACGCTTCAGACATTTGATTAAAATCTCAAATCTATGATTTTTCAATTTAAACATATGTACAGTAATTGAATAAAGGTAACTGAGCTTTTTTCCTTTGATTTCGCTTAGAGCAATAGCGAATCAAAAAGAATTTGAATTAAAGAGTGCATAAAGCTTCAAAGCTGAAAACTTTATATTTTAAGAGATAAAATTAAACTGAAAGCAGACTTTCATATCTTTTGTATTGTCGTAAAATTCCTTGTTTTTCTTATATCTTGAGTATAATAAGTACAAAAAATAACTAAAGAGAATAAATTATAATCTTCTCTTGGTATTAAAAGTGAAATAACAATAAATGCCAAAGTTTCATATCAACTATTCTTTAGAACAAGTAAGAAATTATAAGAAAGCCTAAATCCTAACATGCTGTATATTTAAGTTGATAATGCACTCAGTGCAAATAGTAAATCAAGAATTTGGAGTTTGATTCAAGACAGAGGGAATTTTAGTTTAAGTAAAAATAAGCAAAAGAAACTATTATGTGTTAAAATACTTTATTATATAATAAACATGGGTTTTCTATATTATATAATGAAAAAGGACCTTTGTTTACACACCGGTGCCTTCCATACTTTGATAACGTTTATATTTAAAGCAGTCAAGCTGAATAATTAAAAGTCCAATGATGACTTGAAAAAATATGTAATCACAGACAGATCTTTAATTATCATATTATGAGTGCTTTGAATGGATTTGGGATGCTTAAGGAAAATCTTATCAAACTAATGTCTCCCTAGAATGAAAAAAAAATATTATACTATGACGCATTGCAATGTTTCCCCCCCCCAAAAAAAATTCCAGATTTACAATTTTTAGATATTTTTATTTGAATACAATCTTTGTTTTGTTCACTAACGTACTTTTGCTCTTGCTGCATCTTCCCATTACGTTTCATTTTAAAGGGTATTCGCTATGTGGAGGCTGAAAAACTTTCTGTTTCTAAATAAATGAAATAGCAAGCACATCTCCGTAAACTATACACTTCATTAGGCAACAAAAGAATAGAGGGAAATTAGATTTGTTACGCACTATGGATATCTCGGTTAAGAATGGATGAAAGCAGTATATTTGAAAATTCAATGTAAGACTTACGATTTTTTTCCTTTCCTTCTAGTGAATGTCTGAACGGGAAAATATAAATCGAAATAAAATTTCTAACTTCTGTTCTAAGTTTTTCCTTTCCAAAAAAGTTAAAATTACGTTACATCATGGTTTTATATTTTAAATTTAAACAGCAAAAAAGTATTTCTTTCTGAATACTAGAAATGTGAAACTCTTATATATTGCTATTTAAGTATTATAATTTCAAAATTATGATTCTACTTATTGTATATTTATAGCTTTGGGCTCATATGAAGTATGTTTATTTAAACAATAACTGATGTGTATGATTGTTTATATATTTAGATCATAAGCTACATTTTATTAAAAGCATTAGCTGGAAGGGTTATGAAGCTTTATTACCGTTAATCGATGGTGTTTTGAACAAGAAATGATGGGGTTTCTGCTTGGGAATTTCTGCTTTAATTAAATTTAATTTTTTGAAACTTTCTGCGTGACTACTTTAGGTTTTAAAGATATTCCATCTTGTTTACATACTTCATATAATTATTAACTTCAAGAACAATATACTCAGATAAATTGAGCTTCTTGCCGTAAAGACTCTTTGTTTTGAAATGAAAATCTTAATTTCAGCAAAGCTGTATTTAAGATAAAATAACACGCCTAACAAGTATTAATACAGCAAATCAGCAAAATTTAGCGTTATATTTGCGAATTTTGAAAAGACTAGTTTCGATGGTTTTACCGAACCACTTTCCTCAGCTGCCAAAGCGCAAATGAACGAGATAAGATATAATGATTAGATATGGCAAATATGGCTGGAGAGGTTTTAAGCTACCGGCGCCATCTATAGATGAAACGATAACTAAAACATAATTTCATTAAATGCTGAAGGCAAGGATTGACTTTAGGGTCGTTAACTAGAACAGAAATTTTTTTTTGAATGTAGAACGCTTCTAGAAAATCTAATTCACCAATGCAAGATGTTTATTGAACAATTTTGGCTACAGAAAAATTGAAAGTGGGATTTTCGGACCAACAATGCTGGGCAACAGGGGACTTCTGTGTTTCGTTTTTTTCTAACACATGCCTCATGTTCCTTGATGCTCTCTTAGTTTGACCAATGTAAATCAATACACACTGGCAAGGAATTCTGTAAATACACCATAAATTCATATCCGGAATAGGGTTCATGAGTATGGAACTTTGAATTTTGTTGATAGGAGAATAAACGAAAGTTAAATTTCTGTAAAATACGGGCATATTTACAGCTAATAGATGGAAAGAAAGAAATGACAACATAATTCTTATAATCTCTTAAAACAAGAGTGTGCCTTTTGGAGTGTTGAGAGGAGAATCTTTTATCTGCTACGTTAATAATCTTGAGTGGAAAGCGCCTGTCAATACCTACTGCTCTTAAATAATTTATTTCTTGATCAACAGCCAGTTTGGTGGAGCAAACTTGAAGTTCACGGAAAACATATGAATAAAATGAAGCTAACTTTTGTTTAGTCGGATGACATGATTTGAAGTGTGGTGGAAGGAAAACCAATGAAGATTTACGTAAACTGTAGTACTGAAGATGAATGTCTTACGTGGGACTAAAATATCGAGAAACGAAAGAGAATTGCATGTCTCAAGTTCAAATGTGAACTGAATAGCAGGATCAATGGAATTCATTGTTCAAAGAACTTTATTTAAATCATCCTTATTACCGCCAAGCAGGATAAAAGTATCGTCTACGTAGCGGAACAATGCAGGGAAGTTTAAAGTTTCAAGTAATTTTGACTCATAATAATGCATGTAGATATCAGCCAGAATGGGAATGAGGAAACCATCAGTAAATTTCTAAGAGAAATGTTTTTAACTATTTTAAAAAACTTTATTGAATTTTCATGGTGTAAATGTTATTAACTAATAGAGTTGAAATTCTAGAAACTAACAGATTTATTTTTGAGACGTTCGAAGGAGAAGGGTCTTTGGGGATCGGATTATATGTGTAGCAAAATAATGAGGTGTGTGATCTTAAATGAATATGGAATTAAAATAACTTACCCCCAAAGGATGAAAATTCAAATAATGTAAATTAAGTAATATTTATTATATCTTGCATCATTAAATTTTGAATCAGTACCAGCATAAATTAAGTAAATATCGCCAGACAGAAGAATATCAGTCGTGATCGTATAGAGGCCGAAAGTCTCAGTCCTACCATTTTTTGGAATCCTAAGCTTTCGTACGAGAAATGCGTAATATTCCAATCCAAGTAGATCTCATTCCATCAACGTCAAGCAAAGTTCCGTGATAAAAAAAGTCAAATTTTATAACGGCGGTAATTGAGTTAACTGGTTATTCCAATATACTTTTGAAGAAACACAAGGCGAATAAACATATCATCCGGAAAGCGGAATGCGTGCACATGAAGTCCTTTCGAGGATTTTTTTAATTATAGAATATCATCAATTTACAGCGGCAGTCAGTCTCTAGATTATTTTAGTTGAATCTTCAGTACGAATTTCTTTACTAAGAGGAATACATTGCTCTACATACAATATTGAGATGGCAGTCAAAAAAAGAACGAAAAAGATCAGAAAAGGCTCACGCGTCATCCTGGGTGAGGACAGCCAGAAAACCGTCCTACACCTTCGGAGCCCAGCAGCAGAAGGAAGAGAAACCGGTTGTAGCCGTCAGTTTCGCTTTGTCATTGAGCAGTCGCAGAACAGACTTGATGTTGAATAAATGTGGAGGCTTGCCTGCACATTCTCTCCGGCCAACGAAGAACAAACGTAGTACAGTTCACAATATCATATCACATTATCTTGATGAAGCACAACACTTGATGAAACTTCATCTATTTGAAATCACATAAATCAGAATTTTGGGATCTGTTATCCATTTGAAATGATCACATGTTAACTTAATCGAACATATCTGTCTGGCATAATCCAAATTGTGATCAAATATTAAATTATCAAAATCTCATTGTCTGGCTTAAAAAATGGGGGGATAAGTTGCTATACATGCGAGTCAAGTTAAAAAATTAAAACTAAGAACTAATACATACAATGCATGTTTCACATACAATAGCATAAATTTCATTACAATCTGTAGACACATTACATTTGTAACTGAATACATCTCGTATTTCATACACTTTTTCACTTTTGTTAACAACTCTTGATTACAATAATATCTCTTACTTAACAATTTTTAAATCATATCATTTTATCAACTCTTTTAAATACCATACATTTTTTCTTGTAATATTTGTAAATGTGTAAGAATGATTACTCTCAGTTTTCTTTTACAATTTAGTTATTCCAAATTACTCAAATTGTTAAAATATCACTACTAGCTCGATACTTGTAATAACCACTAAGTGTTCTAGAATTTATTTCATACTCTCTCTCTCTCTGTTTCTCTTTTTTTTTTTTTTTTTTTTTTTTTAAATTTCATGACCTTAGTGAACCTGAACGAGCCTGCAACCGACCAAACGCATAAATGAAGGTGGCCAACCTACACCCAACCAAGAAACCAAGAAATTCCAAAAAAATTAATTGGAACTAAATCCACTACATTCATAATCAGACACAAAACATGTGTGAATTTTTTCTTTCTTTCCTTAATTATTATTATATTTTTACTTAGTGAACGAGAAAAAACAAGCTCAATGAAAATAATGCTATTAATTAGTTAAATTTGACCTCAGAGGTACTCTTTTAAACAATTTACTACAATGAATTTTTTGAGTTTGTTGTCAGTGATATTTTGAATTAAATAATTTTCATTTCGAAAATTTTTTTACGATTTTGAAAGGACCAATGTATTTTACCTGTTAAGCAGGAGGTGGTTGTAAAGCTCTTAGAATACTTCGTCTCCAATGTTAAATTTAGGACTTTCTCTGAATTTCACAACTTTATCTTGAGTTTGAAAATACTTCTCTTCATTTTGTTTCTCTAATTCTCTAGTGGCTTTAATGTGTTCCTTTTGACGCAACGAGTATTGTGAAGGATTGTCAACTGCATGTGGTTCATTATTTAAGTCTAAAGGTGTTCATTATTTAAATCTAAATGAGTCCTAGCCCAAAACATAACTGAGCAGGAGTGAAACCTGTTACTATGTGTTTTGAATTATTATAACACAGTTTAAAAAATGACAATCTATCTGACCATTCAAAAACTTAGTTACCCAGAGTTACAACGCCGAATGAGGACCGGTATTTCGCAGTTACTGCCAAAAGAAACAGGCGGAGCACAGCCTCAGACCTGTCTTGTCAACACTCTTCAGCCACTGGTACGACAATTTCAAGGCAGACCGTGTACAGACGCTTAGGGCAGATTTGCCTATATGCTCGTAGATCTGTCAGATGCGTCCCACTTACTGCAACTGTCTGTCCCCTGTGGTTAGCCTGGAGTAGAGAGCATGCATTGTGGACACCGCAACAGTGGGCTTGTGTGATGCTTTTCGACGAGTCCAGGTTTAGCTTGCAGTCTGATTCTTGCCGGACTTTCATATAGGTATTATATTAGGTATATTATATTAGGTATATATTTAATATAGGTATTTCATATAGGTATATATATTTCATATAGGTATTCCAGGTATTATATTTTAATGTTTTCCTTTGTTTAAAACTCATTCATAAATTCAGGCAGCGAGTAGCTTAGAGGACAGCGGCCACATTGTTTTGCACACAAAGATTCTGAGAATTTTGGTATTGAGAAGGTTTTTGCTGCGTATGATACTACGTCTCAAGCAAAATCATCTGCATGGAAGTTAGCAATCAAGACAAGAAAGCGTTACTGGATAACCATAAAAATGAGTTCAAAAAGAACGAATTGCAACGATTTGACAAATATCAATAAAACGTCGATTGGGGAGTTTCATTGGAGGAAAGGAAGCAAAAGTAAATAAAGTTATTCCTTACAGCCGCGAAATTTTAGAAAAACGGAATAGGACGCAAAGTTTCCTTTTATGATGTGACCATGATAAATGAATTGCAAGTTATAGCATAGGAATACCGATTGATAAAGCTATGTGTCATTTTTAAAACATTTTAAAAGATAGACAATAATAAAATAAATTCGATGTTTTGAGTGAAACGGTCGCCCAGTGATCACTAGAAATAGTCGATTGTTGCTAAAAAGCAAATAAGGAAAAAAAAGGCGCTCCAGAAAGACAATGATTTGGTTTTCTTATGGACGGAGACTTTTTCATTCAAATAATAAAATTTCATCTTTGTCAGTCTCCATTTTTTACCATCCACTCACCTTCATAAGAGTACCGTAAAAACAATTAAAATTTCGCCTATTTTTTATTTATTACTGCAATTAACTTTTACCTTCTTGTCATACATGTAAGGATTTCCATTGTGCTTCCCTTAATAATTCGTGCACAACATACTGTACTGAAATTAGCATTCATCCATGGACCAGAAAGGGATAGATCAAGTTTACATTAATTCCGATATTTAGTTAAATAACGTGTTTGGAAAAATAGTTTAGATTATATTTCCAACGACGAATGGTCTTTAGGAACGAAATATATTGATGAACCAATGTTTCACTGTATGAATCATTAATTTTACAGTTTTAGTCTAATTAACTTTTAAAAAACGTAATTCCAGCTGATAGAATATTAATTAATCTATTAGAAGAAGTAAAATATTATATCTACTAACAGCTTGAAATCTTATAACTTCAATGCAATCTTTCTTAAATGTGTTGTTTCTATTATGCTTTTTATGTCATTCTGAATTTCTATTGTTTTCTAAAATTCTGTCATTGTCATGATACAATTCGTGTATGTCACTCGTACGATTTTACTTTTAGTCATGAAGAATTTTATGATAGCTGATGAAACGTGTTGTTCTCTACATTTTAGTACATGCAATTGAAATCGTAAAATTTTGAAATTATATTTTACATAATTTGTTTTACGTTTTTTTTTTTATTTTTATTTTATAGTGTATACGGAAAATAAATAATGAAAATATCACTCCCTTTGCACGAAGTAAATTTTTCTTTCTAATTTGGTTTAAGATTTCTATTAATTAATTAATTGTTTGGTTTTCCTTTAGAAATGCGAAAGGGCTCTTTCAAAATAATAATACAAAACAATATTTAAAATCTTGTATTAAATATGCAAATTAGGTTTAGAAACTTCTAAATTATTTCGTTTAAACATATTGCTTGATTTCTCTGATTGTTAAAGTCTAAAATTCAACCATGATTTGTCTGACCATTATAATCAAATTTGTGGTAAATATTCATTACAGAACCTGAAATTGTTTATAGGGAATTCAGAAAATATCCTCTGGAATACTGAAGTGTTATTGCAAATACGTAGTGGTGAAACATTTAAACGTTCTGGGTCAGAAGGATGAAGTAAAACATTAGCTTAAAGATTTGACCGATAGGAACATTAAAACCTATACAAATGAAGATGGAATTTTCTAATATAATTAATAATAAATAGTTTTTATGCCAGCTAGTTAGCAAGCTTGTTTTGTCGTCGTATGCTTTAAAATAATTAAGATGTAGGTTGATGTTTTAAAGGTATATATGAATTCATAATTATGAGAAAGTTTTCTGTCCTTAAATTTTCTTTAAAATGGCTGAAGTCGTATATTTTACCTCAGTTTTCGGTTGTACAAGATAGTAATATTCTTTGATTTATGTGATTTTACTCTACTGATAAAACACAGTTGTAGCTAAAGCTCACTTGTCGAACCTATAATCAGCCAAAGCCCACCAAATTCCTCGTGGCTAGGAGTACAAATTTACGCCAGTCGTTGGCAATAGCCTTGAGCACGTTACAGGTGACAGTGCGATTTAGCTCAGTTTCGCCCCCAATTTTGATGCACTGCACCCCCGGAGGGGAAGAGTCCGAGAGTCTCCCACCCCTCTTCCCATGTCCCTACCCCCGACCTCTCGAGAGGACTTTCAGGTCGCCGAATATTTAGAGTGCCCCCATGCCGCAACGACATTACACATTTACAAAGATCCATGACTTCTCCGGGATTCGAACTTTGGCTCATCAGATTAGTAGTCGGCGAAGCTATACCGATTGGGCAGCCAAAGTAAAGTAAAACTTATTTAAAAGTAATGTACTGGCAATATTTAAAACTCTACATAGAGCACTTAAAGTTTACTGTACGGAAAACATTTAAAAGTTGTTACTGTACCGGCAATTAAAATAACCATTTTTATATTTTGAATCTTACGGACACGTTTAGACAGACTAAAGCTGTTCGATCTATTACGTGTTAAAAAAAATAATTTGTTTATGGGAAGCTATATGAAGATGCCATTTAATAAATAAGGGAAAAACTCTCTATATAACTACTAGTTTTTAAAATTTCACAGATAAAGCAACGTTAAAAATGTATAAAAAAACATCAATGTATACATTCCTTTGGTTCACAAAAAAGCAGTTTTATGAAACAAAGCACATAACAAAAAGAACTATACTGTATTTAAGATGTATACTGCTAAACCATGATCATTTAATTCGTTTGACGAGTAGTTACGAAAATCGTACATTGTAGCTTCGATTCCAGGAGATTCTTTAAGCTACTGATTTGGATATATAGGAACACTAAATTAATATTCAATACTGAATTGGTCAAAATTATGTTTCATCATTAGACGAAACTTTGACCAATTCGTACTGCATAAGGTAATAAATACATCAGACTGTAATGTGTTATAATTTTTGAAACATATTACCTAATATCGCATGCACATTGAAATATGAGCATATGAGGCAGAAAATATATAAGGCAGAAAAGATGAACTGTAGATTATTATACTACGGGATATACCCTCTTTATCTGAGACAAGACAGTCGCATTTTCCATTTACCAGATATATGAAGACTAATTTGTATGACAATATGTGCGAAACAGCTGCGCGGGTTTAAAATTAATTAAATTCAGTCCTAACCTCTTCAGCATATATTTCGAATTTCAATGCGCACAATTAAATGAATACTGTGTGCATTCATTGTATAGAAATTCAGGCTTATTTAATTAACACAGCAACTGAAGACAACTGAAAGTATAAATAATACAATTGTATGAAATGTAAGTTAGGTTTATTAATATCGAAAATTAATTTAGCTCAAAAAATTAAATTAATATGTATATATACGGTACTATTGAGAGCACAGTCTAATTACAGGCTTCGTTCCCGGGAAATATGTTAATGCAGTCAGTGACTAAAATTGCATACATGCAAAATAATAACACTAAATCCAAATTTGGGGAAAGTTCTATCCTTACACTGATTTGTTTGACATGGACAATTTCATTAAAGTAAAAATTAAGGGAAAACACGTAAATGGATTTAGAATTTTCATGGTTGCATATTGCAGTTTTGTAAGCAATTACCATATATTAATATTATCAAATGGAAATATTATATTCTATTGCCATCAAGTGTTTGAAAATGTAAAGCTTTGGTTACGAGTTCAATTAATATGATGCACAAAAAGATGGTCTCTCTCAAATGAGAACTGCTTTTATAATGAGCTTTCTAGTGAAAATTAGTTGGCATTTAAATTGTACCTCTGAAATTCTAAAATAAAAACGATATATTTACGAAATACTCTCAGAACTATGTTAACATCTGGGCAATATAAAAAGTCTAGTGAGATTATACATAAAATTAAATATATAAAATGACTTAAATATATAAAATCATTTACTGTAGAAAACATCACATGAGTCAAAAGGTATTCATGTAATTTTAGTTTAATATGATCTAGCTCAGATTATGTTAAACCAAAATTATTAAAATAATAAATTGAACAATTAAATATTTTTCTTTTTTCAGTTAATATAAGTGTTTGATCATGTCAAACGAAATGTTTAAAAAGTTCAGAACCAAAATTTTGACTCCATGTTTTCCACTTTGGTATAAAATAGTTTAATTGAAAAGTATCAATAAGTTTAACAGTATTTCGAATTTTATTCTCCACCATCATTTTCATTTTTTGGCTAAAAATTTAACACGGTTGATTTTAAATTTTATTTTATAAAATGTTTCATTAGTCACAAGAATGGCTTTTTCAAACACGAAGATTCAGGTGTTAAAGAAGTAGTGGTTCATTAGAATTTAAGACTAAAAAAATATTTTGCAGGAGGTGAGATAAAATCAGTGTGTTTAAGAGACGGTTAATTATAAATACCAACCACTCTTTGTTTTATGCGATTCCAGTATACCATATATTCTGCATTGGAGAACTAATTCGACCAGCTTTAATTAATTAATTTATGTATTCATGAAGTCTCAAAATATAATTAATTGTAATTTTATATATGCAAATTTCAACTGCCAATTTTATTTTCGTTTAAAATTAAAGATGATGAATGTGATTTCAAGGTCCCAGAATTTTACCTAAGGGTAATTCCTGCAGAAATTTCAAACTGTCAATCCCCCCTTTTTTTTTGACTAAACTATACCATACAATAAAGAACGTTATTCATTTACTATTTGATCAACTATATTTTATGCCAGATTCTCCTCTAGGCAAATTACGATTGCCTGGAGTGGATTTTCTGGAGTGTCCATTGTCCCGATTGTGCCCTCAGCAGGTAAGGTGACCCTCACAGTCTTTTTGAACGTCCGAGGTCCAATGCTCATTCAATTTCTCGGGCACATAAAAAACATTAACAGTGACATAAACTGTGAGACACTCCGTAACCTGCGCAAGTCTATCAAGTGCAAACGGCCTGTGCTAATCATGGCGGGTGAAAGCTGGTTCAGCACCCTTCCGGACATGTCGCCCTGCAATTTGCATATGTTTGGTCAGCTAAAAGCAATTTCAAACGGAAGTGTTTCAGCTCGAACGACCAACTAAAGGACATAGTGGAGATCTGGCTCCTGTCACAGCCATAGGATTTCTGGCAACAGAAAATTCTTCGGTTCGTGTAACAGTGGGACCGTTGTGCTCATGCCTGTGGTTATTTCTTGTGAATAAAGAATTCAGTTATACCCATAGTGTTGTTTCAAACATTTTAATTTGAACTGCCTTTACGTTAACTTTATAAAAAATTGAACCAAACCAAACTATTATTTCGCTATATATGGGAGCTGAGTCTGGCTAAATATGAATAAATAGAATAATATGTATATGGAAATATGCATGCATATGGAAAACGTGTCTGATAAAGTGAGATTTGAATACAGGTTTTTTTTAATTAATAATTTTAATCATTGGTTGAAAGCAGTGCTAATGAAAAACTTAAACACGACTACAAATTTTTTTAAGAAAATGCTAAATATTTCCAGAATTTTAAAATGGTTACCCATTATATTCTTTATAATCTTTCCATCTTATGAAATAAGAGTTGAAATGCATTTCTTAGCCGACCATCGATAAATTACTGGTAAGTAAATTGCAAACTGATTAAGTTCGGAATAAGCTACATTAGGAAGGATGTCAAATTTGAAACATAGAGAACAATTAAGTTAATGAAAAGAAAATTTTTTTCTTTAATCTATTATTTCCCAATTAATTATCTTCTAAAATTTTTTATGAATAATTAACATAATTTTATATCAGATATTACAGCTTTGTATGTTTTGCATTATAAAGTCCTGATATGAAACCTTTTAAATTTAATCATGTAATGATTTACTTGTTCATAAACTAATTTAGTGTGCTTGAAGTTAAAGAATAGTTCACTCCATTTAAATTCCTTCCCATCTCCCCAAATCAGGATGAGTTTTAGTCAATGGTAAAAGCTGAGCATGTAAAATTTTAGGAATGCTGAAGTTAAGAATTAAAAATATTTATTTTAATATAAGTCTACCATTTGTAAAATAAAATTTGTGTATTATACAAAATAATGTGACAAAATATTTCTTATTTGCGAAAGTCATTAGACTTACTTAATATCTTATCAAGTATTACCTTAACGTTCTTGTCATTAGCGTTGTGAAATTTTACCATTTTAAAGAACTTGTTTCGGAAACGAAAATTTCTTTTAAATTCAAAGTAAGCCTTTCTTTCTAATATACATGTTAAGGATATAAAATTAATAAAAAAACAAATTTTCGGATTTATATAACTTAAGATAGTTCTGTCACTTTAGCAAGTAATTTGATCTAACTTAAAGTTTACTGCATGATGAGTTTTTCGCAATTTATGCTGCAGCGAATCAAGTTTTCCATTTAATGATAACTGACTACTGTAACTCCATTACACAACTGCGAGGAAAAAATGCTTAGCTTATTTTGCTTGTTTCTTACCAAACTAATTTATTCCTGTTATTATAAATAAAGACGCAGTAGGTGACGTGAGTAAATACTTCGTAATCTGATACAAAATACTTTTCTTCCTTAACATGAAAAATGACATACAACCGAAGCTAACTTTTTATATGCTTTCTTAATTAGAATAATATTCCCTAAAATGAAAGCTTATTTAAGCAGAATAAAAACAAAACTAATTTAGTCATGAGTTTTATGAACCATCAGCTTCACACTTTAATTAAAGAAGCAAGAAAATCGTTTCAAATCTCATTAACGAAAATAAAAACATACATGCCTCGACATGTCATTTTTGGAACCTTATTTACTGTAAACGCTGATAAAAAGAAAGAACTTCTTGAAGTTTTTTAACATATTTTTTAACCGTCATTGCATGTAAAATGACTATTTGGACATAAAATTTTGTTAATCAGTGCTAGGAGATTTTGTAAAGCTATCTAAATTCTTTGCAGCTGTTAACGATAAGTTCAGAAAAGGTAGCTTACGCGCTATAATTAGAATTATTTTTCACTTAAAAAAATGTAGAAATTTTTACTTTTTGTATTTTATAGTGAAAGGCTTGGAAAATTGTTTTATTGATTTATGCTTTCACTGAAAGAAATATGCTTCAGATTGAAATAATTTCAAATATTATAAAGAAGCATGCACGTACATTTCAACTCCGAAATTATGTACTTTCAAATAATTTAGAACTTTAGTCACTGGTAAGCCTTTATTTGTCTGTTAATTTCAGACTCGTTATGAAACATTCTTCTCCCATTATCGGCATGTGACTTTCTTTCATATACGGACGTTATCCAAATTAAGCAAAGAATCAGTTACCATCAAAATGCAATATTTGCTTAGGAATATACGGCTGAATGTATTTGGAATACACTGCTACAAGTATACACTCCTCAGGAGTACATTCCTACTATATTTGGAATATACTAGGAAGAAACTGCTCAGGAAATCTTCATCTGCAGTTGTTCATCAGCAAAGCTTTGAACGATTTCCATTGTAAAATCCCTCAGATTCGCTTCTATAACAGTATTTCCCAAGCTTTACAGCCTTGCGAACAGCACATATCTAATGAAAATTTATCACAAGCCACTGAACAATATGGAAAAAAAAAAGAATTTTTTAGATTTTATATTACGACCAAACGGAAGTTTTTCTCATTTACAGTCACATCCACGTTACAGATTATTCGGGGTAGCGCCACTTTGGGCTGAAAATGTTTAAAAACAACATATCTTTAGAAATTCCGATAAACAGTCTCGCGATAAAAATGTTTTATCCTCTACAGTGTTGTCTTTGCTCGCTTTGAAATCTTTGAGTTTTTAATCAAAAATTCAGTAAAGTTTTACAACGTATGAAATAAATTCCAAATTTGGGATTTCAGGTGCTCATGTTCGGGAGGAGGGCTACGTTATTCAAAATTTGATGACCCTAGTTACCGTTGTTTCTTCACAATGCGAGAATGATCCATGCGTTCATGCAGATTCTTCATTATTCAATTTCTTTAAATGTAACAGAGGGCGATAATATTTGGTGGCAACAATTTGAAATGTGATTCAAACTTTTACAGTGATTCAACGCAAAATCCTGTTTTGAGACTAGTAACCTTTCTTGGCTAACGCCATTGGGATTAAAAGCAAAATTTGAGAAGGAAATAAAGCAATATTAAAGAATGGAAAATAAATATATATTTAGCTACTATATAACTACAAAATGCTAATTATAAATTGGTTGGGCATATTAGCGGCTGAGAGGTAAATTTACTGAACAATATTAGCTCTAACCTGGGCTCGATTACAGATAAACGGACTGGCTGCATGGGCGTATTGTGACCTTTTCCGTGTGTAACGATTATACTCGTACGAACCAGTTTGTCTTAGAAAGGCCTCCATGAGCCAGCGACGCTGATATAAATATTCTGTACTTTTGGTTCTTGTTATAATAATTTATTACGCATTTTTGTTTTGTATGGTTCTGGTGTTTATATGTTTTTTTTTTTTTTTTTTTTTTTTTTTTTTCAGATTTAATTAGGATCACGGCATTGAGTGCACTCAGTTCTTAAGGTACGTGCACTTTCTTATGCATTGTAGCTAAATAGTAAACATTACTTCTAAGCCTAATTTATCGGTGACGCTGGTGGCATGCTGGCAGCTGACGATGGTGCATTTTACTGCACAAATTGAAAAGAGATGCAGATTTTTTGGACGTAGCATTAAATATGAGAAGCAATCTAAACTCTCAGGTGAAGGGGGAAGGAAAGACAGCTCTTTGCGAATTGTGAAAAAATTTGGAAGCTTTAAGGCTGAGAATTGTCGGCACCAAAGCAACTTTTGAATTTAACATTTTTGTTGAACCAACCGACTCTATTGCCCAGCCGAAGAAATTAAAAGACTGATCAAAGCTGATGTCGAATTTACCATCAACTTAGCACAAATATTGAAGTTATTAAACATTTATCATTACAAATCACTATTGAACATGAGTTTATCTATTGCTCTACTTTTATGAACCTTTCTACTGTAAATTTAATCTTTTCTTAATTTTAACCTGACCCTAACGATCCAGATCTTAATTCTAGCATGGAATTTTCCTTCATTATAAACATTATCATCTCGTTTAATATTTCTTTGCAACTAACACCACTTACACATAAACTGTAATTTTGACACTCGAATATTTTCAGAGATGCTGAAATTTCCACAATCAATATTCATTTCTTGAATCAAGTCAAGTTTTCGAAAGGCACTTAAGGCAACCCAATCAAGAATGTCTTAATGCTAGAATTCCTAAGTACAAGATTTAATTTGCATAATTGAAGTCAGGAGTTCCTTTAACGTCATTCTAAATGACATTTCATGGATTCTATCCTGAATGTAGACGTCTTTCATGGTAATGATTTACAATTAAGTATATAATTCTTTGAGCCTTAGTGAAATTATTAAATAATTCTGATTATCTGAAATGGTAGATTTTCTGAATCTTTCACGAGAATACATTATTTGTTTGAATACTAGAAAATCATTCAAACGCAAAATTCAGTTGCTGTATTTAGAGGCTTGCTTGATTCTATACAAAGTAAGTTCTTAGAAAACCAAGATTTCAAACCCATGCAATTTTAGAAATCACTTTACGACACATTCCTGTGCATAAATGATTCTAAATTATCTACATGTATATTAGCACAGCGATTCTTAAATCTTAAACATTATGCACATTTTTAATATTTTTCACATGCGATAGTGAGATTATCACCAATCTTAAAACTACGCAGAACTTTAATAACATGGAAAATATAAAAAATACAAATATTTTTAGAAGAGTTTGAAATGTTGCACTATATTTTGTTTCTTTCTTCAAGGTATAGAATTCTGTCCTTGAATAGATATAGAATCCTATCCTATTCTATCTACTCTTTTAAAATGCATCGTTGAAATTGTCGTGAGATGAAAAGAAGTTTGAAAAGGAAACGAATACGTGGATAACAGCAACGTAAGCTGCGGAGTTCACTGATTAATATAAATTCTTTCCAAATTCCAGTAGATGAAATTCGTTTGTTCACTTTATCTTAGTATAATAACAAATAATGGGATTTCTAATTTTTTAGTTGATATACATCATATTCAATGAATATAATGTCGCCACATGTCAATAAGGAATGGAATTCGTTTTTCACTCATTAAGAAAGATAATTAAATTTAAACAAATTCTAAATTAAATTAAAGAAAGCAGAGGATTTTCTGTAAAATTATTCAGCGTAAAATATGCATTCAGATGTGCCTCATTAATCGAACATACAGTACAGAGTAAATATGGTATCAAAATTACCATTTTTCATCCTCGATTTACTTTCAATTCAGTTTTTATCCAATTCGATGTACAATCGCGATTATACAGTTATTAGTCGACTGTAATAACAACAATACTTCTTATTATTGAAGTGTGAAGAAAGGGAACAGCATTTTGAAAGTAAAATTTTGGAATCTGCTATTAATCTATGCGATTCGTGCATGAATAATCGAAACGGCTGAAGACATGCATGCAAAAAAACATGAATATTTCTTTCCTGCAAAGCCGGGCTTCAAAAGTTAAAGACGTTCGCAGAATTCTCGAAAAAATTTGAAAAACTTGCGGAACCTTTCTAGGAGTTTGTTTTAATTTATTCTTAAATTGGAATGAGACATGATTTCAGGTGCGAATTAAAATTTTATTTATATAGATATTTGCACAAATATAAATGTCATTCATTTCTTGAGATACAATAAATTAGAAAATATCATAATAAAATGAAGTTTGCAATGAAAATTGCTGAAAAGAGGGGTTTTGGGGGGGGTTAAATGTTGAAACAACTGAACTTACCTGGTTGCGCCTTTAACAATAAAATATGTGAACTATTGTCGTCGTTTTGCAGTCATTTTCTTGCTTTGAATTTCCTTATCATATAAACAGAGAAGTCCTGTAGAAAGATAAAATGGGAAAATGAGTTAATCAGTAATTTATTTCAAGCAATTCATACTAAAATACTTTTCGTTTATCTTCAAAATATTTCATCGAACTACAAGGCCAATCTCAAGGCATCGTTACACCTTTCTCATGGCTTTCTAATTTGCAGCTCACCAATAGGAAATCGCTGCTATAAAGAATTCAATTAAATGCTCTCAGGAACTCTAATTCAAATTTTATCTAAAGAGAAAGTGGCCTGAATACTAAACATTTCAATTTAATTGTTAACTGTAGGCCAAAACATATCATCTCTTTGTTATGTATGAAATTGAGTGAAAAATTCCTAATAAATGCCTAACTTTCTAACATATCTATGTTTAGATGTAAAATAGTGTTACATATAAAACGTATAAGAATTATTTTACATATAAACCGTCCGTATTAATGTAAAAACTAATGATGTTTTGTGTGTGTGACGTACTAAGCTGTATTCTTTTAACGTAAAAACTAGTGAGGTTTTGTATTTGTGAAGTACTAAGTTGTATATTCATTATGGTATCTTGGTATTATTCCAAACCTATTTTCATTCATCTCACTTGAAAACCCATGTCTAAAATGGCTATCTCTGTACCTTATTAGAATCTGTACAATATAATTATCTACAAACACAAATTCACACGAATACCAATAGACAATATATTCACAACTAGAAATTCCTTAACTTCCAAAAAACGGTTAACAGCATTCATTAAATTCAGTAGTTCACAAATATCAAGACTTTAGATATGAACTAATGCATAATAAATCAAGCCCAAGTTCTCTAAAATAGGACTCAGGTTTCTCAAGAATACTTATCTCAGTTCTCTACGTTTAAGCTATAATACACGAATTTAATAAATCAGAAAACTCAGTCTGTTCATGCATGTCAAAATATTGCAAGTTATAAACTTTTAGCACGTTCGTTGTTCAAGGGAATCTTTGGCTTCCTAAAGGATTTAACCATGGGTGACTTGGTATTTCACAAAACAGTTAAACAATCATGATTTGAAACATTCAAGACGTATATAAATCTCAAAAAAAAAATGATATTCAACTCTTAACCTTTCAGCACGCGCGTATACGCAAAATGTACGACAAATTCAGTTTTTAATGCACATTTTTGGCATATTGAAGCTGAGACGTCTGAAGGTCATTTCTATTCCTCCGTTCTACCTTTCCCCACATCATGGAATGTGTCAACAGGAAGTCATTTGACTTTTTTTAACTGGGTTTTTGTGCTACGTGGCAGCTTTTTCGTAAAAGTTATTACACGCGCGTGGTCGTGTTTTAAAAATCGGAGAATATTTTTTCCTCAAATATTTTGTAATTTTGTGTAATTAATTGTCGCGTATTATTTTAATTTTTTAATTTGAACACATTTGGCTCTGTAAATTTTATATCGGTTTTCATGGAAAAAAAAAAAAAAAAAAATATGTGCAACCAACTGATTTTGCTCGGATTCTTCAAGAACTATCTGATGAAGAAAAGGAAGACAAGGAAACTTTGGATGGGAGAACAGGGAGAACAATAACGATTTCCATTCCTTATTTTTTTTTTTTTTTTTTTTTTTTTAAGAAATAAATGAAAACATTAAAGTTAGCTTAAAGTGCGCTTTTGTAACCAGTAAGAAGTAAATTTCCTTGCAGAAGTAAGTAATGCTAAACTTACTTTTTTTCCTACCAAGGTGTTTTCCTTTTTTATTGTCTATACTTGTCTTTGATGAATATTAAAATAATTAGCTTCGATTTTAAAATATAATTATCATCACTACATAGTATAAAACAAAATCGCTTTCTCTGTCTCTATATCCCTATGTATGCTTAAATCTTTAAAACTACGCAACGGATTTTGATGCGGTTTATTTAATAGATAGAGTGATTGAAGAGGAAGGTTTATATGTATAATAACATCCATTAAATAACGGAGAAATACTGTTATTTTTGAGGTTTCTAATGTGATGTCGTAAATAATTACATTTTTTCCGCTTACATTGCAAACGCAGGCTGAACCCTACGAGATTTATCAAAATAATGTACTAAGTATTGTACACATTGAAAAGGTCTACAGATTTCAAAATTGCGGGGCGTAGCGTTTGCGGCGGTACCGGCCGGCCGGGGCGGCTGGAGCTTGCCTATAAATAGCGCGTTGGAGGCCGCGGTTTTCTCTATAGCACTTTGAATTTAGCAGCGATCGGACGCTTTTATTATCGGAGCTCTCTAGCTTTCAGCGCGACAACGTATCAGTAATTATAAGTAAGTTACGATAAATAATTGTATGATAGTAGTTTTAAAATATAAATAATATTCTATTCTAAGGTTAATTTTTAAATCGTACTTATAGTAATTATAATTACATAAGGTTAGATAAGATTAGATTAAATAAAACCGTAATTTATGGATTGGAATTTTCTATTAAGATCTTGGTTAAAATTTAGAGTTAAATCAATTTAATATTAGGGAAATTATTTTCAAAAATCGTAATTTAAGGTGAGGTATGTAAGTTCAGAAAAAGATTATGAACTGCGATTCATTGTTAAAATATCCATTAATATTTTATACCCGTGCGAAGCCGGAGCGGGTCGCTAGTTAAATAATAAATTAAAAATGTTCTATTATGAAATACATCATTGCATTTCTGTCTCACTAACATAAGAATTAAAAAATAATTTACTTATATTTGAACTAGAAAGCCCGGCGGTCATACGAAATGACCGCTGTTCTAGATATTATAAATTGTAATTAAAATTATTTATGCAAAGGTGTCTGCTAATTTAGACTGAATTACGCAGGGCAGGCGGCGAGGTCGTCCCTTTGCTTACTGCCCCACGGGGTTTCCCCACTCTACTTGCTTAATTGCGTAGAATATAGTGCAATGAAGGAAATCACTGGCGGTACATTTCTTAAGAGCCACCGCTAGCTCAATAAATAAAGTTGATTTAAATAATAAAATGTTAATTCACATGTCAAAGATCTCTTTGTACACAACGTTTCTTATACAGATCTTTCCATCATTTTTAAGCTCGCCTTGCAGAGGACCATCGATTATTTTTAACTTTGCGTCCATTCTTTCACGAACTCTTGAACAGGCAACATAAAGTTTACCGTGTCTAAATGCAGGCTCAGGTAAAAAAGTGCCAAGACGCTTAAGCGTTTGGCGCTTAAGCGTCAAACGCTTTGGCACTTTTTTTGCCAAGACGGCAAACGTTGAGACTTACGTTTGGCAAACGTTGAGACTTATTGATGGTCATAGCAAAGGCAAGTTTTACAGAAAATTGTCTACGTCTCGCAACTTCACCCCATTGGCTAGTTCAGTTACGCAAGCAAGCAATAAACTATCGGCGACAAACAGGCACTTAAGCCGCATATATATATGGGGTGAAGTAATATCATATCCTCCTTTGTCATTTCTCTGAATTGTCATGGATCCATTCGGATTTTCTTCATCTTGTCAAGCTCCGTTCACCCGCCAGATGCCTTTGGCCTTGTTCTTTTGGTACCCCTCTCACTTTTCCTTTCTCCGTTTTCTCTTCCAAGATGCCTTTCATTTCCAGAATTCATTACGTCATGTGCCCTTCGGCTTAATTTAAGTAACCGGCAATTTTGCGCCTGCAATAGCTCGGTAATATAGATGTGTCTAAGTCATATTTTCCAAAACGGCTGACTCCCGGGCTTAGCGAAGCACAACGTTGTATTCCGCAGGTCCATCGCACGTCATTTTGACCATTTGCGTTTTCGTGGGACTTCAGTTAGCCGAGATATTAATTAAAAACTAATTTTCCCCTACGTTTTCCCTGCATTTTACACTTTCTTTCTATTTTTCCCTATTAGAGGGATTTGGCTATGTGCCAAATTGTTTTTTCTCGAATATCTACTGAACGGCGCTGAGTTGAAATTCGAGACGCGTATTCTCGGATTCCAAAAATTTCTCCGAATTCATTGATACCGTTCTCATCTTTGTACGACTTTAATCGGCCAAGATATAAATTAAAAACTGCGGAAACGTTAATTTCCGCGCTCATTTTTCCGAGTAGCAACAATAAACTATCGGCGACACAAACTTTAGCCGCTTATATAAATATATAAAGATGTGATATCATTTGTATTTTGCAATAATAAGATTAATATTTTATTTCTTAACTAATTTATTATCAATATTCACTCATTTCTGTCGTTTTTCGTACCAAAAACGGTAAAGTAACGGATGTCGTAAAAAATACGACGTGCGTGTGCTCATGTAAAATTGCCAAGCGCGCGTGCTGGAAGGTTAACTTAAGATTAATACAAATACACTAATAAATGTAAAGTATATTTCCTGAAAATTCTGGCATCAGTGTTTAAAGCGAAATAGCCAACGATCACCCTAATACATTTAAATTATTTTTATGTAGTTAAGCCCTTTCTTTATTATTCTTGGATAAATATGGTTCCAAATATTCTTTAAATGCATTGTAATGAGATATTATAAAATACAACGTTCATTTTCGTAAATTCCTTTTCCTTCAATATTTATATGTATTTTAAAACCACATTCGTATCCGATATAATGCGATTAACACCGTAATAGGAAATTAACAAATAATATGTTCTTATATAAAATTGACTGTAACCTGACACAGTTGATTATTGATAATTAAATGATAATGTTAATGGTAAATGATAACGATATCAAACATAATCATTTCTTGAAATTTTACTAGTCAGAACAAAATTTGAAATTCTTTCATTTCTTTGAAACTACACTTCTACAAATTTTTTTCATCTCAGAATATATTTCAAAACTTTACTGTTAAATTTCAGCTTTTCAGATAATTGTATAAAACACGTTTTTGGCTATTCCATTCATTTGATACCATGCAGGAAAGTAAAATTCTACTTACAGCGTAAGTCAATTGCGCCGATCTAATGGATGACTTTCCAAGTGCTAAAATATTGTTAGTGACATAGCTTTGTTGATTAACATCTATTTTCTTTATAGCAGAAACTTACAAATGCAAACTCAAGAAGAACTTCCAGAGTTACAAAATTGATGGTTTTCGATAACAGAGTAAATCTATAGCCTTTTTACAGTCCCGAGAGTGCCAATTAAAACATCGACCTCATTCCCGACGTTTGAAGCCACAGCCCGACACCCTTGTTCCTTGTTCTCCAACTTGATGCCTTCTTCTCCAGATCCAAAAATATGAACTTGCTTCGTTGGAAAGAATTGGAGATCACAAGTCCGACACGTCTACCTTCTAAACGAGTTCCGTTTGGGACTGTTCTCTCTACGAAACATGAAGTAGAATCGTGATGCCGACTTCCCAGTATAAGCATTTCCACCCAAAAAATGGGGAACCATGGACTTCAAGGTAACACCTCGAATAGAAATATTAGTTTTCTACAAGGAAATGTTGCCTACGCGGACACTACATTCTCTCTCCTTGCCCTACAATTTGCACACCATTCGTACTAACAAAATCTCTAATTTACTTGCAGAGACGACATCGTGATCCAAGGGGCTCAAGGTAACACCCCGAATAGAAGAATTAGTTTTCTGCTAGGAAATGTTAACTAAGGGACACTACATTCTTTCTCAATGCTCTACAATTTTCGCACCATTCGTTACTAAACAAATCTTCGCTTACTTGCTGAGACGCCCACTTGGCTCAAACCCGCAGGTGTTCTCCTGTATTTGCTTCTTGATCTAAACTTTAAACATGTCAACACGGTCTTCTGTTTCTGACTGCAGAAAGTTCTAAAGCCTCGGTTTCTACACCGGGAACCACCCCAGCTCAAAATTGTGTTCACTTAGAAAATTAAAATTTAGCTCCAGACAATTACCTGTTATTTAAGTTTCTCTGAGCCAAAGTGTACACAGGTTAAATTATTCTCTCATGTTTATGATCCGTGTATGAAAAAACTGAAACCTTCTTTTCTCACACAATGGGGAAGATTGGTATCCCCCCAGTTTAAATAAACACAACAACAAAATCGAAGCAGCTATAAATAGAGATATTTCTTGATTAAAATTTTATTATTGCTACTTAATATATATAGTCACATCTCCATGAAGAAATATAGGCACAACCCCTCGGACAAAAAGTTGCTATAAGCGACTTAAGGAACAAAACTAAATTTAGGCTTGCGTTTTTAAAAATATCGACTTACTTTAAAGAATAGTTCATCGACTGCGATTTTAGTATTAAATAACAGTCTAGACTAAAAGTACTCCAATTAATAGGAAACGAAATCTCACTCTTATCTACTCCAGCAAAAAAATCGCTGCAGCTAAACAAACTGTTTCAGTGAATGGTCAAATAAATAATATACTTTCTTTTTTTTCACCATCAACGGAACAGCTGGCCCACTGGGTTAGGTGCTTTTCAGCCTGTTGGATCCCGTCGATGGAATTAAAAGTAAATACATGAATACATATAAATAAAGAGCTTAGTACTGTGTCCTCCGGGGATTGACCATGAAACGAGGAACATTGAAGTAAGGACCAGAACACGGAAAGAAGGTGCATGGTGGGGAGTGCTGAGACTAAACGGAACACTTTTCACTATTATCATACATATTAGGCATACAGTTATATTAAGGATGTGCTATAAAAATCAGGTACAGATGTATTAATGACCAAATACATTACAAATTGTGGAATACATTAAATGTGTTCTAGATTAATCATAATATTAAATATAATTAAAAACAGCAAAAAAAAAAAAAAAAACAAGGCATTAAGTAAATTAATATATGTACAGAGCAGGCTGCTGAAGGCACGGTGTCCAAGGAAAGTATTCACTCCAGGTTGTCAGAAATGCTTTTAGCAATGGTAGTGCAGTCTCTAATCCGGCTGAGCGCATATTTATTCTTAATTGTGTTCTTGAACCATGCTGGCATATTGATTGCAGTTGGTCTTTTAAAATGTGAATTCCCTGTGTGCGAGCAGTCAAACAGATAGTGATCTGGGTCACCAGTACTGCCACAAATACATTGTTCACTGTCTCTTAGGCGAAATCCGTGAATATAGGACATATATGGGACATGCCCTGTCAGATACTGTGTGAGGTGCGAAGGACAGCTATTTAAATTGTGGTTAACTTTGGTTGGAAATCATACACTCTTTTGCCTGTGGTGCTTGTTTCCCAGTAGTTTTGCCACTGCTTCATTAGTTCACATTTGAGAGTAGTTTTCAGATACGAGTGCGGAAGGGGCACACCAATGCTACTCACTTGGGGTTCATTGGCTGCGCCTTTCGCAGTCATATCCGCTGCTTCATTTCTTTTAATCCCTGTATGGGCTGGAACCCATTGTAGCTGGGGCCTCAGACTTGCAGGAATCGAAATTAATAGTTTTTGTATGTCTCTGACAATGGGATGTCTACTGCGGCCGCCCTGGATGGTCTGCAAGCTTGACATTGAGTCTCGGTAAATCACTTTATACCTGCCATTGTTAACAGTAAAGTCCAGTGCTGCCTTTAGGGCTGTAAGTTCTGCCTGAAACACCGAGTCACTGGGATGAAGTTTCTTAGCCCAGGAATTGATTATGTGGTCACCCTCCATTTTACACTAGGCACTGCCAGTCACGAATTCTCCTTTGGAGCCATCAGTATATACGGCTAAGGATTGTAATGCACTTAGAGGATTACAGTTTGCTTCTCTATCGAAGTCTGAAGGGTGGCATGGAGAGTGGGCAATGTGATTCTCGTAGTCCGAAGATACATAAATCTTACTCCAAATAGTAGCGTCTTGTTTTAGTCTGATCACTCTCACCACAACACTCTCGCTCTGTATTATCAAGTGCAGGGGCGGACACCCAGCCAATACATTTTATGCAGTTGTAGGAGAGGTACGGAATCCTCTGCAGATGCCCAGAAGAAATGGCCCTTGCGGAGTTCAATGCATGCTGCGTGTAAATAAAGTGAGATTTTTATGTAAACGTTTCAAATGGTTCACGTCGAGGTTATTTTTTTAGCATTACATAATACCATTGTAATTAATTAACTACATAATCTTTCTATTTATTAACATTACATGGCATAATTAAGATTAATTAACTATTAAATATTTCCATTCTTTAACATTCCATTCTTTTAAACATACTAGATTAATTAACTACTTAAATTTACTAACATTAATTGAAAGAATGATTTTTAAAGTGTTATCATCTTGTTTTTTTGTAACATTAATATGAGACAAACCATCTTCCTTTCAAATATTCGCCTCCAAATGAGAACATTTCGCTTCAGATAACTTCTGCGATCTTAAGAATTAATAATAATATCAAAAACACTTAATTAACTAAATCCCACGATTATAATTAAGCAAAAATTAAACTAAATTATCTAACATGTATATTTTTATAATAAAACCTTAGATTTAAAATTTATATCAAGCCAATTTTGCCTTTAGGTATACTTTCAGAGAAAGTGAAGATGCTTGTAACAAACACCGATCATTATCACAATTCTTCTATTTTATGTTTAAAACTTAAAATTGGATTCCTACATTTTAGCTTAGTTGCCTTAGAACTTTCTTTGCCATGATTGCGAAGCTAAAATGGGATTAAAGCTCTCCATCTATAAAATAAACAAGGCAGACCGAATGTAACCTTGGTTTCTCTTCTAATTTAGAAATGGAATATCTACGACGTCATATTCGGAATTAGATGAAAAGGCAGGAATGATTCTGCAGGATTCGATAATTACAGTTTCTTGGAACTTCCACAACACAAATGAACAGTAGAATCTAAACAGAAAATGCGACGAAAGTTTATAACATTGTCTCACCTACTCTACAATGGAAGAAATTCTGAAATTATGTGCAAATCATTATTATGCGAAAAATTTTTGCTCGTTTGAATTCAAGTAAATTATTTTGGAGACGCTTCTTTGTTATTTTATTTATGAATAACATTCAAGTATATTTTCCAACATCTGAAATTCTTTCTTTTTTGGGTGAATATTTTTCGGCAGTACATTCAAATAAAATTAATTTAATAATACATAGATGAATTTATTGAGAATTAAATATATATTCTTGTACCTTTTATGAACATCAATAACAACATGTTTTACAGAAACATTAAATTAATATATTCATATTGATAAAACATATTTAAATGATAAAGCTGTAAAAGATACCATTTAAATAAAAAAATTCAAAGCAAATTAATGAAAATATAAAAATATGTTTTAAATTAGTAAGGGAGAATTCAAAATGAAATGCAAAAGCCACGTGCTTTGTAAATTTTTATAAGATCATATTCAGTTTTTATATTTAATTTCAAACATAACTATTATTGATTTCGTATTTCAGTGGCTTAAATTATTCCTCGCTAATTAATTGATATTTTTCTTAGAATATGTAACTGATTTCTTGCCTATAATGTGTATAAAAATATCTAATGCATTATTTGTATTTAAATTTAGTTCTCCAAATTTTTATACCTCAAACGCAACTACAATATTAACTGCTATGAAAAATTGGACATTGGTTCAGCTTTACGAGATAGAAAGCTAAGCTATTTTTATTTGTTTTAAGTAAACGATTGTTAGCCATTTTGGATAAAACGCATCTACATCAATTTCTGTTCATTAATAGTGTTTAATATTTAAACATAAATGAAGTTAATTTAAATTAAAATTAAAAAATGAAAAATGAATATTCTTGATAATTAGCAGGTTATATGCATATATCTATGCAATGTGTCAAGAAATATTAACTTGTACCACCGCGAAAAACAGTGAAATCACTACCAAATTAATCAGTTGGAGGCAGAAATTCTAATGAAAAAAATAACTCATTGCAGCAAAGTTCAGATGGAAACATACTATTATCTGGGCTAAACGACTTTAGAACTATCTTAAAAATAACTTAGAACTTTAGAACTTTAGAACTTTTGAAACTAGTGTGTGTCTACTCGCCGAATGAAATGGCGACGATCCCTTATTGTTAAGATGTGCATTGAGTTCTCCAGTCGTTTGGTGAATTTGTAATTATCTCCTATGATCATCCTTTTGTATGCATATTTTACAGTTTCTCATTATATTTATATTAATTCAGTCAATGGCACAATCCAGAAATATTTTCTTTGAAGAACCGAAGACTCTTTTTCTTTCCGTTTGAATATCTCACAAAGCTAGGTCTACAAATTTCAAGACATACAAGCCGGAAACTTATTGACTAGTACACTGAACTAACAACGAAGCATTTTAGCATAATAATCAGAAGCGTTTTGTCTCAACCGATATTATATACAAATTTTAAGAGCATAGGTTTAAAGGATGAGCTCAGCAAGCAAAATCTTGAGTAAGAAGACGAAGTATGAAGTGAATAAACACAACAGGCGGATATTTCATCACCTCTCGTAATCATAAAAAAAAAAAAAAAAAAAAAAAAAAAAACCTAGGCCAGTCCTCGGCAACCTATGACACTTCACCGAGTAATTAATTTCATAATTTCAAGTGACCCACTTGCGTTCTGAAAACAAAGTATAATAAATAAAAAATAAATTATAAAACATAAATATGAAACTAACATTTAAAACATAAAAAATTAAACAGAAAATAAATAATAATCGTAATTGTTTTGTTTGATCACAAAGTTGCAGTAAGGAATATGCATTTTTACTTTTAAAAAAACAAAAAAAGTAACATAATTTTAAGGAGAAATCGGTAAGTTTGGCAAAGCCTATCCATAAGCTGTAATTCTAAAAAACTGGCGTTCTTATTTTGTTCTAATTTGGTTCAACTTATAAATGCGAGTAAATATTTTCCCACTTGAAATTAATTTTAATTTTAATTATTTTAGGAGCAACTTCATTACTGAAAATTCAGATGTTTGAATTCCTCTTAAGAGGATTAACTATGAGCAAGAATTGACTAAATTGACGTCACAAGGTCAACATCAGGGAATGATTGAAACCGAACAGAAAGATAGAGTTAATTCAATTATGTTTGTTTTTATAATAACTATAATTATATTTTTCAGCAAAAGCTACCTTGTTATTCATTAAAAAATAATATTTTAAAAATGCTAGCCCGAAAATAGCACTTGCCTGAAACGTCTTCCTATACACCCATTTTGGTTGATTTTGTCCCGCAGCCAAAAACGGTTGCCAATGTTTGACTTTATGTTTTTACAAAAAATAAGAAAAGGTTTTAAAGACATATCGTTTGGTCACAGCGAACAGATTGCTCTGATCAACAAAGGTTTTGTTAAGCAAAGAAAATTTATTTAAGATTTTATATTCAGCGGTATTAATTTTGATTGTGCAATTTATTCCTTAATCGGTCATCTGACTTTGCACCAGAATTTTCCTTCAATGATGTTATTGTTCTATGAAAGATATCTATTCCGCTGAATGCCGAAGAAGAAAAAACTTCGGCATGTTCTCTATATGGACGTTTGGTACCTTGTTTGCTATCTTAATTTATCAAAAAGTCAAACTGAGAAAACTGGTATTAAGATTAAAGGGACATACGCCTTCAGAAAAGACTATGCTTTTTATTAGATGCAGAAAGTGTTCATTTTTACACATTTATTTCTTAAAATGGAATTCTTTATGTTGTATAAGATTCATTCATTGAAATTCGGTAGCATGAAGAGAATGAGAATTTAATGTTGTTGTTGTTGTTTTGTCCAAAATACATGAAACAATGGTTGCCAGAGTCTACTCCAAAGAGAGTTGTGAAAAACTAATTATAAATACTAATAAAATGAGAAACTAATTATTCAATTTTACATCACATGTACAGGAGTTAAAATTATTCTACAATTTTGAAAAACTTCCTTTAAATTCAGTTTCTTGGATTAAAATCAAAATTTCTGTTTAAACTAAAATGAGATCAATGTATAATTAAATGAAAAGCTTCTTGTTGCATAACAAAACTGAAATGACATCGTTTTGGGCAAAACGTAAGCTAGATAGCAACTGTTGCACTTTTAGACATCAGTCAAAAACTGATTACTTGAAGAAGTTAAACTTCACTTTTCTTTTGCTTCTGTGCAATTCGCCTATCCTTTTGGCGAGAAAGTCCTATCAAGATAGGTAGATATCCGTTTGTTGTTGACTTTCGTTTCCTGTGCTCGTTTCTGGAACTTCTTGAATTTCGCTTGACTCTGGGGGAATGGACCACTTACTCCTATTTATACTCGCCGCCGGCACTCCGAGTTTCCTTTGAATCATCATCTGTTGGTTAGCCGGACCTGACCTCTAGCTCTTGTAACCTTTTCTCCTCTGTGGTAATTCATTTTCCTTTTCCCATTTAGTAAATTGTGGAACTATCCTTTTCTAACAAAAAGCTTTACTAGTTCTTAGTCCTGGCCCCTGTCCTCTTTTAGCTTGTTTTCTTCTGGTGCATCAACTTGGGCATTTTTAGTTTCAGCTCCACCATTTGTGGTACCTTGTCTTTTCCTTTCCGGGAATTGCAATTTCGATCTGCTGCAACTTGTGCGGATGTTACACTTGGCAATGGATTTCTGTCAGGATGTCATTCGAGGAAAATATCGTTTAAAAGGGATGTTTCAGTTCGCTCTAATCCACATCTCCACATCTTCCCCCCCAATTGCTGATTTAAATAATGGACTATTGCATTCTCTAGAGGAAGAATGGGCCTTCAAATTTAGAGTAAAATATTTGCAATTTATCTTTAGTTGCATATGAAAGAGGCTCGCGGTGTTTCTTATAATAGTGCGAAATTTGTTTTTTCCTTGCAATATCCGAATTACGTATAGCTTCGTAGACCAATTCCTGAATATCTGCCATTTTAAATTTCGGGAAACTCTTTTGAACGAAAAATAGTTTATCCAAAGGAATAATTAACTTTCTGCCAAGAAATAACGCTTGATCTTTGGATTATGGTAACTTGTCGAATTTTTGGCGAAAATTTGGCGACCAACTCTGCTACAGCAACCCTCTATTTTTTTTCGCCGCCATTTTGTCTTCACGAAGTAAAGACATGTTTCTTTTCTTTTTATTTACTCAACACTTTTTCCAACAATCTGCTAGCCGAATTACACTTATGCTAGAAATTTTATGGAACAAAACTGTTTAATCATGACAAATATTAACTGCAAAATTGGGAAAAAGTGCAGAATCGCAAACTCCTTGCCGCGTTTTTTAAAATCGCACATACACAGTAACCATGTACACGTCGACTTATTTTTACTTAAAAAAAACATCCCAGAATTGCACAAAAATGGCATTGCGCACACTCTTGACTTTATCCATCTACACTGCTATTTTCTCATAAATTACAAAAATTTGCACGAAAATGCAGGAAAATTTTCTGAATCTTTAAATTCTGTAAAAAGCACATATATGAAATTACCTGATCGCGAAAAAGTATATACCCTATCCAAGGATGAACATTTCCACGTATAATATAAATAAAATATCCAAAAACGTTTACCTCGAAATTATCTATTATAAACGTCACCAACGAATTCATAACAAAACATTAAAAATGGTTACAAATACTTATGTGTCAAATATTTAAATTATTTCCATGCACGTTTACTTCCACTGAAATGTATACCAAATTCTTACAAACATATAATTTACAAAATAACTATAATTTAATTAAAATATAATTAAATTCAAAAACACTACTTAAAATATAAATAAGCACATACATTAAATTAATAAAAATTAGCTTACAATCCTAACTACTTTAAACTAAATCATTGCCAATAACAATTTTCCAATAATACCATATTACTTTATTTACTCCTTACATTTAGAACAATGCATAAAAATAATGCATAAATTTAATGAATCAAAATCATTTATATTAAATTTACATTTCATTAGATAAATATACCTTAGATTAATATATTCAGATGAAATAAAGTAATGAAACATTGCAAAGTAAATCTTATGCGGAGTTCAGATTCTTGAAAGGGCAGATTTAGTCTCTTTTCATTCTAAAAGTAAAATGCTAAAACGTCCACGTCTAAAAACGGTCATGACGTTTCAGCGACGTCGGCTAATTCCCAAGATGTAACGGCAAATATTCTGCGTCTTCGCAACGTTGTAAAGACGTCGTAAATGTTATCACGACCACTTTGCAACTCCTCGGACCAGTATGCAACGTCGTGAGCTACTTGGGATCATGTCAAGCTGCATCGTGGCGTCCTGAAAATTAATTTTACTTCTCATCGCCTTTAACACGTCTCTTTCCACTGGAGCGTGCATATTTTTTTACAACGAACAAGATTACTTTCGCTGCTTATTTCTTATTTGAACTTGAAATTTCTCATTCCCTAAACATGTACCCAAACATTCCCTAAACATGTACATTTGGGCATCAATAGATTTTGCTCCCTCAATGCCAAATATTGTATATATTAAAAAAGGCTTTTCGAAAAATACTTATCCGCTGAAAAACTACTTTCAGTTCCTGAGCGCGTCCGCTGGCATTTTAAACTGCTCTCCAACCGAACAGCATATCTCTTGCGTGTAATTTGAGAATTAAGCATCACAGAAACTAGAAATTTACAGGACAGGTTCCCTAAACAGTTCTTTGATGAATCAGATATAGAATGTTTTTGAATTTGGACGCAAGCAGGAATTACAACAAAAAATGCACTCTTGGCAGAGAAATCAAGTCTTGGAGAAACAGTGTATCACAGTTTTTTGAGGAAAAATGGTTAGTAATATTACAATTAATGGGTACTAATAAGGAATATGTCCACCCCTTGCCCTGCAATACATTGGGGGCAGCAACATTCCATGCTGTCAATTAAGTTGTCGGTCAGTGAAATGGGAAGCAACGACCAAACACGAAGGAATCCTTGTTCAAACCCATCTAACTACTTCGTTGGAGGACTTAAAGCAGCAACCGGCTCCCAAGTAGTCCCAAAGATACTCTATCGGATTCAAGTCTCAGGATTCAGTTGGCCATTCCATCCGCTCCAAACCGTGACCTTCAAGATATTGTTTATCAAACCGAGCTCTGTGTGGTCGCGCATTGTCTTCCATCAGAAGAAATCCAGGTCCAATAGCAGCGGCATATGAGCGAACATATTGATCAAGGATCTTGTCTCGATATCTCACACTGGTCAAATTTCCTCCATGGAAGACATGCAAGTCAGTGGACCACTGAAAGAGATCCTAGTCCAAACCGCTATTACAACACGTATGTAACTGTGTTTTTCCAGAATGTGGGATTCATTGGATCTGGCGCGTTGTTTCCTTCAGATCAGCTGATAACTTTAAGCATTCTCGAATGTGAACCTGGACTCGTCTGTGAAGAGAACAGACGCACATTGTTGACAGGTGCAAGATACGTGTTTCCTTGCACAACATAAACGGATACCTCTGTGTCCTCGGGTGAAGGGGACACAAACAACTGGTCGACTTGCATATTGACCTGTATAGTGCAGACGTCTGCGCACTGTAGTAGTTGGAATTCTTGTTTCTACTGCAACTAAATTATCTGCTATGAACTGAGACACAGTAATATTACTCTTCCTTCAGGCCGAAAGAGCTAAATAACCGTCTACCACAGGTGCCGTAAATCTGAGTCTGCCTGGAACATGTCTTTTAGACACATAATCCTCAAATTCATAGTCGGTGGACCACACTAGAAGAGACACTGCGACGTCTAGCAACATCAGCTTCTGACATCCCCATTTTCATCCATACGATCGCCCGGCACCTCAACGAATCGGGCAAGCGACTTCTCTTGGACATTGATAGACTCTCCTGGATATTGCGAATGAAATTACTAATAACAATTGAAGATTAATAATCGTGAATAAAACTTGCAGTTTTTGCCTTTTTTTGAACTTCCTATAAAGTATTCTGAGAGGCCCAGGGGCGCAGTGGCTAGCGGATCGCGCAGCAGCGTCACAGGTCCGGCGTTCAATTCCCGGGCTAAGCAAGGTCGACTCAGCCTTTCATCCCTTGATTTCCATCACTTGGGTCGATAAAATGAGTTCCAAGTTCGCTTCAGAACTAAACACTGAGGGTCCTGCGACAAGCTGACCATTTGTTCAGGGCATATTCGCACCCCGGGCCCACGGTCAGGAAAGCAAATTTCGGGTGCTGCAGGCCTTGGCCCATTAGGGCTGTTACGCCACTGAGTTTAGAGTTTATATAAGTATTATTTTCTATAAAGTAAAAGTGGTAGCATTTTTGTATTGGTGAGCTTTCGAGAACATGCTGCTCTTTAACTTTTGGAGGGCAGTGTATTTAACAATATTACAGGCAGAGAGGAAATTTTTGTAACTACCATATTCAATTGAATCCTAGAGGAACTTTCCTGCTTCAAGGTTAACTGTACCCTCTGACATTTAGTACTCATTTTTAACTGAAATTCTTATTGCCTTCTTCTCCCTGATTCCTATTTGAGATTTCTTTTTGCGATCTCATGCAGTTTAAAATTTCTTTCTTTATTAAAAGTATTTATTATCGGGAAGAGTTTTTATTCAAAATTTCCTAACATATATTTAAACTGTGAATTTAAACTTTGGAATTCGGTGTATTTAATATAAGCGATAATAGCGAAAATGTAGTTTACGCACTATGTTAAAATTAATAGAAAGAATGAACAATGGATCTTTTTTCCTCTCGTGCATCAATGAAAAGAAAGGAAAGCAAGTAAATTGTTATAAATTAAGAATTCCGCCAAGTGAATTAATCTTGGCGCAAACTGGGAAAAAATGCGCCAAGATAATTTTTTAAATTTCTCCATAAATTTCTAAAAAAATTTAGCATCTAGGCATAATTTGAGTCATCGAATAAAAATATGGAAAATAAATATATGGTATTTCAGAAAAAAAACGATTAACTCGCGCTTTCGAGACATGAAAACACAATTTGAATTTCATCAATAGGCCCAGTAGAACTGGAGATATAGAACTGTACCATTTTTTTCTTGTGCAGTGTACAAATCGCAAAAACGTGCTGTGCAATCTTGTTTTAGTTGCATTGACTTTATCTCCTATCACGGAATATTTCCTTCTAAAAACGAGTAATATTTCCTGCTGTTAGAGCTTTGAATGTTCAATCTTTATAATAAAGATCATATTCTACTGTTTCTCATATTCTACTGATCATATTCTACTGAAATTAATTTACCGGTTCTTTCACTATGGAACAGGAAAGAAACGAATCGGCGTTCAAGCATTGTTTCGTTCTCTTTGGAATTAAGTCTTCCTTTTAGTCAAAAATACAATCACAGATCGATATTAATTTTTTTTTAATTTAAGATTAGATATACTTATTATTTCATTCAATGAACAGTCAAATTAATGCATACGATTTCACTAAAGAAATGTTTCAATTTATATATTTAGTTCAGAGATATTACATGATTAAAAGAGGGATTTATTACCAAATCATTTTTGTTTGGAAAGGCTGGAAACGTTTGTATCTACTTAGTTGCATAGAGGGCGAACTGTATGCCGCCAGCGATGATATCTGAACCTTGGTATATTTCGCAGTGTTCATTAAAGTTACCTCATAAAGTACTATAGTTTGGTTTAATTTATTTAAACATAGCAAAATAAACAAACATATTTCCAGTTAAATAAATTACTTTTTACATACTTTTATTTTATTTATAATCCTTACAAAGTTCAATCTCAAGAGAAAATCAGATAGAACTATGCCTAATAAATGTACCTCATTTACGAATATCAGCTTTTTCATTTCCTTTCAAAATTAGTTCCTTCATATTATTTGGAAAATTAGTCTCTTAATAAATATCAACTTATTTACTAATTTCAAATTTAATTTAATGCGAAAATTATGTGTATAGTTGGAATCAATGCTGTGTTAAATGCAAAAAATAAATTAATTCATATGATAAATACGAAAAGAATTTGCTCGAAAATTTTGAAATGCAATTCGTTTCTTTATTACTGATATAAATGATAAATAAACTGCATGTAAATAATAAATTTTAATGAATTCCGAAACATCATGATTTAGAAATTTATCTTAATAGTGATTTAGGAAATGCTACATTTAAAGAATTTAAGCAAATACAACTACTTTGTATCAAAAAACGAGTATTAATTAGAAAACTTCTTTTAATTAAATTAAACTGATTCAATTTTTAATCAAAATATCCCATTGCGGAAGGCAGTAATGCCTTTCGCTCTTTAATATGAAAAATGATTTTCGAAGTAACAACTTAATTCTACAAATATTTAACTAGATATCTGGTACAAATTTAAATGTAGTTATTTTTATATCGTTAATTGAAGAAGGATAAGCTTTAAAATTAACATTACATTTTTATGAAATGCAATGCTAATATTTTATTAACATTTTATAAATATCAAGAAGTTAATATATTTATGTTCGTAAAGATCTGATTCAATTTTTGAAATACAGTTTTTCTATTCGTATTTAAAAATATAAACTAGTAGTATAAGGAAATAATACTTCATAAAGCATTTAGAGAAATAATCTCAAATATATCCATTTGACTTATAGTTTAAAATGAATATTTATTTTGGAATTGTACTTTAAGGGAATCTCTAATAATTTACTAATGCTAAGAATGTGTCTGTCTTTAAACACAAATTATACATTTTGTTTCATGAAGAGTCCTGAAAAATGATGACTGAACAATTAAAAATTAGAAACATTCCGTTTGAGTCTCTCCATATATTTTTCGATTTAAGTGATTATATTTTTACAAATGACAAGTGTTATCAATATTACAATATTTTATACATGTAAATTTTAAGATTTGTGTTATTATTTATCCCCTGTAATGTTAGAACTGTTAAAAAATAGTAATTCGCATGGAATTGTCTATACACATATAGGTGAATGAGCTGGTTGCCTGTGTTTGAGTGGATTTTCTATATGTTTTATAAATGCAAGCTAGTTTCCTTCACAAAATTCAGCACCACACGCTTTTGTTCTTTAAGACACATCCTTTTAATGCACACAAGATCTGAAACACGAATTTTTCAATCATCAGATGGACACACTGCTTGACACAAGAGAAGGTCAACCGAAATCTCGGTTTATTGTATTCTAATTAAAGTGCTGTTGGAGAGGGATAGAAGGTCCAGTTAAACAAACCTAGATAACGGCAAGTACCAAGCAGTATATATTCGGAGTAGAAGATTTTTTCAAGATGAATTCCAGTATTTAAAATTAAATATCACATGCAGGGAGGATATTATAATTTCTTAGAGGTGTCTATCATTCATGTCTCCATATGATATCCATTCCATACTGTGAAGCCGTACAGAGTGTGTGGAAGTAGGTCATCACATTCATTTTTATAGTCGCAGAAGGTGTTTACATATTTTTAGTACGAATTCAGGGCCGTTTAAATAATGTTTAAAATGTAAAGAGTTTATTATAATGCTGGATCTGATGGTCGTTTTTTGTGAACTATACGTCTGCATCGCGATTTTTACGATAGAAGGGCTTTTCCTAATTTTTTTCTAGGGGTACTGATTTCCAATTCTCTGGTACTACTTTCCAGACTTCATCAATCGTGGTGGGTGCGGACATAAAAAGAGCTGTTTTCAACAAACAAAATCTAAAAGGATCTAAAACTAGAAGATTTTGCAGGAATAAATTGAAACGGTATATATGCAATAGTTACCAGTCTTCAATTTTTCAAGGAATGAACTGGTACATTTCGACGTGAGACTTGTTGCTTTTCCTTAATAACGTTTCAGTCTTTAAAAATCATTGGGATAAAAAAATGAACTTTCTTCGATAAATATTGAACGTAAGGCTTTCTCTTGAGAGTACATTGAGTTTGATTTAACATTTCTTCACAATCTTCTTAATTTAAAGTTTCCACAAACCATTACTGAAACTTTCTTTGCAATAACAGAATCAGGTTTGCACATTTTATTTCTTTTTGTTTTCGATAATAAATAGAACATTTTTGTTGCAGTCATGTAAATAAAACCATGCTTCATCAAGCGTCACAATGCATATATTTCTATTTATCTTCCTCTAAATAGTTTTCATATACAATTCTACAAGCTGTTGCACATTGAACCATCTATTATAATATATTTCTCTGGTGTCCAACTGAGCCATCTCTCTCTATATTATTATTTAAATATTATAATATATAATATTTATATAAAAATATAAATAAAAATATTTCTGTTTATCTTCCTCTAAATAGTTTTCATATACAATTCTACACGTTTTCATATACAATATTGTACGTTAAACCATCTGCTTTGGCAAACGGTGGTGAATATTGTAGTTTTTAGAACTTTTTAACTGTATATCTTTATTGTCTTATTTATTGTTGCTACAGATGTTTTTAAAGACAGTGCAATTGATTTCTGCATCCACGGATTTCTCTTAATCTCTTTCTAATTTAGCATTGAAAACATTAGAAATAGACTCCTGCTTAAAAATTAAGCAACAGAGTAAACACAAGGAATAAAACAAAAACATATTCAATGAATATACGGGAAATTGACCTCTGAAATTACTGTGGCATTACTAGAACACAGAGAAAATAGTAAAGGAAAGACATACAGAAACATGCATACTACGACCATCGAAAAACATAGCGAAAGGCCCGGTAGGTCGGAAGACTATACAATGGAAATAACGCGTTAATACTAGCTGTGATACCCCAAACTAAAATACATGCTTGAAAACTGCCAAACAAGCTAAGAATATTATTATTAATTGCTTATTGTAGCATTAGAGTCCATTCCTTAATAACACAATTCGCAACTCGTGGAAAATGTCTGACGGTACACTGTGACTTGTTATTCGCCTTCGCAACATGTGTCACACATGTTGTATGCCATATTTACCTGCCACACATGCCACACTTAAGTCCGAGGACCTAGCGGGACACGGTAGATGTGGAATAATTTCACTCTCCAGGTAACGTCGCGCCACTAGAGATCTATGTGGGCGGGTGTTATCGTCCATAAATATCATGTCGATCATCCAGACAGTATAGTTGTTAGGGGAGACAACTGCCCAGGATTCGAATCACGGAGAAGGCATGGATGTAAATTGTCTGTCTTCTCAAGGAGGTAACAGTGTCCGCCTATAAGGTGCCTCGACAGTAAAATGGCCACCACTTCTAGCCTTATGAGTCGCCAATACTGAAACGGCAAGAACTCGCCATTCGATAAAAAAATCATGTTTGTACGTCCTGCAGCCATAAAATGACGCACAAGAGCATGTAGAATTTCGTTGCAATATCGGGCGGCGGTGACAGAATCACCAGAAATAACGTAATCGTTGCTCCTCCTATCCCAGCCCAGTACCTCTACTACGCTGTAATAGCCTCTTTTTTACGATATTTGGGGCCCGACAGCGTGTCCTTGCTCTCGCTGTATCATCACCCTTAGGATATCCTTCTGGATGTTAAATCGAGTCTCATCCGTAAATAGTATGTGGCTTCACTGCTCTGGTGTCCAACTGAGATGTTCTCAGGCCCAGTTTAACTGCGGTCTGACGTGGGATGGAGGATAAACCAAGCCATAGGCCATCGGTACTACAGGTCATCGGGCGTACATTTCACGGCCATGTAGTCGGGATAACACAGTTAGGCGGAATATGAGCCTTCCTACAGTAGCAGAGAGATGCGACTGCAGCTGCTGTGCCATTAGTGATGTGTGGGGTCTTGCACATAGCAACAGGAAGTGATTGTCTGCTCTGCGATAACCCTCCGTCCAGACCCACGTCTTCTACAGATGTTTCGATACCTTTGACAACGATTCAACAGCCTATTGTTGACACTACGATGCATATTCAACTACTACAGCGATTTGTCTTGCATTAGCTGTCAATATTCCGAGAGCACTTCAACGCATTTCTTCGTGCAGATGTGTCGGCTTATCCAAAATAGCCTTCTACTTTGGCTAATTTGGATGACACGGAACTACCGCTGTTTGTAAACTGACAGACAAGTCCGAATCGCTGCATTTTAAGGCGATGTCATGAGAGTGAGGGTTTTCATTTTATGTAACTTTTAGTTGCCTATTTGCAATTGGCGATACAACCTTTACCTCATATGTAAACTGTATGTCTTAATTTCGCTTTTCACATGCGTACCATTTCTTTTAGTGTTTGCTGCTTATTTTTCTTAGCATACGTGTATTAAATACCTCTTTTTGGTATTCTTTTATAAATTTCTTTCCATGTAGAGGTAGTGACTGACGATTTTTTTCAATCAGACATATAATTTTGCCTGTTTTGCACTTCAAAAATTTTATTGTTTTCGGGAAGCGCAAAAAACATATCCATATATCCATTGCTTGTTTATATGAGTCATATTAAAAGGAGAATAAATTTAAATATGGCAGATGATATTTCTAATTTCAAATAATAAGCTGTTACGAGCAATTTTTATTCCAAAGCATTTGTTTTTCTTTAATTCTTTATCGAAACCGTTCTAAAATTTGTGCAAACACCCTCTGTATACGCTATCAGGCACATAGCTATGTTGGTCTAAAAATGAAGAACTGTACATGTGTAAACAAATCTTATAGGTATAACACTGTTTTATGTAACATACTGTTAGCAAAATACACACTGCAGTAACGAAAATCTCGAAAGAAAGGAGGCTAGAATTCGATAAGAAGTCATTCGAAAGCTTAAAAAAGAGAAAAGGCTTTCTCTATGTACATGGAAACCCCATTCTTTCCTCCACGTCTTTATTGCTCCTTAAGGAATACTTTCGTTCGGTTATACTTCTTGCGTGACGCAGTACGATGCATTTATACTGGCCGCGATATTTTAAAATACTTTTTAAAAGTATATTTAAAATCAACCTACTGAAACGCACAACATTACCGAATCGAATACTGCTTTTATTGCTTTATTTTATAGTTGAGAAAGCAAGAGACAAAGAATAAAAATTTGCTCTATATTTTTATACTAAAATTTATACTTGTTTTTACTTCAGCTGTGAATTTCATGTTCTTGGATTTTCGCGTAGCTATGAAGCTAAGCATTTGTGAGATTATTTCTTTGAAATCATTTTGATATTTTTGTTATAATTATTTTGATCAGCTTATAAAATTTTGCATAATAGTGACGGAAACAAGAAAGGATCCGCTCTGTCAGATCTGTCAAATTCTGATTTGTCCAGGATGGCTGACGATTGGTCTAGTGCAATCATAGATTGAAAACGAGAGTCACAAAGCAATTTCATTGTGCATTATGTACTGTGACGTACCTCACTTGTCTGACACTAACATCAAAACAAGCCCAGGAATTTCATCGTGGCAAAGAGAGCAAGATTGCATCTGTCGTTGGCTAAATCATTCAGCACCGTACAGGTGTACGACTTCGTTCAGTTACGCCCTAGTTTTGATGGACAGTACCCTGGGAAGATAGGTCCGAGGGTCTCCCACCCCTCTTTCCCTACCACGAACCTCTCGAGATTGCCCCCATCCCGCAAAGACACTAATAAATATCCATGCCTTTTTCGAGATTCGAGCCCGCGCCATTCGATATCGCAATAGACTCCCTATTGCGATATCGAAGGACCATCTAGACGGCATCTGAGCCATCTAGACGGTACAGAGCAATTCTATTATAGAATACATAAAAGCGAGATAACATATAAGATCAAAAAAGAACTAACAGTATCTAAATGGATGTAAAAGAAAAACTAAGAGCAAACTAGAAGGACATTTCGTAAAACATAAGAAAAACAGGGAAATCAAATAGGGAAGTTGAAAAGCTGAAAGCGAAATACAGGAGTCCTAAATTTTAATTGACAAATTTGGACCACTCTAAAATGTAAAATTTCTTCAAGATACTCGTATTATTTTGGAGAAATCCATAATTTAGTCCATGTTTACTGAAACATGATTAAAAATTCTTTCCTGCAAAGTTGCTTCGAAAGACTTAACTCTGAATACCTGAATAAGGAAACTTTAAAAGCTAGCGGTAAAGTCGTTGAAACATGGTAGTTCGGTCCGAGGCTCGAATCCCGCGATGAACTGGCTGCGTGGGGGTTCTTATGATTTTCCCCATGTGTAACGTGTATATGAGCCAGTTTCCTTTAGAAACTCCTCCACAAAGGCATCTCTCCCCTTAGGCAGATAGCCCATAATGCTTTCCGACAATCGCATAAACTCAAAAACCATGTAAAAACCCAAGCAAATAACGAGTAATTTGAAGCAAATTTGATAATCTAAAACGACACTCTAACTTTCTTTAATTTAAATATATAGCAAAATAAACCCATACATGTAAAACGTACGCGAAAAGAATGTGTTATTGCATGTTTAAATTCTTTAATTTCTGAATCATGTCATCTATTGAAAAATAAAAGAAATAACAGTAAAACGCCTAAAATTTGATAAAATGATAAATATTTAGGTACATACAGTTAACTCTTCTAAAAGAAAGGCTAGAAATGACAGTATTGACAACTTTTAATGAATTTAACTTTGGTTATGTGAATGCTATACGCGTACAACAGGAGGAAACAAACTCGTTTTCCCTGCTCGTTGCAAAAAGGCATTGTCAGCGTCGCTTGAACTAAAGCAAAAAGAGGAGTATATCCGCTTGGAAAGAAACAGAAATAGTAAAAAATTGTGTAAAGCATTAAAAGATAATGTAAATGTAAGAAATGAAGGTAAAACATGATGCGAGTGAATTTTAAAAGTTTCATTGGATATAATGCATAAATTGTTTCTACTTCTAACTTCGAATCACACATCAATTTTATTTTTCTCATATTTAATATTATGAGATTAAAAATAGTTAAATTATACGAAAATGTTATCTAGTGTTTACATATTCATATTTAAAGTGAATTTGCTGTTTCTCATGACCATGTATTAAAGCTAAGTTTGAAGAAATGCTTTAAATTCGGTTTTCTCAAAACTAAAGTTTTCACTGTTCGTATGTGTTGAAAATGCTCCATGCGTCACATTTTTAGTTAAAAATGAATGATATTTGGAAGAAACTCTCTTTTTATATGTTACAGTAGATCTATGTATGCATTTTTGATATGAGGTTATTAAGAAGTTTCAACCATTTTTCCGAAAACTGGGTTTAAGTTCACAAAAATCCTTTTTAAAAATTTCTGATCCTTTATATTCAATAACGGATGCACAAAAACTTTTGTCAAGTCTTTATAACTAACTTAAAGAAAAAATTAGGAAAAAAATATTGAAAATTAGTGAGCAAGGAGCATTTAAAATTTTTAATTAAAATAATTAATTATTTGTTTAAACAATTTTAATTCTAAGTAAATTGAAATTTTGATCATATATTTCCTGAACTGATGTTATAATACGTATATGTATAAAATTTCTTGTTGAAAACACAAAATTTTTGAAAAACTATTTTTTGAAGTCCACCGTCCTCTTAAACACAAAGGAATGACTTTAACCGTAATTCTGTCAAAGATGTGACGCCAGTAAAAACTAAAATAACTAAAAAAAAAAAAAAAAAAAAAAAAAAAAAAAAAAACTAAAAAAAACTATAAAAAAAAAAAACTAAAAAAAAAAAAAAAAAATACTTCAGAAGAAAGCCGAAATTTTCTCGCCTCCAACGATAAAATGCACGTGTAATTTGAAAGTAAAAGGAGTGGGGAAAAGCGCATCTGTCCTCCGACCTATGACTCCAAAGTGGAAGTAGCTTCGTGAGAACGAACAATCACCCCCTTTTTGGCTATAGAATTACTTTCGCTAAATTATTAAGAAAGTAGCGCATTCAAAAGAGGAATAAGATTAAATAATAATGTATTAAAAATTAATTCTCAAATATTAACATTATAAATTCACTATTCACTGCAAATAATACATTCACTATGCATTGTAAATTAATACATAACAGAACATGAAAGTGGAGTAGACTCGCTCGCCGTTTAAGCTATGTGACCACCGTTTAACCCAAAGTCTCCAAAGGTAAATCAGGAAACCTACAGAATACATGTAAGTAGATCGTAAAGTATCATACGTTAACCAGCCTGCACCAGTTTACAATGCCACGTTCGTCACGCAGAAAAGGCATCGCTCTAAATCAATCGCATCAAGACAGCTGTTTTGGCGTAAATGATTTAGGCGTGTACCTGTGGAACTAGAGTTTAAAAGATAAGGCTATCAGGTTTAATGTTCCGTCTTACTTTCTTTGGGAACATGCAAGGACCTGACTCGGAACAGAGAGCTTACTAAAGCTATGTTCAATAACTGTGGGAAGTAGACAGGATACACAAGAAGGGTATACAAAACCCTTTATTTTTCTCTCTTTACAATAATTTCCGTACTTCGGAATACAAAGACCCACTACTTGTGGTCTAAACGTAAGAATATAAAAATATAACTAAACGCTAACTTAACTTTGAAATAATAAACGTGGAAGATTGGCCTTATATTAACAGGAAGCTGTATGTAGTACAGAGAACTGTTAACACTACAATACGTTTAAACTTATCAAGAGGATTAAACCTCTGGCCTGGAAGGCAACCAGCAACCGAGTAAAACTTCTAAGTTAAGCGGCCTGCTTCGACTAACTCCTTCCTCTCTCTCGCTTGGCAAAAAGCCAGAACTTAAGTACTTGGCGTTCGCCAGACAAATTTTGCATAAATAAGTTAACGCTTTTAATTCTGGCCGGAAGTAGAAAATAAGAAGTGATAGTAAAGATTTAAGATAAAATAAACGTTAGTAAAACTTAAGATCATTACATACTTCCCGCCAGAGTTAATTAGTTTGAAACTGAGGTCTAAAACAACCTTGTTGAAAACTTTTAGCTCTAGAATCTAACGCGAGGCCAATCTTTTACAAATATTTCTCACTAGAAACTAGAAATTAAAAAAAAAGAAATTTGTTTTTACAATAGCAGCTCCAAGGACACGCAATTTTTTCATCTGTACTGCGTCTAAACAGAAGCTTTTTATTCAAATCTGATTCCTTCCAGAGATCTGGAAGGAAAACTAGTTTAATGAAATGTTACACAATGAAATGGCAAGTAACATGCATATTTATATTTCTCTTAACATTCTTATTTCATTCATGACTATTTTAATTATCTCTCCCCGTGCTCTCTGACATGTGTTGTAAAAGAACACCAAACACGAATGTGTTTATGTCTATGCGTTCAACACTTCCTCCTACAATCAAAACACTAACGTGTTAAAATTCAACATACCAAGACCTCGTAACACACCCTAACTTCAACTCTAAACCCTGAGGTACTATTCTGAAAGTGGCTAACTCTGAAGTGTAGCGTCAGAGAGCCTAACTACATTCATTCAACCTTCAACATATATTCACCATGATTTGGTCTTTTTACAGTCACACGAATAAAAAAAAATTAAAAAAAATTAACATTACTTTCACTTTTACCATATCACGGTATTTCTTAACATTTAAAATAACAATTCACATTGCATATAAGAACATATTAAGATGCCGTTACTTTTACGCATTTGAAAACATACATTAGTAGTACATTGTTAACTTCTATTCTTTTCAAAGCAAGTGCCAATTCTTCTACATTGAAATACTACATTTCAAAAAGTCTTTCAGACTAAAACTTCTTTCTTGCTAGCATGTTTTAAATAAAATTTATACAATAACTTTTTACAATATTTAAGTCTTTACACAACGCTATTATACATCAACTTTAGTTTTACACACGAGTAATTGAAAAACATAATACCAAAATCGGTAACAACTCATTTCTTGCCCTTTTGGCGATAAAGGTAGACCTCGCATGAGGTAAAACTTCTTGAAATCTGCCATTTGCAGTAAGAATGAAAGATTAACTTAAGTTTGCAAAGTAACATAAAATTTTTACTTATCTTTGTGATATTCGGACATTCTTTTCTGAGCCCAGTCCTGGAAGGTAGCGTAGATTCTCGTTTGATTTATCCTCCTTCTTGTGCGGGCTCGGCCTTCAGTGCCTTCCATTAGAAGCTTTCTTTTTTCTCGAGTTCGGTCACCCTTGAATACCTTCTTTTTCGCCTCTGCCTCTGGTCTTGGCCGTTTGATGGCAGCTGGTCTTGGCAGAACCGGGAAACTTCTTTCGCCTTCCAGCTTGGACCTCGTTGCTGGCCGTTCAAATTTTCCTTGTAACTTTTCCTCCGCCGCTGGTGGCCCTTCCGCAGTTCGGCGACATTTGCTGCGGAAGGTCCTGTCGGATGAGTAGATCTTCCGTTTTAGAGCCGGGTTATAGTTGCCGTCATTTCTCCTGGCTCTCTTTTCATACGTCGTCCTTCTCCCTTCTTCATTCTGGGGGTGTTCGTGAGCTCTCTTTTCTGGACGGTGGAACGGCTTCTTTTTCTTGTTACCTTCAATTTTCCCGCGGGTAAACTTTCTTTTCACTTGCTCCTGCCTCTTAATGGCTTGCCCTTGTACTTGTCGTTGTTCAAACTCTGGAGCTTGTGCCTGCCGTGTCTGCCGTGCCGGATCCTGCAAAAGATCTGTAAATATTTGCATTTTATTACGATCATAGTACGGTTTGATTTGATCAATGTTTGCGGAGCAGGTTTCACCATTCCTGGCTTTTAACACTACTACAGCGTGAGTTATTTTATCTATGACATATGGTCCTTCAAATCGTGGAAAAAATTTGACAGTTTTATCTTCTGGTGCTGAAGAAAGTCAATGCTTAATTTTTAATACTTCATCCCCTACTTTATAAGTTACTCCCCGCCGTTTCAAGTCATAATACAGCTTTTGTTTTCTCTGTGCTACTTCAGTATTCTTTTTTGCTTCTTTAATTAGTTTTTCTATATCACCCATTTTAAATTCTGGGGCTCTTTGTTGAACATAAAATAATTTATCTAACGGCGTTATAATCTTTCTGCCTAAAAATAACTCAGCAGGAGTTTTGCCCGTTGTATCATGTTTTGCGGTCCTAAGGGCGAAAGCAAATTCATTGACATAGTTATCCCAGCTTTTATGAAAATTTTTAACATAACTACGGATAATTTTCACTATATTTCTATTGACCCGTTCCGCTATATTTTATTGCGGCCGATACGGGACCATTTTTAAATGACGTATGCCCAGTTTTTGGCACATGTCTTCAAATACATTACTTACAAATTGAGGACCATTATCCCATATAACTTTTAGGGGTGCCCCGTATTTTAAAATATATTTATTTAAAATAGAATCAGTAACTAATTTCGCGGAGGCTCGTTTTAAGGGAACAATTTCGGTCCATTTACTAAAATGATCAACCATAACAAGGAGATAGCGACTTTTATTTAACTGACTTTTTGGGAAAGGGTCCAATAAATCGATGCCAATTATTTCATTTGGAAATTCGGATTTAATACTATTTAGAAACCCGGCCGGGCGGAAATTAATATAATTAACTGCTTGACATGTTGGGCAGGACTGGACATACGCCCTTGTTAACTTTTGCAGTTCAGGAAAATAGACTGCCTCGCGTACGGGTTGGATAGTTTTTCGAATACCAGCATGAGAAGCTAAAGGGCTGTCATGGAGCTCCTGCAGGATATTTAATCTAAGACTAGCTGGGATAACAGGTCGAAATTCGTTGTTGGAATTCGTAGTTTTTGTATAAAATAATAGACCATCTATTAGTTCGTAATGGGCCGCCCTATTTCTTATCGCCACAATATCTTGGTGACTAAAATTTTCAGGATCCTTTAAATACTCATAAATGCTTCCAAACTCGGGATCCTTACCCATTTCAGTTATTACAGTTTCTCGGGAATTTATTGTACATGCTGTGAGCATTGCCACTTTTACGGTATTACCTTCTTCATCTATTTTAATTCTGGATAGGGCATCTGCTACGATATTTTCCTTTCCGGGGGTATGCTTGATTACCAGATTATATTCTTGTAGCTTGAGTGCCCATCTTATTAACCTTGGGGATAAGTTTTTCCCTGAGTATAATCTAGTTACCGCCGCATGATCAGAGTACACTGTTATTGGCGCCTTTCCAAAATAGACTCGGAACTTTTGCACTGCTAACAGAACTGCAAGTGCCTCTCTCTCGGTCGCGGAATAGTTTCTTTGTGTTTGATTTAAAGTTCGGCTAAAAAATGCCACGGGCTGCTGATTTTGCGAAGGTACCGCTCCTACCGCATAACCCGAAGCATCCGCTGAAATTTCTAAATTCTCATCCTTTTCAGGAAATTTCAACACAGGGGCTTGCGTTAATGCTTGTTTTAATTTTTCGAAAGCACTATTGGCTTCGGCCGTCCACGAAAATCTTGCCTTTTTCCATTTTAATTTTAACAATGGTTCAGCAATAGCTGCAAAATCTTTTATAAAGGACCTATAATATGAACAAATTCCTAGAAAAGAAGAGAGCTTCTTCGCCGTGTTTGGAGTCGGATACTTTTGTACAGCGATTATTTTTGATTCGTCTGTCTCTATTCCTTTCTGAGATATTTTGTAACCTAAATATTTTAATTCAGGGGCTGCAAATTTGCACTTTTCGACATTAACTTTTAGACCGGCCTCATTTAATAAAGAAAACACCTGTCTTAAATCCTGTACATGTTGGTCGAGATTATCACTAGTAATAATGATATCGTCTAAATAGATAGATGTGGACTTTCCAAGAACAAGCCTTAACACAATGTCCATACATCGCTGAAATATTTCCGGTGCCCCTGAAAGGCCAAACTGCATACGTAGAAATGCATAAGTGCCAGACTTGGTTATAAAAGCAGTCTTAGACACGTCCTCAGTCCTAAACCCTATTTGAAAATAACCAGTCGTTAAGTCTAAAGTCGCCATATATTTGGTGGATGTTATGTTCCTTAGAATTTCTTCAATAATAGGTAACGGATATACCGGATATTTAGTTATGGAGTTTAATTTGCGGTAGTCAATTGCGAATCTCCACCTTTTTGGATGTGTCAAAGGATAGTCATTATTTTTCTTACATAAAACCACCGGGCTAGCATAACTACTTGAGATGGGCGTTATGATCTTTTTACGTAGCATATCGGTGATATGCCATTCTATAATTCTTTTTCCTTATTCTTATCATACCGGTATGCTTTGTGGCGAACTGGCATTGAATCTCCGGTGTCAATACTATGGTTAGTAACCTGAGTAAATCCTGGAATATCCCTAAATAACGAAGCAAATTCACTTACCACTTGTCGGATTCTTCGTTGCTCTTCATTAGGCAGGTGGTCAAGGTTTAACATCGGCGGTTCAGCCTTTTCTTCTCGAACTGGTTTCATTGTCAGCTTAAGAGACGCTTCATTAAAATCTAGCGTTGCTTGTGCCTCTGAAAGAAAATCTATTCCTAAGATGATATGTGCTTGCAGATTCTTTACTATGAAAAACATAACCTTTATTTGTTCGTCCTTGATACGGACATACAGCGGTAATTTACCTATACACTTACATCTTTCTCCTTGCGCCGCTAACACTGTCGTATTATCCGAATTATATATGCGGTATTTCCGAAAATACTTCCTAAAAAAATCTTCTGCCACACAGGAACACTGCGCGCCTGTATCCAGGAGTGCGGTGGCTGGGATATTATTCACCAACACTTCAATCTTCGGAAGAGTCAAATTTTTCACCATTACTGTATTTAACTTGAAGGAAGAGGGGTTTTCGTGGCCTTCGGATTTCCGCACCCTCCCGTCAGCAGAAATCCGTTTTAGTTTAAATTATTTTTCATTTCCGTGCTTTCCTTCTTTTTCCACTGGCCTTGAGACTTTTTTCCTGGATTGCTATTGAACTGTCGACGTTCGCCGGCTGTTTTTGAATGCTCGGGTTTCCTTACCCACTGATTCGCTTTGCTTCCGTAGCCGTGTGCTTGAGTTTGCTGTAGTCTTGGCGCACCAAATTGGTTTCGCTGTTGATATTGACGTCTTCTTTCAACGTCCGCCGTTCTTCTACTTTCAAACTGGATTATTAGCTCAAATAACTTTTCCAGTGTAGTCGGATTTCTTAATTCAATAAAGTCTTGCACTTGGGGCAGTAACCTCGGCAAAATCACTTGAATTATCTCAGGATCCGGACGGTTTCCATACAAGAGTTTGAAGACGTGAATTTTTCTTAAAATAAAGCTTGAGAGATTTTCGATTCTTTGCTGATATATACTCAAAAGTTCCGTTTCTAATTTCGCACGATCCCTTACAACAGGGAAGGCTTTTACTAGGGCAGTCTTGAAATTTTCGTAAGTATAGGTGGGACTTCCTGCTTGACCCAAGAGACTTCTGCCTATACATTTTAACCAATTAAGCGCTTGGCCCCTCAAAGCGCTGGTAGCTAAGGTAACTTTTTGAAATTCGTAATTTTTGAAATTCGGGGTAGAGCATGAAGTGGTCATCCAATTTTTCCAAAAAACTGGTTACCGGTGATTTTCCATTAAATGTTCCTTCTGGTTTCATCGAAGCGCGCATGGTCTGGACGATGTAACCAAATCCTTCCAGGGCGGCAGCTGGCATTTCTGGATTCTGAGCCGCTTCTGCAGGTAGCACAGGTTCTTCTTGAAACTCGGCCATGGTTATTCTTCTTCGTTGGGCGCCACTATCAGATTCAATGTTCCGTCTTACTTTCTCTGGGAACATTTAAGGACCTGACTCGGAACAGAGAGCTTACTAAAGCTATGTTCAATCACTGTGGGAAGTAGACAGGATACACAAGAAGAGTATACAAAACCCTTTATTTTTCTCTATTTACAATAACTTCCGTACTTCGGAATACACAGACCCACTACTTGTGGTCTAAACGTAAAAATATAAAAAATAAAACTAAACTCTAATTTAACTTTAAAATAATAAACGTGGAAGATTGGCCTTATATTAACAGGAAGCCGTATGTAGTACAGAGAACTGTGAACACTACAATACGTTTAAAAATTATCAAGAGGATTAAAACCTCTGGCCTGGAAGGCAACCAGCAACTGAGTAAAACTTCTAAGGTAAGCGGCCTGCTTCGACTAACTCCTTCCTCTCTCTCGCTTGGCAAAAAGCCAGAACTTAAGTACTTGGCGTTCGCCAGACAAATTTTGCATAAACAAGTTAACGCTTTTAATTCTGGCCGGAAGTAGAAAATAAGAAGTGATAGTAAAGATTTAAAATAAAATAAACGTTAGTAAAACTTAAGATCCTTACAAGGCAGATGACTAATATCTTAATAACCGGTGATAAACATTAGCTGTGCTCTGCATTTCAACATCAACCTCAATGTTAGGTTCCAGGATTTGTAAACAGTATGAAGCTGAGAGGCTAAGTGCAGCGACTTTCTCGGATGCCATCTTTTTAGCGAAGATTTAGATCGCTCTATTAGATCGTTATTTTCACCGAAACTGCCTAAATGGTCCACAATAATAATTAAACATGGGGCTGTGAGACCAGCAGGGTTTTAAAACCATTTACCGCAAACAATAACAACCCTACTGCTTAAGACACTCTTAAGCTTTCCATTATGGAAATAGATAACCTAAAAGACACATTCCATTCACAGAAATCCAAATGTAAAAAATACACAACATGTAAGTTATGTATGCATACTGACAAAAACGTGATTAAAAATATGTTTTAAAGCAAAATAAAAGAACAATGTATACTCTAGTTCTATTAGCAACTCAAAAAATACACTATGATATATTCTAAAAGGATATTACACAATACATAAGGATATAAATTAAATGTACGAGTATATATAATAAATATATAAAGCTATATAAAACTTTAAAATGGGTAATGATCATAACTATATAATAAATGCCAACATACATAGCATGGTATATAGCACTGCTATGAAAAGAAGAATATTTGATTAGAATTATACCTTTTATATTTATTTGATAACATGAAAATATAAAAGATAAAAATGGCAAGATATTATAAAAACTTATGCAACTTAAGAGAGAGCAAAGAAGTTATGAAATGCCCTCAAGTTATTGTATCCTTAAGTCATTGTACCAAGGTGATTAATTGGTAAAACAATGATTACTAAGGTTAATATCATTTGCTCATTCTTTTACATCAGTAATAAAATTTTCATTAAAACCTTTTTTGTAGTGAATTGCCTAACAGATTTATTAATGGCGCCTTTGATGCAAGTGCACACAAAAATACACTTGATTTAGAAAATTTCAGATTCAAACATCAAAACATCAGAATCAAAAGTACTAAATAACAGGAGCATGTATTACTTAATTATTTTAATCACCCATAACTTTCTGATAAATCTTTAATTCTTATATAAAAAATAAACTAAATTAAGAATAAGTGAATAAGCATGTACAGCTTTTTAAAAGATATTTCATATTCATACGTAGTACATAAATTGACAGTTAGATAAAAGAGCGGGAAATATAGTCTACCAAGATGTATAAAATACGATCAAAATTATTCGTTAGATACTTAAGTTGATTCTTACCTTTTATAATGCATAATTTTAATTATATTATCGACTGTTTACAGTTTTTTTTTACACTGGCGCCAACTGACAGATTTGGCGACAATATATCACAGTCAAAAAGTGGTATACGATTTTAAACCATGAATCTCGCATTAAAATTTAAATAAAATGCGCACTTCATAGTTATAATCACGCACAAAGTTGAAATCAAATATAAAAAATAGTTCTTTAAACTTAGTCCGTAAATAACAATAAAAAAAAAGCAATCACAGTCGCATTGGCGGCAACTGTGTATTGAGTACACAGTTACTGCCAATGACTGTCACAATACCTATGTTAGAATGATACTATATATAAATCTAATATACATCCTAAATTGCGCTTTCGAGACATGAAAAACTCAATCTGAATTTCACCAATTGGCCCAGTAGAACGGGAGATATAGAACTGTTTTTTTTTTTTTTTTTTTTTTTTTTGTACATTTTATGTTTAAAGTCAATTTTTCATTAATCAGCAATATTTAAATGAAATTATACATTTTCTAAAACATGAATACGTATTTTTTAACAATACTTAAAAAAATAAGAAGCCGAACTTACTTCAAAAGCGCGTACTACGGTGCTCGGAATCTATTCTAATCAATGGGAATTAATTACCCATTTTATTAGACTTTGTTCATTTCTTGGAAAAGCGAACATACTAAAGGTATTTTTGGAATGATTTGAATAATCGTATTCATCAGCATAAACGTAAACAACACAACGTTAAATCAGTGCCCAATAGCAACAAGTGGGCTGCATTTGGATACAACACGGATGATACGTCAGCTCCCTTTTGTAGCCTCTACTTTGATATAAATTGCTGCCCATCCAGTAGATCTAAAGGATTGCTCTTAAATCTTCAGTACTTTGGCACACTTGAATTCTACCTTCGTGAACGTACAAACGTCATTACTATAGCTCTGCGTTCGCCTATCTGAGCTCCGATCATGATACCTGTCGCCCTCTTTTCCGGCGGTCAATACTCATAGCTGATCTAACGATCTATGTGCTGCACCTCTTTCATCCTAATTGTTATTTCAACACAACTACTGCTACAGTTTATTGCTTACCGTCACACTAACATTCTGTGCAATATGAAGTGCTAAGTTATCATATACGAATACTTCGTATATTACACTGACAATTATTTCTGGGCAAATATTTGCATACGTTAGTATGCGAATACTTCAGCTCCAAAAACGTTTTCATGGCCTTCCACCACCTACTCTGGCTCCGCTCTACAATCTAAGGGCGAAACACACGCCAAGATATCGTGGTCTCTCACCTACGACTACAGGCTTAAAAAATGTACACCAGAGCCGCTAGAACAGCTGTCAAATATCGCACTCTCAAACTGTAGTCCTCGAAAGAGGCACATTCGACACGCAGGAAAAGTATCCCTTCGAATCACTGTCGAGATAGTTGTTTCGAACTAATAGATTAAGACATGAAATTATGGAACTTGAGGTTTCAATTCCTATATACACGAAGAACCAGAACACTAGGAATAACATTCATAGTTGTTTTTTATTGTCGAACATAGCCGAAATTGAGTACATCATGATTAGTACCAATTACAAATAAAGCCTTGAGTCTGGCAAAGTCGTAAAGTAGCGGCGACAATTAACAACAGCAGTTTCACAGCAAGTTTATATAGCAGATCTTCCTGACACCATTTTTCAGCATCTTGGCAAACTGGTTATTGCAAATTTCCTACAATTCAAACATGTACGTTTACCATCTTCAGATATATAATTTACAATTGCAGTATAGTAATATAATATAGCTCAATATTTTTTCCTTAATTCAGAAATAGCCTTTTTTAAATTGAACGAAAAATATTTTTAAAATTTATGCAATATTTCTTTTATATGCTCCATTGAATTTTTATGTATTTTGTACCATTTTCTAACTTCCTAATTTTTTAATAAAAATTAGCAAAAATTTCTGACAATGAGAACTTTCCTTGAAACTTTATAAGGTTCCTGTATGTTAATTAGCGAGTTTTATATGTCTACTGTCATTTCTATTTCCCGATTTTCTGCCAGAATGAAAATTTAGTTCTGCATTTAAGTTGAAGGCTTTAGATTGAAAGACAGTGCATTTTGTCTCTCGAGGAGATGCTACTAGGTTTCTAGATAAGATAAGATCTTCAGTCTTCGGTCTTGCATTGTAATTGCCGCTAGATAATATTCACACCGGTTAAGTGTTGAGCCAGCTTCGCATTAAACTGACGTATGTAGACTTCGCCTACTAGCTTGTTGGAAGTCAAATTTTATATTTGACTTGCTGTTACTTTAAGTTATTTTGCTACTGAAGTGGCAAAACAGCTTAAAGTAAATTAAATTTTGTGGGTGCCTGAGTTTTAAGCTCTAAGTGTGCCTTTTGTTCTTATTTAGTATTATATAAAGATTTTTTTCTACACCCTTCTCAATTCTCAGTTGCTACGTCAGACTTAGCTATAATTCGCTTAACATCTGTCAAGAGTTTGGACACTTTGGACGATTGGAAAGACACTAAACGCCACAAGATCTTTACTTCATTACTTTTAATTTGGGCTTTTATTTTTAAATTTTGCAAATATTATCTGGTTGAATTTTTTTTCAGTTTAAAATTTACTATCTGGTGATACATTTATGATTGTTTTGTTAAGCTTAACTGCAAATGATATTCCTAAATATTTGATACCTATTGTTGCGTGCTTACGAATTCGTAATGAATTGAATACACAAGTCCGATGAAAAGTGAATAAAATTTTTTCTTATCATAGCAAATAAAACCAAAATGCTCAAATTTCCTCAGAGATATTAGTACAGTATCGCAATATTTTACAGTAGTTATATTTTAAACTACTAAAACGTCTTACATAACACAATTCAAAGCAGAGAAAGCTAATCCGATCTCGCCGCGAATTCGCTACAATAAACAATAACACTTTTCTAAACAACTACAGAATTCAAATGTTTTCCGCCAGCTTTCATAAGCTTTTTAAATCACGCACGAGAATCTTCTCGTATTTTCTCGACTTTTCTGGATAGCAAAAGAGTACGATTACGAGATATCTATTATTAAAATGCTAAATGCGCGTGTTCCTGTATTTTAATTTTTCCTGCATAGCTTTCTCTTCAAGTAAGTCTCGTGCTGCATTGCACGAGAACATAAAACAATTTTAATTACAAATTCTTCTAAAATTACAAAAGAACTTCTTGAAGTGCATGCACATTCTTTTTGTGTTTAATATACTTATCTTTTAATTACTGTTAAAATTATTATTTTTTAAAAACGTTTTTAATATTTTTCCTGCCTTCTTTTTAAATAATCATGCTTTTTTACTTTTCATTATTTCTGCCAGAGTTAAAATTTTTTCGATTTTTTTTAAGGTTGTTACTTTTGAACTAAAGGAAATATTACTTTATGAAGCATTTATGTACATGTAAAATTATCATTATATTATATTAAATAAGACAATGAAATTATTCATTTGCTGAAAAAAATTCTCTCGTTTTTTATTTCAATTACTATCTTTACTTTTTATTCAATCAAATAGTTCGAATTAAATATAGTTCTTTTTTTGGCCCCTTTTCTTTCTAATAAATTTTTATGTCAACTGAGTAACTTTTAATAATTTTTATACAATTAGTTTAACGTATTACTTTCTTTTCTAAATTGCTTTTATTTTCTAGCAAAGTAATACTTTTGAGGCAGGAAACGTTCTTCTCACAATTTTAATTATCTTTCTGCAAAATTTTATTCCAACAAAAGTTCTAGGAATAGCGGCTGTTGCATTTATTTTCTATTTTCTTTATCCTTTTTGAATTATTTTTTTCAGTTCTTTTCACCCTCTGCTTGACTCTTAGAACAAAATTGCGTAACTTGAATCTTATTGAAGTGATTCAGTTTTCATGCTTTAGTCTGGTTCTTTTAGAACTTGAATTTTGTTTATTTCTTATTCATTTATATTTATTAATTATAAAATAATTTTATGCTTTATAGTCTTGAAATCTGATTAACATTGGTCTTTATGTTTTTTTTCATCTATCTGATATTTTTTACAGCCTTTTTAATTCAAATTAATTTCAAAAATAATTTATTCTTTAAAACAAAGAATTAATTTAAGTTTGTATCAATTTATATTTTAGTAACAGGCAGTTTTGTAAGTCTCCTTCTGGAGTTAAATTTAAAGTCCCAATAACATTGATGATAATTTCAAACTTAAAATATTATATTCCCTATGAAAAGAAAAATCTTTGTGAAGAATCAGAACTAGTAATGTGAGCTTTAATGTACTTGTACTAAATAACACCAGTAGCTGCCCAGATGTCAAAGAAGTCCAAATAATATAGTTGCCTTTTTTGAAAGCCCCAATGCGTATTTACTGTGATGTAAATAAAACAACATTAGTTTTCCTGTTTATTGTATGTTCTTTCAACAAAAGTATGTAACTAAAAATGAAACAGTTTTTATTTGTGTAAAAGGAATACAAATCAAAATATTAATGACAAATTTAAGTAGTGGCATTAATTTTATTTCTATAAATATAAAACTGATCCTTTGCAGACTAATTATCTAATATATTTTTTATTGGTATACTTAATTTAGACCATTATTAAATTACTTTTAATTATTATATTAAAATTAATTACATTACATTTACTGGCCCAAAATTTTATCTTAATTACAGACGCAAATTTATCTTTGCCTAAGGATGCATAGCGTATAAAAGTATAGTACATGAATATTACATACAGCTGGTCTCTGTTTATTAATTTTATTTATTGCTTTAATTTACGGGAAAATAAAAATAAAGAAAGACCTGTAAATAGTTTTACAAATAACTTTATTTTTCTTTTTTCTAGGGAAAAATTTCATCCATCTAGTCATCCTAATACTTCTATCTTTGCATAGAGTCTGAAGTCATATAGGCTACAGTAGACATCATTCGTCCCACAGAAAAAGTATAAATACTGTTTTCTTCACTGTGTACAAAAAAGAAATCGAACTTTCTTCACTGTACAACAAAGAAATCGAACTTTCTTCACTGTACAACAAAGAAATCGAACTTTCTTCACTGTACAACAAAGAAATCGTACTTTCTTCACTGTACAACATCGAACTATCCGAACTAGCACTAGTCACCATAATCTCAAAAAAATGTTGATTCTACCCCTATTTGGTATAGTGGATGGAAACGCTTGATGCATGTAAGCGGATAGTGTCTGTGAGAATTGGGATGCTTAAAGTGCTGGCGAGAAGAAAGTACTCTCGAGTGGTCTGATACTATGGAAAGACGGATGCAAAACCGAAAACTTAGGCGGAGCTGCACAATTAATGCGGTGGAAATAAACCTGTATGACTAATTCTGAAGTTCTGGAATCGCAGTCGCTTGTATTTCTATTCTGAAAGTATACTTATATCCATACTGCGCAGAGTGTTTATACACTTGTACAGCAATTTCAGTTGCTTAGTAATTGTTGAAAATGGAAAAAGTATTTTTTTCAATGTTTACTGTGACAGCCTATTTTTCTGGACTATAAGTTTGCATCGTGATATTCATGATAGAAGGGAGCTTTGTAATATTTCTATTGGTACTCATTACCATTTTTCTTCTACTACTTTTCAGTCCATCAGTCATGGTAAGTTTGCGCTTAGAAAGAACACTTTTCAAGACCTCAAAGGTGCAATAGTCGATTGATAAAACATGAGTGGACATTGCAGGAATATGTTGAAAATTATTCCTGTATCAGTTTTCATTTTTTAAGAAATTCAGTAGTACTTTTTGAAGTATGACTTGTTGCTTGATGAATTTTCGTTCTTTGAAAGTCCCTAGAATGAAGAAATGGAATTCCTCCTGTAAATTTCCGTCGTAAAAGTTTCTTTTGGGAAAACATTGAGTTGATTTTAGCATTTCTTCACACTCTACTTACTTTTAAGTTTACAGAAAGAGATTAACATAAAAGATTCATTAACAGAATCTTGCGACAACTATAAATCCTTTCTGAAGCGTTCATTGCATTTATACTATCAGGTTTGCATTTTTTTCTCTTCGTTTCCGATTATTAATGAATCTTTTCTTCGCTGTAGCATTTAGATAAGTCAATATATCAACAAGTGCCACAATGTATTTTCATTTACGTCCTGCTAAATAGTTTCTATGCAGGGTTCCATAAATTTTTCTGCCTTGAGCCGCATACCTCGGCCAAAGCTGGTGTTTTTCAGCATTTTTAATTTGCGAATCTTGGTTTATTATTTTATTTGATTTCGCTACGGATGGTTTTAAAGACGCTGCATATGATTTCTGCGTCTGCGAATTTCCTCTTGTTACCAATAGTTTAAGTTAAGAAAAATTAAAAACAGTACGTATCTTTTTGAGTTATTCTTTCGGTAAATTCTTTTCATGTAGAAGTAAGGAATGACGGTTTTTTTGTTGTTCCGAATAATATTGTTGCTAGTTTCGCACTTAGAAACTTAAACCATGCTTTTTATAACCATGAATTTCACAACTTTTTTTAATAATAGAATAGGAATATTTTTCTTTGGATAGCTCAGAATCCTACCCTTCAACCCACAGCCTGATTACATGCCACATTTTGAAATAGGAATAAATTTGAAGGTATCAAATGATATTTCTCATGTCATATAATAAGCTGCTTGCCATAAATACTTTTCTCAAAAATATTCACTTTTTTCTTTTTTTAATTCTTTATCAAAATTGTCTTCAGACTGTGTAAATACACTCTGTAAGTTCTGCGTTAGCAAGATAGATTACAAATTCTCAACCTTCCTTTCAATATCCGTTTTATGTTTGGATAGCCAAGATATAATATACAAGCTGAAGTGATATATATAAATCTAAACAAACTTGAATGTTTCGAAAAGTATTTGCCATACATGCGATGCTAGTACCGTTTCAGATTACCTGAATGTTTTGTTAAAAATGCTTTAAAGATCCCATTTTTTTTTTTTTTTTTTTTTAAGAATTTTTTTACATTATCACGTATTATAAAGATCACATTATCGGTATCAGACTATTAACTCATTTCGTTTTTTAAATAAGCCTTAATTAAATAAATACATTCACATGTGACATCAATTCAAAGAAAAACTAGTGAAATATTTTTAAAGTATTCTTAGTATATCATTATTTTTATCCAGTGGGCAGGATTTAGTCATCATACTTGTTAGCCTCTCGCACGGCCGGACGTGGTGGTCATTTTATTATGGAGGAATGTAAATAGGGTGGTCCTCATTGCCTCCTATGACAATTTATATCCATGCCTTCTCCGGGATTCGAACACGGGCCTTTCGGTATAACAATCCGAGTCACTAACCACTTTTCCTAGTGTCCTAGTGTTTTCCTAGTGTATATTATTATTAATTGATATCAAAAATACAGATAATAAAAATGTCAGGTAGTGTATTAAAAAAATACTCACTTCTCTCATTATTTCTTAATTGTATTACAATCAATAATATGAATGCAAGAGGTATTAGAAAATTTCAAAATCTGTTTCAATCCATAATGAAAGGTCTTATCCTCCTGTACTATGGACTTCTTTTGAAGTGTATCTTCATTGAAGCCGCACTCCTTAAATATTCATCCCTGTTTTTACTCTGTAGCAGTAAGATGCGTACGTGAATAATGCCAACCATGCAGTTCAGGATCTTGGAAACGCGCTGAGTGAGAAACATGCTATCGCAGCAAAATCGTTTCGCCTGAAAGAGACTAGGAGCATTCAAGCGTAAGAATGTAGAGTAGTTACTTTCATTTTAGATCTAGAGGGCGAGAAGAGTCTGAATGCAGCTTCGGGGATTCTCCCAGTCCCTCTTTATTCTCTTTAAAACGACCAAATTTAAAAGATCTCAGATTGCATCATTTATAACTGTAAGTCTTATTGAATTACACCTTTAAGCTTACGGCAAAATGATAAATGACTTTCTAAGACTCTTCACGATTTATTCTTTGTCGCTGTGCAGAAATAGGGTAATTTTTAGAAACTGTGATTGGCAACGTCTATCAGTAAATAATAACTATTTATTTGAAATATTAGTAGTATATATTCACTGGTTAAATTATAATTGATATTTATATTTTAAGGAAAAACTGTCTTGCATAAATCTTACATCTTTCAATGAGATGCTCATATTAAAAACTTTTAAGGTTAAACGATAAATGTAATAACTAGTATCGTTGCAAATGTTTCTTGAATTTCAAACATAGTTTTTCTCATCGTATAATTTATTCTCTAAATTTTGTCGCTAAAGCTAATGTATCTTCTCTGTGTGTATGGGTGGGAAAGAAGAGAAATGATATTTAACTCATATTTTTTTAACGAACTAGCAGTGTTGTTTGTCATTATCAATGCAGAACTAATACTATCAACCATTATCTACCGCTATCAACGCAGTAAGTTAGTTTACATTACTTGTAGAGACATTAGGTTAATTGGAAGCAGGAGACTGGAAAAATTAACAACGCTTTTTGAAAAATTAGCAACGGAATCAAAAAGCGGATCTCTGGAATAAGCCCCCAGGGTGCAGACCACCACACCACGAAATCATGCCAAGAAGGCGGGAGAAATATCTTATATACTCCGCCTTTTAAAGGGCGACTGGGGTTTTTAGGAGACCCAATCGCGAAATCCTGGGTGAGGAGAATCATCATCCAAAACCCTTTTAGTTTGGGCGCCATTGTAGAAACATTAGGTTAAATGTAAACAGGAGACTTGAAAAATTAGCAACCCCTTCGCCGGAAATCAAACCGCGGACCTCTGGGAATACGCACCTAGCGTGCAGACTACCACATCGCGAAGGTATGCCAAGAAGGCAGGAGGAATACCTTATAACCTACTGTAAAAATTTAACATTTCAGGGCTTCGAACAAAGCAGATGTGAATAACACCATCTACATATTGTATAAAGGTGAAGATTGCTCATCGGATTTTACATTTGGAACTAATATTTGAACATTGGGCCTTTGTGTGAAGGTCGCGTTATGCCTCTTGTAAGAAGGACAAACTTCTACAAGCGCGTGCTGAAATACTACAGTAGCGGTTCGTGGTATATCAGTACTCTGGTAATTGTTCCACGGCACTACTGCTTCTGTTGGGCTGGATCTAGTGACTGTCAGGCGAATATGTAATCGATGGGTCCAAGAAGGTGATACTGAAAATCATACAGGATATCAGCAGTCTCAGAGCACTAACACCTAAGAGGACTACCTTTTATCTTTAAAAACTTGCGGGATCGTACAACTACGTCACTTACCCTGAGCCAAAAATCTCAGCTAAAGGGCAGAATGACATCACCGACGTGCGACGACGTCTGCAACACAAAGGACTGTCATCACGGTGACCATTCTTGCGGCTTTTCTTGAGGCTGCAGTAGATTGGTATTTTTACAGTGGTGGGACGAACGACGGAAATGGACATAGAACTGGCACCAGCTCGTCTTTTAAGGGGAATCACGGTTTTGCGTACAGAATCATTATGGAATTATGCGTGTATAGAAGCGCCTAGAAAAACGAACATTACACGCTTGCATTCGTCGTCGTTATGCGCGTACAGTATCACCGGCATTGATATGGAGTGCTATTTTGTCCACCTCCCTGTCACATAGAGAATAATTTGAACGAGTAATAAGTTAAACTTGTTCGCACAGCCAACAATTTTGACAGCCGACATTACGTGTCTGACTTATCAAGGCCCGTAGCTGTGACCTGTCTCCGAGGCTTATGTGATGCCATCTTTCAACACGATAATGCATTTCCCCCAAGCTATTCTGACCATCCTCGATGCCCACGATGTTCGTGGACAACACTATTTAAAGACCTGGTCACTCACTGGAAATATCTGGTCATGGACGGTCGAGAGATTGACCCGCCGCCATTATAATTGATGTACTCTGGCACAGAGTTGAAGCTGGAATGAATATAGTACCCCAGTCTTTCATTCAAGCTATATTCGACTCGATGTCCAGATTCATTATAATTGCTGTTGCTGCCATATTTAACAGCTCTATGTACTGAATTCTGAACGCCGCAAATTCCAGTCAAATGTAATCCTGTCTGCTTCCCATCATACTGCATATATACAATAAATAAGATTTTGTGATTCGTTTCTTTCTTCTCTCTTCTTAATATAAATAACAATTTTATGTCCAGCAGTGTATTTTTAATGTTTGTGTTATTTTTATTTCACATGGAGTAAGGTTTCCTAACTATACTATATTCAATAAATAATACTGAATAATCATTCTTTAGCCCACAAGTAATAAATTTATCTCGAAATTAAAGTTTAGAATTATGATTTTGAATTTTATTTTTTAAGATTAAAGGCTCTTTTTAAATTTTAAGTAATCATGTGTCTCTAAGTATAAGTAACCTTGCAAGTTTTGTTCCTTTTCACACTATAACGCAACTTTTAATCGAAGCATCGTTGAGTCATCAGGCTTTTCGAAGCAGGAAACGTGAAAAATGTGAAATGCTTTCACCAGGACTCGAATGTATACCTTCCAGTTACTAGCTGGTCGTGCTTCCCAATTACACTGCGAAGGCATGTGTTAAGTAGGGGGAAAGCAACTTACACCATTGCATAAAAAGCTAGACTGTATATCTAGCTTTTTATGGTCTAAAATATCTCATTTTCTGTTATAGCAGTCTAAATGTCAAATGCATTTTTAAGTTCTACATTCTGAAACTTAACTGTTTTCATTGTTTGTTTATAACTCAGAGAGCGGTTACTATCTCAGAAAGGTGTTATTGCAGAACTTTTGTGAGATAAAGTGATTGATTTTCATGTTATTGTGGATGGTAAAAGCTTAATATCTTTATTTCCCTTATTTATCAAAGTGAGTTTCTCATCATGAATCATTTAAAAGAAATTTTTATCTGGTCTTCCTCACAAAAGTTTTCAAATATTTCTCTTTTGTCTAGCTAATATTATGATAAATAAGCTAGGTTTCTATCTCCGTATAACATACCGATTAAAAACAAATTTCCCTCAATTTTATGAACATCTTTTGCATAAAACATTTAAAAAATAATTACAAGGATACAGTTCAGAAATAGATACAATTTAATTTGCAGTAATTATAGTTTTAGTAATCCAAGTTTATTTATGATAATAATCGAATAAAATAATAGCTGTTGCCGAAAAATGCAGATACAGTTTTTTCTTTAATAATCCCTGTTATTGTACGTTTAAGGAAAGAGCTTTTATGACTGGAATACAAATTCTACGTATCTTTTTAAATTGTTTATACTATTTTTTGCTTAAAAAGGATGTGAAGAAAGAATCACCTGAGTTAAAAAAACGCAGTCTCTGTTTGAATCAAATATTATTCCACAGTAAAAATTTAGTTTTATCAATTGGAAACAAGATGTATAGTTTTTAATTAATTATTAAACGTCCTTTTTGATTATCAGATTATAATCTCAAGATTCCAGATCGCGAAATTCTGGTATGTTTATTTTTCCTCTTACGATTTCCATAAAGGTGATAAATTCCTGTATATAAACTATAAGATAAAGTATTTGGATTTACACAGAATGTCCACCTAAAGTTACTCTCTCAATTAACTGAATATTTTCTGAAAACATATATCCCTGACTTACGCCTGCGAATAGAAATGTTTTTTAATTTCATTAAATGAAGTGCATATGTTGTTCCTTAATGGAGCACACTTCCATTTTTGATGTCCGATTTCCAGCAATCTACAGATTGTCCTAGTATTACACTTTGTCAAAGAAGAACGATCAACATACTTTGGGAAATATTGATTAACTTTATGTTCGGTATAGTTATGACCAATCACGAAAGAGGAATTCGTTATAGAACCGAATAACTCGATCCAATCACGAAGGTGCGCGTGCGGCAGTATGTTCATTACCACCCAGGAAAATACATAAAAATCTATTAAAGAAGGTTGTTCTAACAGAAAATCCAATCCTCTACCGCCTGTCAGCACATAAAACTACGCTAACAAAGCTGAACAAAAAATCCGCATAGTTATTAGCCTTAAACTATGAGGGACTGATTCCAGAAAGAGCAGGAAAACAGCCAATAAAATGGTCGGTATTGCTCTTTCCATCCATGGGCTGTCGAATTTTTGCAGCCCTTCCACTGCCCTAAACCAATCTTATTTTGCTGAATAGTTGTTCTACCAGCGGAAGCTCATTCAGATAATGGAATTGTATCATTAGTGCTGCCATTTGGTTTCGGAGAAACTTTCTCCACTTCTTGTTCTAATCACAAGGACCGAATGCTACTTTGGAGCCATGACAGGAAAGAGAGTGGTTCCTTTTAATGTTTCAGAAAATGGAAGTGGCAATTTTCTTTACTTGATTACCTTTTGAAAATATAATAACATGCATCAGCTTTATTTGAAAATTATTAAGCAGTTGCTCAGATTCAGTTTACTCCTAACAACAAGAAAAAATTAATTTTTTAAAAAAAATAAATTAGAATCATGTTATAGACAAAGTTTCAGATCTTGAGATGATAAGAACTTCAGAAGACTTAAGAAGATTTTATAGTTACATAAATTTAAATACAGTTTATCAAAAAAGAAAGATAAGTTTTAAATGTTTGCAGAGACATTAGGTATTTTCGAAGCAGGAGTAATGAAAAATGAGCAACGTCCTCGCCAAGAATCGAGCCACTGACCTTTGGAATACGCGCCCACCGTGCAGACCACTACACTACGAAGGCATGCTAAAATGCCGGGAGAAATACCTAAAAAGTTTTATATAATTAACTCAAAACTATAATACATGTAAATATTAAACGTAATATCTTTGAAAGTGTGGTTATGTTACGGTTTCATATTGTTGAAAATAAGAGAATAATTAGTTATAATTTTATCTCAATTGCTCATGGAAACGTAATTAATAATGACGGTGCAACATTCTTAGCTCTGTTATCGAATTACATCTTTTTTTCATTTTTTTAAAGAATAATTTATTGTTTATAGATAAATTGCTTCACATATATATATTTTCTTTTTAAAAGGGTAAAGATAAGACATTTGTCTCGAAGCAAACAGCAAATTTAGTTTTAAAATATATTCCAAACTACGAGTAGAAATTTGGAATGTTAACAAAAGCTAAGATTCAGTCGTAATTTTCATAAATTTGCAGTTCTAGTTTTGTAGGTTTGAACATAAGACCTTTTCCTTCATCTGGAGTGAAATTGACGAAATAGAAACCCGTGCCCATGGGATAACAATGATACGAATACACCAGAAAATTCTAGGAAGTTCCACCAAAGAAAGAAACTACTGGCGCCAACTTTTGATGTATCGTCCGCAGCTGAAGAAGCAGTGTCTGTATTCAAAACCTTCGAAACTAAGTCTATAAATGTATGAAACTTACCGCTAATTCTTGTTGTTTGAGCATTTGCAATATCGTTATTCGGCGTGTTAGTATAATTCAAATAAAAGTGGATGTAACTAGTTATCATAACAATGTTTAGTGCTTACCCCTATCCTTTATTCATGTTCGGCATATTTTGTATTGTATGTTACATAGAAAAAGTAACGTCGTCTACACCTTCATAATACAATCGTGTTTCCCCTTAGCGCATATTCACGAGATCAAAGCTTTATTCTATTATCAGGGAAAGCCCCTAAATGAAAGCACATAAGTCAAATAATTAATTTTATCAAGCACTGAAAATATTATTTATTAAATTGTTGAGTGAAGATGCAATAAACTAAATTTGTTGCTGAAGGTTTCTCATTACTTATTTCGTCCAATCGTTGAAATAATTTACATACTATGAGCCCCAGAAAGAAAATCAGTCTGTTGTAATAAACGTAAAAATTTGCGCAGTCAGTCGCCTAAAACAGTTATTATAAAAAATGATTTTAATGAATTTAGTTCTCGGGCCCAGCTGGTAGTTAATAATAATTGAAAGGTATCTGAGTTTATAGATTTTAAATCTCTTAGTTTCTTAATTAATAATATAAAGTTAAAAGAAAAATTAAATATTGCATTCTTTTTAGAACGATGACAGAGTGCCGCGTGGAAGATAAAGTATCCTTATTCCGGCCGAAGCACCCCATTTCTTTTAAGACGGCCGAGTTTGTTGATTAAATTCGAAAGGAAAATATATTACGTTTTGTCAGGTGGCAACTTACTTCTTTTATATCGCTTAGTCTCCTTATAATTTCCGCTATTTCCTTGCTAACGTAAATAGCTTAAATTTTCGAGACTGAAAACACAAAGCTTTTAAATCTCTGAGTCTTTAATCAGAATTCCCTTAATTCGTACAAAATGCGTGAAACAAATAAAAATTATGAAATTGAAATTCAGGTTACAGGAGTGTCCATATTAACTCTTTGAGGGGCGATATATAAAATAATTTGAATTGTGGTAAAATTTTGCATAAACTATAACTTATGGACCCTAAGGACACAGAATTGAGAGTTAAAAAAAATCTAAAGCGAAATTCTAAATTTTGAGAGCCGGTTTATATTTTATACCGGCCCCCCTCTAAGACATTTTTTTTCCAGGTAGCTGCCAATTGTTAATTTTTGTTTTTTAAATTAATTTTGCGTACTTTTGATGTGCATCTGTAGAGATGGGTGCTTAAATATAGTTATGTAAGTCTGAGAGAAAAAAATTTTAAATTTCGGTAGAAATTTAAAATTTTAAAAATAAAATTTAAGTTTTTATGCACTTTGATGATGCAACCCGGCTGAACATACTTATGTAAAATATTGGTAAAAAGCTTTTGAAGTTGGTTTAAATTCGATATTATTATTTTATAAAAAAGATTAGTAAATATGGCACTTACACAATACTGTAAATCGTATCATGCTGCAACTGAACTAGTATTATATTACAAGGAGACATAACAGCCGAATTTTTTTTTTTTAAATTAAAAAATGAAACACTAGGACTTAGATGAGAAAGTATGTTGCCTTTTTGAAGTCATATTTTATGGTTTAGATAATGTGTAAAAAAAACATGGTTCATGCTATGATACCAAGAATCGCCCCACATGCACACAAACTTTAGATTATCGAGGATAATTATTATATTACCATTTTTTTTATTTTTTGTAAATATAACATATTTTTATATCTTTTTTGTTCAGGAAGAAGCGCCGTTAAATAACGTTATTATTTTATACACCTTAAAGCTTTTATTTCAATTTTCAACACCTTTGGCCTCCTAGGGACTTTTTTTCAACTTTTGGATAAATTCTAGTTTGCATCTAAAACGGGCCTTAGAAATATTTTTCCTCATTTCACCAACTGTGAAATTTATTTCAAAAAAACCTATTTGTAACCTAACCCAAAATTTCTCTTGTGTTCCCTAGTCTTTCATCTGAAATTAACAAAGACGATAAGAATAAAAGCATGCTTTCAAATCAGCAGTTTTTGTGATTGGGCCTTAAGGCCACTTCCATTTTCTGTATTTTTAAGTGAGCTTTCTCTTTGTGTGATCTTATCACACCACGCAAAGGGAAGAAGGCGTGACTGGCGAATGACAAATCAGTTGTCAATCACCTCCCTTCAATTTCCTTGGATTCTAGCATTTTGGAAAACACGAAGCAACGGGTGTCTTTTAGGGGATAACATGCCACATTTAACCCCTACAATTGTGTAAAATTTTGACCCCAGATGGCAATTTCTCTTGGGAAAGGGTGAAGTGCTGAAGTTAAAATTTTAGATAAATAGAGACGAATGAAACTCGCGCAGAGTAAAAAAAGAATAAAAAGAAACAAATATACTTGTATTCAGTCCTAGTGCAGGGTCAGTATAGAATAGGAGTCAGTATTCCCCATCCCTTCATGAACATAATACTGAATCCTAAACAGCTTGTAATTAATTATAAACAAATTATTACATCATAAATTATTATAATGTAAAGAAATGCTGTCATCTGACACAGTAAAGAAGGAGAAGCCTGGTGCTGCCATCTATTGGCAAGGTACCCTCAGTAGGGGCGCCGGTATATATTATATACCGGTATTAAAAACGTATATGTAATCTTTTAATTATCAGTTTTGATTGAAATGCAGTAAATATAAGAGGTTCAGCATGTGTACGTCATATATTTACAGATTTTGAATTTTTTCTTTCTCTCCGATTGAAATTATCAATCTTCAAACATGATACCTTGAAACAAGGTATATTATTTTCATAACTGCAAAATATTGAGCATTCATAGGGTGGTGCTGCCATTTAGAATCAAAGGAAACACTAGAAACTTACGATAATAGCTTTTGGTGTAGAGAATTTAGCATTTTTTCCGAGGTTAAAAAATTGACAAACAGCCGGTATATATTATATACCGGTGCCCTTCAAAGGGTTAAGGAGAAGGACTAAGTAAGTGTAACGAAAATTTGCTGCCTGTAGGTGCTGCCATTTTTCTACAGTGCGAGGAATATACATACATGCATACAGTTTTTTTTTATTATTTAATGATAGAAATAAGATGTTATGCAACTTTCAACTATATCCAATTTTTACTTATTTTTCATATACCTAAGTTTACCTAAGCTTTTACTTATTTCTTCTTATAGTGTTTTCTTAATTTACGGTCTTAGTAAATTGTCTTCTTATCCGAGTATTTGCACAGCAAAGAATTATAAGTATCCATCTAAACCCTCTTTTTTTTAGAACTAGTAAAATTACAAAGGAAGTTTAAGTGTCTCGTTTTTCTACCTCAACTTAATTCTTTTGTTTGGATTCGTGAAATGCGGAAATGCAATTTAACACTATCCTTTCAATTAACTAATTCAATAAAAAAGGAGGTAATGGTGCAGATTAGAAAGAAACAGAACAATGCTATTTTATCAGTGACATAAAACGAGCTTTTTTTCTCCTCTGTTTTCGTTTCTGTTTTCGCAGCTGTAAGAAAAGTCAAAGAAATTGGAAACAAAACATTGAAAAAAATATCCAAAGCATTTTTCTTGAAATAGTAAGAAAATAACAGATTCTTTTTCCAAGTGCTTGATTCAACATTTGTAATTAAAGAATTGATTTTGCCTCGTGGGTTGTCGAGATAGTTATTCCAGCAATATATAAAATGGGGAAATTTTATTGGATACCTGAGGCACGGTCTGAGAGGCATAAAAAACATTTTTTTTTTCGTTAAACTAAGCAGCGTGGTATCAAATTAATTTATTTATTGAATTACAATGATAACACTGTAAAAATTAAAAAAAAAAGACCTTTTATTTTTTCTCATCAAGTCTCTCTTTAGAGACAGAATTCCATTCAGTTTCATCTGTCGAACGGATATTCTACTTTCGTCGCGATTTTAATTATTCAGCGTGTAATTTCTTTGGATCAAAATAAAACTACAATCCATGGATAACTAATTTCGGTAATGAGTTTCATATTGATTGAAATACATCTAATTAGAAATGTGTTAAAAAGTGATTTCTTTATCTTGAACCTTCTTATTTGAAATATATTTCTAACAGAGTAACAGAAAAAAATTTATAAGAAACTCTTACTTAAATATTAAGTTAGTCTGAAGCACGTTTTTTGGCTAATATAATTATAAATTGACGAAGCTTTTGTGAAACTGAAAACTGTGGATTTTAGTATGCAAAATAAAAACGTTTATTGTAACTAATTGGCCTCCACCTATGTATCACTGCACTAACTTGAAAATTTGATTTAAAATAGGTAGTAGCATTATTTTAATGTTTATACTTTTTAATAATTTAACGGATCTCTAGCGATGTATTTACAGTTTAGTGACATTTGTTTTTATCAATTTAAATATTTGAGTTTTTCAAAGTAACGTCATGAATTAAATTTTAGACCCTTAAAATATTGTGGGAGTTTCAGAAAGCTAATTTGTTTTCTTCTGTCATCTGTTAGTGGTGGTTACTAACTTATTTTTAGAGAAATATCCTATTCCTTTTAACAGACTGGGTCCTAATTAAACTAAATTTCAAAAAAGGCATGAAGCTATAGATTGAACTAAATATACATATTAGAACAAAAACAATAAATTGTTGTATAAATCTGGATTCGATTTTCTACTGCAAATTCTAGACCAACTGAAATCTATTACTAAAATTTCTAAACTAAATTTTTTATGTACTATTAAACTCTGGGCACGTCTGCCTTTCTGTTTGTCTGTGGCATTTTCTCCTCCGGAACGGCGGAGAGTTGAGTTTCGAAAGAGGTACACCCGGATTCGAAAAATTCTAGGGAATTTATTTCGACCATTCTCATTTTTATACAACTTTAATCAGTTGAAATGTTACTTAGTAACTCTGAAAACGCTAATTTTCAACCTTATTTTTCCTAGTGGCAAAATCTCGTAGACTGGATATAAGAATTTGCTTTATTTCGAAAAGTGTTGCCATTTCTCGCTTTCAAATCGTAGAGTTTGTAAGTAAAAAACTGGTTAGCTTTAAAAAATATAAAATAAAAATAGAATTTTCAAGGAATTAATATATTATTAGTCCAAAGGGGCTTTGTCTCTGCAGGACTATTGTTTCCGTTTTGAGATTTTGCGAATCACTATAAAAGTCCGTTTCACTTTTCAAACTGTTACCACCAAATGTTAGAGTCCTGCATTATATTATAAGAAATTAAATAATGAAAAATCTCCATAAATGTATGTATATTTCTCGCATTGTGATAAAACAACGGTACATAGAGCCATCGAATTTTGAATGACGTAATCCTCCTACGAATATGGGCATGTGGAAGACCAAATTTAAAATTTGGAATTTGTTTTATGATCGATTTCATATTTTGCAAAACTTTAACGAATTTTTGATTAACAAACTGAAGGATTTCAAAGCGATCAATGGCAACACTCTACGGGAAGATCATGATCTGACGTTGAAGAAAGCACGCTGTTTCATGTGACGTCATTGTATATCTAAAATGTTTCGATAATGTTAGCATTTATTTAAATAGCTGCTGTTGGTAACTTTTTCGTTTCAGATTACGATAACTAGCGTGATAGGGTATTGCTGCGTTAATTCTTTTATAGGTATTGAGAAAAAAGTTGTTATATTACATTACATTTAAATCATGACGTTATACGCATACGTGTTAACGTGATGTGTCCAAAGATTATGGTTCCTGGTTTGGTAGAAAAAAAAAAAAAAAAAAAAGTTTACGAATTGGTTGTTGCTTGGAAAGAATGAAATAATTACGTTCATATTTATGCTTTTATGCGCTGTCTTTTCAAATGAGCATAGAATACATAAATTTTGCCTTGACTTCAGCTAACAAATTTGTATACAGTACTTTAAATAAAAAGTCATATTTATTTTCAGTTTTTCAGTACACAGAACTTCTAAATATTGCTTACCGTAGCCTCCACGTCTGACGGCCTTGCCCTCTAGTTTTTTTTTTTTTTTTTTTAATTATCTGTTAAAAGGACAAAACTTTATGTCCGATTTCTTTCATCATTATTTGCAATTTTAAAATTATAATTCTGAAGTAAGCTAAAGAATGGAGCGATTTCAAACAATTCAAAAATTGAGTTGTAATTTTCCTAAGTTTCATTAAAAAGGTTTTTCTCGCTCTAGTCGATCATAGTACATACATTAAATTTCTATTATTTTTAGTTTGTTTACTCTATGAAGATATGTGCAAAGAAAGGCTTAAACATTAAATTTAAAAGAAGAAAAACGAATTTTGAGGAAGGCCCTTCACTACATTGCATTCTCACCGAACAGCAGGAGTGTATAAAATTCGATAGCTTATTAAGAAGTACGTTGAAAATCAACGGCAAAAATCCGGTCACAGTGAAATTCTCTGAGTGAACTAAAATAAAAGCTTAGAAAAATAAGTTAATGTATTTTATTCCAACAAATATTTATTTTTAAGCGTAAATATAGAAACTATATAGAAAATATTAGATTAAGGGAAAAAAATAAGACTTTTATTAGCGTATCACACAGCAATAATTATTTTAATTATTTTATAACAATTTTACATTTTTGCATATATTAAAGAAAGTTTGTGAAGTTTTCACGTTATTTCAATAAATAATTATAAATACCCATATGGTCTAACATTTGTAGTTGTATTTGTGACTTATCTCACTTATTTGACAGTAACAAGCCCCCGAAATTCATCGTGGCAAGGTGCGCAAGGCTACGTCTGCCGTGGGCAAGAGCTTGGAGCATCATACGGGGAAAATGCGATTTTCCTCATTTTCGCTCCAAATTTTGAAGGAGGTCACCTCTGAGACGGGTCCGAGGTTCTCCCACCCATCTTCTCCTAATCTCAACCTCTCGAGTGCACTTTCATCTCGTTGTCGTTGTTATAACGTATCTCAGTTGTGCGACAGTAACATCAAAACAAGCCTATAAAATTCATCGTGGCAAGGAGTGCAATATTGCGCATGCCGTTGCAAAGAGCATTGGGCACCATACAGGTGACAGTACGAATTTGCTCAGTTCCGCCCAATAATTAAGATGGAAAGCACCGGGAGGACAGATCCGAGGAAGTCCCGTCCTTCTTCCCCTCTCAACAACCTCTAGAGAGGACTTTCGGCTGGTCGCATATTTAGAGTGCCTCTCAGACACTATACATTTACCAACATAAATGCCTTCTCCTGGATTCGAACCTGGCCCTTCGGTACGGCAGTCAGCGTGGCTAACCACTATCACGTTTAGGTGACTACTCTAACATTTAAAAACGATTTATGATACTTAAATGATTAGACAAAATGTCTCATTTTCCTTTCCCTTCTTTTTATTGACATTTTGAAGTATAAAAGATTATAGCTCTCCTTTGCATTATAATTGCATTTGTATTAAACATGAGCATATTTTAAATGAATTTTCACATTGTATATGTCAGTTTTACATGCATTGTTAATAATATCTTGCCTGCTAGTTACTCTTGGATGATAAGTACAAAAACGTTTCAGTATCATGATAAGATTCAAACTAATTAGTCTTGTAATTAATAATTTAAAACTATTATTTAACATTCATACGTATTAAATGTATACTTAAGTCACAGATATTTGAATAGTGTGCAACATTTTGGCATCTGTGCTCCTTGATAACCTGCCTATCAGTAGGGACTAAATAATACACGCCAGAAGTGTCACTGAACTTTTCCAGATGAGTTGGTTTGTAATCTATCAATCCATCTAGATCTCATTTTCTGGATATTCCATTTGCATTCTGGATGGGAAGACAAATTTTTTTTCAGAAGTATTTTGAGGTTTCCTAACAGGAAATGATATTTTGAGGGATATATAACTAAAAAAGCATTTGAGGGGGAAAAGGATAGGGAAAAAGGAGCTGCCAACTCTATTCAAAATACTGTGGACACCACAAGAATGACAAATGTGACCGCCGACACCCTGGGGGTCCAAGAGACTGACGCTTGAAGAACGAGTTCCATTCTTAAAAGATGCTTCTCGAATTTCTCCGTCTCCCACCCTCAACCATCCACTCTGCAACCTGGAATCTGAATTCCTATGAATCGGTCACCGAGAAGAATTCTTCCCTTTTTTCGGGCTTCATTTCCGACCGTGATTTCCCTCCGGAATTTGCAGTTGAAAATCCATCAATAGGGAAAAAAGGTGAGGTATTTTCCCCTTTTTACTGTGAGGCTTCTCACAGTGAAATGGGAAGAGACATTCACGTTTTTCAATGGAAATCTTTTTTCTACTTTATTTACTTACTTATCTATATTTATTTTGCATCATATAATTATGCATATCCACAAGCCTTTTCGAACTGAAATAATTGGCGCATAACAATTAAGGACAATACCTGTTCTTCTTCATGAAAAATACGCAAATAATTTTTTATTTCGCAAAAATATAGAAATGACTATATTTTTGCACTCATTATTTTCGCTGATAATGACTTTTGGTAGTGTTTAGACCAGAATATATTTCACAATTTTCCGTTTATATTATTTTTTTTTAATTTATGGAGCATGAAGCAAATAAAAAAGGCATGTAATAACAGAAATAGAGACACAATTTTAAGAAGCTGTTATTTTCGAAAAAAAAAAAACTTAATAATTCAATATAAGCATGACAGAAATAAGGTAACAAAAATTGCATATTTGTTTCTTATAGAAATAAGGTTTTGAAATGTATTTTTAACACCTAAACAACATATCACAACGTTCTATTTTTTCAGAGAAGGGTTTAGTTTTTTTCAGTTATATCCAAACCTGACTTGAGTTTGTTAGTGGCGGATACCGTATTTAAGTGCTCATTTCAGTCGACAAGAAATATCGTTATTGGAATGATCTTGTTGCCTTTGTTAGAAAATCTACCTTTGCTGAGAGGCCCAGCAACACGCCTGCCTTTTATTGCGAATAATAAACTTTTACAAAATTCAACTACCTTATTCCAAAGTCTGTTCATTTCTGCTTGGCCAGCTAATTTCGTTTTTAAAAAAGTCATTATGAGTCTCTATAAATTTCTTGTGTCGTCACTTATCGAGGAATTCCATAGTGGAAATTTGCATTTGTGAGATTTCTTTGAGCATACATATCTGACTTTGTTGACGCCAGCATTCGCTGAATTTTTATGTACAAACTCCGCAAGGATATTATGTAGCACATTATTCCATCAAGTTAATTGTCTTGTATCAGGATGTATGTACAATAAAATTGTAGATTGCACCTATTATGCGAAAGTTAAGCCTAGAGAACACGCAACAGTTTCATGAAATCTCCTTGCGAGAGGCTAAATTTTAATGTTACCCACAATAAATTAGGTGCCTGATTTTGGATTTTTTTACTTTTCCAAGAGGCAATTTGATATAGCCATAGCAGTGCTGTTGAATCCTGCAGCAATATGTAAATAGTTTTCTAAAGCAAACTCGCTAGCTCTTATAGATATGTGGACGCGATACGATAGTATGCTTAATTATAATAACCAGTAAAGACTCTTCGAAAATAATTTCTTGGGCACATTCAGAGATTCAGCAGTATTTATGGGTTGCCTGAATAATCGGATATAACTTCGTCAGATTTTTCTTGTGGTTTAATTTAAAGGAAAACCCGTGAAACTCTGGAAGGTAATTAAGAGATTCGAAGACATTGTATTCATATTGGCCTATATGCTGATCTGCAGTTTATGGGAATAACAAGGCATATATACATAAAAATCTCTAACAATATGAACAAATGCATACACAAAATGACAAAAATAAAAATAAAACAATATTTGACCTAAATATCTTGTGTGAACTCGCGTATCGTAACGTCACACTATGAAACGTTGTTGCGAAATTTGTGTACTCCACTGCCGGTCCGCAGCGCGGAAAAGGTAAAACTTTTAACGCTTTATATTCCCGCTGTAAAAGCCAAGAAAGTTGAGAAACTTGTGCCTCCTATCGATGTGTCTATCCGGAGTCTGTGTCGCCCTGGTATCGCCTGGTTAGTAGTCGTGATTCTCTTCAGCGTGCTACGCCTGTTTGATGCACAGAATTTCGGCATGGAAAGTAACTATTGAAGATTAGAATGGGAATAAAAATCTTGCAGAATGTTCCGAACATTATTTAAACGGAGTATCTTATAGAATTTTTCCAGCGAAGTTCCGTGCAACAAACTAATCAAGTTAATGTCCTTTTATTCATCGCATGTTTTTTTTCCCTCAGATGTCATAAGTTGACATATCCTGACATCTATTTTTTAAACTCGAAAATGTGCATTAAAATTTATGTTTTACCTACAGAAAGTATGCTCTTTTGTTAGGCCACCATGCTTACGTATTATTCTGAAAACTACCAAAAAGTAAATCAACAAATATAATAGGTTCGGAATACTTTGCGAACCAATTCAACCGTGGATTGATGATGGTGATGTCGTGTCTATGACAAAGTGCAATTATATAGCTCCGAAGCTGTCAAAGATAGCTTTTGCAACCTCGGCAGCTCTATCAGTATAAAGTAGGTCCACTGGGTCTTCAATGCCGATGTTAAACAGTCTGGCCTGGATTGCTGGGCAGCTGAAGGCGTGATGGCGAGACCGTGGGATGTCATCTGTGCAATGAGGACAAATGTTGGTGTAACTACGTTGTCCGTCTGCAGAAATCCTCATCCCTTTTAAGTGATTTGTCCTAGGTCTGGTTATGATAGTCGATATGGCTCTGTCATAGTTGAATTCCGGGATGGAGTTTTCTTTAACTTGACCGATTAGTCTTTGGCTGGCAACTGCATTGGCATCAACGAGGGTTAGGCAGCTGGATGGCTGAGGAGAATCACGGGATGCCTTTGCAAGCTCATCGGCCTTCTCATTACCAAAAATATTTACATGAGCCGGTATCTATTGTAAGATGCAGGATCTTTGGACAGCAATGATTTTGTATGTGAGCTCAATGATCTGATTACTGAGTTGACACTTGCCCTTCTGGATCGCTTGCAATGATGATCTACAGTCAGAGAAGATGATGATGCCCTTGAAACTCTGGTCTTCTTTAGAGAGATAAATCTCCAGAGCACTTTTGATTCTTACAGTATTTAATTTTTAATTCAAGCAGTATTTTTATATGCGGGATACTAATTCATTTTAAAGTAATAATCGAGCTAGTATTATTACATAAATCATTACGCTTTCTCAAAAATAAGTTAGCTTTAAGCTAAAGTTTTAATCTGTTTTGCTTCATAAAGATGCATAAAAATATATGGCAATGATTTAGATATGCGTCATGATGGTAATATTGACAAATATCAATTAGCATTCGAAATTTCTTCTTCATTAGGATTCTACCAACCACTTGTTATCATAACTATGCCCTGGGGGAGCATGAATATTCCTTTCCAATCATTATTAATTCCTATTAAATATCATAAATGATACGGATCGGTAATTTGCTTCTGGTCTTTACTTATTCATCGAGTATGCTTAAATGGGATTGTCTGAGAAAACTTCAGTCAACAGTTTAATATATAATAATAATATTATAATGCACGATCATTCATTAAAAGGCGCGTCTAAATTTTAATTATGTTTGTTATAAGTATAGTGATAGTGATAGTGATGTACTTCTTTAATAATAAATAAAGGAACACTTGGTGTACTTTGTTAAATTCTTAATACATGATAAAATCATGTTCTGCCTATATGAATGTAAAGAAAAAAACGTAACACTGATGTTTCTAATCCCGCATCGACACTGAAATTCTCTTCTTTACTTTAAGAACTGAAAAAAAAAAAGAGTATATTTTCAACAACATGCTCTTAAGAATTTTTGATTTATTATATTTTGTATATTTATTCATTTATTCATTTTAAATTTTCATTTTAAAATTTTCTTTTTTAAAGCTCCAAAGGAGTATTCGTCGCGAAACACAATTTTGCGTTGTTTCATTTTTCATTCTAGTCTGTTGCCTTTTCGGGCAAAATGTAAGATATTTATCTTTCAAATTTAGTCCCCCTCTTATTGGTTAACGTTAAAAGTAGTGGATGCAGTTCTTATGAATATTATGTGTGATCTTTTTAATCTGACTTCTTTAAATAAAAATACATTTAATTCATGATGTATCTAACGAAAACTTTAAATGCATTTATAGAATTACGCTATATATTTTTTCCTGTTTCGAATATACACTGGTGTGCAAAAATTAAGGACGAGACGGTTTTCCCAATATAACTTTGTACAAAAGCTTTTCAAATCAACACATTTAATTCCGTAAGATCCCCAATACGTAAGGACATGAGTAATGTAAGCAACACTTACTAAAAGAGAAATCAGAGGGATAAAAAGAAGCTCTATTGAAAAAGTAGCATGGAGCGCAATGCGACTGAAGGCCGAAACATCCCTGTGATGGGTGTCTAGCAAGAAACATCCGGTCTTTAATAGGGGATATGATCTCCCCTGACTGCTACGCATGTTTCACAGCGTCTGCCCATGCTGAGAATGAGGGTGTCAATGAGTTGTTGAGGCATTGCTGCCCATTCGTCTTGCAGCGCCAATCGAAGCACCGGAATCGTTACTGGTGGTAAGGTACGAGCTGCCAAGCGTCTGCCTAGAAAATTACATACATGCTCGATGGGATTGAGATCCGGAGATCGTGCCGGCCAATCCATACATTCAATATCCTCACTCTCTAAGAGCTGTTCGGCAGCTACTGTGCGATGACATGGTGCATTGTCGTCCATGGAAAGGAATTGCTGACCCATAGCGCCTCTAAAAAGACGCACATATGGAAGAAGAATCTCGTTACAATAACGGGTCCCGTTGACTGAACCTGCGTCGAAGATGTGAAGGTCTGTACGACTACCAAGCATGATGCCTCCCCAAACGAGAACACCGCCACCTCCATACCTATCCCTTTCAATGATGTTCGAGGGATGATTGCGGCTTCCCCGCTCTCTCCAGATGAGTATGCGATGAGAATCGCTACTCAGACTGAATCTGCTCTCATCTGTAAAGAGTACTCGTCCCCATTCATTGTCTTTCCAATTCCGGTATTCCCGGCACCACAGAGAACGCCTTCTCCGATAGGCAGGCGTTAGAGGTACACACCGTACAGGGCGTCGTGCAAACAGACCACCACCGTGCAGTCTTCTGGCCACGGTAAAACGCGATATCGCTCATCCAGTCGCCTGTGTCGTGTGTTTAGCGCTTTCTCCCGCTGTCTGCCGCCTGTTTCTTCTGGCCGGTAAGGTAATATAGCGGTCATCTGCGGGTGTGGTTCCTCGTGGACGACCACAACTATGCCCCCGGATAGCTGTTCCTGTCGTTTGAAATTGTCTCCAAAGTCGTGAAACGATGCTGTGAGCAATTCCGAACTCTGCAGCCACACTTGTCACACTGCGGCCTTCCTCCAACTTCCCAATGATTCGACCTCGGGTAAAAGCATCTAGATGTCGTCTAACAGATTGATTATTCGCCATTTCTCGCTGAGGCAGCAACTCGGTGTGATTTTAACTGCTATACGGCGTGCAATCTCTTTGCCAGAAATACTGATCTTACACCGACAACATGCTTTATACTACTCAGACACTCCCCCATTACGTCTACCTGCATATCTGCGCATGTGCTACCGTACATCACCTTACTTATTCTCCTGATTGGTCTTTCTGTTCGCTCTGCCTCTTCGTTCAGCTGATATGCTAATTTTTCGACTTCGTCCTTAATTTTTGTACACCAGTGTATAGAAGATATGTAAGGTTCCTATGTTAGCCTAAATGATTTTTCATCTAGTATCCCATAATTTGTCTCGCTATTCTAGACTCACCATCTTTGGTGATAATCTTTATAATAAACCATAATCAACTTTAGAAAAGCCATTTTGTACCACCGTTAAAATTTGAACCTTTTAAATTTATTTATTTATTTACTTATCAGATTTTTGTGATATTTGTATCAGAGCTTTTACAGCCGGCACAATTAATACTGTTTATAAAATTTTATAGCTCTTTGTGAATGTAAACATCCGTTGATATCATTCCCCCCTCTCTTCTAATGCATGTAGCTCGGAGCACATTTATAACGAAACAGTTATCTTACTGAAGTAAATTTAAATAATTTTATCCCTGTTTTATATTATTTATACGCTTTGCTTCTATGACTTTTGAAGTGGAATAGAATTCCAAATTTTAGATTTAATTGGGATACTTGCGCATGCGGATATCTGAATTGTTTTTAATAGAGTAAGCTACGTAAGTATATACTGTGATGAAATCGTTGTATTTTGTTCTTTTGCTTACCATGTACTATTTGTGCAATGATTACGCAATTAGAGAATTAAAATCGTATTTTTCCAGGGCAAGTAGAATTAAATTTGCTGTTAATATATTCTAGATAGCTTAATTATTTCATTGGTATTGGTATTATTCATTATTTCATTGGTATTATTCATTGGTTCATTGGTATCTTGGAAAAAGAATATCTCTCAAAAAAACATTTAAAAAGAAGACCTCTTTAAAATAAGTTAAATGAATAAATAGGATATTCAACTTATCTTGGTATGTTCTAAAAACATAGAACTCATAATAATCTACGGAAAATAAATAATCCGTGTTACATACCATTATATTATTCATTGTATCATAAGAAGCCCTAAAAATTGACAATCTTCTCACATCTGAAAACGTTACATCAATTCTTTCAGCTCTCAAACCCATTTCCTATTGGAAACTCCCAGCGCAAGTACGACCATATCACCACATTTATGGAGTCACATTACTAGATTCACTTTAATTTCCCTAAAGCTTTTCACATTTACAAAACTTTATCTTCTTTAGTTAATGACGTAATACCAATCCAGTTCTCCCTAAGCATTTCAGAATTATAATGTGTTTCTTTTTATATTTAGTTCCTTTTTTTGCAAGAATAATTTACTTCCAGAGAAAATAAACCTATGCCTGGCCTGCCCTCGAAATCGACAGCGTTTTATTCAAAATACTCAAAAATAAAAATCCATTCTTGACTAGTTTAAAATTAGACGGATATTATTAACTTTTTTTTTTCTATTTTTCGCAATCCGTCCAGAACGATATTTGTGAAGCAGTACACTACTTCCCGTAGGTTTATATGGGAACAGTTTTTATTTGCTCTCAAGCCCTGCTTAAAATGGTCAAACAACATAAAATTAAAGGGAACATTAAATGATTATCATTGCTGTCGACGCTAAGGTTTATGAATTTACTATTTCTAAAAATTTTTACTTATATAGTATATATAATTCACATTCTCGTCCCAGGTAGCATGCCTCCAAAATATACGTATAATTTTGGTGAAATAAGGGTGTGGTATTTTTGTGCACGTTATTTTTACGAAAGTCTTGCCAATTAAAAAAAGTGAAGATACTATCGATGCTTTATCGTATTTTACGCATGTTATTTTTATGAAAATTATACGAAACAAAATGTACTGGTAAAAACTGTCGACCTCATGCTATTTTTCATTCATTACTTTTAGGAATGTTATACGAAATCTAAAAACCTTTAAAAAACATCTATGATTCAGAGTACCTATTGCTTTATTTCTCATTTTACACTTTATTTTTCACCTTTGAACAAAAAAATGAGAAATATGTGCAAAAATAGAAATTTTTTTAATGAGTTTTAATGCCTTATATTAATATTCGTATTTAATAATAATAATAACTCTACGAAATTGCAAGCTGAATCCTTATATTTTTCATATATTTCAGTTACTTTAAACTTTGTTATAAAAATCACACGAGGCTAAGATTTTTTTATTTTGTTTAATGTAAGGGAAAATGATACAGCGATTTTAATAATTTTTATATGAGGAAAAAATAATATAAATAAATAACTATATTATATTTTTCCAGAAGCAGTTAAAGACGTTCTTAATATGGAGATCTACGGAATAAGTACAAGGGTCCAGTTAAATGAACTCAAAATTTACATGGTTAATTTTACGCTAACTTATAAAAACTAACCGGATTTATGATTATACACTAAGCATGCGCATGCACAGACATTTCTATTTTTCGTAGAAAAATTGAATTATTACTTTACTACAGAGGTGCTGTGAATAGAAATTTATATAATGCACAAATAAATTTATTTAATATGCTAATTTAGAAGCTTTCTTAATATGTTTAATTATAAAGAGAAAAAAAAAAAGCGTTGTAATTCTTTTTCACTGACCAACGGCAAAGCAGGAAACTTTCTACTTCCGGCAGTGTGGCGGGATATTTGTGAAGTCAGCAATGGCGGCGTTTGCAAAGAATACTGTTCGTAGACGTAGACGTTCTTTGGCGTTTGTGACTGAATCCATCGATGTTACTAATCTCACATTATAGTATTATTTGAAGAAAGTAAGTGAAATTTTATATTTTCAGTGTTTAATAGTCATACTTTCTTCACGTATGTAACATTTTATGAATAGCGTCATTCTAGGAAATATGATTTTCCTGTAGCATGGGTTGTTCTTTTGTAAGCGTGCCTAATAGTTCATTTTCAGCATTTGGTACTGTTAATGACACAGAATACCAAATCAAGAAATTTAAGACATTTTGCACTAGTTTATTTCTTACTGTTGGTGTCACTCCTGTTTGTATGTGTCTCATTTTTTTATAGTTATATTATTTTTACTCAAACGTTTTAAAATTTATCTTAAAGCATACTGTAATTAAGCAGAAAATAGCGTTATAATGGAAAAAGAAAGGCCATATTAACATGACTAATTGTTCAGAAATCTGTTCTGAAAAATGCATACGCTAGCCCTTGAAATATATGTATCTACTTTATGCGAAAAAATAAAACATGTAACTTTAATGTATTTATGCAAATACTTTTTTTATTTGCTTAGTGTTTTCCCTAAAAATAATTTAATTTCTTATTTTGAATTTAGTTTTATAAATTTGCCTTACTATATAATATTTAACTCAAGAATATTGTGCTATTAAAAATGAAATTTTATGCGATAAATTTTCGCGCGATAAAACACGGGTATTTTTGTTCCAGAACTTTGTTCCTTTATATATATATATACTGAATTTCCATGCACTTGCAATTACTGAAATACACTGCTCGACATTGAAAATGCAACACCATGAAGGAGCAGTCAGAAATTTATGCAAATTTTAGAATAGACGCACATCACTTAGTTATGTGAACGATGTGAAATGCGCAGCTCTCCGATGCAAGTGAAGTAAGATATAAGGAAAGGAACAGGCAGAATGGGCAATATTCGTGTCGTTATTTCTGCCAGACGAATTATCGAAGAAAGTTGGTTTTTGTTCCGGAGGATACGTGTAATAGGAGAGAATGCCAGGCCGCCGTCAACAAAGGCACTTCCAGCCCAGATAGACGATTTTACGGAGGGGTATGGTGATCGGACTGAGAAGGGCGGTTGGTCTTTACGTATCCACATGGAGGAGGGTTGACCTATTTTTAATCATATGGTCCCGCTGGGACAAGGCGGATTGGGTCTCCCTCGAATAGTTCACGAATAGTTCACGTATCCACATGGATGCTAGCATGGTGCATTGGCTATGGCGAACATGGAACAAGGAAATGTGGGAAGAAGGAGGGGTGCAGGTGCAGCCAGAATGACGTCAACACGCGCGGATCGACGAATCCGCCGACAAGCTGTGGCGGTCCCGCAAGTCACTTGTACCCCGATTCTGCAGCATGTGCAAGTTACCCTGGATGTTACCGTGTCGACCAGAACCATTTCTCGCCGATTGGTTGAACGTGGCCTGCACTCATGGCGTCCGTTAACTCTTTCGCATCGAGAGACGACCAAATCTGTTTTCAACAAACATCGAAAACGCCCGTGTTTACGAATTTGTCTTGGAATAGTTTTCCTTTCCCCCTTTTGCGGTTTCATCCATTCATCCATTGTGCGCAGTTTCACCTTAGGGCCAGATTGCACCTGCGAACGTCAATAGCTTTCCGTATTTCTCCTTTATTTGCTTCAAAAGAATGATTGACATGTCTTTTAATAACTCGCGAAACCAATGAGCCATACACTAACGTGGAGGGGAAAGAACTAGGTAGAAAATAAACGAGGCGTTCGGGCGGTTTGCCGTTGCCTGAATGAACGGGCGCTACGGGCGATTTCGATGCGAAAGAGTTAAGAAGACTGCCATTGACCCCACAGCATGGACGCCAACGTTTAGAATAGTGCTGGACTGGAGCAATGTGGATCACAGAATGGCGAAACGTCGTGTTCTCATATGAGTAACGCTTCTGTTTATCCAGTGACAGTCGCCGCATACGTGCGTGGCGTCGACGTGAAGACGGATCTAATCCGAAACTGTGGAACGCCCCACCGCGCGGCAAAGCGGCATAATGGTTTGGGGCGCTATTACTTACGATTCCAGATCGCCTTTAGTTCGTATTCAGGAAACTATGACGGCCCAACGATACTTAGAAAATGTATTGCTGTCGGTGGCAATCCCCTAACTTCAGGGGCTGCCTAATGCAATTTTTCAGCAGGATAACGCCCGACCACACATTGCTCGCATTTGTCAACATGCTCTGCAAGGTATACAGATGCTTCCCTAGCTACCGTACTCTCCTGACCTGTCATCAATCGAACATGTGCGGGATGTGGTTGGACGCCGTTCTCAGACTCTGCCCCTGCCTCGTTCAGAAGACGAACTGTGGCAAATAGTTGAAAGGGAATGGAGAGCCATACCTCAGGACACCATCCGCACTCTTATTCATTCTATGCCTAGACGTGTTTCTTCGTGCATCGCTGTCCGCGGTGGTCCTTCATCCTACTGAGCCGCCTTCGATACGTTGGGGTGGCCGGCAGTTCTATATGCATTAAGAGATGCCAATTGCCCCCACAATTTATATAATACTCTTGCACATTATCTGTCCGATCGACATTTGATCATTTCCTATAATGGAGGCCTGGTACATAGATGTCAGGCTCGAGGGTGCCCGCAGGGTTCATGTGCGAGCCCCTTTCTCTGGAATGTGACATACAATCTTATCCTTAAGCAGCCATGGCCTGAACATACAACTGTGGTTACTTATGCCGATGATACCGCATTCATAGTGCGAGGTAGGACTCGTGATCAACTTCAAACAAACTCACAGGAGACCTATTCTTTGTTTCAGTCTAGATGTGAAGATTTTAAATTGCAAATCTCTGAAGAGAAATCGCAAATTCTGATCATTCCTAAGAAGGGTGGTTCTATGGCTCGTCAGCCGAGAATAACCATAAATGGCAAGCGTCTTCGTATTAAACGTGAACTTAAATACCTTGGAATTATTTTCGACGACAAACTCAATTGGATTCCCCATGTGTTAGATCTCAAGAAGCGTACTGCTGTGATTGCTCAACGCCTTAAACTTATGAAGGGAATCCACTGGGGCTTAAATCCACATCTTCTTAAAGTTTTATATGCAACAGTAACTGAAAAGATTGTTTCATATGGTGCTGCAATTTGGGCAGCACCAATGCAAGGACGCAAAGTCCGACATTTAAATAGTATACAGAGACCATTTCTCTTAAATATCACTCGTGCCTTCCGCACATCACCAACTAACGCCCTCGCAGTTGCAGCTGGAGTCTTGCCTTTACCTATTGCGGTTGAAAAGGACGCAGCTTATCAGTTGATTAGACAACTTGGCTGTTCAGTTCAGTTTGGAGATCACTCTTTCTCCTCCCATGATTATGAAGCAGCAATAAACAGAGAAGATCAACACCCCTCCCTCTATGGTACGGGAGTTAAAGTTAATCTCAAACCGAGTCATCAAGTTTCTCATGCTGATCTGGTCTTTTATACTGATGGCTCTAAATTGGAAGATCAGGTTGGCTGTGCATATATAGCCATACTGCAAGATCAGACAACTCTTCACCAGTGGAAATGCCATCTGTCTTCTTTTAACAGCGTCTTCCAGAGTGAGGCTATTGCTATTCGACAAGCCATACAAACAATCATTAATCATCGATATTCACATTCCTATGTTCTTACCGATAGTCTCTCCACATTGTATGCCATTTTAAATCCTCTGCATTCATCCCCCATTATTGTGGACATTCAAACTAGCTTGTCTCGACATAAAAATCTACACATTTGTTTAGAATGGACAAAAGCTCATGTGGGGAACTACGGTAATGAAACTGTCGATAGGCTTGCTAAAGAAGCAGCACAGAATCACGAGATAACACAGACCTTGACGGTTTCACGCCCAGTATCTAATCTAAAGCGTCACTTACTTCTCACAGCCATCTCCTTGTGGCAAAATGCATGGAGTTCGGAGGAAACTGGTCGCCGAGCATTTGCCCATGTCCCTAAAGTAGATTTAGACCGATTAATCATGCCACCACAGCTGATCTTCTACATTACGGGCCACGGGCCTTTTCCCTTATATTTCGAGAGACATGGACTCTCTTCCTCAGCACTCTGTAGTTGTGGACAACTGGGCAATCCAGAACACTATCTAATCGATTGTCCACTTACTACTGAATTCCATATTCCTTTTCCACCAACGGATAGGACTGCCTTTAGTCGTTTTTTGATTAAGCAACGGCATCAAGTCAAAAAGATAGTCCGTTTAATTGACAAACTGATTAATCTGGGACTTGATCTTTGTGCCTTATAATATCGACATATGATTCAACTTCTTCAACTGCTTGTATATATTATAACCCATCTACTTTTATGCTCTGAAGTGTTTGTAACCATTGTAATCTATTGTAATCCATCTGTTATAAGTCGCTGTGTATAGCAGCAGTCAAATATTTGTATATTCTCTCTCAGCATCTTTTTCTAAGTGCAACCAGGTAATATTGTCTATAACAGCTGTCCTTGTACCTATGGTACATTTAATACCAGGTGCTGTTTAGTATCTGTATATCTTGCATTTGCCTATTTACCGATGAATAATAATGTCATCTTTTGCATATGCACATTTATTATCAAGTGCTGTTAAATATCTGTATATATTGAATTTGCATATTTATCTGTTGCATATGTATTGTCCTAATAGTCTCTTTGTTGTCCATAGCAGCTATCAATGTACTTATGGTACATTTTTTACCAGGTGCTGTTAAATATCTGAATATATTAAATCTGCATATTTACCTATGAATAATAATGTTATTGTCTTTATTTTTATCTTTTGCCCATGTATTATCAAACATATAACTGTCTGTATTCCCTCATAATGCACTATGATAATATCTACATTGAACGTGTTTTGCGTTTTTCACTGTATAATAGTATATAATATCTTGGCATATTTAGTTGGGCGTATTAATGGTACATTGTTTACCAGTTGCTGTTAAACATCGGTATACCATATACTTGCATATTTGGCTATACATTATACTGTTACTGTCTTCTTTTCATCAATTGCCCATGTAATATCATACATTTAATTCTCTGTGTAATAATAACACTGAATGTATTGGGGTCGCTAGAGATTTTCATTGTATAATATATCCAACCATTATCCATTGTTTTAAATATATCCATTGTATTTATACCAACATTGAATGTATTTTGTGTTTTTCACGGTATAATATATGTTCATAATTTGTGGCATACTTAAGTCTATATTTCATCCTTTGCAAATGTATAGTAACACATTTAACTGTCTGCATCAATTTATTTGCTGCATAAGGATCACAAGTGTCATGATAATTTTAAATGTATATTTGTGTTACCAACACTGAATGTATTTTATATTTCTATTGTATAGTATTGTATAGTATCTACTGTATCGTATCGTATTATGGTATTTTTTTTTGTATTGTATAGTATCTTATATCAATTGGCTTTATACAGGTTAAATATGTTAATTTTTATTCATTATAATCGTTTAATTAGCTTTTGTATTGTATTGTATTGTAGTATTGTATAGTATTGTATGGTATCTTATATAAGTTATCTTTTATGCAGGTAACTGCATCAATTTATTTGCTGCATTAGGATCACTGGTATCATGACAATTTTAAATGTATTTTTGTGTCACCAACACTGAATGTATTTTGTATTTTCATCACTAGTGTCATGACAATTTTAAATGTATTTTTGTGTCACCAACACTGAATGTATTTTGTATTTTCATTGTATAGTATTGTATAGCATCTACTGTATCGTATTGTATTGTGGTATTGTATAGTATTGTATAGTATCTTATATCAGTTGGCTTTTAGTACAGGTTAAATATGTTAATTTTTTTTGTATTGTATTGTATTGTAATATTGTATAGTATTGTATAGTATCTTATATTCGTTAACTTTTATGCAGGCTAAATATGTTATTTTTATTCCTCATAATCGTATAATTAGCCTTATTGCATGTTTTTCCCACAATACCACGTGATCAAGTGTATTGTACCGCTATTGCATTCTGTTACATTGTATTCTTTTATTTTTATTTCTTTTGGTATATCCTCTCTGTATTGCTGTAATCATTTACATTCATTATTTCACTATGTTCTCTATTTTTATGTTATATTGTCATTAAGTCTAATTCTACTGTCTATATTTTATTCATTGTATATTATTGGGCTGCCCAACATCAGACTGTACTTTAGCTTATGTATATTCTATATTTGTGTGTATTACACCTTTGTAAAATTTTTGCTTATTGTCCAAACTCGCCCTTTTTGGCCCTGCATGCTTTTGTTATTTTATTTAATAAATGTGGGGCCTGGGCGGTTGTTGGGACTGTCTTTCGTGGGCATTTGGTCTGTTGGACTGCCCCCGGGTTGAATTTGGCTCTGGGTTTGGGCGCCCGGCGCGTGGCGTCTTGTGATTCCTCTTTAGGCTCTAGATATAGGTGGACGTGGTGCTATACCGATTAACCTTTTGGTAAAGGGACAGTGCCCACGTCCTCCGTTGCTTATCGCTTATCGCTTATCCTACTGAGCCGTCCAGCGCTGTCAACACCATCTAGGTGAGTTGCGCCCCAGGATAGAGCTAGCAGCAACACAAGCAGAACTCGAAGAATTTACTGAAAAAGTCGTCACGGTCATACAAGAAGCCTGCGAAGCAATTCTGCCGGTCAGAACCACCAAAAAGCCGCAAAGTCTGAGCTGGTGGACAAGAGACCTTAAAGTGCAGCAAAAAAAGTGCCGTGCACTGCGACGCCGGCTTAAGCGAGATCGCCAAAGGAACGACACCTCTGACTCAACTCTCTTGATAGCTTTCCAGCGAGAAAGAGCCCATTATAAAAGGATGGTCCTACAGGTAAAACTCACCTCCTGGAGGGCTTTCTGCACAGAGAACACAGCTCCCTTTGGCATACATCACAAGCTGGCGACTGGGAAGATGTATGCACCTACTAAGTTTCATCTCCTCCATGCAATGACAGAAGATGAAAGCCCAACGGTCAGCACACTGAATGCGATACTAGATGCAGTGTTCCCGCAGGATGATATGACAGGAGATACAGCTGAGCAACAACAACAAAGAACTACGGCAGCAGATACTTCCATCCCAGATGACAAAGATATCACAGCACAGGAATTGATACAAATACTACGCTGTCTCCCCAAGAAAAAAACTCCGGGGCCGGACGAGTAAATTATAACATCGTCAAGGCCGTCTTAAGTGCAAGCATTGAATTCTTCACTTCACTCCTGAGCAGACTTTATAACACGGGTACATTCCCACGGTGTTTCAAAGTAGGGCAAGCGGTGTTCTTTCTAAAGAAAAATAGAGACCCCTCCAATCCAGACTCGTACAGACCCATCTGCCTCTTGTCTGCGTTGGGGAAGTTGTACGAAAAGATCATTATGAATCGGCTGAGGCATCACTTGCACCTCACTAATTACTTAAGCCCTAACCAGTATGGCTTCAGAACCGGTACATCAACGGTTCACTTGCACCTCACTAATTACTTAAGCCCTAATCAGTATGGCTTCAGAACCGGTACATCAACGGTTCACGCACTGGCAGAAATCAAAAACGAAATTTATAAAAATCAAGGGAACGGTCACCACACGGCGTTTATCAGCCGCGATCTAAAATGCGCCTTCGACACGCTGTGGTGGCCAGCCATACTCAATGCGCTGGCAGAAGCCAAATGCCCATCGAACATGTACAGAACAATCCAGTACTACCTGTCAGACTGAAGCGTCATAGTCGTCCACAACGGAGGTATACTCCAGAGGAGGCAGTCCCGCGGATGCCCACAAGGGTCATGCGCGAGCCCCCAACTCTGGAACTTAACTTTCAACAGTATTCTCCCTGCACAGTGGCCAGAGCATACAAGGATTATAGCTTACGCGGACGACGCGGCCTTTATAGTAAAAGGTCGAACGAGAGAGGAACTACAAGCGAACAGCAGTCAGACCTGCTCCCTGTTCAGCGAAAGATGCCAGAAGATAAAATTAATAATAGCGGAATGCAAGTCACAAATTCTGCTTTTTCCCAAAAAAGGAGGAACGCTGGTCATACAGCGTCGCATTACCATCAATGGCCAGCGGATAAAAATAGTTAAGCAATTAAAATATCTGGGTCTACTGCTTGATAATAAATTGAACTGGATCCCACATGTAATTGATCTCAAAAAACGTACCGCGACCATTGCTAAGAACATGCGGTTAATGCAGGGTCACAGTTGGGGCCTCAATCCGCATATTCATAAGATCATCTATCAGACAGTTGCAGAAAAGATTGTAACGTATGCGGCGGCTGTATGGGCCCAGCCGATGCAAAGCCGTAAAGTGCGGCATCTTTCAAGTATACAAAGGCAATTTATGTTAAACATCACGAGGGCCTACCGCACGACATCTACTAGCGCACTGAACATTTTAGCAGATCTCGTTCCACTTCACATCAGCGTCGAAAGGGAGGCAGTCCTTCAACAAGTTAAGCAACTGCGGCAACCAGCCACTTTATATGAAGAAACTTACTGGCCCAGAGATTATGAAATTCCAGCCAATAAACTTGAGTTTCACCCAGCACAGCAGAGCGTAGGAGTACGAATCAACCTCAAAGGGCGACCTGAAGATATGAACAAGTAGGTATAGGTATAGGTAACGGGGGGAACGGGCACTGTCCCTTTACCATAATGGTTAATCGGTATTGCACCGTGCCCACCACTGTCTAGAGCCAATGTGTAGGAGCCACATTTGCGCCCAGCACCAAAAGCCGAGGCCCAACGCTCACCCAACCGTCCAGGCATTAGTACATATGATAGCAAATACTGAGATTCTCTGACGATTATAATACAATGTGCAATTGGCACATAATGAAATTGCAATTATAAATATACTGCATAATACAAGTCCAATAGTACAATATCAATGTAAAAAGTAAGATATAACTATAAATGCAAATATTTCGTGAACCATAAGTGCAAAATATTAGTAAGTTAAAGGACTACTGCTTCAAATATTAGTACATATGATAACAATACTGAAATTCTCTGACAATTATAATACAATGATCAATTGGTACATAATGAGATTGTAAATATAAATAGACTATATAATACAATACAAGTCCAACAGTACAATATAATGCAAACACGAGTATGTAATTACAAATGTTAATATTTCATCAGTGCAAAACAATACTAAGTTAAAGGACTATGCATATCAATGCAAAACATAAAGTGTTAAAGAGTAGTAGTATACAATGTTAGATATAGATATACTATACAAAAGAAAGTCATATTCTTACAACAGAATGGTACTGCAATTTAAATACCAACAGTATTAAAATATAATTATAATAATAAACTCAAATAAAAATCCGAACATATGACCAATACAAAAGCAAAATGTTATTCTTAAAATATCTATGCAATGCATATTCAAATACAGTCAGTAGATATATACTGATATAATTATACATGCATAACAAGTTAAAGACATATCGAGAAAACAACCCAATACAATCGATAAGATCTATACAATACAAATTCAAATACTAAAATAATCCAGATACTAATAGAAAAGTAAATGCATATATCAAATGGTACTTCTAACAAAGATAAATAACATATATATATATATATATATATATATATATATATATATAAACATTCTTATTGAACAAAATTCAACGAAGATTCAATGAGACAAATACCAATCCAAGCATGTGATAAGTTGACATATGGGAATAGTAGATTAACACTAACATGTATGCGTACAATATACTAAAATTGTAAATTATGTTACCAAGCACAAGTCAGTACCATAGGAATGAAGTATTTCCATAATTTTGATCAGTTTTTTAACTAAGTATTTTTGTTTAATTAAAAACTTACAAAATGCACGAGTGTTAGTATTTGGTATGGGAATGTGATAATCTTGTGTAATAGGACACTGAGTCACATAATGTTCAGGATTTCCAAGTTCACCACATACACACATATCAGTATTTGAAATCCTATGTCGATAATAGTAAACTGGATAGGGTCCATGCCCTGTAATATAACGTACCAAATGATGATTGGTAACCTGTCTATGTATATCAACATATGAAATATGAAAATAAGTACGACGACCTGTGTCGGAGTCATCCCAGTTTGTTTGCCACGCAGAAATAGTCTTGAGTAAAATTTCCTTTTTAAAATACGAAATTGGCCATTTTACCATTAGGTTTTCAATTTCACCAATATGATCAATACATTTTGGGCAGCTATTTTTGCAAAAAAGTCTGCTTGGATATTGCCAATGTTATCTGCATGACCTTTTGTCCAGGCCATCAGTATTTTAGAATTTCCGGACATGTGCAATTCCTGCTGAATGGCAGAGATAATAGGCGAAGAATGCCTTGGATTTTTAATTGCAAAAAGAGATGAAAGGCTATCCGTTATTATTATACCTTCCATCTCGCCGGTTTGTTTAAAATATTGAACAGCTTTAAGAATAGCAATCGCTTCTGCTTGAAAAACGCTGTTTTCAGCAGTAAGATGTCCTAACCATTTCAATATTTGGTCGTCATTGTGATAAGCCACAAGGGCACAACCAGTTTGTTGCTCAATTTTCGAACCATCAGTGAATATCTGTAAGTGAGGTAGTCACACTTCAAAAAGACATTGAGTCCATATCCTTGTTGAGCAGGATGATTATCCAAATGCTGTGTTTGCTTTTCATAGTTGGTTGGAAGAAATATGTCATTATGAAAATTTACAGATTGCTGCAATTGGCGAACTGTTTGATAAGCTGCCTCCAGTAGAGTGCGTAGAGGCAATGGAATAATGCCTGCAAGCACAGTCAAGGCATTAGAAGAAGTTGTACAAAAAGCGCGGGTAATCTGTAATACAAAGGGTCGTTGTAAGCTTTGCAATAGTCTGGCCTTACGACCCTGCATAGGGTCGGCCCAGACTGCAGCTGCATATATAACCATCTTCTCGATTACAGTTTGATATAATATTTTTTGTATGTACGGACTAATACCCCAATTGTGTCCATACATACGGCGAAGATTATTTGCAATGATAGTTGTTCTTCTTTTCAATCCCTGCAGATGCAAAATCCAATTTAATTTCTCATCAAATACTATACCGAGAAATTTGAGCTGCCTTTTAATACCAATTCTGGTACCATTTATTGTAATTCTCGGTCGTCGATTTAAAGATTTTCCTTTCTTTGGGACAAGGAGAATGGTTGACTTTGAAGATGAAATTGTAAGTTTGATATTATTACATAATTCATAAAAAAGATTACAAGTTTCTGTGGAGTTAATTTGCAGTTCATCTCTTGTTCGCCCTGTGACAACAAAAGCTGTGTCATCAGCATAAGCATATAAACGGGTATGTGATGGCCAAGTGCAGGATAGAACATAATTAAATGTTACATTCCACAAATCAGGGCCAGCACAGGAACCCTGAGGACAGCCACGATTTTGTATCTTGGTTATTACTTCCCGGTTAGTTAAATACATTAATTTTCGTTCAGATAGATAACTTCTAAATACCAAGAATATATTCTTAGGGCAATGAGCTTTTCTTAATGATTCCAGAATTGCTGGCCACCACAGCGTATCAAAAGCATTTTGAAGATCAATACTAATGAATGCGCTGTGGTGACCACTGATTCTATTAGATTGCAAATCATTAACCCTCTGAGCGTTATGACCGGGTTTAGGCGGTCAAGACGGCCTACCTCGAAAGCGTTACGGACGCTTCTAGGCGGTCACTGGAAAAGTGTTCGAAAGCGTTACTGACGGTTCTAGGCGGTCAGTGGTGAAGACCTCGAAAGCGTTATGACCGCCTTAAAGCGGCCGTGCAGATGTCTCCTGCCCCCTTTATTTCTGGAACACTGGAGATCTCTAAATGACAGTTCTCAGTAGGAGGCAAAGAGGGTTGCTCTTTTTCGTTTTAGACCGATATATTTAATCGCCAAGAAAACGCTTGAGCATGTAGTGGTTTATAAAAACAAACAAACGTGGACATTCTTTGCGAAATAAAAAAGTAGCATGTAAGCATGTTTCTTCAATACTCTCTTTAAACAGATAACATGTTCATAAAATATCCTTTAGTTTTTAAATTGAATGTTCAGAAATATGCGAAATGCTCGTGAATTCAATTAAAAAATAGCATTAGGAAATATTTAAACAAATTTACTTATGGATATATAGATACATAATTAAAACCGATAAGTTATAAATTTTAATTATTCGAGCGAAACGAAGCGCATTTAATTACTGCATTTAATATGAATTATATATAATTACATGTAAAGAATAACATAATTAAGCAATAAATTCAAATAAAAATTAGCCATCAACAGTAATTTATAATAAGCGTATTTTGAACGGGTTTATGAAGCATAATCTAATTTGATAGTAAAAATAATAATGGCGAATTATTTATTCATTTTGGAACAATATTCGTGGCTTATACTGGTTTGATGAAGTTCTGTTCAAATTCATTTCAAATATTCCAAATCTTTTTATGTACATTGATTTCAATGCGATTTTTATTAGAAAAAAATTCAATGAGTTTGATTTTTTTACATAATTGTAATTACATTGTTCAACGCAAAATAACTACAAGCAGAAAGGCAAAGGTGTGTTAAAATTTCTGTATTTTGCTATATAAATTATTAAAATAACCAACCTACAGCCTAACAACTTAATGTCCGAAATATAACCCGCAACTTTTCTAAAAGTAACAAATTTCAGTTAAAAAAAAAAAAAAACCACAGTAAATAAATAAAACGAAAAACTATTAAGAAAAGAAGCACGAAAATTGATTTTTTTATATTTACTTACTTTATTTTTAGTTCAAAGGGGCAATTTGCCCTGAAGGGCTTTTAATTTCGCTTTGGCATTTTTCATTGAAAACTATAAACGGCGAATCACTTTTCAAATTGTTGCCACTAAATATTATCGCTCTGTATTATACTTAAAGAAATTAAATATTGAAGAATCTGCATGAATGTACGCATGTTTCTCGCATTGTCATAAAACAACGGTACCTAGAGCTATCAAAATTTAAATAACGTAATCTTCCATACAATATGGGCATGTGGAAGCCCTAATTTGAATTTGAAATTTGTTTTATTATCGTTTCATATTTTATAACACTTCAACGAATTTTTGATTAAAAAACTATACGATTTCAAAGCGACTAATGTCAACACTGTACGAAAAAAATCCTATTTTTATCTCCAGCGCGAGAGACTCTAAGATACGGTCATTTTAAAATAATTTTGAGATATTGCTTTGAACTGAACTTTATGGTTTGAGTACGTAGAACATGATATTTAATGAGGTAACACACAAAACGTTAAAAACGCTCCTTTGGACGTAGTTTAAAATCTGAAACCTTTCATATTTTTATTTATTAGTCCAAAGGGACGTATTAGTATTTAAAACAATAGTCCGTGAGAGACTATTGTTTTAAATACTAATACAGTTTTCGTTTTTGCGATTTTGCGTTGAATCACTAGAAACGGCGAATCACTTTTCAGACTGTTGCCACCAAATGTTATTAGTCCCGCATTACATTTGAAGTAATTAAATAATGAAAATCTGCGCAAATGTATGTATATTTCTCGCATTATGATAAAAAAAAGGTTTGAAAAAAGGCCATCCAAGTTTGAATGACGTAATCCTCCTACGAATATGGGCATGTGGAAGACCAAATTTGAAATTTGGAATTTGTTTTATTATCTATTTCATATTTCGTGAAACTTTAACGAATTTTTGAGTAACAATCTCAAAGATTTCAAACCAAGCAATAGCAACACTCTACGGGGGTGGAAACCTTTTTATCTCTAACGCGCGGAATTGTGTACCGGAAATTCTAAATATATGCTCATTTTAAAATTATCGACATTGCTATTGAACTGAATTTTATGGTGTAAGTGCAAAGAACATTGTATTTAATAAATAAAGGTAGCACACAAAACGTTAAAGAAATGTCCTTTTGGACGTATTTTTTTTATTTTTAATTTTTTTATTTTTATTGTTTTTTGAATATATGTTGTTGGCGAATGACGCAGTAGTCATGTATAATCTGAATATATAATAATTATTCGTGCTATTTTTTATTTGAAATGCATAGAATTCTCTAAAATAGTAGCATTCTTAGATTGAATATTGTCTAAGCAGGTGCAATGATATTTTAACTTCATTACCATATCAAACACAGTTTCTTTTTAATTTAAAAACTTCGGTCTGAAGCACCTTTTTCAATCATAGTATGAGTTTTAATAAAATTTGTAGTAGTCCGAATTTTTAAAAGTATTTAAAATTACTGAAATAAAAAAAGCTAACCTTTTTAGAATTTCTTTATCAAAGTATTACATCTTAGGCCAGCAAGACTTGATTAGTAAAATCTGGGAAAGGATCTATGATTGTTTAGTAAGAAGTAAAAAAACAGTACTCTAGGTCTAAGCAGTAAAAAAAAGCTTGTCCCTCTATAGAAAATTGTCACGTATGTTAGAAAAGATTTTGCAAGACATTAATATTTTAGCTTAAACATGATTTTTTTTTAAAATTTAGTCTCTTGTTTTGGAGATGGTGTTCAAGCATTTTACCATAATTTTATGTTCACATGTGCAGAATTTTTATATTTTTTATTGATTGCTGTATTTTTAACTTCCATAGCATAAATTAAAGAAATACACATAGCAACTTCAGCCATAAACGGATGACTTAAGAGAAATTTGTTTTGACATATTATGTGAAAGACTAAATAATATTAAATGCTTTTGCATTTATGTTACATGACAGTAATTAGAAAACAATAACTGTAGATGAGCAAGAAACCTGTACTTATAACCTTCTGCATTTTTAAAGAAAGTACAAAATAGTTCAAAATAGCAGATGGCTTTCAGATCATTCAGTAATGTCATCGTAAGTATATTCTCTTCACGTTTCGGAAGAACTGCAGTAGTTCAGATTTGTCGTAAAAGATTAATTACACCCCTGGGGATTGGCGTACTTAGGGAACGGAAAAACAAGCTTTGAAACATACTCATACAAAAGTCCTACCTTTTCTTCGACAGATAAATGACAGATGTGATATTTGAACACATGCTTTCAATCAGTTGTTTCCTTCTTACAAAGCGTCTTGCGCGGCTAGCAGGATCCTAGCAAAGTCTTGTAATAGTCTCTTGTTTTAAATATGCTGTGTTCGAACTCAAACTCAAAGACAGGCATTTAAAGATTTTATTAATGCTTTCTTTTACATTCGGCGACTCAATATTTATTATAATAAACACATAAATAAACTTGCATAGCAGATCAAAATTATGTTGCTGTGGAAATGTTTCATCAACAGTTATTAGTAGTTATAACAGCATAACTAAATAAGCCCATTTCGAAATATGGATGATATTGCATTCATTATTTTTAATCTGAAACAATATCATGTTGTTATTACTAGATAAAATGGCTTAAAATAAGCTGACACATTATAAGAAAATTTTTTAAAATGAAAATTGGATTCAGTTTCACATAATTTATGACCAAATCTTCCAAAATATTTTAAAGCTTACTTTACTACATAATAGAAATGTCTCCACGTTCGTTGTTTTTAGTTAGTTAGCAATTTTAATTGGGGCTGTTATATAAGAAGGCTATTTATCGTTGTTGTTGTGTTACAGTATTTATTTTATTGTATAATGCAAATTTTGATCAATTGGTTAATTTTATAATGTATAGAGGAACTTCAAAAAGAAAAAAAGTAATTTCCACCGTATAATATGTCCTTAAATGGTTCCCCCAATAAAAACATAGTTAACTAAGTAGTATACTACATTATATTAATTAATTTACTAACCAAATAGCAAAAACATTTCAAATTCGAAATCCATCTTTTTACTAAGTACTTTTTGCAAAGTAACAAAAATTCTAATCCCTTTGCTGTTTAAATTAAAGATAAACAAAAAATTTTGTTTTCTTTTTTTCCCCATGAAATGCTCATTTTATGTTATTTGATAAAAACTGGGAAGTGCAAAATCAAAATCCTGGCGAAATACATATATTTATGAATGAACACAGCACACAAACATTTCTTCACCCTAGCACGAACGCAAATAATATTTTAAACAGCTTAAAATGAATCCAATTTCAAAGTATTTAATTTGTGATAGATAATGACAGCTGAAAACATTTTCCAATATTACAAGATAAAATGAGGTTATTTCTCACATAGTTTCACAAATAAACTCACAAAATAAAGAACGCTTTTTTAAATTTTTAATTTGCAGTATGTTAGATGCTTTATTGAAGAATTTGCAATAATATCGTTCTGATTTTCATTTTATCCAAGATTGCCATTATTTTTTCCTGATGAGGAACTTTCTAATTATCAGTCCAATGTAGAGTCCTCCTTCTGTTTTCTCATAAAATCGCCTTTGTAAATTTAGAGTTTAATTTAGCAAAACGTTTTCCACCTATGTGGTAAAATGTCTTCGTAAAGGATTCCCTAAAGAAATCTGCCTTGTATTTATGTTGCATTTAGGAATATTTTCAAAAACACACGCTGCTGATTGTTATTTTTAATAGGTAAACAAAATAAATATATTTTTAAGAAAGAATATAACTTAACTGCAGCGCTATATCTTATTCCTAGATAGCGAAGCTTGATTACAAACTCAATTTTTAAAATACATTTAATTATCTTTATGCTTTAAAAAATGCCTTGTCTGGTAATTGTAAATACATAAATCACTTGTTTTTTAAAACTAAGTGATCCACTCTAAGTTCAATAATTACAAATAGCATAATATGAACGATTAATGAAGCTAGAACCGCCAGTTTATTCTTATGTAATTAATAAAAATTTCATTGTTTCGGCATCCTAGTATCTTTTTTCTTCCATACTAAAGCTCACATAGAAAATAATCATATTTCTTTCAATTACCATCCCTCAGTCGAAATTGATGAATAAGAGTTTTCACGCATAACAAAGGTGTTTACTGGGTATTCGGATAGAAAAAAAGTTCTCGAAAAATCTGAGTTGTTAATATATTTTTGGATAACATCCTGAGTGGAATTCATTAATAATAGTAAAGCCATGAAACAAGTAAACTCAAAACGTCCTTGGAAGGATCAAAATCATGATCGATTCAGTTATTATCACGCAAAGCTGCGAGGGCTACCTGCCTATGAAAAAGGATACTTTCGTGGAGGACATTCTGAGAGAAACTAGCATATTATACAGGGGGAAATCCACAAGAACCAAACATGCAGCCGGTCAGTTCGCTTGTAATTGAACCCAAAACAGGTCAAACTGCATGTATTCAGAGGTGTATCTTAACCACTGATGAGGCTTGGATCACAATCATGAATCTTCAAACTTATTCATCTAGACGTGCTGTCAATTTACCTTACAAGGGCACCCCCCCCCCGAAAAAAGATCATTCCTTATATTCTGCTCCCTTAAGGACCGGGATTCGAACCACAGATCTTCCAATTTTACTAGCTGGATCTGCTACTACTTGCACCACCACAGGACGCAAGGTAAACCAGTAAGTCTTTATAAATGTACTAGCTCGACAGCATTAATTATATGAATTGTTGGGCATTTTAACTTCGAAAATTAGATAGAATAGTATTTGAAAATGAATATTATGTTCAATTATTTTTAAGTTTGTTTGTAAACTGATCGTTGCCTTTCCAATTCAAAAAAATTTCGAATCATATGTAGATGCTAGATATATCATTAAAACATTTACTTGATTTGGCCACCCACTTAACTTACACGTTGACCATTTAAATAGAGCACTACCAATTGGCACATTCGCATCTCTTTTCTGTTTAGCATCTCTTTCTCGGAAACAAATATACCTCTGTGGTAGATTAATGTATAGGTAGCAGACATTCTGTCACTGTCAGCGGAGCGGTAAAGTCGCTGAATAGTCGCAGAATTCTGAGTTCTGACTTAAGTTCGATTCTAGGAGAACGGGTTGGCTGCATGGGCGTTTTCATAGTTTTCCGCATATATAACATATATACGAGCAGTTTTTTTTAAAAGTCCTGGGGCCCACCAGCGGCCAAGCGGTAAAGTCGCTGAACAACACTGGTAGTTCGGTCCGAGGTTCGAATCCCGCGAACGGGCTGGCTGCATGGCTGTTTTCGTGGTTTTCCCCATGTGTAACGTGTATACGAGCCAGTTTCCCTTAGAAAGTCCTCCACGAAGCCATCCTTCCCCTTAGGCAGATAGCCCTCGAGGCTTTGCCGTAATTAAATAACCTAACCTTTAAAAAGTCCTCCACGAAGAGACCCTCCTCTTAGGCAGACAGCTCTAGCATGCTTTGATGTAGTCAAATAAGCCAAAACATTCTGTTGGCGAAAAAGCAAGATTGCATTTATCGTGAATAATTTCGAATGCAAAAGTTATACTTGTTACTAAGGAAAGAATTTATTTGTGTGTAAAATTCAGATTGCCTGAATTTTAACAATTCTCAGAAACGAAACACAAATAACAAGAAACTAAAAAAATATTTATAATTAATTAGGATATATAAACGATGTAATCATTAAGCATATTTTTAGTAAGAAAGAATATTTTGTAATAAATAAATGAAAAATATATTTAATGTTAAAGAATCCTCTATAAATCTCTACAAAGTATAAAAATTACAAATATTTTTCAAGGTGCATGTGTATATGTACCTGATAAAAAGATTTACATTGTTTATTATTCTAGCGATATTTTTAACCAGATGCATATTTTCCGTGAGGCATTTTCCGGAGATTTTTTTCACCGATATACATTTTCAGGATATTTTCTTTGCATTCGTTTTACTCAAGTGGTTAGATTAAAGTGTTATTTTGTATGCTGTGAAACCTAACTAGAATTTATTTTCATTCCATAGTTGCTTCACATAAATTTTCGATTTCATGTAATATTCAGTTTCATAATGGCATTTTGAGATTTACTATACTTTTCAGTTTTTTTTTTTTTTTTTATTAAATGTCGTCTACAACTACTTTCAATAAAATACTGATATATAATAGGGAAATATAACATACACGCGCACTCATGCTCACAAACATACATCACCATATGTATACACAGTGTTTTGTTCTGTGTGTTTACATATATATATATAGTTTACATACAAAACCGTTTTAATAATTCCTACGAAAAATGTGATAAATTTTCACGAAATAAACTGCTTGCGCTTTCTATAGTTTAACATAGATGAAGATTTTAAAGTCTGAATTTAAATAATGATATTGTGTTTATATGTACTGTAATTACTGATGAAAGGATGTTTCTGAATTTAAAGCCAGGGTAGCTTAAATTACTAACAGACGGCAAATACACAACTTGAAATCAGAGTCTTTGGAAGAAGCAATAAATTTAGAATTTACGGCAGCTCCATTTCTCGTCATAGTTAACAAAAGGAACAAACTGAGAAAGATCAGAATTATAGATTGTCCTTGCACAAAGGTAATGGTCTCCCATACAAAGTAGAAAATGTACAAAGGTGGTAAGCTTTTAGTTCAGTTTACCCTGGAGGTATATTTACGTTGAAGTCAACTTGAAGATTCCGCTATTAGGTGTTTTCTTTGAAAAGGGTAATATCTTTTTCACCACATAACCAGAAATAAGAGTTTATGTTTTCATTACTTAATCTTCAAAGCTGTATAATTTGGAGCATCTGCTCGGAAAACTGTTAACTTATTTTTCATCATTTATGAAAAGAATACACACCTGCGTAAATGTCTTGGAGAAATAATATCGTTAACAATTTTGCTACAAAGAATTTTTTTTTTTTTTTTGTTTCTATTAACATCTCGATAATGCACGTAGTATATAAATACTTGCATTGTAACTCTTATATAGTTAATTACAAGGAAATTGCATTGTAACTCAAACTATACAATTCAGTTCAACAGCAATATCTCAAATTACGTATCTTTAGAATTTCCGATACAGAGCCTCGCGCTGGAGATAATTTTTTTTCCCCGTACAGTGTTGCTATTGCTTGCTTTAAAATCGTTTTGTTTTTTTAATCAAAAATTCGTTGAAGGGTTACAAAATCTGAAATCTATAATAAAATAAATTTCAAATTCAAATTAGGGCTTCCACGTGCCCATATTCTATGGAAAATCATGTTTTTCAAATTTGGGTGGCTCTAGGTACCGTTGTTTTATCACAATGCGAGAAACATACGTACATTTATTGAGATTCTTCATTATTTAATTTCTTTAAATATAAGACAGGGCGATAATACATGGTGGCAACGATTTCAAAAGTGATTCAGCCTCTTAGCAAAATGCCAAAACGAAATTAATAGTCCTTCAGAGCCAACCTGTACTTTTGGACTTAAAAAAAAAAAAAAAAAAAAAAAAAAAAAAAAAAAAAAAAGACCGAATGGATGTAAAATGCACAATTTAAGGGAAATTTCCTTGCATGACAAGGTATTCCAGATTACCTCAGCTTAAAGGTAATAATTTTATCAGATTTTAAATAATGAGAAAAGGGAATTTAGACTCCCAGGTATATGATATACCGATGAGACAAATAATATGTACGTATGTCCGATCTGTAACAGAACTGCTATAGGCAAATATTAAGTTGCATTTTTAATAACATATATAGTGAGACATCAGATAAATAAACAGCTAATGAGCAATATATCGAACAACTAAGCAGTGAAGAAAATCACGTCATATCATATGCTCCTTTTTTAGAAGGTGGCTGAAAAACCGGCAAAAATATTTTGTAATTATGTTATTACATTAAAATTGCATAATTGAAACGGCGATAACCGAAGAATCGAATTATCGCAGTTAATTTTATATGTATAATATATTGTATTTATATTTTATATGTATAATATACTGTATATAAATACAGTTTTAATTTAGCTGTATTAAAATTAATACTTATAAATTTCATTACATTATAAGGTATTTCTCAGGCCTTCGTGGTGTGGTGGTCTGCACGCTCAGCGCGTAATTGAGAGGTCCGGGGTTCGATTCAAGGCAAAGGCGTTGCATATTTTTCATCACTCCTGCTTTCCAAAAATTACCTAATCTCTACAGTGGCGCCCGAACCAAAAGGGTGTTGGATGATGATTCTCCTTCCCCTGGATTAGGCGACCTAAAAACCCAGTTGCCAAATCCCACCTTCTTGGTATGCCTTCGTGGTGTGGTAGTCTGCACGCTCAGCGCATAATTGAAAGGTCCATGGTTCGCTTCCCAGCATTGCTTATTTTTCATTTTTTCTGCTTCCAAAATACCTAATGTCTCTAGAACGTAAAAAATAACAAAAATTGTGTTTATGATTTCTCATTCATGAATAAGTTTTTTGATAAAATTATTCAAGCTAATTTGTTTTAAGTGCATTCTGCACTCTGATTTATCCCAGTTTGGAAAGTGTGTCTAGAAGCAAAATATTGTTTGCATTTTATTCTCCTTCGAAAAAAGTTTCAACACTTCAAATGTATTTACTGCCTTTTTTTATGTAATACTTTCTCTGTGTATGTATATCGTACTTCCTCAGAACGATATATGTATATAGAGGACTGTCGTACTTCGTCGGTCCTACTTTTACATCGCACTTTATCGGAAGCTCATTTGATTTAACTGTAAGCGATGAAAAATACTAAGGTTATCTGCCTAAAGAGCGTAATGCTTTCGTGAAGGATTCTGTAAGGAAACCTACCTCACATTTGTACTCCCTATGGAGAAATCCACAAATGCAGCCAGGCATTTGCCATGATTCTGGCCCAGGTCGAAAACTCAAATTCTTTGGGCTTATCCAATCGGCCACCAGAAGGCCCAGTTTTATAGAAAATTACTTGAATCAAGTCATTGAGAATTTAGTAATTTGTTGTTACATAGTATCTGCTAAATAACTTAAAGATGACATAGATTTAAAATTCTAACATAGTACAGCGGTAATATCTCTGAACACTAGTACTTCGAGCCAGTGTCTAGTTCTGGCGAACAGGCTGACTGCATAGAGGCTTTCATGGTTTTCCTTATGTGTTAACGTCAGTACCAACCAGTTTTCCTTAAGCAGTTATCCACGAAAGCATGCCTTCATTAGGCAGATAATACTTACGAATACTTGTTTTGCCACAATCAAATAAATAAAACTAAACTTAAAACACTTATGTGTTTTTGCCACCTTTTAAAGGACGTTTTACACACAACATCCTCCTGTAACAGCAATGAGATAATTTTACTTGATCGCATATTTCATATTGATATATTTTACCCGTTCCAATATTCAAAAGGATAATTATAACACTATTTTGGCTGAATATAGAGTTAGAAATAGATTATAGAACAGATGGACATAGATGATAGAAATCGATCTTTACACAGAGCTTGTATCATTGTTACATTGTAGTTGAACTGACTGCTTATATTATATACAGGTAGATAACACAAATTTAAGCATACCAAATTTATGAGTAAAAATATTACTTTATAATGAATATTACACAAATATTTTTCAGAAAAACTATTTAAGGTGGAAATATTGTGCGATATGCATTCTAAAACAATATTTTCCTCCTTAAATTGTCTTTCTGAAGACCGTAACTGGTTTTATATGTAATATTTTATAAAAGAAATTTTAAAGAAAATTTAATCAGTTATTCTTTCAAATTTCAACTTTCCTTGAAAAGAAAATGTATTTAATGTGTTTCTTCTCAAGGTATGCTATTTAGATTATTTCTTGACTTCCTTGTAGAATATTTACAAACAAATGAAGCTGATACATTTGAGATCATTTGATATTCAAACCATATATTTATTTATTTTGAAACATGTTTAAAAAATCTGATGCGGACACCACATGACTTCCTTGTACGACAAATAAATGAAACGCAATTTTTGCTAAACTTCATTTAAACCTATTTCGTTTGAAAATGAGATATGATCTTCCATTTCAAAATGCCCCTTTGGCACTGTCGAAAGCAATAAAAAAGGGAGGTGCACAATTAGATGTTATACAGATGCCCCATACAGAAACTTTCAACATTCTACGGTTAACCGTTTTTGAGTTATGCGATATACATGCATACATACGTACAGACATACGTCGCGCTAAAACTAGTCATAAGTCCCAAACATAAAATTTCAACATTTTATGTTTAGTTATGCGTCATACGTACGTGTAAACGTCATGATGGAACTATTCAAAATGGAAATTTCCTTTGAAATATGAAAATCGAAATGTTTCGCGATTACAATACTTTATTTATTTCTCACAAGTCAAAACGGTGTCATAAATAACTAACTACTAATAAATTTATGATGCAATCTAAAGAATCATTTAAATCTAACACTTTAAACTGGAATAAACTTATAATATTTGAAAATTAAATATAAACATAATACCAAAATAAGTTGCGAATAATTTGTATTCGAAAAATTGGAACACGAGAGAAAAAAAATTCTCACAAATTCCCCTCGCATATTAAAAAGTATTTCCTCAGAAAATAAGGATAAAAAAAATGCAAGATTAATTTTTCACCATTATCGAAGCAATTCCTTAAAGAAACTGAAAATTTAAAGCATTTTACGTAGTTTCTCTTACTGATGTATATTGACTAGCTTTCTGTATTCGGCAGACATCTTGATTTAAGGTACGAGTAATATATAGCATATGTGTTAGTGTGCAAATTATAAAGTAGCCAAATAGGAGATAAAATACTATTTTAGCAACCAGTCTCGTGACGAAGATACCATAGGGAGAAAAACTAATTTCACTCGCTAAATTCAACGGAGGGGAGAATTAGCTTAATTATATCCACATGATAAGGGGGGCCCGCTTTTGAAGCAGTTTGAGTAAAAATGCTTGCCGCTTTTGCGACAGTCCTGGTAAGAAAACACGATTATTTTTACGTCGTTTTCTGAAAAAACCCGTAACACTCGGGGGTTAACAATCTTTGACAATACCTGAACAGTGGATCTACCAGGTCGAAAACCAAACTGATTATCAGACAAAAAGTTTTGCACATGCAAATGATGTTTTAAGCGTAAAACAATTATTCTCTCATATACCTTACCCAATGCAGAGAGTAAGCATATGGGTCTGTATGATGCAGGATTATGTGGGTCTCGACCCTGTTTTAGGAATAAGACCACCCTGCCAATTTTAAAAGCCCTAGGAAAAAGTCCTAAATGGAAAAGTTTTTTGAAGAAGTCCTTGAAGAAATAAGGATGAGAATTAATAGTTGCTCGGATGATAACATAATCAATTCCATCTGGCCCTGGCGCCTGTTTTTTAGGAAGATTTCGCATTGTAGTTTTAATTTCGTCTAAAGTTATATCTTGATCGTCTGCAGTATCAGGAATTGTTAAGTTATTTCTAATTTCTGTCTGGAACTGAGAATCTGTGGAAGGATCATCAGATGGAAACACGGTGGTTAAAATTGATTCTATTGTGTCTTGTGTTGGGGGCTCAGTCGAAGTAGAAGATGCTATTAGATAAGTTTGCGAAGGTTGAAAAATTTTTGTCCTTGCAATTTTGTAAGGAAGTCCATATGGATCATGATTTTGAGTGCAATATTGCTTCCATGCTGTTAATTTAGATTGAATAATCATACGTTTATAAATTGCTTTTTCTGTTTGATAATGTTGCAAAGTATTTGATGTGATACCATTTCGACGGTCAGATTTTAATTTTCTTCTAAGCGCTCGACATTTCTGTTGTTGAGTTCTTAATTCACCGTTCCACCAATGGAGAGCTGAAAGTTTTTTATTTGTTTTCCTTGGAAGAAGATCTTGACAAATATCTTGGATTGTAGTTAAAACCAAGTCCGTAAATTGTTCCAAGGTAGCTGGAGTTGTTTGCAAAGATAGTTGTTTTCTCAGTTGGTTCAATTTTCCTCTAATTTTTCTCTTAAATTGACGATATTTACGACCTGGGAGATTATACCTAATGAGAATAGGAACTGAGCCATTGTTGGTTATTTCAAACGTAATGAATTTATGGTCCGATAAACTTATTTCATCATGAATAGTCCAATTATGAACCAAATGTGCAGTATTTGCTTTAGTAAAAGTTAAGTCAGGCCATCCAATAGCATCTGTTCTATCAAAGGTAGGCGCAGAGTCTGGTGAGTAAAAAAGCACATAATTTTTTGAAGATATAAAATCCTCCAATAGGCGACCTTTAGGATCAGTTGTTGTATAACCCCATGCTATTGAATGGGTATTAAAGTCCCCACTGATGATTTGGTGTTTATTACCAATAATGCCAAGATTCTCTTCTAAAAAGGCAATAACTGGGGTAATGTCATCCGTAGGAGGAGAATAAATTGAATAAATAACAACTATTAAATTTCGAATTTCTAAAACTAAAGCAACTTGATCTCTATTAATTGATAAAATTGAGGGAGAAATTTGTGTATTACAGTTAATAATGGCTGCACGTGGAGGTGCTAAAGTGTCTGCTTTGGAGAAGGTTGTCCAAAGAAGAGGAAAACCAGCAACTTGACCGTCTCTAGTATACGGCTCCTGGGCCAATATGAGATCAATGTGATTTCTTAATGCAAATTCTATTGTCTGTGCTGTAGCTGCCCGAGATCTCTGCATGTTTATTTGTAAGCATCTAAATGATGGCAAAGCACTCTGTGATACATGAATCGCACCTTTAGACATATGTGGTATTCTGGCGCATTCGTTCGACTTGTTTCTGATAGCAAAAGCATGCGTTGGAGTTGGCGGTATGATCAACTGGGACTGGGTTTCTGGAATTCTTGTTTGCGTCGAGACAATTGATGCAGGCTGCAAAATCCGAGGAACAGTCTCGGGAGTCATGTTCACCGGCACAGTATGTGCAGTAGAAGTTGCTGCGACATTCCCGCTGCAAATGTCCAAATCGCTGACATTTATAACACCTCTTGATGTTAAAATGTTCTGTGATGTTGTGAGACTGCCATCCAATATGGAGTTTGGGGTATCGCATAATTGTATTGAAAGCTGCGGGCTTACATTGGAAGATCCACTTAACATTTTTCTTTTCTTTTAATCGAAAAAGAGGTTTTATGTCCTCTGTGTCTAAACCAAATTCAGTAAGAAATGCTTCCCCTAAATCCTCTTGAGGAAGATCTGTAGGAATGTTATGAATGGCTAGTAAAGGATTTTTTAATGTTGGTTGCTTGATAGTAACTAGTGAGGAAGCTCTCTCAGATGTTAAGGTATCTTTTAGTTTCTTCTTATCTGACTCTGTTGAACAGACAACAGCAAGACCACCCTTTTTAATTGAACGTATAGCAGGAACCTGAGCTCCAATTCTTGGAAGTGGGAACTCCTTAGCAAGTTTATCCTTCAATTTACGACTAGTTGTCGTATCTTTTGGATATATTAGCAACGTCGGTTGAGGAGCTGCGGGAAGGATGGAATGCTGCACTGCAGCAGCGTAAGAATAGCCTGCGAGTGGAGTTGGCAAATTTACTGTGTCTTGCACAGGAAATGAGATATCTGAAGCCTGTTTCTGATGGGCAAGTTCACAACAAATAACAGTCGAGGTATTGCTACCAGTATCAGTTGTGGGAGGCTTAGGTACAAAATCTGGGCCTTCTTCAGCTAATTGTTTGAAGGCGTCTAAGGATTTACAAAGAGGTTCTCTTAAATTTGAGGGAAGGACAAATTTACTTCCTTTATATGTTACTGCTATAGTATGGATAGTTTCATATAATACTTTTATTTTTTCATGATAAGAAATGTCTGAATGTATCAATGTAAATGGATCCAAATCACTTATTGAAGGAGTTTGATTACTATCAACAGGTATTACAGAAGGACGAGACATTTTACAAAAAGTAATGTAGCATAAACACCATTAAACATATATATTAATCAGCTGTATAATGAGTAAAGATAAAATTGTACCATAGAATTATGCAATTTAACAAGAAGTATAAAGAGCAAAATAATATAATACAAGTAAATTTACCAATACTGCATAATAACAACAATATTTAAACATAAAGTATATTAAAACATCAATTAAAATGATTTAGAACAGTTTAAACATTAATTACTGTTACAATAATACATATAGATAGTATTCCAACACTCATCGAAATCAGAGTGAAAGTGTCGTAATAACACTCGTCATCGAGCTCAAATAACGACGAAATATAGGGCAATTCAACAGAGTCAAAATTATTGTAATTTCAAAGAGTCTAAGCCAGAAGGACGAACCCTTTGACACTATTAAATATTTAGCTTGAGAATATGGGTTTCATAGTAAAATGATTGCAAACCAATTAATAGAACAATAGAAATTTCAGTTAAAAGATCAAGTCCGAAGATACAATAGTTAGCAATAAAAGAACTGTACAGAATAATAGATCATGAAAAAAATACCTTTTTCCCGAAAACCAGGTAAGCCTAGGTGCAACTGCAGGTAAGATATGATTTTTTCAAAATTACACACCAATTTCGGGACTTAGAAAAAATTGAGCACTTTTCTTAACCCTACCAGGTCACCACGTGGTAAGCTGGCGGAAGGCGACCGTAGCAGTGGCGGCATCACATATGAACAAAAGTCAGGCACTTCTGCAGCGGCCTAGAATCCTTTGTTTTCGGCACTAAAACACTAATAACTAGAGAAATACTTGGCGCATACGCAAAAATTATATATCCTCGGATGCAGCGTATATTCACACACAAATTTAAAACAAGCGACACACTTCCGGCGGCACTTTTTCCACCAAAACTCTCAAAATACAGGAGCGAATCGAAACGACAAAGGGCCATCTGAACAAAAACAACAGCGTCTTTCAAGGGGAGGCACTGGCAATTCAAAAGGCAGTACAACATATTGCTTACCATAACATCAGGAATGCAGCAATAGTTTCCGACAGCATGTCAGCCCTACAAGCCATCCAAAATCCGGCACACACGTCCACAATTATCAAAGAAATTCAATACCATCTAAGGCAGACAGAGCATCTGCATGTTCGCCTGGCATAGACGAAAGCCCACGCAGGAAACACCTGTAACGAGGCAGCCGAACTCCTCGCGAAAGACGCAGCCCTCAACATAGAAGCAGAGGAATTGGAAATTCCATGGCCACACTCTACTTTGAAACGACATCTCCATCTGCAGGCTCTCGCTAAGTGGCAGGAAGAATGGGACACTGCACAACAGGCAGGCGTACACACTACCATCTAATGTACGTAAACCCTGCCCGGCTATGTTCTAATACGCACTTGGTGCGCTATATTACGGGCCATGGACCTTTCCCGGAGTACTTTGCCAGGCATGGCGTGACTGACACAGATCAGTGCAGTTGTGGCCACCTGGGTACTCCGGAGCATTATGTCACAACCTGCCCACTTACCAGTGAACTGCACATACGTATTCCAATATATATACTGTCAATAATATACTGTCAATACGCATGCCTTCTGTAAATTCATGATTAAGCAGAAGCACCTGTGTCGACAGATCATTAAAATTATGAATTTACTTGCCAGACACGGAACTGACCTTTGCGCAGTCGAATAATTAGTGCAAGGCCACATATACTACGTATACGCAAGGCTAAGTATACCGCGTATGTGTACATGTACTGTTTATCCGAAGCGTACCGCAACAGCTCAGCAGTACTAATCAAAATTCAAGCAATGTAAATAACTTAAAAACCATTATATAAAATAGTTCATGCACATCAGCGAGTATGCGCGAACATCTCCACTAATTTACCAGTGAATATTAATATGGATGACGCGTCAGACAAAGAAAGTACCCAGCTGACTTCAGGCTCTGTCTAGACCTGAATTGCAAGGGTAATGCTACCCAATGCCCATCCCCATAAGTGGTTGAACAACCTAACTGCTTTAAATACGTGTATTTAAATGTAAATGTCGCATCGGATGTACTGAACAGTCAAAGGACAATATCTTAGAATATGTATGCAAAAGCGTATGTACAGTACAGTCTGCGCATACCGCAGTGACATAGCAAGATGCTCCTATTAACAGTAGAAATGTATACTTACATGCCCCGGCATGTCAGACATCCTAACCTCATTTGCATAACTGCCAGAGCAATTATATTGCTCAATATGTATCAAAATCTAATGTCACGTTGGACATAATAAAAACACTGCTGAATCCGAACGCTGCACAAACTGTAAATGTAATACCACGTAACGCAAGTGTAACGTCATTTCTGAATAGTAATGTAAAGTCATATGTTGTATCGAATTACGTAACATAATATAGAAAATACTTACAGTACCGCATTATATGCAAACACTGTCATAAATAAGTATCTATGTGCCTGTACAAAAATCTCACAGGTACAGCAGGACCTCTGCCTTGAGCACCTATAATGTCTATATATCAGGTCTGCCTGTACGCCTTCCTGAAGCTCAATCACATAAAAGCAAGAGCAAATATAGTGTTATAAATATGTTCTATATGCAATGTTGCTCCTGACAATGTATTTACAGAGTTGAATCTGCATAATGTAATTCGTAAATGTAATGTCAATAATGGTAATGTAATACCACTATTATCTCATACCTCATATATAATGTCAATGCCGTATCGCATAGTGTCTATATAAGGCATGCAATGTCATAATTATGTAAATAAGTATATGCGCAGCACTATTTATACGTGCACTGAAGTAATTTAGTTGCAACCGCTTTCTGCACACATGTAGTGCATATGTACTATCCCTGCATGAAAGCTCTCCAAAGTTCATTTGCGTAATTACAGGAATGAATAATTATTATGTTCTATACGTACCTATATGCAATCTCTAGCCAACTTTAGATAAGGGTGGACGTGGTGCTGTACTGATTAATCTTTACGGCAAAGGGACAGTGCCCACGTCCACCGTCACTTATCATTTATCCTACTGAGTAGACGCCGTTCTCGCTCTGTATTCTGATTATCATTTTGAAATAAAGATCATTTATTGCTGTTTGCTGTCTCTGTCTTTTTTCCAAATTTCATCACTTTCTGACCACTCCTTCTTGGTGTTGCATTTTCAATGTCGAGCAGTGTATATAAAGTTTAAGTCCTTTCAATGAGTGCATTTCATTTTTGTTTAATTGCTTTTTGTTTTTTTGTTAAAAGATCTGCCATAATAAAGAAATAAAATAAATTGAAGTAAGAATGATTGCTTTCCTTTCAGTTTTGAATAAATTTATTACTATTTACTGCAGCTTCAGGTTTCTCTATTATAATTTTCGAAGTCAAAACTTGATGGTTATGTCGATTATTAGAATTGCATGAAAATATTTTTTGAAAAGTTAGTATTTGATCTAAAATAACTTAAATTATTTGAATCATATTTTATTAAATCATATATTTTGATATAGTTAAAAAAATGAAAATTATAAATATGCAGAAATGCTTATATAGAAACAGGAAATTATTTATATTTTTGTTGCATTTTCCCTTGTAAATTAAATAAAAATAAAATATTTCAGTCTGGTGAGTCAGCGCCCTGCTGAATTATAGTAAACTAGACGTCCAATCTTCTAGACCATCAAAGACGCAGATTTGGATTTTCTATTTCATAGTTATTGAAATCATAACGGTATGTTTGTTTAAATTAGTACTGTTAATGAAAGCAACCAAAATAAATTCTGATAAGCTAAGAAAAGATTTATTTTCTATTAATTATGAACTTTAAATAATGTATCCTATTTTCTTGATAGCATTTAATAAACATTTTTTTTTTTTTTTTTTTTTTTAAAGGAGGTAGTCTTATTTATACAATTCGTGCACAGTGAGATACCAAGAAATAAAACATTTCAGAAATTTTCACTCAGTATATCTTGATCGGTAATATCATGTTGTTGAATGGCATATTATTTTTTCACAGGAAATACAATATTGATCTAATTAAACTAACAATATTGATCTAACATCTGCATAAATCAAACTTTCCCCCTTCCATTCAGCTTCATCAAACTTTAGCTTCCTTACTAGTTTTTTTTTTCTTGTATTTAAGCTTCTTCTTTAATTTACTACTCGTTAATACAGTGCAATAATGATCTCTGCATTTCATCATTTATTGGTTTTCTATACATCAGTGAAAAACCTCTTAGACATTTTGTGCTTGTGATTTCTTGCTTAAACTGAATAATAAGTTTTTTTTTAAAGATTCCTTCTTCATGTAACCTTTCTAATCTATGATGATAGTTTAACAATTGCGAAACAATACCCATAAATTAGACAATAACTTAAAATGAAATGAGTCTGTAGAAAGGCCTATAACATATAGTGTTCGAAATATATTTTATTAATTAAAATGTTGCTGCAAATTGTCATAAAATATTTGGGCGAATATATCATAAATGAAATGCTTTTTATTTGTATCATGTAGTTGTATTTTTAAAGAAATACATAAAATATAAATTGCTTTACTGCTTTAAAATTACTCGTTGCCTTGCTTCGGCATGTATAGAACACACCAAATAAGAAGGATTAGCAAAGCATTACAGGCAAAGCACCACAACGCACGAAATTTCGTGAATTACAATGTATTCCTCCATTCTTCCTTTCTCCCAGCATTGAAATCTAATACTTCATCAAATGAATTTATGCCTAGGTTTCCCAAAATGTCTCCATTATTCCCAAAGTACAGGGTGGTTATAATTAAAGTTCCACTTTGAAATGGTCATATAAAGAAAACTACTGCAACAAATGTTATCAAACATGGTAGGTACTCGTGTAAAGGAGATCATGGAAATTTACGTTTCGCGAAACAAAAAGTTCAAAAACTCGCCAACATGGAGGAAATAGGGCTGTATGAAATATTGTTAAAGAAATAAGAGTCGGAATTTAAACTTTTGTTACACGGGTTTCACATGTTGTATACCCTTAAGCAACATTCACCTAAACAAAACTACGATTTAAAGGCGTTAAAGGGGATAAAAAATCGAGTGTGCCTTCCGTGTAACGGAGAAATCCGTCCGAGATTAGAAAATGTAAGATCGCAAATCACTTGCAAAAGTTTGCGCATTCCGGAAATCGTTTTCTTACAAATTGCACATGTTATCTACCCAGTTCCATTGCATTCTCCCAAAGTCACCATTTGGTGTGGTATGACAGCTAGTTATATAATTGAATCGTTTTTCTTTGAAGAACAGTCGACTGCTGGAGCTGTTACATGCACTGTGGCTGCAGCTCGCTTAGCGTCAATGATAAGACGTTTCGTGATATCTGAACTGCGGTAACGTGGCATTTTAGACCCATGACTTTTATGCAGGACGGGGTCCCACCTTACATTGGTGTATGTATCACACAGTAATTTAGGCAACATTTTACAAATGAAGGATTATACGCCGACGCCTCCCTAATTTTTGGTCATCCCGGTGCTTTCGGAAAATGGTGGGGGCCACACTGAACATGCTTTGTAACATGTTTCAGGAACGATTAAACACGTTTCAAACCGATGTCTTATTATTAACCGATGTCTTATTTAACAATATTGCATACAGAGCTATGTCCCCCTAGGAGTAAGTTTTTGAACTTATTTTTGAGCAAAAAATAAATTCCGATGACCTCCTTTACACAATTACCAAGGTTGATACATTGGGTCCAGCAGTTTTCCTTTTATGACCATTTCAAAGTGGAGCTTTAATTATAACCATCATGTATGTTGGGAATATGATTAAGTTATGTAGATTGATTTAAAAAGAAAACCATAGAAGTCTCCTTCTAGGACAAAGAGGCAAAGGGAGATAAGTCGAATCCTATCTCCTGAAGAAGTTAGGAACGATTACCGACTAGAGCTTTTCACCTAACAAAGATATCCTATTCTCGGGTGATCGGGCTATTGTTTATTTGTGTAATAAGCCATAAGAGCGGTTTAAGTCGTGAAGGGATTAAATTTTAATGTTTTTTTGTACGACAAAACTCTGAAATTCTGTATGCGAGGCCATATAGAAGGTACATTAGGAATAGGATTTGCTTAAAATGAACACTTAATATATCGCGTAGAACTTTAAATGCATGACAACATAATACAAAGCTTTTTTCCCTTCTAACATAACAGAAACGTTCCCAAATTTATTTTTAAACATCACAGAATTTTTCTTTTCAGAATTTCAAATGCAAAAGATAAATAATCGCTATGGATCTTTTCCTCTGAACTTTACTTTTTGCTAAGTTGGTGATAGTTTATTCCATGTGTATGTATTTGATCATGCCTCTCGCTGCTTCATTTCTCAATAATCGTTGTTTCGGCTGTAGGAGTATGAAGTTTCTAAATTTTTCTGTGTAATCACTTTCGCCTTTTAATATATAGCTGCAAGGAAGATTCTTGTTCATGTCTTTTGCCATTGTCTGATGCTTTTGTTCAAAGGTAAAGGAACATGTCGCGACGTGATGAGATTTATAGCGGTGACTATCGCCCACTTTCCAAAAACGGATGTTTACTATATACAGTAGAATTCAAGAAGTGCCGCTTGCTAGCTCCAAATTAAAGTTGTAGATTCATTCTATTTGTTTAAGCAGAAAAGCTGAAAAATATACAATGGCATAGCTGGGACTCGAACTCCGGACCTTCTGATGCTAGCCGGACATGCTTTCCGGTTATCTCACGAAGGTACATGATAAGAAGAGAGAAGATATCTCTCATACTCCCCCTCTTTAAGGGCGACCAAGAATAAGATAATCTAATCTTTAAACCCTGGTGGTGACAAATTGTTGTCATTAGGTTTGATGACCCAGGATAGAAGAAAATGCGCAACAGCCTAGCTATATCAGACCTTCGAAAGACAGCCGGGTGTTCTTTTCAGTTACACTAAGAAGGTACTTGGCAAAGAAGGAAAATACTGTAGAAAAACTGTATAAACTGTAGAATTCGATTTAAAACAGTCTTTCTCGACGATTTCTCTGGGAATCGTAGAAACTTAATCGTGTAAACATAAAAATTAAAGGAAAAAATGATGAAAAAACTATAATGATTAATTCTATTGTATAATTATTAAAATCGTGTATTATTATAGGAATCATATCGAATCACATCGATTGAAAACAATTAATTCGCAGCTTAAGATCAGAATAAAGCCTCCTTCTAACCTCTTAACTTGGTAGTCATAAAAGAGCAACACTTAGAGGTTTTTTTTTTTTTTTTTTTTTTATAAAGAAAAAAACTTAGTAAGGTGAAAAAAGTACTTGTATTTCGATCTGGTTTACTACCAGTTCGATTCTGGCACTCGATCTTATATCTTCCGTTTCGGCAATGAGAATCCATAGGCCAACAGTATAAAATTTTGTAAATATATCTTTATATGTTATGTAATATTACGATGTATAATTACGTGCCAGGTTTTCTCATTGTCACTGCTTACAAATAGAACTGAGTATCAGATACGTCAGGGAAAAGAATATTTAGCCGCTTTCTTTCTCTAAATCACCGTACTGTCACCGTATTAATCACAAACTAGTAAGTATTTTTTATATTTCTATTTTAAGAATATCACTTATAATCAGTTATACTGTACATCTGGAGTTGAAGTTTTATCTTTGATAGGTAGTTTCATTAGATCAGTGAGTTTCTCTACAGCTATCTTCGAGCAAGGGTATATTTTCATGAGTTTTTCCTTTAAAAACGCTTTCTTGAATTTGTGATGAATTCTCGCAAGGAGATCTAAATGTACCTAACAGAGGCCTTTTTTAAAATTCGGCTTACTATTTTTTGCAAGTCACAAGATATATGCGTTAAGCAACTTTTTTAATAAGCCTTCTTATTTTACATAAAATTTATTAAAGAGGCTTTATTCTGATCTTAAGCTGCGAATTAATTGTTGTCAATCGATGTGATTCGATATGATTCCTATAATAATACACGATTTTAATAATTATACAATAGAATTAATCATTATAGTTTTTCCATCTTTTTTCCTTTAATTTTTATCTTTACACGATTAAGTTTCTACGATTCCCAGAGAAATCGTCGAGAAAGTCTGTTTCAAATCGATTGTGTGCTTTCACGCTGTCGTTTTGGACTGACTTTTAAAACAAGTATACAACCCTTTGCTTTAAAACTTACCATCAGCTGCGAGTGGTTAAGATTGTTGAATACTAGTAGTTCGACATGAATTGAACATGGATGGACGGACTAGATGCATGGTTATGCTTCGTGAAATTCTTCATGTACAACATAAATAAGGGACAGTTTCCTTAGAAAATCATCCATAAAGGTACCTCTGCCTTTACGAAGACAGCTTTCGTATGCTTTGTAATATTAAAATGATCTAAAACTATTTTACTGTTAAATTGGACTTCGAATAACAAGACAAATTCGTAATTTTATGTTTTTATTTATTTATTTTCCGTACTCGACAACATTACTTTTCATATGCTTTTAAATTCTGTTTTATAACATTATCATGCCTTTGATAGTTTTGCTTTATTTCAGCAATTCATGAAAGTTGGAAGTCATATTCTCATATTTGAAAAGTTGAGATTTATTTTCTCTCAATAATCTTCCCCTTTCCACAATTAACACAAACAATTTAGACTCTATATTCTTGAATTTCATTTATTTTTAAAATATCGATTGAATATTCAGTCCATGGAGGAATATACATATGTTAATTTGGTGCATTTGCTATTACTCAAAGATCAGAAAAGGATTGGGTATTTGAAAATTACACTTGAAAGTATTATAATTCATGGACAAATTCTCATATTAAGTAGGATTACCATTACCATATTTTTTGTTCTAGTATGTATTTTCTGAAATAAAGTGAAAAAAAGATTTAATAATACAATCATTTCTTTATATCCCGAAAACGTATATTTTCTGGAAATAATCTTATCATTTTCCTAAGTAAAATAGACGCTATTATTTCATTTTCATTAATAAATATTAATTAATAATTCGTAACAATAATTAGTTCAGTTCAGTAAAAATTACTTTTATTTTTCACATTATCGCCGATGAAAATTTCAGAATCACGTGTACGTCTTGAAAAATACTTTAATCATAACGTTCCTTTTTGATTTGTATTTTTTTCCTTACAAGCAAAGCTTCAGTTACGAAAATGCATTAGCGTTCTTATATATCTCACCGCCGGTGAATAAGTTGAAATTGTATACCTATATTTCCCCTCTGCGTTAGACACTAAAGAGCGAAATTATTATGACCATCTACTTACTCAATGAGGCATTGAGCGAACTTTGGTCTACGAAACAGTTGTATCTCACCTTGGCATGGATGCTACATGTCCTTGGTAGACGACTGGAGACAGGCTGAACCAAATGTCTAACCAGCGATGAAGCAAAATCGAAATATTCTGATACGGTTGTGTTTGACGCTGCCGCTCGATGACATCCCAAATGTGCTCTATCGGGTTAAGGTCCGGCGAGTTAGGTGGACAGGATATTAATTGGAATTCATCCTTATGCTCTTCTAAACATTCCAACACAAATCGAGCCCTGTGACTTGTTACGTCGTCCTGCTGGAAGAATCACTTTCCAGTTGGGAAGACAGACGCAATGTAAGGGTAGAACTGATCCGCAGTTATATTCAGATAGTCCGTAGCTTTCGTGGTATGTTCTGTCGCAACTATGGTCTCAAAGCCCGCCATGAGAACGTCACTCAAAACATAAAACCGCTACCACCATGTATGGCCTGCTGTACAGAGAGAAGTAACTGTTCGCCCGGAAGACAGCGTACCCTCACATGACCATCGATGTGATGAATAAGAAGTCGTATTCATCCAAACAGGCAATTATCTTTCACTTATCCATGGTACAGTCTCGATGTTCTCGGCTCCACTCTAGACGTAGTAGACAATGACGCTTGGCCAAAAGAGGCACACTAGTGGGACGTCTGCTGCACAGTCTCATATCCAACAGTGTCAGCTGATTGCACTTGGACGTGCAATGTATTGGGTTGTCAGTCCAGCCACTGTCTGGGGCCGATTATGCTGTACCAAGCGGGACAATCTCCGACGCCCTCTTCCTTTGATGGCGCGAGGACGTCCAACACCTTGGCGTCAACTGCTGGTTTCCCTATTATTTATCGGCTTTGTGCAAATACTAACAATGGCAGATTGTGAACAACTTAGCAGTCGTGGAGTTTCGAAGATATTCCTTGCGAGTCAAGAATGATTGCTTACCATCTGTAGGTAGCAGTTAAATACCATTACCACTTAATTACGTGCCTCCATGTCATTCAGAAGAGTTAATTGATAAGTGTTGAGATTGTTATAATGTTTTCGCTTGCCAGTGTATTTCTGCTGTAAAGGAGGTCAGTATGCTTTAGCATTTGTTGCTTGGGCAAAATTGAATTCAATGCTCATACTTACGCTTTTACGCCGCATGCAGAAATTTTCAATGCTAACTGAACTTCATTGTGTAATATTTTATTTGTATGACAAGACATAACAGCTTCAATACGTAGATTTCTTGGAGTGTTCTCGCTTTTAGAGATATATTTATAGCGTATTTAGAGTCCATATACTATATTTTGGCACTTTTTTCGTAATAACTAGCACAAAATATAACTCTATTATTTTAGAAATGCAATGATAAATTTCTAAAATGCACTAGTGTTAAAGATTACCTCTTCGAAAAGTTACAGCAGCACGTACGTACGTACGACATAAACTCATTCTTTGAATTTCTTCACATATTCAGCAATATTTTTTCTCCGTTATATGGGAAGAAACAAATAATTATTTGGAAAGCTATGTATTTTGATCACATTGCAAAGGTCACTGCATTCAAGAAGATACGTTTTTAATTCCGGTACTTGAAGAAATCGATGATAATTTGCATTATTTTTTTATGATTTGAGGTTCTTAAAAATTAAAGGTATTAAAACCGGCTCCCAAGTAATTTAGCGCTGAATCTTGACATTAGGCTTTTCATTCTTTTGAAAATTCTCAAGTTCTTTAGGTCTGTGATGATAATAAATCTTGCAGGAGATGATTTTGAAGGCAAATTCTTCAAAAGCAGCTATTACAGCAGATTTTTAAAATAAGCAGTTATGAAACATCTGGTGTCTTTAACGACATGTTTTGAATGCAACTTTTCCGGTCGAACTTCTGCAAGAAATATAAATTTATAAGATTGATGAAGTATCCGAAGAAGGGAGCTTGTTTCCTTAATTCGAACTTCACTTCAGTTCGCTTCTTCATTCTGTTTTGTTTATTGTTCTGGCTGATTGCATATTCATGCCTTATTTATTTCAGAATCAAAAACGCGGAAATGGTATTTTTTACTTTAGAATCTCTCTTTTATTCTTTGGAAAACAAACAAATTTTATAGAACTAAAGAATATATTCGGCTCATCTCTTTTTCTGAATAGTTTGGTAAATAAATGAGCAAGAAAGGAAAACAACTCCATTCTAAATTAAATCCCTCAAAAGAAAAGGAATAAAATCATTCTTTTATGGAATGAAACTTAAGTTATTTTACTTTTTTTAGCGTAAATTTTGTTTTTGTACGGTAAATATACGGAAATAAATTAAAATTCTCAGTACATTTCCCTGAGAAAAGATTTAGATATTTACGCACTTAAATCCGAATGTGTATTGTGTTTTTCTAAAAGCAGAGAAGTAAATAAGCAAAATGCGCTCTTAAGTATAACAGCAACAACGTTGCCTTAAAATATTAAACCTGACAAGGTAAAAAATAAAATTACTATCGATTATAAAATAGAAGTAAAACTCAGTCTTTCTTTTCGGCTTGCATATCATAATAATAGCAATGCTTTTATGCTTTTTTGCAAGGAACGTTGATGCTTTTAAAAATTTTTCTTCGACACTTTGTCGAAAAACGATTTTGCATGCAATTTTTTGTTTTAAGTTTATTACATGTTAAATAAAAGCTAAAAGCTTTCATTTTGTGCAAATATACACTTAAAATATTTTTTAGGATGTGAGTTTTTAGGGGCTTATGATAAACGTAATATTAATGTGTAAGGTGTTTTCTCCATCCTCTACGCATGCAATTTGTGGTCTAATTTGAAGGATACTCAATGCGTATGCGAGAGGTCCCGGCTACAGCATTGCACATTTTTCAAGTCTCCAGCAAGCAAAAAACGGAAGACTCTACAAGTGGCGCCCGAATTAAAAGGTGGTGGACAGTAATTCGTTACCACCAGGATTTGGCCACTGAGTCCCCTAATTCCAAACCCACTTTAAAAGGGGGGAGTATATAAGATATTTTCTCCCTTTTCTCCCTTTCTGATATAATTGGAAGCCTACTCGAAGAGTGTTCGGAAAGTCCAGAGTTCGAGTTGGGTCCCCTAATTTCAAACCCACTTTAAAAGGGGGGAGTATATAAGGTATTTTCTCCTTCTTCTCCCTTTCTGATATAATTGGAAGCCTACTCGAAGAGTGTTCGGAAAGTCCAGAGTTCGAGTTGGGTCCCCTAATTCCAAACCCACTTTAAAAGGGGGGAGTATATAAGGTATTTTCTCCCTTTTCTCCCTTTCTGATATAATTGGAAGCCTACTCGAAGAGTGTTCGGAAAGTCCAGAGTTCGATCTGGGTCCCCTAATTCCAAACCCACTTTAAAAGGGGGGGGAGTATATAAGGTATTTTCTCCCTTTCCTCCCTTTCTGATATAATTGGAAGCCTACTCGAAGAGTGTTCGGAAAGTCCAGAGTTCGAGTTGGGTCCCCTAATTCCAAACCCACTTTAAAAGGGGGGAGTATATAAGGTATTTTCTCCCTTTCTGATATAATTGGAAGCCTACTCGAAGAGTGTTCGGAAAGTCCAGAGTTCGAGTTGGGTCCCCTAATTCCAAACCCACTTTAAAAGGGGGGAGTATATAAGGTATTTTCTCCCTTTCTGATATAATTGGAAGCCTACTCGAAGAGTGTTCGGAAAGTCCAGAGTTCGAGTTGGGTCCCCTAATTCCAAACCCACTTTAAAAGGGGGGAGTTTATAAGGTATTTTCTCCCTTTTCCCCCTTTCTGATATAATTGGAAGCCTACTCGAAGAGTGTTCGGAATGTCCAGAGTTCGAGTTGGGTATCCTGATTCCAAACCCACTTTAAAAGGGGGGAGTATATAAGGTATTTTCTCCTTTTTCTCCCTTTCTGATATAATTGGAAGCCTACTCGAAGAGTGTTCGGAAAGTCCAGAGTTCGAGTTGGATCCCCTAATTCCAAACCCACTTTAAAAGAGGGGAGTATATAAGGTATTTTCTCCTTTTTCTCCCTTTCTGATATAATTGGAAGCCTACTCGAAGAGTGTTCGGAAAGTCCAGAGTTCGAGTTGGGTCCCCTAATTCCAAACCCACTTTAAAAGGGGGGAGTATATAAGGTATTTTCTCCCTTTTCTCCCTTTGTGATATAATTTAAAGCCTACTCGAAGAGTGTTCGGAAAGTCCAGAATTCGAGCTGGGTCCCCTAATTCCAAACCCACTTTAAAAGGGGGGAGTATATAAGGTATTTTCTCCCTTTTCTCCCTTTCTGATATAATTGGAAGCCTACTCGAAGAGTGTTCGGAAAGTCCAGAGTTCGAGCTGGGTCCCCTAATTCCAAACCCACTTTAAAAGGGGGGAGTATATAAGGTATTTTCTCCCTTTCTGATATAATTGGAAGCCTACTCGAAGAGTGTTCGGAAAGTCCAGAGTTCGAGTTGGGTCCCCTAATTCCAAACCCACTTTAAAAGGGGGGAGTATATAAGGTATTTTCTCCCTTTCTGATATAATTGGAAGCCTACTCGAAGAGTGTTCGGAAAGTCCAGAGTTCGAGTTGGGTCCCCTAATTCCAAACCCACTTTAAAAGGGGGGAGTATATAAGGTATTTTCTCCCTTTTCTCCCTTTGTGATATAATTTAAAGCCTACTCGAAGAGTGTTCGGAAAGTCCAGAGTTCGAGTTGGGTCCCCTAATTCCAAACCCACTTTAAAAGGGGGAAGTATATAAAGTATTTTCTCCTTTTTCTCCCTTTCTGATATAATTGGAAGCCTACTCGAAGAGTGTTCGGAAAGTCCAGAGTTCGAGTTGGGTCCCCTAATTCCAAACCCACTTTAAAAGAGGGGAGTAAGTAAGGTATTTTCTCCTTTTTCTCCTTTTCTGATATAATTGGAAGCCTACTCAAAGAGTGTTCGGAAAGTCCAGAGTTCGAGTTCCGGAGAAGGTATTGCATTTTTTTTTTACGCCAAGTATGGGAGAATCGTTATGACATACAATAGTATCGTATTATAAAGAAATAATATGTTCTACAGAAATTATTTCACTTTAAACCCCAATATGTCTTTAAAAATATTTAGGAATTTTAATTTTAAAGAGTTAAAATATCTCAATAAAGAGCATCAATGTAAAACTTTAATTTTCTGTCCGATTTCAGAGCATATTACTAACATTTTTACCGTGAAAAATGCTTCTATGGTTTCCTGTCTCATGCATCGTATCAAAAGACAACATATTTCTAGTTGTAAAACTGTTGCTATTTAGGAGTGATTTTCTGCTCATCTTCAAGAATTTGTTTCTTGAATTACAGTAATATTGTCAAAGTGCAGTATTTGAGATCACTTGATTTCAAAATAACGATTATCCCACACTAACTTCTTAGCTACCCGATCCTATCTCACGATTTATCATGAAAACGACCTATAGGACGAATTTCTTATATAAATCATAGCATATTGTCATTAATTAAATTAAGCTCCTTACTTTCCTGTCCTTTTATGCCTGCTATAAGCAGCAAATTATTTTGAGTTAGAAAGCTTTGTTTTAGCTTATTTCTAGTTATGACTAAGCGCAAACGAAGTGATTTCATTAAGAATGCTAAATGTTCTTTATTGTTTCATTTCTACAGCAATAAAGATTCGAGATAAGCTTCAAAATGCACTAAAATGAGCGAATGCAGATTTAATTCCAGTTTAATTTTTAAACGCTTTTAATTACGGACACATTTATACATACTTAAATACCTCAAATAAATAGTTCATCTCGTTGCACTAAAATTTGTTTTTATATAAATACATATTTTCAAGAGACCACGTCCACGAATGTTTGGTTAGTGTGTTTCTGAATGTGCTTTTTAAAGGTATCGTGTGCTTATATTTAACAGTTTTATTTAATTTACTTATTTAATCTTTGAGATTTTAATACATATTACTACATACATGCTCTGTTTAAACACATGTCCATTAGCAATTTCAATACATTTTTGTACAGAGAAGACAGAAATTAGTAGGGCTATTGCCTAGCATTTGCAGATTTCCACTACCTGTCGTATTGATTAGTCTGTGCATATTTATACAACATATAGTTCATTTTTTTGCGTTTTTTAACTAAACAGTATTGTGTTTAGATCCATTAACTCCTTTTGCATTTTGTTAATGCTGTGTTAACACGGATTTTTCATATTTAATTTAATATGTATTGCCTTTTCTATGTGCCACTTATTCAAAGCATGCCTTCTAACAGACGAAATTAATGCCTCAATTCATATTCGTGTTTTCAACAAAAACTGCATTTCATCTCAATACTAGCAGTTCTCATGTGTACTCTGCAAAAGCGAACTCATTGCATTTTTTTTTTTTTTTTTTTTGTGTGTGTGTGTGTGTGTATTAGCAATTTTTAAAGGGCAATAGTTATTATGCGTTACTTGCATTTGAAGACATACCGTTATGAACACTTTATTGTTATGTATATTAGTAATGATCATATTTTAATAGAATGTGTAAATAGTTTATTTTTCGCATGTGTCTATACTGTTTAGATACTATATTACATACCTATACTTTAATTATATTTCAAGCATTTAAAATTACGTCTGTAAGATCAGTTCATCCGTTTGTGTGCTTTTCTCTATGGTATTTATTTTTGCAATTTAAAAGCAGATGGTGATACAAGTCTTATTTATTGATAAGAAGAAACAATTTCTATATGACGGCGGTGCATCTAAAAGTGCTCACCTTGTTCATCTAATGGTATCTATCTACGATCTTATCACCGTACTTATCAATTTGTGTTCATAGATTTCAAGTGTGTTCCAATAGTGCTTTACCCTGCAGTGTTTACCTGCTTGTTTATACCTTGTACTCTGATGAGATTGCATTATGATTAATGAGGTAGATGCTTGTTTAGAATGAATGCAAGAATCACTGTTTATCCATCCAAGAAGGAAAACTCCACACTTACATATAATTTCCTTCCCAAATTCGGGAATTCCGTTATTATCAACATACGTCACAAAATAAACGAAATTTGTGATAAATTACAGCTCTTATTAATGACATTTTCTTAGTGAAAGAGCTTAAGATTAGTTTAATATTAGATTAATTATTAGAGCTGTAGAGGCATTAGGTTATTTCGAAACCAAAGGCTTGAAATATGAGTAACGCCTTCGCCGGGACTTGAACCACGGACTTCTCGAATACGCGCCGAGCCTGCTGACCACTACACTACGAAGGCATGCTAATAAGGCGGGAGAAATACCTCATATACACCCCATTTTAAAGGGCGTCTTTGTATTAAGGGAACCAATCGCCAAATCCTGATGGTGGAGAATCATCATCCACCACCTTTTTTAGTTCGGGCGGCACTGTAGAGATATTAGGCTATTTCGAAGCAGGAAAGATGGAAAAAAATTAATGTGCTCGACGAGAATCAAACCACGAACCTATAGAATACGCGCTGAGCGTGCTGAGCACTACACTACGAAGGCATGCTAATAAGGTGGGAGAGATACCTTATAAATCATAAGATTATTAGATCTTAAGATTAGATTCCATTAAGAACTATGATTCTAAGGGAACTATGAATATGTGCCAGAGAAGAGAAAGTAGTTTATTGGTTATACTCTACAGTGTGTAGAATCTTGTAAAACCTTTTGACTTCAGAAAATGGAAGAATTTCAAGATACGAACTCCGTACCTCCCACGTACACATACAGCGTGCTCCAAGTTACACCACGAAGGCTTGAATAAAAAAAAAAAGGGAAAATGCCTTTTAAGTTGATAATACAGTTTTACAAGAGTCCATTCGACTTCAATTATAGAAGCAAGTCCAAGCGCTTCAAGAACCGAAAAGCTCCAGTAAAGGCTGATTATATCCTCATATTTCGTTGCACCAGAACTTTTCACTGCTCTCCCTTTCAATGCTTTACAGGAAGAAAAGCCTTTTCCGCAGAGAGCCTGCAAAAAAAAAAAAAAAAAAAAAAAAAAAATTAAAGCTGGAAGCTCCGCGAGAGTTGTGGATGAGTACATTCTAATCTCAGAGCCGAAAGACAGCAACCACACGTTCGAAAATATAAAATACAGCAAACATTCACCGAAATTCACCGAAACAATGCAGCAGACATTCAGAGGGAAAGGTATAGGTATAATAGTTTAACTAGTTCGTTGAGATACTGATCACTATAAAAAAAGGTAATATTTACTAGGAATAAAATTCAAGGGAGGAACTGAAGAGTACCGTTTCTTAAATATTTTATCCTTTTCAGAAGACCAAATTTTATAGAGTTTAGTCACTATCTTCTCAATCTCCACACATATCAAGGATAAAGATCTGACAGAAGCTGTTTCACAGCTCCAAACTTCTACCATCCTCAGGCGTCTGAGGATGTCGGAAAGTTGAAAGGCTTCTTTTCAGACTTCCAGTAGATTTACATGCATCCTTTTCGTGATATAAAAATATTATTAATTGAATCGTTGAAGTAAAACAGAATAGAATGCTAAAGCAGATTTTACAACGGATCTCATACATCGGAATTTTATGAATCCGTTCTGAGAGTACTTTAAAGCTACGCGCTGCCACTCTTGCAGGATTTCAGTCACTTCATTCTATACGACAACCCTATAATTGCTTGTATGTGCTGCGGTAAACAGCACATTTCTCAAACGTGTCAAGAGAAGTAACTGATAACTAGATACCTCAGTGCACCACATTTGAGACGCATGAAGAGGTAAGAGAACGGTTCCTATCTTGAAAATCAAAACAATTTTCCCAAAGCTTCAGCTACCAATGTTTTTAAATTATGGTACAGCTTGAAATTGAAATAGTAGCTTTCTGGTAGCGTTACGTTTTCAACAATATTCTCCGTAGCATTCCTCCGTCCAGCAATATCTTTCTTTCGGACAGCTCTTTAGATGTTACTGCCTATAAAGGGCCAATTCCTCTAAATGCATTATGCCACATACAACACATGATCATTACATGAAAAAAAAAGGCTAGTTTCAGCGAATGGATTGAAAAGATCAATTCACTTATTTGCCATAACTTCGCTCTACTTTCTTCTTAGCGCAGGTAAAAGACAACAGAAAGAAGACACAGGACACCAGAACTTCGACCAAGGGTTTCACAAGTATAGACCAACTGCACTTCCTGTAGAAATCCATCGGTCCAAATATTTTGTATCCGTATCTGTAATACAAAGCGTATTCTGTCCTCCGAGGCCACATTACCAGGTAGTTAGATCAGATAAGATTTATTGAATTTTCACAGCTGTTATATGAAGAGCCAACTTCGCGTTTGTAGCTTTTGGCTACTAGCTTATATTACTTAAATTTTGCATTTGACTGACTGTTATTTTAAGTTACATCACCACAAGTGGTTGGCTGACTTGCAAAAACCAGGCATGCTTTCTGTTGTTCTTAGTTTTGAATGAAAAGGTCTTTTACACTTTCCTCAAGTTTAAGTTCTTACTTGAGACTGAGCGATAATTTGCTTAATGTCTGCCATGATGTTGATCAACATTTGAATGACTACAAAGCAAAGCAAAGCATATTATTGATAGTATAATATATTGCATGCACACTGGATTAATTAACACGTATGAATACGCAGTGAACAATGCAGCATATGGTATCGCAAAATATATGTGTCCATGCATTATTACCGCAATGCAGCACAATTTAGTATATACTCAGGAATAAAAATGACAGCATTTTCAGGTTCTATAATATTATGAAGACATAGAGTAGCAGAAATTTGCATGTAAAGGAAATTTTTTGTGTAGATAAACTAACATAATTAATAATAGTGTATTTTAATTAAATATATTGGTACTATATATATTGTAATATACAGCGAAAATTTCATAATAGTTTATTTTAATTAAATAAATTGGCACTATATATATTGTAATATACAGTGAAAACTGCATTCTATCTGCACTTCAAATCATGAGAATTGTGATGTTCAAACGTTCAAGTTCTGCGCTGTACCAGTATAGCAAATCACAAATATTAATTGTAAGTCAGATATATTTATATTAATAACGTATATAAGCCAAAACTAATATCGTGTATTATATGACACAAACGTTTTGCATTATATTTTGCAAGATGTATTGAGAAAGCACAACGTATCTACCTTACAAAATTTGCTAACGTATTCAGTATTAAGGAAGTTTCAAACAAGAAATATAAATTATAAGCCTTGATTAGAATAATGTATTTTGTATTTTTAGTTTTTTTTTTTTTTTTTTTTTTTAACTTTTCTCACTATTTTTGCATGAAGTTTCGAAGAATGATATTGTCTGGTCCATGTTTGTTGTTTAAAATGAGTGCGGAAAAGCAAGTGAAGGAAAAGGTTTGCCTAAAGTAAAGGATGCTTTCGTGGATGACTTTTTAAGGGAAACTGGCTCGTATTTATGTTATACATGAAAACAAATACAAAATCAAATATACAGCTGGCTCTTTAGCCGAAATTCGATTCCGGATCGAACTACCAGTGTTTAATGATCTTACCCACTTGGTCATTGATATACGATATCACGTACCTGATCCACTTATACCAAGAAAGCGATAATAAGGCAGCTATGGTCTTTAAAATTTGATACTTTGACACTTCAGTCAGTATACTGGCATTCAGCGGGACAAAAGGTCATGCTCTTGCCAGTTCATGATTGAGAACCTAACTGGTCCTGACTGGTGTTGAAATTCGCAGATAGATTTTTCCAGATGAGATAAATATCAGGTGACTTAAAACTTGGAGAATATATTTTTTATTATGTACGTCTGTTTACCCTTTTGCGTAGGTGATGAAAGGGTTACTTTTTCCTCCTCTCTGGCAAATTTAATGAATAGCACACTCATCTCTAGTTTAAGTTTTAGAAATTAATACAAATAAGCTTATGTAAGCTTCATTACTAATGAATTAATACGAATCCAAAAAACATAAAGAAGCTTTAGATCTTAATTTTTTCTGTTGTTTTTCCTGATAAAAATTCGAGCATCAAACATATTATTGATTTTTAGAATACTTAAGAAGAAGTTCTAAATCAAAGCACACTTTTAAAATATATAGAAGATTGGAAATTATAAAAAAAAAGAAAAGAAGGAAAGAAAAAGCAAAGAAATTAGAGTTGAAGGAGGCGGAAAAAATTGCTTAATTTCTAACTTTTTCTACCTCAATAATTCAAAGGAATAGAAGTTACTCTTTTGCAACATCGCAAAAAAGTGTATACCTCATTTTTATCGAAATATCGCCTTGCGCCAAATATAATCGCATTTTCTCCTTCCTTGAGCTAGAATAATTCAGCTTAGATCTCTAGATGATTATGCAAATAATTCAGCGAAATATTTCACTGGAATCTTCCGAAAATTCTCTTTTGGCGGGAAATTGTAAAGCATCAAAACGCAACTATGTGCGGCTTAAATGAAGTGCTGCTTGCGTGCTTTGCGCTTCGAGTGACTAAGAACTTGTTTTCCGCTCCTTATTTTTCGCCGAGCGAAACTTTAGCGCCTATTCCTGGGTCCCACTTTAAATTTTTACTCTTTACCTCTTCCCTCTTCGTACGTGTTTGTTGAAATTTTCCTTCCAATTTCTTTTAAAGTCTAATTTATATCATAATGGATTTCCGAGCGGCTTTGAATTCTAATTACCCCAAACTCATTTGGGGCTAATTTGAAGAAAGGCGTTCGAAATTAAATGAGCATTTACTCACAGCACGGTGAATTTTGAAAATAAAACATGCTAGTCATGATCCTCGGTTCATCCTTTTGCGGAAAAATATTGTCCAAAACTGCCTTGCTGTGCTGTAATGGCTTAAGTTTAGTTTTACAAAAAGAGTGGATAATTAAGCTTTAGTTTCAAATGGCTCTTCTTTGTTTAAAGCAAAATTGAACTACTAGAGTTTAGGGTTTAAAGAGTTTCTTAATGGTGTAGTGATTTTTCAAATTTCTTACTTACTAGATTCTTAAACCTTATGAATAAATTATTGTTTCCAATGCAAACACAAGATTTTGTTTTTAATTTAGGTCAAATGCTACAGCGGTATGTTTTATTACAAATTGGTATAATTAAGACTACAAAATGCAGTCTTATTTATGTAGTTAATTTTATTGTGAAAGTACAGCGTGTAATATTTATTGCACACATATTTTTGTATTTTATGTTATTGATTACTGATTTATCATCTAGTTTTGTTGTAATTTTGGCTGCATAAATGTTAATTTGGTCCTTATCTAATTTCATTGGAAGAATTGTGTTCATACATTTAATTCTCTTACGTGTCCGTATGGCAACTTCTGCGCAAATATCCTCAAGTAGAATTTAAAAGCTCAGGTAGAACTAAAAAGATTGTCTCAGTTTATGTTTAATTAGTAACAAAATCTGTCACGATGTTACCTGCACTTTGCAAAATTTCTTTAAATTCCGAAGATTTGCATGAGTATTCTGAGGGATATAGACTGACAGGAGAAAATTAGGCCTGGACTTTTATCTCATTTTCTTCTCTCCCTCACAAATCTTGTCAGGACTTGCGTTTCTCTTGATTTGCTTTGGAAACATGGTATGTCCTGAATAAGAACAGGGAGCTTACTCAAGCTATGTTCAAGATTTGTGTATAACAGACGACACAAGCAGGAAGGGTATACGAAACCCTTTATTTTCTATACTTTTACAAGTACTCCCGAACTTAGGGATACAGAGATCAACCACTTGTGGTCTGAACGTAAGAATATAAAACTACTAACTAAAATTTTAACTAAAAGCTAACTTTGAATTAGTATACAAATGCCTAGCACTAAGACTGGCCTTTATTTAAAAGGGTACGTATGTAGTACACCGAACTGCTGAAACTACAATACGTTTGCAAATATCAAGAGGGCTACACCTCTGGCCTTAAAGGTAACCAGCAACTGAGTGAAAACTCGTAAAAATGCAGTGGCAAGCGGCCTGCTTCCTAAAACTTCTTCTCTCTCCCTAACTCTTGGCAAAAAGCCACAACTTAAGTATTTGGGCGTTATCAAGACAATTTGCATAAACAAGTTAAAGCATTTAATTCTGGCCGGAAGTAGAAAATAAGAAGTGATAGTACAATTCTAAAATAAAATAAACGCTAGTGAAACTTAGGATCCTTACAATCTTCCCCTTGTTTTACAGCCCTACAACTTAGATAAATTTGTAATTTTGTTGTAACTAATCTAAAGCGCATTATTTTTAATTTATTCTTTTACCATATTTTACATTACTGAATAATGCCTTTAGTATAATTGTTAGAAATTGCATCCGCATATTCCTGCAGCTACTGAAAAACATTTTCTTGCAACATTCTTATTTGCCTTTCGCACATTCATTCTGTTATGAACTCTATATGGATTAACCTATCACTAATTGAATGAAGAGGAACATTGTACAATAGTAGTTCCACCTGATTTCAATATTTAACGAACGGTGTGCTGCTTGGCCGCTCTCATTACTTCCCTGCAGCTACTGCAAAATTTATTCTCTCAACATTCTTATTTACCTTTCGTACATTAATTCTGTTATGAATTCTATACCGATTAACCTATCACTAACTGAATGAAGAAGACCATTGTACAGTAGTAGGTCTACCTGATTTCAGTATTTCACGAACGGTTTATTGCTTGGGTGCTCTCATTACTTTCCTTATGTATAATGTAAAGAGCTGTTTTCTCTTGAAAAAAGTCATCTATGAAGTCAATAATGAATAGCTAAATCTCTATATTAATTAGCTAGATTTCCTGTATATTGTCATAATCAAGCCAAGAAGAAAAGCAAGTATTTGGGTTATTTTCATGTCTCGAGTAACTGAGTTTATTTCAATATGAATTAACGAATTAAAATCTCTAAACATAATTTAGAAAAATACTTGAAACATTACTTTATTAAATGAAGGTATTAAAAAATGTAAAATGCTGATTTAAAACTTATTGGGCTGCATATAACCATTATCGCCATTTCGATGCCAGCTGTTATTTGCTGCTACAAGGTTGAGCTATGGCAGATCTTAAATACTCAAAAATCTTAGAAATCCTCCGTTTGTAATCAGAGCAAATCTGTAATACAATATAAATAGCCAATGTATCTCTCATCTGCCCCTGTATGACAATGTAATAAATCTTTTAAGATCTCAATAAACCCCCGGTAGATAGGGGAGGGCGCGGGACATATGCCTGTTTACCTCTGTTAAACACCAGGCGTCCCCGTCCTCCGTCACCTGTCACCTGTCTCCTGTAATCAGAGCAAACGTTTTGGTGCTAATAAGGGAATCCCTTTAGAAAGAGAGCATTTTGGGATTAACACGCAAGATTTTTAACTCGTATGATAAGTTATTTGCTACTGAAATTAACTTCCTGCAATAAATTAATGTTATTTTTAATTCTTTTGTACGATTTGTTTACCAAATACAAATGCATATATTTATTATTTATAGTCATTACTGTAAAGCAAGTTAACATCATACTGCATTAGAAGTGTTTATTCTGTATATGAAGTCTCTCTATATTTTGCTATGATAAATTAATTAAATCATAAAGCAAGTGATCTGAAATCTGATTTGCCGAAACTGTAAGATATCGAAGTGACTTCAGGTAAATTATGTGTATTATTTCAAAAGCTAACCTATGCTTTTCATAGAAGAAAATGGGATGGAATTATTTCGTACTCAAAATGAGCAGTTGAGTTAAGTGTTTTCGTTTCAGTCGTTAAGGTTAGGTAATAACCATAGCAGCCTTGAACTTCGGATAGATTAAAAATGTCTAAACCCAAGACTATTTCCAAAATGAAATAAATGCTGTATTTATTTACATATCCCCCCTCGCGTAATTTTACCCATCGGTTTTTCAATATATTATTTAGAAATTCTAAATTATGGTTACAATGTAAAATGTATGCAGAAATAGGAAAGTGTTTTGTGCAAATGGTTTTGTTGTTGTGGCTTATCTCACTTGTCTGACAGTAATATCAGAACAAGACCACGAAATTCATCGTTTCAAGGAATGCAGGGCTACGTCTGCGGTGCTCAAGAGCTTGGAGCATCATATGGACGATAATGCGATTTTGCTCAGTTCCGTTCCAAATTTTGAAGGAGAGCACCTTGGGGAGGGGTCCGAGGTTCTCCCACCCATCTTCTTCTACCCTCACCCTCTCGAGAGGACTTTCATCTCGCCGCATATGAAGAGTGACCCTATGCGTGCAGTCACTATGCATTTACAAACATCCATGCCTTCTTCAGGATTCGAACCCGGGATCTACGGTATGACAGTCAACGTCGGTAACCACTATTCCGGTTGGGCTGCATTGTCTGCACATAAAAAGATTACTATTCAAGTTTATAAGTGCACAGAAATTAATAATTTGTGCGTCTTAATGTGCTCTATTTATCATTTAAGCCGTTCTTTTACATTCAATATACACTATATATTTTTCTCCTCCCAGTTTTCAGGCGGGAAATTATTAAGAAAACGAAGGAAAGTATGTGCATAATTAAGGTGTATCCGAAGGCACTAGTACCTTGCTTATAGATAATGGCCTAATGAAAGATGGTTATCATGTTAATACGCAATTATTGTGAATAGAATAATCATGTTAACATTTGATTAAAGTTAGAAACTTATGTATTCTAGAATTTTTTATTTACCGAATACTCTCCAGTCCGTATAAATTTTATGCGTTCTTTTGTTTATTTCTCTTTGTACTAACACAAACTGGCTAATTGTTTGAAGCTTGAGGCTAAATTTTAGCCTCTCTTGTCATTTGACTTGATGTTTAAATTGCAAATATTACATTGAGCACCTTACTCTAAATTGATATATTACTTTACATTTGGATGCATTTTAAAGACGAATTTTAAATAATAAAGGAAAGACATGCGATTTGATGTTTCATCACTTTTTAAGCTATTATTGTAAATGAGCCAATTAATATGACTTGAATCTATATTTATCCTTTCTGTTTCCTCACCAGATTGCAAATGAGATATTTAAACTGAGGTTTCTGGAGCTTAAGAGAGAGTTTCTGGCCAGCTTATACATGCTACATTTAGTTTCTGCCAGCGTTGAATCTTTCGGCTGTCCGTCTGGATTTAACGCTTATGATAGAATTACTGAGTCAACTTCGTGTAGACTTTAATTGTGTAGTTTTTTATTACTGTGTCTGCCACGTTAACTTAAATTTCACTGTTTCTGTTTAATTGTCTCACCACGAGGTTTGGCTGATATTATTAGCTACAGAAAGTGCATTTATGTTCTAAATTCTGTTTTAAAAATGGACATTGAAATATTTCTTCGATTCCGTAGCTACTTTTAGACATAGCGATAAGTGGCTACACGTCTTTTGGTTAACTTAGATGCACGTAAAATATTTTTTAACCATAGTCATAACATTATTGGAAGCAATATGAAGTTTCACTTTAGGGATGACAAAGTATTCAGTTTTATGAAAGTTGCAATACTATGCAGGAAAATGAAAAATAGGGGAATTTTAAAGCAAGGTCTGACATACAAATGATCAGAAATGCAGAGTATTTGAGCATGCTTGGCCGCAGCAATGTTATTTAAAATTTCTTGGTAAGCCTGTAAGTTGACAGCTGTTCAAGAGTCGAACAAGCAGGGTAGCGTCATCAGTCATACTGGAAGAAAGACGGTCGCGTGTGGCTTATGAAAAGATCACTGTTGAGGAGCTATACAGGAAGAATATCCTCATCCGTTATCTGAATATTGTCCTACAAAGATCTTTTTTTTTCTCTTCTACTGCAGAGGTTACACTGTATAAGTAAACTGCATTTTTTCATTACGAGGGAAGAATTATGAATCTGTTTTAGAAGGAATACTTGAAATGTAATATCGCTACTCCTATGAGTCAAGTCGTGAGAGTAACGTGAATTGGAAGCGCTGAATAGAGAAGAAAGAAAAACCACTAGAAAAATTGGTAGCTTTGGTTTGGCTTATTTGATTATGGCAAAACACTCGAGGTCTATCTGCATAAAGGGAACTTTCCTGGAAGACTAAGGGAAACTGGTTCCATATACATATTACACATGGCGAAAACGCCCATGCATCCGGCTAGTTGGCCGAGATTCGAACCCCGAACCGAACTATCAGTGTTCAGGAACTTTACCGCTCAGCCGCTAGTAGGCGAAACCTGACAGGATCAATGAAATGTTATTACACACCTGGATATCAAGCAATTCACTCACGTGGCAATATTAAACAATCTGGCTTCTTCTCGAGTGTCAATGCAACAATGACTTTGAGTCAATCACTGCTACAAATATGTAATTGTTTGCTTCCACGATATGATGAAATCTAGTGCGCTGATTCTAAAGAGCATTCTTTTGCAGCAGAAGGTAATGTAGAATTCCGAAGCAATGTTATGCGACTCGCCAATACATTTCAGCTGAGTCTTACTTTAATAACAGTGCTTATTGATTTCGATGTTGCATAAATTCATTGGGCAGTGGATTTATGCATAATGTTTCATAAGAAAATAGGAAAGCACTGGTAAGCATTTCAGTAGTCATGAAATTTCATTTGAATTCGATACCAACGCTGGCTCACAGCCAAACGTACATACGTAACGCATATATAACAATGGTCTTACAGAACCCGGAGAAGAAGCTAAGATGAAAAAAGGACATTAATCATGGAACCTCAAGAAATGACAGTTTAAAATAATCATTATAGACAACATTACGAACACATGAATTGTGTTTATATGCGCGACTGTTAGTGAATGAAAATGAAATAGACTGGAGATATTTGCGACGTCAGTTAAATGAAAAAAAAAAAAAAAATTACAGAATTTGTACGCTTGCATGCCAGGCAGCATGACTAGACTAAGGTGAGACGCCGGTATAATCAATAAAATTACTCGCTAGCCGGAAGTTAGTAAAGTTTTTGATTCTGGCGTGTCATTTTTTCTCCCTAATGAGTTGGTAGTTTTACTTTCCTTGAGTCAATCAATAGTTGGTTCAAAATTATTAACCCTAATAAAAGGGTCCGATTGGCCGATGAGCATTTACAATCCGTGATCAAGATAGTTTCCAGTAATTGTCCTCTCAAGCCATAAATGTTATCAAACTAAAAACGTCATCAGGTGTCGAGCTGTATAATAATTTACATCAAACCATATATTTTTTTTCTTCGTATGTCAATAAAAAAGTTTTGATACATAAAGGAAAGAGAATAAATAGATTGTCGGTATTTATTCGCAAGTTTCGTTCCACTAGGAAAGTTTTTTATGATAATTTGGTACGTTTTCGTAATTTGTTTATAAGGTATTTCTCCTGCTTTCCTAGCGCGCCTTCGTGATGTATTGGTTCTGCACGCTGGGCCGGTATTCCAGAGGTCTCGGCAAAGGCGTTGCTAATTTTTTAATCTCTCTTGCTTCCAAAAAATCCTAATGTCTCTACATGTTTATTTTCAGTTTACGTTATAACTAAGTTACTTAGTGGTTAATTCAACAGAATAACTTTATTTGGAAAAAATTTCAATCCAAAAAGGTTAATATTTAGCTGCTATTGCATTTTAATTATGAAATGTATGTCACAGATAAAAATTATGCAAGATAAATTTGAGTTTTCCCTTTGCGTTGTTATTATTACTTGTTTACATATGTTTTAATAAGTATTTATTAAGTGAAACTGGAAATTAATTGTCAGTTTTATTAAAAAAATCTGGATTCCGTGCGCTCAGGCCAGGCATGTCGCCCGTCAGCTGCTTTTATGCGGCAGTTTATATCAAAGGTCAATAATATGGAGCATGATGCGGGAAAAACGACAAGCGTGAAAGCGTAAGATTGCTGTCTCTCATACGCTATCTCGGCTGCTGTTAACTGTATTACTTATATCAGGAAAGCTGTAGAGGCTGAGGTCATGAACCTCCTTCTTTAAACCCCTAACGTTAATTACCAACAAGATGTATTCGACAACAAGTTGTTTATAATATTCAATTCTCCCCCATACCTCATTTCTCATACAGGGGTTGGACAAAAATATGGAAACACCTTTAAAAAAACATGTTTCTTTGCTTAATATGGTGTAGGAAACCCGTTGGCATCTAAAACAGCTTTCAGTCTTCTCGGAATGGATAAATACAGTTCCTGTATGTTTGCCAAGGGAATATTATACCATTCTTCCTGCAAAACGGTGGCAAGTTCAGATAACGATGTTGGCGGTGGATAACGAGAACGCACTTTCCGTTCCAATGTAGACCACAAAGGTTCGATAATATTCAGGTCTGGTGACTGTGGTGGCCAGGGAAGATGGGACAACTCATCCTCGTGCTCAGAAAACCAGTCCTGGACAATGTGAGCTGTGTGAACAGGGGCTTTGTCGTCTTGGAAGACACCATCACCTTCGGGGAACAACGTTTGTACCATGGGATGAACTTGATCGGCCAAAATGTTCACATAAGTCTTGGCAGTCATGTGCCCTGACACAGTTATCATGAGGCTACCAGAGAACCACGATATGGCTGCCCAAACTATAACAGAACCCCCGCCATGTTTCACTCTTTGCCACAAGCAGTCTGTATTATAGGCTTGAGATGGCGTTCTCCAGACGTAAACTCGGCCATAAGTGGGAAACAATGTGAAAGAAGACTCGTCAGACCATATTACTCGCTTCCATTGCTCTATAGTCCAGGCTTTATGACTTAAACACCACCTTTTCCTGTTACGGGCATTAGCATCACTGATGAGTGGCTTCTCAATTGTAGCACGGCCAGCAATTCCCTGTTTATGAAGCTCCCTTCTAATTGTTTTGGTACTCACAGGGTTCGGTAACACAACATTCATTTCAGCAGTAACATTTGCAGCTGTGGTCTTCTTATTTTTCGTCACAATTGCCCTTAATGATCGTCTGTCACGATCACTCAGGACACACTTTCGTCCGCGCTGTGATTTAGCAGATGATGTTTTCCGCTTTTCAAATATGCGGAATAAATCTTCGATACAGTACCTCTTGAAACACTAAACACCTCGGCTACCTTGCTTACGGAAGCACCTACCATACGTGCTCCAACAATGTGCCCACGTTCGAAGTCTGTTAACTCTGACATAATGCAATGACAACCTCACATAACAGTACTCCGACAACAACTGAACTGTTTAGCAAATTTACGAAGTTGTATAGGTGGCGCCAGTAGTCAAAAAGGCCAGCGCCACCTACATATTTCATTAAAATCAATCTTTCTTTTCAAACATGCATTTCACAAGGTGTTTCCATATTTTTGTCCATCCACATGTTATGAACCAGGTTGCCGTTACCCATACTTGTTATTGACTGAATAGGTATGGGCTATGATCATTCGGTGACTGGCCCATCGCTCTCAATCAGTAGTTAATACCGAGAAATTGCAGATTGAGACAGAAATAGCTTGATGAAAATGCATCCACAGTATCTTTCAGTCGATGGAACTATGTACAGCAAATGTTATTCCTACTCGCGGCGATTTCACGGAGCAAAGTAATAAAAAAAAATCAAACAAATGACAATTTAAACTAAATTAAACAAAATATGAGTCATTTATTTGTATTATAGTTAATAACATGAAGCATAAATTATTCATTCTAATGATGCCTTGTAACTTTCAGAAACTTGAGTGCATTTTCTTGTCCTTCGAAAGCAATTAATTAAAGCCACACCAACTTTCGATTTATAATGTATTTTAATACAAAAATCTGGTGAATTAATATATCGCTCTAAAGATAGTGTCTAAATTTCAAAGAAAGTCTTGAATCTAAAATGATAGTATTTAAAGTATGTAAGTAAATGAAAAACATGAACTAACGTATATTAAAGAGTGTTATTAAAGTGCCTCTTTTCGTAGAAACTTCCATCATTGGCCGAACGGTTTAGTCGCCAAACATTGGTGATTCAACCTGGTTTTTGAATCCGGTCGATCGGGCTGTCTGCATGAGGATCTACTTGATTTTTCACATATGTAACGTGCATTACAACCTATTTTCTTTAGAAAGCCATCCACAAAGGCATTTCTCCCCTTTAGCAGCTAGCCTTCAAGTACTTTGCCATAGTCAAATAAACCAGTTCCTGAAAATTAAAATGTATTGTAATACGCATACAATTATATTTTTCGGTTATTATCCCGTTTTCTAGTTTTAATTGAACAGCTTTGTTTATCATATGTTCTTTTAATTCATTATCTTAAGAGATTATTCACATGCACACCGAGTCTAAAAGGAAATTATTTATGTATTTCTATAATATAGTTTTCCCATCTTCAGTACTCGTCAAGCAAAACAACACTATATTGAAACTTATTAATTATTAATGTTTAGCGCTATAAATTTTCAAAATCCTTTTGTTTATGAACTTGAAAAATATTTCCTTTAATAGCTACATATTAATCCTTATTGCTGTGTTCTAATTTAGTATAATATAAGTATTATGGTTGTTAAAGAAATATTGCTTTAGTTATCAGGTTCAATGTTCCGTCTTACTTTCTTCGGGAACATGCAAGGACCTGACTCGGAACAGAGAGCTTACTAAAGCTATGTTCAATCACTGTGGGAAGTAGACAGGATACACAAGAAGGGTATACAAAACCCTTTATTTTTCTCTATTTACAATAACTTCCGTACTTCGGAATACACAGACCTACTACTGGTGGTCTAAACGTAAAAATATAAAAATATAACTAAACGCTAACTTAACTTTGAAATAATAAACGTGGAAGATTGGCCTTATATTAACAGGAAGCTGTATGTAGTACAGAGAACTGTTAACACTACAATACGTTTAAACTTATCAAGAGGATTAAACCTCTGGCCTGGAAGGCAACCAGCAACCGAGTAAAACTTCTAAGTTAAGCGGCCTGCTTCGACTAACTCCTTCCTCTCTCTCGCTTGGCAAAAAGCCAGAACTTAAGTACTTGGCGTTCGCCAGACAAACTTTGCATAAATACATTAACGCTTAAAATTCTGGCCGGAAGTAGAAAATAAGAAGTGATAGTAAAGATTTAAAATAAAATAAACGTTAGTAAAACTTAAGATCCTTACATACTTCCCGCCATAGTTAATTACAAGAAGAAACTGAGGTCTAAAACGACCTTGTTGAAAACTTTTAGCTCTAGAATCTAACGCGAGGCCAATCTTTTACAAACATTTTTCGCTAGAAACTAGAAATTTAAAAGAAAGAAATTTGTTTTTACAATAGCAGCTCCCAGGACACACAATTTTTTTCATCTGTACTGCATCTAAACAGGAGCTTTTATTCAAATCTGTTTCCTTCCAGAGATCTGGAAGGAAAACTAGTTTAATGAAATGTTACAGAACGAAATGGCAAGTAACATGTATAATTATATTTCTCTTAACATTCTTATTTCATTCATAACTATTTTATTTATCTCTCCCCGTGCTCTCTGACATGTGTTGTAAAAGAACACCAAACACGAATGTGTTTATGTCTATGCGTTCAACACTTCCTCCTACAATCAAAACTCTAACGTGTTAAAATTCAACATACCAAGACCTCGTAACACACCCTAATTTCAACTCTAAACCCTGAGGTACTATTCTGAAAGTGGCTAACTCTGAAGTGTAGCGTCAGAGAGCCTAACTACATCATTCAACCTTTACCACATATTCACCATGATCTAGGTTTTTTACAGTCACACAAATAAAAAAAAAAAAAAAATTAACATTCACTTTTACCATATCACGGTATTTCTTAACATTTAAAATAACAGTTCACATTGTATATAAGAACATATCAACATGCCGTTAATTTTACACATTTGAAAACATACATTAGTAGTACATTGTTAACTTCTATTCTTTTCAAAGCAAGTGCCAATTCTTTCTACATTGAAATAATACATTTCAAAAAGTCTTTCAGACTAAACTTCTTTCCTGCTAGAATGTTTTAAATAATATTTATACAATAACTTTTTACAATATTTAAGTCTTTACACAACGCTATTGTACATCAACTTTAGATTTACGCGCGAGTAATTGAAAAACATAATACCAAAATCGGTAAAAACTCATTTCTCGCCCTTTTGGCGATAAAGGTAGACCTCGCATGAGGTAAAACTTCTTGAAATCTGCCACTTGCAGTAAGAATGAAAGATTAACTTAAGTTTGCAAAGTAACATAAAATTTTACTTATCTTTGTGATATTCGGACATTCTTTTCTGGGCCCAGTCCTGAAAGGTAGTGCAGATAGTTGTTTGATTTATCCTCCTTCTTGTACGGGCTCGCCCTTCAGTGCCTTCCTCTAGATGCTTTCTTTTTCTCCAGTTCGGTCACCCTTGAATACCTTCTTTTTCGCCTCTGCCTGTGGTCTTGGCCGTTTGATGGCAGCTGGTCTTGGCGGAACCGGGAAACTTCTTTCGTGTTCCTGCTTGGACCTCGTTGCTGGCCGTTCAAATTTTCCTTGTAACTTTTCCTCCGCCGCTGATTGCCCTTCCGCAGTTCGGCGACATTTGCTGCGGAGAGTCCTGTCGGATGAGTAGATCTTCCGTTTTAGAGCCGGGTTATAGTTGCCGTCATTTCTCCTGGCTCTCTTTGCATACGTCGTCCTTCTCCCTTCTTCATTTTGGGGGTGTTCGTGAGCCCTCTTTTCTGGACGGTGGAACGGCTTCTTTTTCTTGCTACCTTCAATTTTTTTGCGGGGAAACTTTCTTTTCACTTGCTCCTGCCTCTTAATGGCTTGTCCTTGTACTTGTCGTTTTTCCACCTCTGGAGCTTGTGCCTGCGGTGTCTGCCGTGCCGGATCCTGCAAAAGATCTTTGAAAATTTTCATTTTATTACGATCATAGTAGGGTTTGATTTGATCAATGTTTGCGGAGCAGGTTTCACCATTTCTAGCTTTTAACACTACTACAGCGTGAGTTATTTTTTCTATGACATATGGTCCTTCAAATCGTGGAAAAAATTTGGCAGTTTTATCTTCTGGTGCTGAAGAAAGTGAATGCTTAATTTTTAAAATTTTATCACCTACTTTATAAGTTACTCCCCGTCGTTTCAAGTCATAATATAGTTTTTGTTTTCTCTGTGCTACTTCAGTATTCTTCTTTGCTTCCTTAATTAGTTCTTCTATATCACCCATTTTAAATTCTGGGGCTCTTTGTTGCACATAAAATAATTTATCTAACGGCGTTATAATCTTTCTGCCTAAAAATAACTCAGCAGGAGTTTTGCCCGTTGTATCATGTTTTGCGGTCCTAAGGGCGAAAGAAAATTCATTGACATAGTTATCCCAGCTTTTATGAAAATTTTTAACATAACTACGGATAATTTTCACTATATTTCTATTGACCCGTTCCGCTATATTTTATTGCGGCCGATACGGGACCATTTTTAAATGACGTATGCCCAGTTTTTGGCACATGTCTTCAAATACATTACTTACAAATTGAGGACCATTATCCGATATAACTTTTAGGGCCGTCCCGTATTTTAAAATATATTTATTTAAAATAGAATCAGTAACTAATTTTGCGGAGGCTCGCTTTAAGGGAACAATTTCGGTCCACTTACTAAAATGATCAACCATAACAAGGAGATAGCGACATTTATTTAACTGACTTTTTGGGAAAGGGCCCAATAAATCGATGCCAATTATTTCATTTGGAAATTCGGATTTAATACTATTTAGAAACCCGGCCGGGCGGAAATTAATATAATTAACTGCTTGACATGTTGGGCAGGACTGGACATACCCCCTTGTTAACGTTTGCAGTTCAGGAAAATAGACTGCCTCGCGTACGCGTTGGATAGTTTTTCGAATACCAGCATGAGAAGCTAAAGGGCTGTCATGGAGCTCCTGCAGGATATTTAATCTAAGACTAGCTGGGATAACAGGTCGAAATTCGTTGTTGGAATTCGTAGTTTTTGTATAGAATAAAAGACCATCTATTAGTTCGTAATGGGCCGCCCTATTTCTTATCGCCACAATATCTTGGTGACTAAAATTTTCAGGATCCTTTAAATACTCATAAATGCTTCCAAACTCAGGATCCTTACCCAGTTCGGTTATTACAGTTTCTCGGGAATTCATTGTACATGCTGTGAGCATTGCCACCTTTACGGTATTACCTTCTTCATCTATTTTAATTCTGGATAGGGCATCTGCTACGATATTTTCCTTTCCGGGGGTATGCTTGATTACCAGATTATATTCTTGTAGCTTGAGTGCCCATCTTATTAACCTTGGGGATAAGTTTTTCCCTGAGTACAATCTAGTTACTGCCACATGATCAGAGTACACTGTTATTGGCGCCTTTCCAAAATAGACTCGGAACTTTTGCACTGCTAACAGAACTGCAAGTGCCTCTCTCTCGGTCGCGGAATAGTTTCTTTGTGTTTGATTTAAAGTTCGGCTAAAAAATGCCACGGGCTGCTGATTTTGCGAACGTACCGCTCCTACCGCATAATCCGAAGCATCCGCTGAAATTTCTAAATTCTCATCCTTTTCAGGAAATTTCAACACAGGGGCTTGCGTTAATGCATGTTTTAATTTTTCGAAAGCACTATTGGCTTCGGCCGTCCACAAGAATCTTGCCTTTTTCCTTTTTAATTTTAACAATGGCTCAGCGATAGCCGCAAAATCTTTTATAAAGGACCTATAAAATGAACAAAGTCCTAGAAAAGAAGAGAGCTTCTTCGCCGTGTTTGGAGTCGGATACTTTTGTACAGCGATTATTTTTGATTCGTCTGTCTCGATTCCTTTCTGAGATATTTTGTAACCTAAATATTTTAATTCAGGGGCTGCAAATTTGCACTTTTCGACATTAACTTTTAGACCGGCCTCATTTAATAAATGAAACACCTGTCTTAAATCCTGTACATGTTGGTCGAGATTATCACTAGTAATAATGATATCGTCTAAATAGATAAATGTGGACTTTCCAAGAACAGGTCTTAACACAATGTCCATACATCGCTGAAATGTTGCCGGCGCCCCTGAAAGGCCAAACGGCATACGCAAAAATGCATAAGTGCCAAACTTGGTTATAAAAGCCGTCTTAGGCACGTCCTCAGGCCTCACCCCTATTTGAAAATAACCAGTCGTTAAGTCTAAAGTCGTCATATATTTGGTGGATGTTATGTTCCTTAGAATTTCTTCAATAATAGGTAAGGGATATACCGGATATTTAGTTATGGAGTTTAATTTACGGTAGTCAATTGCGAATCTCCACCTTTTTGGATGTGTCAAAGGATAGTCATTATTTTTCTTACATAAAACCACCGGGCTAGCATAACTACTTGAGATGGGCGTTATGATCTTTTTACGTAGCATATCGGTGATATGCCATTCTATAATTTTTTCCTTATTCTTATCATACCGGTATGCTTTGTGGCAAACTGGCATTGAATCTCCGGTGTCAATACTATGGTTAGTAACCTGAGTAAATCCTGGAATATCACTAAAGAACGAAGCAAATTCACTTACCACTTGTTGGATTCTTCCTTGCTCGTCATTAGGCAGGTGGTCAAGATTTAACATCCGCAGTTCAGCCTTTTCTGCACGAACTGGTTTCATTGTCAGCTTAAGGGACGCTTCATTAAAATCCAGCGTTGCTTGTGCCTCTGAAAGAAAATCTATTCCTAAGATTATATGTGCTTGCAGATTCTTTACTATAAAAAACATCACCTTTACTTGTTCGTCCTTGATACGGACATACAGCGGTACTTTACCAATACACTTACATTTTTCTCCTTGCGCTGCTAACACTGTCGTATTATCCGAATTATATATGCGGTATTTCCGAAAATACTTCCTAAAAAAATCTTCTGCCACACAGGAACACTGCGCGCCTGTATCCAGTAGTGCGGTGGCTGGGATATTATTCACCAACACTTCAATCTTCGGAAGAGTCAAATTTTTCACCATTACTGTATTTAACTTGAAGGAAGAGGGGTTTTCTTGGCCTTCGGATTTCCGCACCCTCCCGTCAGCAGAAATCCGTTTTAGTTTAAATTATTTTTCATTTCCGTGCTTTCCTTCTTTTTCCACTGGCCTTGAGACTTTTTTCCTGGATTGCTATTGAACTGTCGACGTTCGCCGGCTGTTTTTGAATGCTCGGGTTTCCTTACCCACTGATTCGCTTTGCTTCCGTAGCCGTGTGCTTGAGTTTGCTGTAGTCTTGGCGCACCAAATTGGTTTCGCTGTTGATATTGACGTCTTCTTTCAACGTCCGCCGTTCTTCTACTTTCAAACTGGATTGCTAGCTCAAATAACTTTTCCAGTGTAGTCGGATTTCTTAATTCAATAAAGTCTTGCACTTGGGGCAGTAACCTCGGAAAATCACTTGAATTATCTCAGGATCCGGACGGTTTCCATACAAGAGTTTGAAGACGTGAATTTTTCTTAAAATAAAGCTTGAGAGATTTTCGATTCTTTGTTGATATATGCTGAAAAGTTCCGTTTCTAATTTCGCACGATCCCTTACGACAGGGAAGGCTCTTAGTAGGGCAGTCTTGAAATTCTCGTAAGTATAGGTGGGACTTCCTGCTTGACCCAAGAGACTTCTGCCTATACATTTGAACCAATTAAGCGCTTGGCCCCTCAAAGCTCTGGTAGCTAAGGTAACTTTTTGAAATTCGTGCACGGGGTAGAGCATGAAGTGGTCATCCAATTTTTCCAAAAAACTGGTTACCGGTGAGTTTCCATTAAATGTTGCTTCTGGTTTCATCGAAGCGCGCATGGTCTGGACGATGTAACCAAATCCTTCCAGGGCGGCAGCTGGCATTTCTGGATTCTGAGCCGCTTCTGCAGGCAGCACAGGCTCTTCTTGAAACTCGGCCATGTTTATTCTTCTTCGTTGGGTGCCACTATCAGGTTCAATGTTCCGTCTTACGTTCTACGGGAACATGCAAGGACCTGACTCGGAACAGAGAGCTTACTAAAGCTATGTTCAATCACTGTGGGAAGTAGACAGGATACACAAGAAGGGTATATAAAACCCTTTATTTTTCTCTATTTACAATAACTTCCGTACTTCGGAATACACAGACCCACTATTTGTGGTCTAAACGTAAAAATATAAAAAATAAAACTAAACTCTAATTTAACTTTAAAATAATAAACGTGGAAGATTGGCCTTATATTAACAGGAAGCCGTATGTAGTGCAGAGAACTGTGAACACTACAATACGTTTAAAAATTATCAAGAGGATTAAAACCTCTGGCCTGGAAGGCAACCAGCAACTGAGTACAACTTCTAAGGTAAGCGGCCTGCTTCGATTATTTGCTTCCTCTCTCTCGCTTGGCAAAAAGCCACAACTTAAATACTTGGCGTTCGCCAGAAAAACTTTGCATAAATACATTAACGCTTAAAATTCTGTCCGGAAGTAGAAAATAAGAAGTGATAGTAAAGATTTAAAATAAAATAAACGTTAGTAAAACTTAAGATCCTTACATAGTAAAAGATACAAATAAAAAGTACTATGAATGTCATGAAAGGACATTTATATCACTTAATTAATTAAACTGCTTTGATGTTTCAGATACAAATAAACATTAAAATAATGTCACAGCTTATAAGCATACATTCACTAATTGGTTTGGATTCACAAAGTATGTAATTAGACAAAGTAAATCTGTAACTATTGCTACAATAATTCCGTCAGATATCCTGAAAACGTACAATACATTAAATACATTTAAATATATTGCGACATATAAATATATACACGTTGTATTCCATAAACTATTTTAAATATGTATTTCAGCATAAAATCAATTAAAACTCAACATTAGATTGGCGTGTTAATGTAAACCTCTATCGATTTTGAAGACTAGAGACTTTCAAAATCGATAGAGGTTTTTAACAAGACTAGACTTAATCTGAGATTTGATTAATACAATTTTGTTTAAAAAATATGATGGTTTGGTTCTTTTTCATACGCACTTTTAATTCTGAAGTATAAGCTATTTTTGTAACTACTTTAAAAGTATAATAAACCTTAAAAATAAATTTATAATTAAAGAACCTGTGGGAATATCAGATGCTTAATATATTAACTTGCGTCAAAACAAACAAACGGAAAAAATGTTTTGTAAAATTTAATAACTTTGGTTGTTTTCTTGAATTTCAGGCTTTTAAAATAATGAGTTACAAAGCAGTAAAATAACAAGGAAATGTTGCAAAATTCTGATTTAAAATGTTACATGTAATACTGGTTTCATGAAAGTTTTTAAAAAAAGGAAAAGGAAAACTACCTCATGTGAAATACATGATTCTTTGCTTCATGTGTATGAACGCCCATCAGCACCCGAGTTCTAAAGTTGCTGTAGAGTGGTAGTTCGGCTCGAAGTTCGAATCCTGGTGATGGAATGTCTTTATGCGATTTTCTCCATGTGTGACTTGCGTACGATCCAAGTTCTCTTAGAAATTCTTCCACGAAGGCATCCTTCCTCTTAGGCAGATAGCCCTTTGCCATAATCAAGTAAACTAAACAAAACGACATTCATAAAAATGCACACAAAAACCGAGAAATATATATATACATACACGCAAAGATAAAAAATACGTAAATCAGTTTTATAATTTAATTTAGCAATAGGCTTTTAATTCCTCATTTTTTATTTGAGTATTCAGTCTGTCTATTCTAAAAATAATAAAAACCTTTCTGGACTGCGCCATTTCTAGATTAATCTATGCCACAGAACTTGCGTAATGCTGATGACGTAGTTAATTGGGAACCTAAACTCTTAGAACTGAAATCTCTGTAACCTAAACCAAAAACTTTCCCTTAACAGGCTGCCATATTGGATAAATGCAGACTTTTAGCTTCACCCTCTCTAGTGCTTGCACGCAATTTCGCTGTGCTCTCCAGTCGGAATATTATTCAGAAATGTAAATGTTCTGGAAATAGGCATAATTAAAGCGCCAACTTAATTGTGGCAACAAATGCGATTTGAAATAAAATTGGAATTTAATCCGCCTCGGCCGCTAAATTCCCTATTCATTATGGATTAGCATTTTACGCAATCAAATTTCTTCCTCATCAATAAGGATCTACTACGTTCTGTGAATTGTATGTGTTTCACCATCAACTTTTCTTACGTCTTTTCTCTTTTTCATCATGTTATATATATACTATATATATATATATATATATATATATATGTGCGTGTGTGTGTGTGTGTGTGTGTGTAAATATTAAATATTTCCTTCGTAATAATAAATTAACAACAAACCTTTAACTCCTTTTAAATTTAACATATGCTCCCTTCTCCATTCTTCATAGCAAAGCAATGAATTATCTAATATAATCATAACTTAATGTTATTTTGAAGACTGATCGGTCGTCTGATATCTATTATGCAATTATTTCTGGAATTTCCGATGAAATTTACCTCGAAACACAATTCACGGCAAACGATTAACCGACCGACCCTGACTTTTAACTCATGACGCTAATCAAAGTACGAGATTGCCTGAATTCTCCGTGTGCAAAAAATGTACTGAAACTTATCTCTCCATCTGAAATCTAGGAATTTATTAAGAAATTGAGATAAAAAAGTCACTAATTGCGCTATCACTAATTGCGCTATAAAATGTTTCCCAATCACTACAGTACGCTTACTCGTTAGCATAAAAAATATCAGCCTAACGAAAAAAAAAAAAAAAACCCACTTATTTCCTAAGTCAGTGGAAAGATGCAAAAATTATTATAATTCCAAAGCCCGACAAAGACAGCCTGAAAGATACAGGCCTATCACCTTGTTTTTTCAAAGATATTTGATAGAAACACTCTTGTTTGAGTATTTCAATATACTTACGCTAAATACAAGGTATTTTTCATGATTTTGATTGTCACATTAGCGTGTTTCTCTTCTAGTCTAATATTTGATAGAGTTAGCAGAATGAGATTCTCTCTATCCAAACTTCCGCCGGGACAATTTGAGTTCAGGGAGCACCTATCCATGACTAAACAGCGTTATTCAGCCGAATAACGGAAGTTGCGGATGCTGCTGTTCACTTGAAATTGAATTTTGCTATCCTCATGGTATATGTGGCGAAGGTATTCGACCGCGTCTGGCCATGAGCTATTAATATCTACCGGTTGGATATTCCCTTTCCAAGACAAGACGGAATATTAGTTCCACGACAAGACGGGATATTAGGAGTCGGTTATTGGCCCCGTTCTCTACTTGTATTACCTACCGACTCACTGTATGACCAACTTACTTGGACTACACATATTGAACATATAAAATTAAAGCAATCAATGTTATGACATGTCTTTATACCAAGTTCCAGTAATGTGAACATTACTGGAAAATACTCTAAATTCGACTTAGCTAAGAAACGAATAATTTAATTTCAACCATCAGGCCTCTCATGACCTATGCTTCGCCTAACCTATGCAAAGTCTAACATACAAAAACTTCAAGTGGTACAAAATAGATTCTTACGAATATGCACGAATGCCCATTGCTTAGTGAGAAAAAACTCCTTCATAAGGACTTAAAAACTGATCCACTTGCAAAGTTTCTGAAAAATATGAATGAAATATTTTTGCATAATGCGAAATTTTGTAAGTGTATGAGCTCTTTCGGTTTTTTTCAGTATGAACTTCTATCAGAGGATCGCTTTCTACGACCGTTGGTTGCAGTTTTATTAAATAAAAACCAAAGCATTCCAACCTAATAAGATTTAATTATACATGGTTCTGTCTCTCAAAACAGTGAAGCATTCCAACCTAATAAGATTTAATTATACATGATTCTGTCTCTCAAAACAGTGAAGATCTAGAACCTCAAGAAGCATTCGCTGTCACTTGGATGAGTAACCATCCAAGTAACTTTCACCCTGATACTCTGTGTAACTTCTTGCTGCTATTGTAGGTCTCTGCCACTTGTAAATATGTATATAGCATTTATAATTACGGTCTGCACCGTATACTTATGCTTTTATTTAATTTTATTCTGTATGATACTTTTGCAAAGTACGTTTTGTAAGCTTTAAGATGATCTGGAATACCTCAAACAACCTCACGGCTCACATGACAATTGGTCACACACTCTTCTCCACACCCTAAATAGAGCTCTAAGTCACACATCAGACATTACGTCATCCGAAACGCTACTTGAAGCATCTACATCAAGAATGCCGGTAAACAACATCCGAAACGCATGTTAAACACGGGATATCAGTGGCACTTGTAACTTGGATCTCTCTCACTCTTCGTTCGCTGTTTATGGTCGTCTCTTCTTGCTTTCAAAACTTAGGATCATCTGGTCGCTGCTTGGTTTCCTCTATTGTTTCAAAAATGAATAATAATGGAAATAACCATAGATAAATACTGATGTGCTTATTCGCCGCCATAAATGTAGTGATGTGGAAAAAATATTTTTCTTGAATGTTCAAAAATAATTTTTGTGTTAACTCACGGCACTTTTGTCTGCAAATCATTCATCCTTTTACTACGCAGTTACGCCATCGCCGCCTTGTCATATATATATATATATATATAATATTCTTCATTAATAAAGATATCTACTTGAATAAAATTAAATACCTGAGCTGAGTGCTACAGAATAAGGGATGCAAATATTCTTATAAATCTCTTGAGAATTATAATTTGATCTTGAAAATAAAGGAACAGAAGTGTCTACTCGTTTCATAATTGGAACGTCCTTAGCAAAATGTTTTCAAAATTTTTGCATCATTTTGTTACACTGCATTAAATTTCACTTGAAACTTATGACTTTTGTTTCTTAACATTAAAGGCATCCGTAAGAAAAGAAAAATGGCAACATATGTAATGCTAAGAGAAATGCTTACTCTTTTGTTATTTGAAACATGTTTAGTAGTCTTTCCAAAAGTTTTCAGTCATTATCTTACGCTACGTTATGCTATCACAGACGCAAAATCTGCTCGGCTAGGCAAGGTCTACAAATTGTGGAACTAAAGAGTTTAATTTATCTTCACTCTCCTGACATATATAAACTAAGCATTCGTGTTGCCATTCGAGGAAATCACTTTCTTTTCATTTATCTTTGGATTTAATCACTCTGACTGAGACATTTAGAAAGAATAAACACCTTTAGTAGCTAAATTTTTATTTTCTTTTTAATAATAAATCCGTGCGATAGAAAAAAAAAACACATCAAAACATATTACCGTAATTAACGTAAGACACATTTAATGACTTATACAACGTGTTTGTATTAGAATATATCTTATTTCTTTATTTGGTATTATTTTACCCAATTTCTCCTGCATTTTTTCTTTCAAACCTTAACAGATGAAAAATATGTATAAAATATCCTTAACTCTGAGATTTAATGCGTAATAATACTTCACGGGTACATGATGGCATTTATTAATTAGTTCTTAAAACATAACTGAACTGTTCATTTGCAAAAAACGGACAGTTCAGTTATTAACAGTCAACATGCATAAAACTAAATTTCAGGAAAATGGATTATGTATGTGTTGACTTTTTTTTTAAAATTCTCTTTTGATTATTCATTGAAACAGAAATTTTAGAATTCTATTAGTACATTTGTAGATTTTGTGTTGCGGTATCAAAAGATATAACAGTATTTACATATTTCGAATAATTAATACGACTTTAATTTCTCATAATTAAGGAATACGAATTATCTAATTATGACAAGATACAAGAATTTTCCCTGCTTATGGAGATTTCTGAGCTGTAGTTTTGTAGAAGTATATATTATTCATTTTACGTCTTTTTACATATGATAAGAATTAGGGAAAGATCGCGAGAAGGAACTTTTTAGTCCGGCTTGGAGAACTGCAGCTGGTCTGAAATAAATGACATTTTAAAAGTTTAGCCACCTCACCAGTATAAATAATGAAAATGACATATTTGGGAAAGAACATTTAAAAAATATTGTTATGTTTCGAAGGCTAAAATTGTAGTATACCGCTCAATACTGCATTTCCTTACTTTCTGATTAACACTAGAAGTTTTAAAGATTCAATAATCTTTAGTGCCATATTTCGTCGATTCTAAGAGGTATTCATTTTCCAACAGAGTCATCGCTAGATGCTATTTAGAAGAGATGATACTTTAGAGATGTAGGTTTCTTCGAATTATTATTTGTTCTGAAGTAATTATTTTTCCTATTTTAATAGAAATAATATTGGAATCAATAAATCAGTATCAATTCCACAAATATTTACTGGTGGTGTCTTAAGCTTTTGTTCATTTAGAATCAGTCCTTCTGTTTTTGGTTGTAGTATCGAAATTAAGGGATATTCCTTACAAACGAAGGACTATTGTATTATGATCTGGTTTCAAATATTTTCTCTTATGATTTGGGATTCCAATGCAGTGATTAATATACGCAGGAAGTACATTTATATTTCATGACGTGCCCATCAGGAGATTTGTAGATGTAAACTTGGCGATTACGCACTAGTATCTGATATATTAAAAGAACAATCGCTATATCTTTCTTTCAGATGCGTTTAAACATTTTCTGGATATAAATAATTAACATCCGCTGTCTTATAGCACGCAATATGCTTTTATGTATAGGATTTTAAAAAGTCTCTAAATTATTCATAAAATTTCAAACTTAATAAGGGACTGAACTTCTACTAACTGTCTGGACCACCAGCGGCCGAGCAGTAAAATCGCTGAACACTGAAAGTTCGGTCCGAGGTTCGAATCCCGCGAACGGGCTGGCTGCATGGTAACGTGTATACGACCCAGTTTCCCTTAGAAAGCTTTCCACGAAGGCATCCCTCCCCTTAGGCAGATAGCCCTAGTGTGCTCTGCCGTATTCTCAATACACAGTACACATTCTACTAACTGTCTAGACTGTAACTCTCCTTTGGAGATCTGTTTATATCAAATAGATATAAATTTGCGCAGTTGTTGTAAAATGTTGCACAATTTATTAGCTTTAAATTAAATTGTCAAAAAGTCAACTTTTTTTAATATCCAATTTTAAACACCAATAAAATTACTTGTTTTAAAATTTGAAAATCTCAAAGACGTGAAATCATGATTTTGGTTTCTTAAAAGCTATTTTAAAGACATTACAAATAACAAATTAGAACAGCAATAATAATCAGTTACGCAAGTATGATTAAATATAAAGCATAATATATATTATGATACCGCATAAGGAGATTCTGATGTATGCTGAAATACTGCGTAAATAATCCGAATAAATAACTTACTTTTCACAAACTCGAAGAAGGTTTTTACGGTTAAAGTAAGTGCTAAGAATACTGAAATGCTACATTATACTATTTAGAAAATACAACATTCCAAGCACAAAATCTTGGTCGATAATATCACAGAAAATATCCTACTCACTAAGAATCTCAAATAAGATTCCGAAAAATTTCAAATGTAAATTGAAATTGTCACTTTCGGAAATGCATGAAGCGTGGAGACGGTTGATTTAAAAATCCATCTTTCAGATGTGGTTTGGTTGGCATCACCTGCTGATATTTCCCTAAATTTATCTAAACAATCTTATCTCTTCTTGAATGTTTTATTTAAGGTTCAAAATGCGTTAGTGAAATTTCAAGTCTGATTATATCATTGAAGTTACTTTTAATTGAATTGAAATGTAATAATTGCTTAGATGAATGTTCTTTTGAACGAATGCTGTTTTATGAAAGATATTATTAAGTAAATTATTCTTAACATTTCTAACTAACAAAAAATATCATTAAATAGATTATGCTAACATATTATTAAATTTTAGTAATAAATTAACTGAATATACTTTCATATGTAAAACATAAAGTCTGATTTTCAAATATTTGCTTCAGGAAAACGTGATTTTCTCAAACGGAATCTTGAAACTGAGGATGTAGATACACTTGGAAAAATGAGTTGCATAATAAGTAGCTGTTAGGGTGATACAATACTAAGATATCTTTCGAAAAAAGTTGTGTAATGTAAAAGTAATGTTCTTTATTTATTATCTTAATCTTACACGAAGTTATGGTTTTTACTGTTATTGTTACATTTTTAATGTTCTTATTTTATATAAAACTAGAAGACCTCACAGCTTTCCCGAATCACTTAATACTGACTCATGTATATCCTGAGTGGTTAAGGGTTGCTTTGGCAGTTGCTTATAAAGGCCTCCTTTCCTTGTTTAGAGGCAACTGGCCTTTTTTAACTGCACTAGACATTCCATTTATAACAAAAAATAACGCAATCCATTTATATATAAAATTAATTATATGAAAATATTACGAAGAGAGAGCCTTCGAAGTTTATATTTTTTTTGGTATAAGGAGGGTAAAAGGAAAAAATAAGAGAGGTTAAAAAACAGGGCCTCTGTTTTGAACCAGTACTTCATCATCATACACTTATCTTTACACGTAAGTTTTCTTTTTTTTATATATAAAATTGTTAGCATTTTTATATTCATCACAACTGTTTTCAATATTCTGTAAATAACATATTTTCTAAATTATATTCAAACCAGAGAGTTCTATATCCATTTTTCTGTACTAGATTTTCAAAAATTAACTCATTCATAAAATAATTCAAAATTCTTAAAATTCACATTTTTTAACAAAAAAATCATTTCTTATTATTACCAGAGTAATTCTGAAAACTTTTTCTAAATAAAATAATTACAAATCTTTAAATTCATTACTTAATTATGTAAAATACAATTAGGAGAAATTAAACTATTTGGTATCATAAAATTCTAATCATTTTCAAAAAATAGTACTAAATTTTTAGAAATCTAGCAAGGAGCAACATTAGATAAGATTAAGATAAGCAACATTAGATAATAACTAAATTTCAAAGCAGTACTTAAATAAAAATCACGTACTTCATGGTAATGAAATACGTTTAGGATACATTATTTTCAAAATAGCATTAAAGAAATTCCCAAAATTTTTAAATTAAAAATCAGGTACTTTTCCGTTTTGCCGGCGCAAGCGATAAAGTCGCCAATAATGGTACAACCGATGCCAAACGGAATATTCTCGCTGGTAACCTTTTAGCCTCATTTTCAAAACAAGTCGCAACCATTTCTTACCAGATTGATTGTTTCTTTCAATACTGTCATATAATTACATAGAATTTTTATCAGATAGTTCAGTTTTATGTCTAAGGCCATTTTCGGTTATTAAGTCAATTAGGATGCAATCACAGCTCTTACCCGAAGCCGAAAATATAGAAAAGGAAATTCAAGGGTTAAATTCATCAATTCTAATGAGAATGCATTAGTGAAGTAAAGCAATGCAGTTTTACATAATTTCTGAGTAAGCTATTCGTACGCATTGAAATATTTCTTGCATTTAAACTTGTGTTCCAAATTAAGATTTAACTTGAAATTAATGTAAATAATTACTGAGAGCATTAGATTTTTGTAGAGTAGTTTACGTGAGATGAGATCGCTTGGGGTCACGTGATATGAACCGGCGAATCAGGATGTTGAACCATGAAAGCATAGTAAATTCTTAAATTAATATCTTTTTACAAATTTATTGTCTTTATTTATTGGCTTTTTTTAAAGTTTTAAGCGATATTAAAATGTTTATACCTTCAAAAAAAGAATTCTTAGAACTAAAATTTTTTTAATATTTTTTATGTGTATACTGTATGTTGTCGCCAAGTCTGCTTGGCGAGATTTGTGCCGGCGAAACGGAAAAGTACCAAAAATCATATTGGAAATACTGAGCTTTTGTTGGTAGTATTTTGGTAGACGGTTGCACGGATTTTTGGCCATTTACATTGGGGCATTGTTGGCGCGATTTTTACAGTCGTCAGCCATCTTGAAAAATGCTGTTTTTACGCATTTCATGCATAGTAAAGTATTCGAAATTTTAAAAAAATAAATATCGTTTAAAATAATGGATTAATTTTTTGTTGAAAACGTTGTTTTTATTAAGATGGCTGGCAAATGTAAATAAATACATTTACTAAGAGTATAAAATGCTGAAGTAAGGTTAAATTATTACTTTCATATAATAGAATAAAAACATTGCGCCAAAATTTAATTGGAATAAAATATTACTTAAATTGAATATTGAATTAAAAACATCATACCAACGTTTAAAAGAATTAAAATTTTTGAATTACTTAAATTCAAATCCTTTAAAATAAGTTTTATAGGATATAATTATTTAAAATTAAAACATGCGGCAATAAATATCTCAGGAATTTTTAAAAAAGTGTATTGAACTTTTAATAAAAATTGAAGTATACAATAATAAAGTAAAAGAAAAATATGCACTTACATTTTTTTAAGCATTTTACTTTACGGATATTCATAAGTACCAGAAAAAAAAAATCTTCATCTGTTATCTACATTTCTCGCACTTCATTGAAGAAGCAATTAGCGAAGTTTCCTTGAAAAATTTTAAACAAATTTCCTCTGACCCTTGTAACAATAAATAAATCTTTGATTAGGAAATCCAAGTTGGCCAAAATAAGGTCTCAAACGGCAATTTTTTTATGCCGATACCAACAATTCTTGGTAATTACCAATAACAACATTCATCTTCGAAACGGAGACATCCATTCGCTTTGAAATCTGAGGAATTCGAAAAGATGAATAATAAAATTTTAAAATGGCGCGGTAATGCACAAATATTCAGTAACCAATCAAGGAGCTGATTACATCACGCATAGAATTAAAATTATTTAAATAATCATTCATAATAAAATCATATTTAAAAAATGCAAAATTAAATTGTATTTTAATATTTAACAGCCATAAATAATGTTTAAAGCATTAGATTAAATTTATAGATATTAAAACCAATTACTTTAAAATAATGTGACGTCATTCATTACATCATTCTCAACATAAAATTCCATAAAATATCATAAAGAATAAAATTTTTATTTCAAATAAAAATGCAAAATTAAATTCATTTTTATTATTTTTAGTCATAAATAATATTTAAAACACGTAATTTATGCATAATAAAACGCATTATTTTTAAATAAAATGACAACAAAGCATCGGTTACCATAAATAACTTGTCTCGCAATGGGTTTATCATAAGTCGTATCGCTCGCCAAAAAAAAAAAAAAAATAAAAAAAAAAAAAATAAATCGACAAAAATCGTCCAAATCCGTGCAACCGTCTATCAAAGTAGCACCCTTTTGTTTTAAACGATATTTTTCTTTACCAAATCAACACAATTTTAAGAATATATCACTAAATTTAAATACAAAATTTAAAATCCGTTGCAGAATTCTCATTTTTGCACCGCTGAAATGAACGTTATTTAATTTAGGCGATAAAATACCTGAAAAATAAATGTTAACCTGAAGATCGATGCCGCAATTTGAAAACGGAAGTAGAAAAATCATCAGCCTAAGAATCTTAAACCGCTTGTTAATATATGAAGATAGATATTTTCGTTTTACTTCCAACTTTTGGTTACTCCTTATAAAGCAGAGGTAGACTGGAAGGTTAATCACTAGAAAGGCAGGTCAAAACGATATTACTTTTTCCTTTTCTTTTTTTATATTCATAAACAATTGAACACTTTTAAATCCGCAATTCCGTAAACCACAGTGATGTAGTAACACTGCGTTATTATTGGATTAAGATGATTTGGTGAGATGCAAAGGATTTATGTTGGAGAGGACTGCATCATAACTTGAAGACTTTGCTGCGAAGTTAGAAAGATGGATGCATAGAGCAAAAAACTTTCAGACATGGTCTAAATACCACAAATAATTTTGTTTCTCCGATAATGCACATTATCACTGTGGATGCGCTATGCACCCCCTAATTTTCGTACATATTAAATTTTATTAAAGGACGAAAATTAGAAAAGTAAACTCGGCGGCAAGGCGCACAAGCGGCAAGCAGCAGAAAAGACGAGCGAAGAGAAGAGAGTTGCGACGTAATTACCCTTTTTATACCAAATTCCATTTCAGATCACATGGCAGTTTAATGTACAGGATTTTGGATTCAGGTTTCATCGGTAAGTGTGCACCAGAACTACAGAGAGAAAAATGTATCGTTATTATTTTTAGAATGAAACGGAAGTTAAAGTCCTATTAATTTATTATTTGAAAGCTAGATTTTATATTTTACACACACACACACACATATATATACATATTTTTATCATTTGAGTCTCAATGGGACTTTATAAAAAATATCACGTTATTACCAATTATTCACTTGAGAAACCGTATTTGAATAATGACTAATCAATCTTTCACTTCCAACAATTTAGTTATGTGAAATAGTGTTATACCTATTTTTCCAAAATATCAGAAATTACGATAAAAATCTCATATGAACTTCTTTCAGAGAATCTTTTCACAATCTGTCCGATGACGTAAACAATATAGTTTATCAGAATTTTAGTTTGTTCATTAAACGAAGATATAAGGGATAAAACGTTTAAATTTAAAATTTTAAAACATCTGTTTCAAATTTTGAAAACATCGCTTCACCGCATTGTATTGGCATCGACAAAGAGTGCATGTGAAAATTCTGAGCTGCATTTTTTGTCAGAAAATAATTTAGAAACTAAAGGGAAAGTTTTGATGGAACCATGGAGAAGTTCTATGAAAACTTATATCAATGAAACAAGTTAAAAAAATTAACTCTAGAAAGTAACGTAAGTAATATTTTATCATTTCTGGGTTTATAAGAGGGAGAAAAAAGTTTTACAACATTTGAAAATGTCAACCATGAAAGAATATAATATTACGTACGATAATAAAATTTAAGAAGTAAACTTTTAAAAGAAACAGCTGGGAATAATGTGTATAGAGTTATGAGATGGAAAAAATAAAAATGGCACACTAGGTTTCATTGCAAATAATTTTAAAAGCTAATCAACTTGAATTTAGAAATGTAAATAAGATTTTGAAAATCTATTGCTGCGCTATAGTGTATTCTCACCCACAATGTGTATGTGTCTCCAAAATTTGAGCTGTATACCTTATAAAGTATTTCTCCCGCTTTCCTAGCGTGCCTTCGTGGTGTAGTGGTTCTTCACTGGTATTTCAGAGGTGCGTGGTTCGATTCCCGGCGAAGGCGTTTGCTCCTTTTTCAACTTGCCTGCTTCCAAAAAAATCCTAATGTCTCTACAACCTTTGTCAGGGAAAAAAATACTATGGCAAAGACTTCGCTGTAGCTACATAGCCCATGAACAAAATTCAAAGAAAAATAAAAAGCTTATTAAAACGCGGCTAGATTTTAAAAAAGTATATAAAAAGGTTACTAATTAATACTGTTTTTATACCTGTCTTAAAAGAGAGTGAACTTTGTTTTATAAAGTTTAAAAATTTACAAAATTTATATTGTTACGGATTTGGTATTTAAATAGCTAATGTTAGTTGAATTATAAATTAAATGGTTTTATTACCCGCGCAGTGCAGCTCGTGACGAATATTAAAGGAAAGCTAAGCCGGAAAATTAAAAATACAAGAGCACGTGCATTTAACATTTAATAAATTAATATCTGTTTTTGATTTCGAGAAAGTTCCAGAAAATTCTCGCGCGCTATTTAAAATCGTATAAAAAGGAGGAAAACCTCTCAGTTCGTGATTGTAGTTAGTTTGTTGTTGTTTTAAGAGTTTACTTAGAAAACTGCTAGCGAATTCGCGGATTAGCTTTCTTTAGCTGCTTTGAATTAAGTTCTCTTGAACGTTTGAGTAGTTAAAAGATAACTACTGTGAGGTATTGTAATATTGCACGAATATCTAAGAAAATTGAAGTATTGTGTTTTATTTATTTGTGATAATAATAAATCTTGTTCATTTTTCCTCGGACCCGTGCATTCAATTCCAAACGAACCCGTACGCACGCAACAATATCATACATTTTTGGATATTAGAATTTTAAAGTCTCACTATTACGTACCACAATAAAATTAAGAAATCAATTTTTAAACTGCAGTGCTGTGAAAAATGTATTTGTAAACATTGTAATCAGTGTTTAAACTATATTTCTTTTAGGATAGTAAAGGCAAAGACGTAAGAAACATGTGACATGACGACATCAAAACCTTGAAAGTAACATGTTAGTAAAGGATGCGGCAGCCGGAAGAACCAATTCTCCTCACTCTTTTGGAGACTAGATAAAAGGAGTGATTCTAATAAATAAATAATAAAAATAAATATTTATGTATCTCACTTTATTAGATTATAGCAGGTAAAATAACTTTTCCCTTCCCCTTTTTCCTTACATTTGGCTATCCCTCAAAATAAGTATATCAATGAAATGGGCCGTCTCCCTCTAGCAGTCCGTGGATTATTCCGATTCTGCCTTACGATTCTTCACCTCTCATTCAGCGTCGGGCCCGCCAGCGGCAGAGCGGTAAAGTCGCTGAACACTGGTAGCTCGGTCCGAGGTTCGAATCCCGTGAACGGGCTGGCTGCATGGGAGTTTTCGTGGTTTTCCCCATGTGTAACGTGTATACGAGCCAGTTTCCCTTAGAAAGTCCTCCACGAAGGCATCCCTTTCCTTAGGCAGAGAGCCCTCGTGAGCTTTGCCATAATTAAATACACCAACACACCATTCAGCGTCGAGCCTTCGTTCTTACCGCAAGCACCGCACTCAGCTTCTGCTACTCTCAGGAAAGTATATTTTTATAGGGGCCTCATCGTCATAAATAATGAACTCCTTTTATATTCACACTTTTGGTATCTCATCACTCGATTTGCCATTTTGCTTATCCTAGAACTTTTTCACTCACATTTTCTTCTTTTTCATGTTTAGTTAACATTCGAAAAATTGCAAAAAGTGTTCTACTGGGATAGGGCTATGCGCAGGCTCCTAAGTAAACTGAACGATAGTTCACCGACAAAGGAGTGATTTTTTAAATAAATGACTTTGAAACTAGATCGTTAACAAGCATGTAGAAAAACCCCACACTGATATATTTTTTAATAATTCCTGTTTTGAAAGGGAGCGAAGTGTTTGTTTTATAATCTTTGAAAATTTCAAAACTTTACATCCGTTACATTTCAGATGTTGAAATTTTAATATCGAGACGTAAAACAGTCGAAAAAATTAAACGATTTTTAAAAGTTCGCGAAGAATTCAGAAATTAAGTTTCAATTTTCATTCAAAAGATTTTTTTCCCATTCTGTTCAATGACGAAAACAGTAAATCTCCGATATTTTAGTTTGATCGTTAAATTCAAATACATGAAAAAAAAAATTCGTTTCACCAGTTAATGAAAAAAAAAAAAAAAATGAATTTTGATAAACGTCACTTTACCACAAGCATTGTCATTGAGAAATACAATTGATGTTTACACATTTTTAAACAATTTCGATAAAAAAAAGTAAGAAAATAAAATTTGGGCTAAAAATTTCAAGCAACACTTATTATTTAAAATGAAAATTTTCGTCTATTATTTTAAAACTTACACATCTTTCAAAATATCGGATTTGAGTAAGCTGTGGATTTATGTATAAGTTTTTGAACTTCACGAAGAGAAATATTTCTATTTCATAATTCCGAAACGACGTAAAATGTAAGGTATGAAAATTTCGGAGTATTAATCGGAAAGAGAAAGTCGTCAATCATTACATCTGCATGGAAAGAAGTTTACAAACGAATACCCGAAATAGTTCCGTATTTTTTTCTGATGTTTCTAAACGCTTGGTAACACGAGAATATCAGCCAGCGCAGAAACAAATTTCGAAGCATTTAAATGCATCTGTAAGAACAGTACAGTAAACCGATATTTACAATTTAATAAAGCCAGGAACACGATATTCACCAGATTTTGCCGAGGCATGTGACTCAGCGCAGAAATAATGTATTTAAAAGCTAACTTTTAAATAAGAAAATGTTCATTTTTATAGACACAGCTAAATGCATCTAACGCTGAGTTATAAAATTATTTTGTTAAATTAAATTAAGTAATCTTTATTGTAGCTGCTCGAAAATTTCATTTCTTTTACGATGGGAAATTAAAAACAAGAGCAAAAAAGTGCTAAAGTCAGCTCAGGTTACTATCAAGAGGAAGTTCTACATTGGTATTTATACAAAAATTTCCATTTCTTCATCCGAGTTACTTTCAAAGAGCGACGAAGACTGTTTGATAGACGAAACAAAAATTCTTAATTCGAAACATACCACTGCATTCCTTGAATACATGAAGACTGATACAAGTACATAATGAAGACTGATACAGGTACTGCATACATAATGTTTCAACATATTTCTGCAGAGTCCCATGACGTTTCACCTATAGGCTACTGTGTCTTTGGTCTCCTGAAAAGAACTCTTTCTAGGTGGAAATCCACCACGATTGATGACTCTGAGTATTAGTTGATGACTCTGACTAGTAGTTGATTGATGACTCTGAGTAGTATCACTACCTCTGAAATACTTTCTGAAAGCCCTTCTATGATGGAAGTCAAGTGTAAAACTGTAGTCCAGAAAAAAAAGGCCTATCAGATCGAATATTTAAATACGCGCTCTTACATTTTAAGAATTAATTGAACAGCCGCAAAATCGCTCTTAAAACATATAAACACCCTTTCTAATGTGCATACACTATTTGAACGCTGCATTTTATTAAAAAGTAGAATGAAATTCAAAATTATTACAATATTGAAACACCATGAATGACTAGATAGAAGGTTGTAATTTTTTTTAGATTAATGTTTCTGGTATTGGAAGCAGTACCAGATGTTATCAAATTCGTAGGCTAACCAAATGAGGCAAATAATAACAAATATATGTCCACGAATTCTGCACATATTATATGGCTCTTTTTTATTTAATTTTTAAAACCGTGACTAACTTTTATTTCTTTATTGCTTTTAGGTACAGGAATCATATAAAAAGTTAAATTCTACATACGAGTTATTAAAGTTGAATTTTACGTAAGGTACGAGTTCATTTTTCTTACGCGACACATAACGCAATTTTCAGCACAAAAAAATGACATAGTGAACTCGATTTCGGAACAAAAAATCAGCTTATTTCTACTGGATTAAAGAACATCATTGCTTTTGCCCAGAACGTCTATGTCATGAAATGCTAATAATTTGTACCTCCCAGCATATTTTTATTTACTTATATATAAAAAAATTACAGTCTCGTTGTGCGCTTTCTTCATCGTGTAAAAATTTTAATTGTATAGATTAACATGCTTGAAAAACAATTTTTATTGTATTCCACTTTATCCGAATTTAGCTTTTACGAATGATCTTAGGATTTAAGTGGAATTGTTTTTAAATCATAATTATTTATTACTAAGATTTATGTTATATATTTCAATACGTTCATTACGTTATATATTTCTTCAGAAACAAGATAAGTCATTTTTCTAATGCATTCGTATTTTACTTTTAAAGTAATTAATTTTCTGTTGCACGATTTATCAAACATAATTTATTTCTTGTATGAAGTAAAAGAAACGAACTTTCAGGAATAAGCTATAGAATTTTATATTTAGCATACGTTTCTATTTTTATCAAAATTTAGCATAATATGGAGTTATAGTAAGTTTAGATTCAAAATTATTTTCTTAACTTTAATTTGCAACCAAATTATTGAATTAAGGAGATAACCTACTTGTTGAAATTATTTCTTTTTCCCTCCGATGGAACCAATTTTTCTTTTATTATTTATCGTCTGTCGCCGACTAGGTCACGTGACTGGCGGCAGAGAAGGAATGTAATAACTTTTAGTTTAGTTCAAGTTCGACGCTTGAAATGACGTGTTCTTGGCCGCATAGCGGTAATCAACAATTATAATAATTGTTCTTGATAAACTGATCTTGGCCCTATGATGGGAAATTTATATTATATGTATATTTTGTGCTTTCAATAATGTAAATAATGTACATAAGCTCTTTATAAAATATTTCTGTGTTTCAACTGGAAGTTCCTATTCTCAAGTTGAGTCTTTTACGTGAAAATGGTATATTGACTCTTGATTATACTAGTATATTCTTGACTAATTTGATGCTCTCCCAACTCGTGAAAAATAGAATCGTGAATTCGTGATCTTAACGTACAAGTTTTATACACTACTTCCCTGCATTAATCATCTGAATAACTGAAATAACTATTTAATTCCCTTATTTTATTTTGCTTCAGAAAATTAATTGAATATAATAAATCCAATTGAAAAATTTAAGTTGTTGAAAGTTTTTGCGATTTTTGAATATTTATATATTACTTATTAATGTTGTCCCAATAAAAACAATATCAACATATTTTTCTTAACACAATAATTATTACGACAAATTTTAATTTCAAAGTATAGCATCTATAAGACAAAATATTTTTTAGTCTAGAATTTATCCTTCAGTTTCTAAAAGAACTAGATAGCTTTTCAGGTGCAATGTCTTCTTATTATGTCACTCACATATCACCAGCTTCATCAGCTGCGTATCAAAAAACATTTTCGTAATTACCATGGAAATGGTTGACATTTGTATCAATGAGTCTTTCGAAATCTAATAAATTAAGAACTACTGCGAATTTCTTTTTCTTTGCGAGCTAAAGGATATAATAGCATACTTTGACAAAATAAGCAAAGAAAGAAAAAAATCTTGCAACTAATTTTAAGAGCATACAAAAGAAAGGAAACGAACTTACACATCGTTATCAATTATAGGTTGTCTCTATTTTAAAATACAATTGGATTTGAAACAATTATTTTAGACTGTTCAAAAATGCAATAGAGAAAGACGAAATGACAGTCATCAAAACCAAATACCGCTTTCTAAAATTATATATTGTTTCCTATGCTCGTCCTCCCAAAAATACTTGAAAGACCTAGTATTTAATCTATAGGTTTCTATCTTGTTTTTTAAACAAATAGGAGAAAACCTTTCAATAAGAGTAGTGAATAATTCTGCTAATTCCATTTCAGAGTGTTTTGTGTTTTAAGGAATGTGTCTGTAACTAAATGTAACTTGTAGCAAATTCTTGCATAGACGTGTAAGTGATTTATCGCTGTCTAAGATGAAACATATTTTCTTGTGCTTACAAATCAGCCAAAATTTATGACAAAACGCAAAATGATAGAAATTCAGACTAAAACTAAGTCGTTAAGTTAGCCAAAGACTACACAGAAGTAAATAAAGCGCAAACTGGCTCAAGCCTACCCAGGCAGGAGAGGCATTATTGTGCAGGCAAGCCTCAACATTTATTCAACGTTAAGTGTGTTTCACTGCGACAGCTGAATGACAAGGCGAAATTGACGATTACAACCGGTTTCTCGTCCTAATGCTGTTGGGCTCCGAAGGTGCAGGATGGCCTTCTGGCTGTCCTCACCCCTGCTCACGCGTGTGCCATTTTTGGTTCTTTTCCGTTCTTTTTTTGACTGCCATTTTCCGTTGCTGTATGTAGAGCCATGGTATTCCTTCTAGTAAAAAAAAAATCGAACTGAAGTTATAACTAAAAGATTTATATACTTAACATCTACCGATAATTAATAATGTTCTACAAATTAAAAATCTTCGAAAAGACTTCATGTGCACGTGCTCCTCTTTCCGGATGATTTAAAACTTCGCCTTGTGCTTCTTCAAAAATATATTGGGATAACCAGCGATCTCAATTTCCGCCGTTAATTTTTTTTTTCTCACGAAACTTTGCTTTACGTCGATGGAATGAGATCTATTTTGATTAGAATATTACGCACATCTCGTACGAGAGGTTAGGATTCAAATTGTGAGGACTATTATTTTTCTGTCTGACGATATTTACTTAATTTATGCTGGTATTGATTCAAAATTTAATGATGTCAAGATATAATAAATATTAATTAATTTGTATTATTTGAGTTGTCATTCTTTGGGGGTAAGTTACTTTAATTTTATATTTCTTTCAGATCACACGCTTTTTTTGATACAATTATTGACGAGTATGCCGAAGTATGACGCAATGCCGAAGAGCGACAGCTACCGAAGAACTGCTGCCCGTAATGTGGTCTTCACCACGCGAAACATGCATTTATTAAACAATCGAAAACTTTCTTTTAAATGTTTTCTCTTTCTACCTCATTTGAATAAGCGCGAACTAAAAATTAGCATTCTGGCAGACGGAAAGGGAGAATGACAGTAAAGGTATTTAAATCGTTAGGTAACACGTTTTAAAATAGCTGGTTAGATGAAGTAAATAAATTCTTATATGTGTTAAATTCAGCATGAACAGGCTAAATTAAATCACTGTTATGAAAGTGCGTTCGACAGCACTTTTATATGTCATTATTTTTGGTGTAAAATGAATGTATTGGTTATTCCCCGTGATAATGTAATTTTTGTATATTCTGCTTTTTCTGCCTCCATTAGAAATCACTAACACGACATTTTAAAACCGCCATTCGCAAATTTGGAACTCAACACATTTTAGCTGAAACTCTCTTTAGTCATAATTTTATTACTCCCGTTTGCGTAAAGTAAAGACAATAAACCATTAACGCTTTGCGGCAGAGTGTGTCCGGTCTAGAGACACCTAAAACTTTCCTTCTCTACGCATAGAAAAATAGAATATAAAAGGATTTATAGGTTACTATAGGTTTCTCTGAACTTTCTTTTTCTATAGTAGGTGGCAGCTCAACACAAACCAGTCCATATATTTTAGCCATGTTTAGTTTTTTAAGACCCTTATTTTTCAAAGAAATGTTCCAGATTTTTTTTAGAGTATAAAAGGAATTGTTTGAAAAGAAATTTCAATTTTATTTTTGGCTGTATGCTAATCTCCTTATTCTATATTAGTTTTAAATTTTTGCCTTGAAATTTTGCCTAAAATCAAACGGCGAACCCTAGGTGTGCCCAGACCGAGCTCACATATAATCTAGGACAACTGAGAGTCTGTATTCTTTATTTATCCGCATCTCATCGGTCAATTCATTGACAGTAATGCTCGTTTCAGCACTCTTTTCGAAGCTGTATTCAATCAGCGTGCCCAATTTCGGCACACCCACAGAATTAAAACGATAAGTGCTATCTTCACAAAATTTTACTTGTGTACTCCTCTAGGCCTAATTAGACTGCCTACCTTTTTTTTTTTTTTTTTTTTTTAATCGAAACTCCAAATTTAAAAAGTAGTGCGCCGGAAAGGGTTGAATCAAGTCAAGTATTATATTTCGAATGTAATAGTTTACAGAATATGCATTATCAGATTTATCCAAACTGTGAATATTAACTATTAATTTTAGCAACATGAGTTTATGTTGATATAATTAATAGTTACATGTGTCTAAATACAGAAGATGCAATATATATATATATATATATATATATATATATATAATGTACTTTTGGCGGGAGATAAAAACAATTCACGTTCTTGTCATGGCCGAAAATACTGCTGCGTAGATGATTGGAATATTGGAATGATCCGATGGGATTTTAGAAGAAGCACGACCAGCTTGATAGTTAAACATCATTTATTTTTTAATGACGAATTTTTAGCAGATAGCTTCGTAACCAGGAGATGGTTAGGAGGGCTAAACGTGCCCTTAATTTTAAATATTCATTTACATTTTAAATAATGCATAACCAGTTACTAGCAGAGGTTGAGCAACGCGCTGTCAGCAGGCAGGAGAAGAGGCGAAACAGAGAGAGATTACGCAATTAGTAGCTATTCTTACTAGATAAATGCATAAATACAGCTAATTTGGGATTGGTTAATTTTGGGTTTTAGTTCCATTTTTCAAGCAGCGTTATGTAAAATGGAAAGATCTCAAATTTGGGACAACAGATGAATTTCGGGTGGAGAACAACGAATTTAGAATAGTTAATTTCAGGTCGTCTATCGTTTCTTAAAGCAGTCATCGTATTTTTTTATATCTTATATACTGTTCCCCCTCCCCAAATTCATCTAACGAATTTAGAATAGTTAATTTTCAGGTCGTCTATCGTTTCTTAAAGCAGTCATCGTATTTTTTTTTATATCTTACATACTGTTCCTCCTCCCCAAATTCATCTGTTGTCCCAAATTTGAGAAATTTCATGTTACATAACGCTGCTTGAAAAATGGAACTAAAACCCAATATATATATATATTGTTTCATTAGTATCATTTTTATAGAAATATAACTCAATAGCATTCCTAAAATTAAAAAAAAAATAACGAAAGGTATTTGAAAAGTTTTACATATACGTATATTCATTTGATAATTATTGCAATAAAAAGGCAGTCTTCAGAACTAGTATCAATTTTGTGAAAGATACTTCAATGTATTTTACGTTGATAGTTCAAAATAATTTTGGGGATAAAGGTGAAATTTTTATATGATTTTATACTGCCTGCATGACACTCAATGAACATTATGAAATCTGTTTGAAAAGTACCAAATTTAGAAAATGAATTAAAATTTTATTAACATCTTTAACTGGTACAGTCAAAATGTTTGCGTAATTAGTAAAACTATTTCTTGGGGAATCAAAATAAAATTCACTTCACTTCACTTTTGAAACACTTTTAAAATATGCAGATTTATTTTATAACTGCTAACCAATTTTTGTTCAATCTCAATCTTCGCAATGCATGCAGTTAAAAAAAAATAAATAAAATAAAAACACCGAGCACCTAAGAATTTCTGAAGCATTCCTGATCTTTTTAAAGTAAAACGAAATATTTCGGTCTACCTGTCACAGCAGCTGAAAAATAATAGCATTTATTTCACATTAAATGAGAGATATGTAATAATTACTATTCTTAAACGATATGCAGTCAAAAAACATAGTACATTTGATTACATTCCAATCTTTAACGTAATCACAATCACTCCTCCACACTGGAAACCTGTATGTGCGTCACGAACGTATTTATAATTCTATAATATTACAAATTCTTCGTTTACATTTTATCCATGCTAATGTTAATGCCTGCTTGATTTTTTTGTATGTTTCTGGATTAAAGAAGGCCTGCTAAACATCATTTAAACTAAATAATGCACTTAATTAAAGTTCTATTCAGTTTTTAATTACTACGAAGATTTCCTTTTCCTGCATTATGTTTACTTTTCTATTAATTACTTTTTAAAAATACATCACCTGCTGTATTTAAAGAAATTGTTTTGTCAGGCATTTAATTATCATTTACGAAATAATTATTGCTTAAAAGGAAAAAAAATCCAAAGTTGATTTTTTGGATTTTTTATTCCTCTGAGAACTTAACGGATAAATTTTAATTAATTTTTTTCTCATTGATTTTTTTATCTCATTAAAAAGGATTTTGTGGCATAACTGTCTTATCATTCACGTTTTGGCATCGCTCTCTCTCTCTTATATTTAGAATAAAGTTCCTTGATTTATTCTATTCTGCACCAAAGAAGTAAATTATTTTTATGAAAGTAAATAGACATAACATACTTTCTCTTATCTAATTAAGCCTACCAATAATATTTGATAAACATATGCTGCATATTTATGAAAAATTTACATATACTTTTGTTTAACAGAACTAGCAAAATTACATTCATCTTATAAAGCATTATAAAATTATAAAGAATTATACGTTTTAATTGGTTAAATTCAATGAAACACGTATTAGATCCAAAACTTTGTAAACATTGTACAAAAAATTCCTGTTTAATAAAATTTCTGTAACATGACTGTGAGGTGATAGTTATTATTAATTCTGCTCAGGCAGAAAGCATAATTAAACTGTTTTAACCAACTATTTCTGTTTTTAACCAAAATATAGATTTATCGTTATACTGTAAGATTACATATTTTCTGGAAGGGGAATCGTGAAACACGTTTATTTGTAGTTTTCAGATATTCAAGAAACTTTGCATTCTTCATATGCCCATTTGGCTCTCATTGATTTAGGCGCGGCGGTCTCCAGACTAGAAATCGGGCCTGTGAGTGCTATCAAATTTTAAATAATTTTATAAAATTTAAAATATGCAAGGTGACATAGACATTAACTTTTTTATATAACAATCAATTTACAAATGCACTGACTGACATGCATATTCTTTTGAAAACATATGAACATACAACCTAAATTTTCAATCAGTGAAACAGCTTAGCACTCCATTAAAAAATTGTCATTGTACGTTTTACGAGAATGAATGTTTCATTTGTATTTATATTCTTCCATAGCAGTATTTTACGTTTGTTTATAAAGAATTTCAGCAGCTATTACGTTTAATTTTTGCTCTACATGTGCTGTAACTTATTTTTGAGATTTTGCACTCTCAAAATTTGCGCAAAATGTGAAGTACGCGTGAATGAAAGGTTACACATGATTAAAATGTAAACAAAATACGCTGTTAAATTGTTACAACGATGAGGTAAATCTACTTTAAATTACAGAGTAAATTCCGAAGAAATCTCTGATATTCTGGGACAAGAATACTTTTGCAATTGTTTAGATAGTTTTAAGAAGTTTATGCTATGTGGAAATGTATGAAAGTCTAAAAACAAGTTTCCTCGAGTTGTATAGACGCAAGTTTGTAAAAACAAGTTTCTTCGAGTTCTATAGCTGTATAGACGCAATTGCAAAAATCTCACTACTTTGTTTAAAAACTTGTGTGTGTTATTCATCATAAATGCATCACCATGGTATGATTAAAATTATTAAAACGTTTAAAGAACCTCTGTTTCAGACAAGGAAGCCTCCGTTACGTAATCGCGTTTTAGGGGCATTAGCACATACCTTATGTTTTTGCACCCAAGGACAGACCTGACGGATATGGCACAAATGTAAAGTTGTTAGCTAGTTCCAATGTTGGCACTATTGGCCGAAGAGCTAACTAACTCCGGTGGATGGATTCTCCATTATCGGTGGATAAGAAAAGAAATGTAGTGGCAGTTATAGTTAGCAGTTGGAATGGCAGTTAGCAACTGCAAGCTCCATGGTTAAATTTCCAGCAAAGTGCTGAAGAGTTTCACATTTCCTGATTCGCAAAAGCTATTTTCGGGCTGTATTTGATCATTTTCTACATTAGCAACTGAAACTAACTTGTGGTGAGCAATAAATTGCTTTCACTAGAAATTACAGCCTGAGACATTTTTCCTTCCCATTCTCCCTTGTTCGCTTGAGTCGGCGTCTGTCGGATAACTCAGGCTTATGTTCATGTATACTATAAGTATGTGGATAAGGAGTTAAGGAATTTTGACATATTCTATCCGTGCCATTGTTGTATAACTCGTAACATATCCATTAGGAAACTGGTTTCATGGTTTTACGCATCGTTTCTTTTTAGAGGAAAGCACGTCTGACCTTTCAAGTTATCTTTCAAAATAATGATTAATACTTACACTCAACGTTAACTAAAGACGAAAAAACATATAATGGATTAAATTAGGCACTTTGAGTCACTGAAGTTGGTCTGTCAGTCTTCTTTAAACCTCCCGCGTTTCCACTCGGCTTCACAAGTCTCTGCAAATAAATAAAGGAATGTGCTAAATTCTTTTATCCTGCTCATCACTTCCAGATGTTCGTATCGCATTTTCATATGTATTATTGACACGCTTATTAAAGTGTAGGGTTTAAGATAAATTAGTGAAATCGAAGTCATGTACTTTTTGTAAAACCTAATAAGTGAATCTGGACAAAATTTAACTGCATACCGTTTTCTGTATCTCCAGCAGTGTGTTAATTATGTTACTCAGATATTTATTTAACACAAATATAATGCTGCATAAAACAGGAATGCTAGTTAAGTACATGATACCCTCTTTCCCGCCTACCGAATAAGGTGCAATTTATTTTTTTTCAAGTCTCCATGCCCCTTTAATAAATGCAGTGAGTCCATCAAGAAGGAATTCTTCTTGATGGACGCACTGCTTTTAGTTTTGTGCAGGTTTACAAAGGAGATTCATTTTAACATAACTTATGAAGAAACAGAAAATAATCGCCTAAAAACATAACACGGATTACTGAAGTTAATCGGATCTTATAAAAATTTCAATAAATATTATTAAAATAAATACTAAATTTTAGAAAATAATTAAAGCTGAATAAATTAACTGATTGTTTAATTAATTAATAAGTATAATTAAGTATTAATAAGAATGGATAATTATTTAATAAGTCTAAAATTTGAGAAACAGTATTATTTTAATTTTTGTCATAAAGTTTTACTTTGATTATACAGTGTTATTTTAATTAAAGCCAGTCAAATCTTAGAAAATGCAAAATTTCAGTTGTACATTTTAAATTCTAAAATATTTTCAGACATGAAATTTTCTCTCTTCGCGATACTTATAATTGCAGAAAATGTGAATGTATGAAGAAATATCCTGCTGGTGTTGTTTCTAAGCTCAATTTCCTTACGTAATTAGAACAAGCCTATGAATTCTTTATGGCAAGGAGTACGAAATTACATCTGTCATTGGACTTGAGCGTCAAATGGGTGACAGTGCAACATTTCCCAACGATCTGCCCAAATTTAAAGAACAGCATCCCTAGGAACGGTCTTCCATCCCACTTCCGCTACCATCAAACCTTTCAATAAGACTTTCGGCTCGCCATATATTTAGAGTGCCCTCATTCCTTGTAGGCAATGGATATTTGCAAACATCCATACCTTCTTCGGGATTCGAACAAAGCCATTTGGTGTTGTAGTCAGCATCAATAACCCCTCCTATTTGGGCAGCAGCAACATCATCATGTACGTAATTCGATCAATATTTTGGTTAACTGTTAGAAAATTATATATTATAAGAAATAAAGCGATATATATTTATCATAAGGGATACTTTTTTCATGAAGTAATCTACATAATACTTAATGAAGCATTACTTCTCAGAAGAATAATTGGAATATTATTTTGTTAATTCTGTTAAAGCATTTCTTCTGTTGAAAATAGGCTTATATATGAATGAAAATGCATAAAATAATTCAAATCAGTTTTATTTAAATATCAAACGGAAGAGGAGGTATTTCAGAATTTATTGCGAATATTTAAATTCCTTTAAACATTGAACGTCATCAAGTACTAAAAGAAATACTCACTCAATGCAATAAAGTTGAAGAGAACAGAAATCTATTTTTAAATAAAATTCTAGAGTATTTAAAATTCAAATTGTTGGTCATTATCTGAAATCTTTGGAAAGCAATCGCTTGCTGAAACTTTATCTTTGGGAAACTTTATTGGAAACTTATTTTTATTTATTCTACTTCTTAATAGGTTAAAAATCTTTATAAAAAAGTTTTTCATGGCTTTTCGAATATTTATTCGAGTAGGATTTCTCGATAACTCATTTCTTCCTTCCAAGAGTCTTCTATTCATTTCTCAGAATGTTCGAAGTCAAATTCAGGAAGTCTATTTTTCATGCTTATGCATTGAAAAAAAAAAAAATCAAACAACTTTTAAAACAGGAGACTCAGACAACACATTCTTCCCCTGAAACTAAAATAAATTTAAGCAATAATAGCCAAATATAAAATTTATTTTTAAGATATAGAACATTTTGTATAATATATTTAATATTAGCGATCGAAAAGTAAAGTAAAAAAATTAAGCATTTTGCAATAACTCTGCTAAAACACAAATAATTCACACTTTTAGATGATCACGCCATTTTAACAAACTCTGTGGCTACCGATCTCATTTGTTTATTGCAAATTTCATGTTTTAAGCAGTTCTTAATTTTTCGAAGAGGTACCTTTAATATCTCAATTGAAGACATACATAAAGCAGTATATTCAGACTTACAATTGGCAGCTAACTGCCTTTTTACGGGGCTAAGAAGCGTTATGCTGTTTCATGAATTTTACATTGTAAGGTTCCAAACTTTGAATGTATTGCAATGTGTCTGGAACGTTGAGAATTGATAAGCGAATAATCGCTTAATTCAGATAGACAAATACGTACACGTACGAAGGATTAATTACCCTTTATTATTCAAAATAAATTTAACAGACGACTGCTTCTTGGAGTTACAATGAAGCCTCCAATTGGGCTTGAGCTCAGGAATAATAAACAATAAAACGTAACTAAAAAGATATAGCCAAAACTATCAAGATTCTAACAGAGTTGGCCCCTTAACGCTAACAAACCGCGATGCTATCCTGGGCCTAAAGTACGGCAGAGCGTAATACCAGCTTGTGAGAGAGTAAAGCCAAAATGCTAACGAGCGCTGATCAGAATCTCTGACTCTCTAAAGAAGTATTTAACTGTGAAGTCAGTAGAACTTCACAGTTAAATACTTCTTCTACTCATTTGCATTCAAACGCGATTCTGAAAATACGTTCTGCTGAAATTAAGGAAAGACAGGAAAGTAACTTTAACTCAAAATTAACTGTTAGAATTAATTTATCCTAACCTTACAACATATTCCTTTATAGTGTTTCTGTGAAATTTGGTTTTAAACAATGTTTTAATCAGACTTATGCAAATGGATTTGAAATATAGTATATATGTGTTACAAAAATCTGAACGAAGGAGAGGAACTTCGGACGCATTGTCGACAGTTAAATGCGTAGAAACCATCTTAAGGTATTTTAACATACGTAAATATTCAACAAATATCAACTGAAAATATCATTCTTCTCCCAAAATACGATATGGTAATATCGTACTATATAGTGAAATATTTATTTAATATTATGTTATATGATGTACAGTAATGTGATTAATAGATTTAATATTATTTAGACAAAGAGAAACAAGGTTTTGTTGAAAAGTAATTTTTCACTGTAGGATATTTCTGCTGAAAGCAAAAAAATATTTTTATAACGCATTATTTATTTGGAATATGCCAGGATTTCTCAGGTTAATTCGTCCTTTTTATTTTTGCGTCCAACTTCTGGTAAAAATAATGGACTGAAGATCTCGTGATTCAGAAAAAGGTTTTAGGCTCTATTTCATACGTTTAACGAGGTAGATTACACTTGCGATATTTCTCTGAATATGTAAATACAATTTGCATAAAAGAATCTAAGAAAATTTAACCTCCGTTAGAGTAGTGTGTTTTTAAAGGGAAATACAATATATTTTTATATTATAACTACAAGTTCCAAATCTTTATTCAGGTTTTAACTCTCTTTAGTTAGTGTTTCATGCTGCTCAATGAATTCAGTGAATTAGATAAGAATTTTCAGAATATAATCTATGCCCTTTTCTTCTATTCGTTTTGAAAGTCAGGTACGTTTTCTTTTTTAGTCAGTAAAAAAAAAAAAAAAAAAAAAAAAACTGAAGTATTATTTTCCAGTTAGTAAAAGTTAATATCAGTTGACAGTTGAGTTGTGATAGATTGGAAATATACATGTTAAGCTGTCAATCATTCAGCAATGTGTAAAGATGGAAGTGGTTAAATGATCTAAAGCGTATTTACATTAGGTTTTCATAGGATGCTTCTTTTACCTGGGGACCTTGCTGAATGTCCTAATCTATGTAGATTTTTTCCTCTATCTTTAATATAACAGAAGATTTTTCTCTCTCATAATGATGTCAATTAACAATAAATCAATATGTCACCTCATCATTTCCGAATTCCGTCAGAGTACTGATGGTCAAAGAAGTACGAGGTTAAGCAAGTAGCTATCGTGTGCTTTAGTTGAGAAACCCAGTCCGGGTATTTACGAATTTCTATTTAATTAGTAACTAGATTTAAACCTTTTAGAATATTTCGAGGCGACCTTAGTTGCTTGATTATGCTCCAGGTTTTAAATTGTGGGCGAAGCTTGAAAAATTGCTCGCGACAAGTAATGTTAGCTAGAGCTGCATATGCTTTACAAATGAATATCTTGGAATGCTACTTGATTATATCACATTTCTATTTTCAATACCTCAATCGATACGAGACCAATTAGATATTGCTGTTGGAGCAGTAAATGGCCAAGTTTTTCTATAACCAATTTCAGTATTTTATAACTTTGTAAGGATTATGTTAATTTTATGTTAAAGTTCCTTTCCTGTCAAATTCTTAACGTCAACTTACTACTTCCGGCCAGAACGTAGTTTTGGAATCACGTCTGAATACATAATGAGGAAGAGCGTATTTAACTGCGAAGATTTACTTGATGAGTTAGTGAGAATCAAGAGTTTCTGATTAGCACTCGTTCGCCTTTTGGTCTACTCTTTCTCAAAGCTGTTATTACGCTCCGCCGTACTCAGGCCCTTGATAGCTTCGTAGTCAATTAGCGTTAATGGGCCAACTCGTTTAGAATCTGGATAGCTTCGGCTGTATCTCTTAGTTTAGATTAGTTTTAGTTTACTTCTTAGCCTCTTAAGTTCAAGCCCAAGTGTCGGCTTTTATTGTACACTCCAAGACAGAGTTCTATTAAATCTTATTTGAATGATAAAGGGTTATTTACCCTTCCATCTTGTTGTTTCTTGTCACACGAGCTCAAGCGATTATTCGCTTAACAGTTCTTCAGATTCTTCACATTCAACAATAACTTAGCATTTGCAAAGTAAGGAACTCTACATTTGGCGCCCGAAAAGTTTTCATTGGACCATGCCGTTAGAATTTACGTTAACCCCTCCAACCCTTCAGGTAACTCAGACGTCCACGAATCCAATCGGAGGATTCGGATTTATTTCGGAAGCGATGCGGCCCTCTATGAAGCCAGTCGTAACATTTGACGGCAAGGCCTCAGTTCTGACATTTCTGGAGCAACTGGACGAAGAGTGGCGGATACAAAAAGTCAGCGGAAAGAGGCGGCGGGGAACCAGAATTTAAACACGAAAAGGTGATCGAGAAGAGGCAACGGTCACAGAGTGGAAAGAAAGACACCTCAGAAATCCATTTAAGTACGGTAGTGGTACAAAATCCAGCCATGCCAGAGATACATATTCTTTCAAATAATATACCAACCACTGCGCTCCTGGACACAGGGGCTCAGTGTTCATATCTCTGAGAAGATTTTTTCAAGAAGCATTTTCGTCGTTACAGACTGTTTAAAGCCACGGCACGAAAAATAATTGCCCCCCAAGGCAAATAGTGCGTATGTTCGGGAAAAACCTCATTGCACATACAGATAAAAATGAGGTGTCAAAAGTTAATTATTTAGTCGTGAAAAATTTACTCACGTCCGTCATATAAGAGGTCGATTTTGTACGCGCATCCGCCGCAAATCTTAATTTCCAGAATTATACGTTTCAGATGCACATAGATCGCATGGAAGAGGATGAAGGTTCCATGCCGGAAATGGGATTAGACCACTTGAAGCCTGAAGAGAAAGAAAAGACTGAAAAATTGGTAAGAAAATTCGATTCTTTGTTTAAGGGCTAACCCGGCTTCTCCCAAGTAATTAACCATTCTACAGATACAGGCAATCCGTTCAAATACCTATAGATATGATAGAGTAAAAGAATAAGTTATCGAAAAACATACTGAAAGGATGCTAGAAAATAAAATTATTGTGCCAAGCAATAGTCCATACGCAATTCCGGTGGTCCTTTGTAGAAAGAAGAATGGGCTACCACTTGAACACCCTGACGCGTATAGATTTGCAGTTAATTATCGTAAACTTAACAGTATAACAAAATATCCCACGTATCCCCTACCAATAATTGACGAAATAATTAGAAAAATTCGCTCGACTAAATTATGACAACCTTAGACTTAACATCTGGTTATTTTCAAATCGCCGTAAAACCTGAAGATGCTGAAAAGACTGCGTTCATTATAAAATCAAGCGTCTGTGCCTTCTTAAGAATGTCGTTTGGTTTAAGCGCAGCGCCGGCTACTTTTCAAAAAGCAATGAGCATAGTGTTTTCAAAAACCAATGAGCCAGTTTTAGGTAAAAGTACAATTATCTATTTGGATGATCTAATAGTTACCAGCGAAAATTGGATGGACATTTAAAACGTTTGGAAGAAGTCTTTACCTTACTTAACGAGGCAAAATAATTCCAACAACGTGCAAGTTCGCAGCCAAGGAATTGAGGTACTTTCGATAGAATCAGGATGATTACCTCCAAACTTCATTGAATCGGGATGATTTATGGATCAACATAGAATCAGGATGATTCCCTTTGTACTTCGTTGAATCGGGATGATTCTTTTCAAACTTCAGTGAATTGGGAGGATTCAGCACACAGCATAAAATCAGGATGTTTATCTTCATACTTCATTGAATTGCGATAATTCACTCTATAGAATCATTATGATTCTTTGTACTTTATTGAATTGGGATAATTCGTTCCATACTCCATAGGATCAGGATGATTCTCTTCATACTTCATAGAATCGGGATGATTCACTCAAAACTGCACAGAATCAGGAATATTTCTTTAAAACTTCATTAAATCAGGATTAGTCATTCAACAGTATAGAATCAGGATAATTCTCGAAAAGTTCACTATATGGTGGTTTGATCTTTCCCTGGTTCGAAGCAGTTTTTTGAATTTTTGCAATAAGCGATTTAGTTTAGTACTCCGTTATGTATGTAGATGTTTACCTTCGTCACTTCAAAGATTATCTAAAGTGGATGTTTCAAAACTTTAAATTAAATCTAAATTTCTGGACTTTTTGTCTGCTTGCGTAATTAACTCTTTGAGTTGAATCACTGTCGAATTATCTGAGACGGGCAGACCCAGTTCTGTGGATAACACTTGCAGATCCCTTTTCCTGGCTTGTCCCAAAAGTGCCATATTATCGTACTTTCAATGTCCGTTGAAAAGTTCGTTATTTGTTTGAAGAAAATTAAAAGTTCAAAATTAAAAAAAAAAAAAAAAAAAAAAAAAAAAAAAATCTTAATTACCCTTGACAATTACTTATATTTGAAAAATAACATCGGATAAAATCATTAATCTGAGATTACTTTGAAAACGAACTAACATTTTACAAAGATTGGTACACTTGCTAATGAGGAGCTTTAATTTTATATCTCTTTCAGATCTTACATTTCATCCTGCGTGTTATCAAGTATTTCTGATTTATCGCACCTTAATTTTATTACAGCCACCTAAACAGTTTTCGTTCGGAACCGAAAAGAATTTTACTTCTGTTAACTTCCAATGAAAACAAAATTAATTTCAAAATAATATAGAATTAAAACACAGGAAATTCAAATGAAAATCGATTATTTAAGACAATGTAAGTTCTTAAAGTGCAAGATAGCTAAAAGAAAACACGTATAGATTATATATACTATATATGTGATTCTGTCTCGTTTTTTTACGACACATTCCACTCCATATTATTAAAGTATTACCGGCGTTATAGTTAGCATATTATATCGCTTATTAAGTGATAACTTATCTGTAGTCTTCGGTGAAGATGAAACCGATACTTGGTGCAATTTCCAAAATAATCTTCGAGTGAGGACTTCATTGGTGGAAGTAGTACCGAAAACCTGGAAAAGAATGTGAGTCGATGTCCTGCAGTCTGAAACATGTTTTTTATTTTATTTTTTTTTAAAACTAATATAGCAAATAAAAATAATATCCTTAACCTTCAATGTAATATCGTGCCTTTTCAGACACAATAAAACTTGGTTGTTGTTCCTCTATACTTTACTAATCAAGAATTCAGCTAAATCATAGTCTAAGTTAACCTTAAGTGCAAATTCTATTAAAATTTTTGATCGTAATTAGTTTGACATTGCGTTGTGTTGTAATACCTTTCCGGGACCGTGCTCGTGATTTGATCTGATGAATAAAAATGAAAAGCGCATAATACATTCTAACCATTAATCAGCAAATTTATTTCATCATATGGCTGAAAGTGAATTACATTATTATTTTATCCTTATACATCTGAAGGTTCTATCAATATCTCCAATAATTATTTAAGAAGTTATTTTTTTTTCTTTTTCTTAATTTTTCTTATTACAATTTATGCCCACAAATTATAAATTCATTAGTGTTAAGCCAGAAAACAATGAACAGGAATTACCATGAGGAAGGCTATTACTATTATGATTATAAAGGCAGGGGTACCCCACAAATTTTCTTTAATTATTACCTCATGGTTAACATTAAGCCCTAAAGATACATTTCCTTTAGAGCAGTCCAAGGCAAGAACTTCCAAACCCGGTGACTCTGGTTTCTAGTTCAAAATAAAGCACGTGGCGACTGAGATCCGTGACATGGAGGCTTAATTATTCTTATTGGATGTCAAAGAGTCTATTCCAACTATTATCGATGAAATTCTCACTCCCCAGTCTCAGCAGCGATGAGATAGAGCCCCTAACTCTTCTAGGCGCGGAACCTGGCTTCCTCGAACTCGTGGCTATGAAATCAAGCTTCCGGAACGTAAGGGATAGTGAAGCTGATAAGCGGTCGTTGAAGACAAACAGCAACATAACTGAAAGGTTAGCAGCGATAAATTCATTGTTCTGTATTAACATCGTAATTCATAGCATTTTTCGCTGAGAGCTTCAAGTTTAATGCCAAAATACTCGACTCAGCAAGGGGTAGTAAGCCATATTCTTTCAAGAACATAACCGAACTTCTACAAGCAATTCCGGAGGAGAGAAAAAATCTAGTTCTCTGAACAGCGAGAAAAACCTTATTCATAGGAAGAAATTAAACGAGCTGTTCTAAAATGATTCTTAAGGAAGACTCCAAGCGTATTCTTCATGGTAGGCGCTCCATCCCGGAACGAATTATATTGTTTGCCGGAAGAGTCCAAGATTTGTAGGTATGGTACGTGAAAGTAGGGATAAGAGGAGAAAGAGAAAGGGATTTTGAGTATAGGGAATTTCAGTCTTTCCCTGATTGAGCGCCTACTATGAACGGGCTCCTGCTTTGTGAGGGTAGCTAGCGTTTCGTTAGTAAGTGTATTATTTATTATTCTTATTGATTGTCTGCCCCTTTTTTTACAGTTGCAATTTTGTACAATACGTTAAGTAAATAAAACCTTTACAGTTACGTATTGTAACTTCATGTAATACTCTGTTACTTTACCGTAATAAGTGTTCGAATAAATATTAAATTTAGTTCTAATAAACAAAATTATGTAATTTCGCCAAAACGTTATACCTTTAAGCACATTTTAAATAAGCATACAGTTTTACATTGCAAACACGTATTTTTCTACGAAGTATTTTTTTAATTGTTTCATAAATTGATAAAAATTAATTTGTCCTACAACAAAATGTTCAATAACACATTGAGCATAAAAATAAGCAGTGAAACTCCTTCCACGGTTCGGGAATAAGTCAGCGAAAATATCCCTTTTTTCCGTAGTAACCACTGAAAGCCATTCCACGATCTAATTATTTCCGTTTTAAACGATTCCTGAACCTTTCCTTTCTATTCCTCTCACCTGCGTATATTGAACTCGCCCAGCTAACAATAGCAGGCGTTCCGAGATTGACGGTCTAGTGTTCTTCATAGTGAAAAATCGCTTACCGACTGTGGCCGCAGGGCAAAAGTGATGTCGTACACGAAGAATTTCCAGCTACCACGACGACCTCTCAGCAAAAAGTGAATACCCTGTTGCAAGTTGCTCTCAAATCACTGATAAAATTCTCGGCACCATAATTTTCAGGAATCGATCCCCCCTTAAAGACTGAATTTCCACCTTTCCGCCAAACGCACAAAACAGCCTATCTGCGCAAGCGTAGCTCGTCAGAAACTGCACTCAAAGTGGACATTGACCTTCTCTCGCAAAACCTCTTAACCCCAGACCTTTACCTCACCTATTCCAATTCCACTAACAACCAAAGACAATGGAAATCCTTCTAGACTTTTCGATTTGAAAAAACGGAATGACGTAGCAGAAATTACTCGCCTCGCCTGTCTTTACTGATTCTTTAATACAGAATACGAAGTCTTCCGATTAAGTTTAATAAACAAAAATATCATTGAAGCATTGGTTTTCCGGCAGAAAATTTCAGATAACAGAATGTTGATGAATTAAATTATTAATCCAAAGAATTAAATTAATTCTAATTTTTACAAAATAAATATAATTAAACTTTTCTCAATCGAAAAATTCAGATATTTATCAACATAATACTATACATTCCACGGGAAAATAAAATAATTTTAATTATAATTCTGCTAACATTACCTATCTGCTAACACTAGCTAAATACAGACTTCGTAACATTATTTTTTACATTATTTGTCTGTAATGAAACATATCTATATTGGAGTACACAATTTTTATGCCTGATAGTTATACACTTTTTATGTTGAGTACATAAAGCGTTCAGCAATGAATTCGTAAATAGTTAAAGAAATATTTCTAAAATAGCTATTTAAAATTTGTTCATTTTCGTGAAATGTCAGAATCTCAACTAACCAACAACGAATTTTATTCGAACTAAAATTTAATCGGTAATTAAAATTTTGTGTTTGGTAGGAAACTAACGCTCGTCTAAAATGACGGCTTGAAGGAAACTAAACTCAGCTTAAGCAAAATAAAATAAAATATAATAAAATAAAAGAGATTGTAATCCTTTCCTGTTTTAAATCGCAATCAATTGAATGAACAGGACTGTGGAAAACTTTTTCTGTTAAGCAGCGCTAGTCTTTTGGGGCAACATGTCATTGAGTTGAAGCTTAACAAGTCATTCTGTTCTAAGTTGATTCCCTTGGCTATTCTGTTGTGGTTGCTATTAATTCGGGAAAATGTAATGTCGTCTGTTAGGGGAAACAAGAGGAAGGGTGGCAGCAGCTGCTCCATGGATCTGGGAGGTCTGACAAATGAGACATAAATTTATTGAGTCTGAAATAGATTGGTTTTGTTGTACATTTGCTTCAGGCGACTGTTCAGTGCATCTGCCTATCAAAATGTTGTCTTCTGTTTACGAAGTCGGCACTAAATTTGTTCTCTGACATTCACTAGCAAATACATAAGTGAGCGAAGTTTATTTTGGATAAGTTAACTGAAAATTAGTTTCTTATAAGTGGTTCTTTTACATTTAATGTTAAGGAATAATATTTCCCATTTTTTTACATTATAAAAATTGTTAATATACCTTTATATTATGATATAAGTGTCTAACAAAAATTATATATATTAAGTAATAACAATAAAAGAGCAAATAAAATATATCTTAACCGATTAAAATGAAACAAAAAATAAATAAATGCAGCAAAATAAGGGGCATTTAAAATTTGATTAATATATCATACAATAATAAAACCAGTATATAATCATAATCGAGAGATCTGAGTCGAGTATTATGTAAATATAAATTTCTGTTCCTATAAGATTTCTATGCAGAAAAACCGGCTTATTATCGCATCCACTGTCTATATCTCTTGATTAAGTTGATATCTTGATCTTGATTAACTTGAAATTGACTGAGATTTAGCTACCTTGAGAAAGAACAAATTACAGAAAAGGGTAGTATTTTTAGTTATTACTTATTTCCTTAAAATGAAGATTTCTAATTAATAATAGAGTTAAATGATTGATAATTCTAATAATTTAATTAATAGGTGTACTGAGCTTTTCATTTTTTTTTTGCAAAAGTTCAAATGCATGAATAAATAATGCAAGTTATCAGATAGTTTAAATTTAAATGTTATACGGAAGCTAATGCTTATACATGAAGTTAAAAATATGTACTTTAATAAACATATTTCATTTCTTCCATTTATTGCGTTTGAAATAGTATACATAAATTCTAAGAATTCAGAATTTCCATTTCATTCATACCAGTTTGCGCAAGATTTTTTCTTTTTTAATAATAATCTTAACAGTCGTAAACAGAAAAAAATAAATACGCATTTTCTATGTTTTCGCATATTCGATTTTCATCAAAGAAAAAAAAATCGTTCAATATGTATTAAGCTTTATTAAGGCAAATAGGCAGAAAATTCTACAAACTTTATTGAAAGACAGACTTATTTTCAAAATGCTTATTTCTTATAAATAGGGCTGATTATTTTATTTCCAAAACACTAAATTAATTTGCTTTTGGAATGGATTATGTTTTTAAAAACGTTTCAGTATATAATTTAGATTATTTCCTGCATTAAATAAAATTTAGAATAATTCTGGGGCATTTTATCACCATTTCATATTGTACGTTCCGTTGTTAAAAATAGTGGACTGTAAATTGACTTGATATTACTTCAGTATAGAACCCAAAAAACCTCAGACTCATAACGTTGACCAAAACTTCTTTATTGACTTTCAAAGTAAGTTAGTTGAGGAACTGCGAAGACCACACTGCCAACTCCGAACTCAGTAGCGGCTTACCAACACAAACTCGGAAGAACCTCTGCTTAGTTGAAACTCCAGTAATTCACAGCAACCTCAAAGCTCTAAACGCGAGCTTTAAAAACCTAACAAATTTGCGTCTGCGCCGCTCCTCGGTACAAAGAAAGAAATACAATTTGCATAACATCGAACATACCCCCAGCCTTGAAGTCCCAAGGGGGTTCAAACAATAAATTTAAACTGTTGAACTGCATAAACCTGAAAAATAAAAATTAAAGTCTCTAAATCAGGAATTAAACGGCAAAGCGCATAGCTTTGCTATAGGTCGTTTTATTTCACCATTAGACATGCGTAAACTCACCACTCGAACTTTCTCATCCAAACCAGGATATACTTTAGTAATTCTACCTAATTTCCAACGTAGCGAAGGTAGATTTTCGTTCTTAATAAGAATCATATCACCAATCTTCAGGTCTTGTTGTACTTTGCACCACTTGGGTCTCTGCTGCAATCTAGATAAATACTCACTGCTCCAACGATTCCAGAAATGTTGAAGTAACCTTTGCACGTTCCTCCAACGGTCACTGCAGCTCATGGCTTCTTGAATTTGGTTAGATTCTGGAATAGCGCTTAAAGCCGCTCCGGTTAAAAAGTGTCCTGGTGTTATCGCCTCCAAGTCGCTACAATCACTTGAAGCTGGTACTAAAGGCCTAGAATTAAGACAGGATTCAATTTGGGTTATTAATGTCAAAAATTCCTCGTATGTTAAAATAAGTGTTCCTAAACATCTTTTTAAGTGATGTTTCATAGACTTGATACCCGCTTCCCAAAGCCCTCCAAAATGAGGGGCAGAGGGAGGATTAAACAACCATTTAATATTTTCTGAAGAAATATAACCCTGTAGCTTTTCATCACGTTGAACAATAGAAAAGGCTTTCCTTAATTCTTTATTACCTCCTATAAAATTCGTTGCCCAATCACTGTGAATTTCACATGGTTTGCCTCTACGAGCTATAAACCACTTAAGTGTCGCGAGGAATGATTTTGTTGAAAGATCTCCAACTAATTCTAAGTGTATTGCTCTTGTAGTAAAACAAATAAATAGACATACGTAACACTTGACTAAGATTTTGACTCCTCTACCAGGACGATATTTAACGTTAAATGGTGCTGCTAAATCAAACCCTACACGAGAAAAATCTCTACTTTGAGTAACTCTTGAAGCGGGTAAATCTGCCATTAACTGAGTTGCAGTTTGCGCTCTAACTCTATGGCAGATAACACATTGGTTTATACACTTTCTTATAATATCTCTAGCATTCACAATCCAAAATCTATGTCGCATGACAGAAGTGAGTAGCTGCGTACCTGCGTTAAGATACGTGTCATGATAATGCTTAATAATTAAACGCGTAACATTGGGATTCTTAGGTAAAATCATAGGATGTTTCTGATTATTTGAAACTGTAGAGTTTCTGAGCCTTCCGCCTACACGCATTACTCCCGCGGAATCCAAGAAAGGACTTAAAGACAGTAATTTACTTGATGTCTTCAAGGGTTTACCAGATTCTAAACAGAATTATTCTTCTGGAAATTCGGCTCTTTGCACAATCCTAACAATCATAGAAGTAACTTCACAGAATTCTTCAGTAGATAAATAACCCTTTATACGCTCTGTAGGTAACTTACTGCAATTATTTCTGAATCTTAAACACCACGCTAACACTCGACATAACTTTAACCATGACGAAAATCTTGAAAACACACTAGGCTCTTCAAATTTGGAAATATTTGAACTGAAACTCTTTTTCAATTCCTTCAACATAACCTCACCCTCTAATTCTACACTTGAATTTTGCTGTACATGAATTACGGATTCGTTTAACCACTGCGCTCCCTTCATCCATAACTCACATTGTAGGAACTCTGATGGAATAAAACCTCTGGTCCCACAGTCTGCAGGATTTTCTTTCCCAGCAACATAATTCCATTGAATACCTGGAACAGCTTCTTGGATTTTTGCAACTCGATTTGCCACAAAAGGTAGCCAACGGCGAGGTTCGGACAAAACCCATGCCAATGTAACCCGCGAGTCGGTCCATGCGTAAATATTGTTAATAGGCAGTTCTATGCATGATAATACTGCATGTAAGAGGTTGGTTAAAAGTAACGCAGCACACAACTCTAGTTTCGGAAGAGACTGGGTTTTTAAGGGCGCTACTCTGGTTTTCGATGTCAGAAGGCTGACTTTGACTGACGAATCAAGGTCGATTGTACGGAGATAGATGACTGCACAATAAGCTTTTTCTGAAGCGTCGCAGAAAGCATGGATATCTATAACTACTGCCTTCGGGCTCAAGACATACCTCGGAAATTGTAAGCTTGAAAGTAAGGGTAATTCTAGATAGAAACGCTTCCATTTTCTACTTATTCTCTTATCAACCAGTTCATCCCAACCCAGCTGTAAGTTCCATAACTCTTGTAATAATATTTTCGCGTATATTATTGTTGGCGCTAACCATCCCATTGGATCAAAAATTTTGGCTACTTCTGATAAAATAGTCCTCTTAGTAAACTCTTTATCACTTATGCATACCGAAAAATGAAACGTATCACTAGAGTTGTTCCAATTAATTCCCAATACTTTTACTTTCTTGTCACTGTTTATTTCAAGAGAAATACTGGATTCTCGTAAGCACTCGGGAATATTCTCTAAAATAGCTGAATTGTTTGAAATCCACTTCCTTAAGCAAAATCCACCCCTTTTCATCATTTCATTCAACTGCTGAACTAGAACATTCGCTTTCTCTTCACTTTGTGCCCCTGAAAGCAAATCATCAACATAAAAATCACGAAGGGCAATTTTTGATGCTAAAGGAAATCTCACTTGTTCATCTAATGCAAGTTGTTTCATTACTCTAGTAGACAAATATGGCGCTCAGGCAGTCCCATATGTAACTGTCACTAATCTAAATGTACTCAACGGCTCACTAGGACTATCCCTCCAAAGCATTCGTTGCCAATTTGTACCTTCTGGGTGGACACGAATTTGTCTGAACATCTTCTCTACATCTGCACATACTGTAATTTTGTGAGTTCTAAACCGTAGAATTGGAAACAGCTCTTGCTGAACTCTTGGCCCAACCATCAAAATATCATTCAATGAAAGACCCGATGTCGTTTTAGCTGAAGCATCGAAAACAACTCTCAGTTTAGTCGTAGTACTTGATTCCTTTAATACGGCATGATGAGGCATGTAATACGTAGAGTCAATAAGAATCTCTCCCTCAGGCACTCCCTCCATATGTCTCAGCTCAAGGTATTCCCTCATGAAATCCTTATACTGTTCATATATCTAAGGACTTTTTAGAAGTGAATTTTCTAAAGATTGGAATCTACGCATAGCTAATTGTCTGGAATCTCCAAGCTGAGAAGGCGGAGAGTGAAACGGTAATTTCACAGTATATACCCCACTTTCCTTTCTCGTATATGTAGATTTGAAATAATCTTCACATGCTCTCTCCGATTTAGTAAGCATGTCAGACGTAGGTACAGCATCCAATTTCCAAAAGTCAGACAGCATCTGATCAGTTCCCACTTGTATATTATTAACATAGATAGTAGGATTAATTTCTGTTGAATTATTCACACTACCTGAAATAATCCATCCTAGTTCAGAACGAGAAGCTACCGGTTTACTTTCTTCGCATTTAATTATTTCTCCCTTTAAAAGAGGTAAGGCAATATCTACGCGTAAAAGTATATCAACAGGCCCACTTTTGTAAAATGTTGGATCTGCTAACATTAAATCATTATATTCCTCAATGTACTTCTTATCCAATGTAAAATGCGGCAAAGTTCCAATAATTCTATTGATGATAAATACTGGTGTTTTAAATGACACTTTCGCCGAAAAATGCGGAACGAAGTTTATTTCCGTAATTCCATTAGTTTTCGTACCCAAAGATCCTAAACATGAAATAAAAACTTTGGCATTTCTTCTTGCTAACCCTAGGCTTTGTACACAATCTTCTAAAATCAGGCTTGCTTGACTGCCAGGGTCAAGGAGGGCTCTACACAATTGGTATTCACCCGATGAATCTAACACTTTAATAACAGCCGTACATAATAAAACTTCACTCTGAAAATTAAAGTCTGAAACACAAGATTTAATTACTGGACTAGAACTTGCGATATTCTCCCCTGACCCAGCCGATTGAGCGCGAGGTTCTGGCCCAGGGAAAAATGGCTTAGCCGTCACTGATAATTCATTCGAACTGTTCGTAACTCCTTTACGTGCCTTTGGTTCATTTTGAACTCTTTCGAAATGCAGTAGTATGTGATGATTTTTAAAGCACTTTTTACATTTATGTGTACTTCTACACTCGAAAGCTTTATGGTTTGAAACCAAACAAATAAAACAAACATTATTTCTCTTGACAAAATTAACGCGTTCCTGAACATTCAGATTTAAAAACTTATTACATTTAAAAACTGAATGATCGGCTTTACAATACGTACACTGCGCGCGAATCTCTGAAACCAATGAAGTTAATTTGTCTTTTGTAACTTGTGTTTTAACACCTTGCGTTTTACCTGCTTGCAAGGTTCTGGCATGAGATTTCAAGAACTCTAGCAGATTATTAAGTGTTGGTAATTCCTCACTCTTTAATGTTCTTTCCCACCATCCTCTCGTCGAAGAATCCAATTTAAACTGTACTATTAACATTAAAATAGTATTCGTGAATTGCTCCACTTTGAATCCTAGATTTTCAAACGAACATACACACTCTCTTACAGTGTCTACTAACGCTAATATTTGACTAGGAATTTCAGATTGTAAATTTGATAAATACAAGATTTTCTTTAATAACGATGAAAGTAATTCTCTCTTATGTGAAAATCTTTGACACAATAAATGCCACGCTATTTCGGAATTCCTGTCACAAATAGTTAAAGCTTGAACAATCCGCAAAGCATCTCCTTTTAAAGAACCCTTTAAATATTGTAGCTTTTGTGCACCTGATAAACGGTCATTATCCACTATCGCCGTTTTAAATAAATAAAAAAATGATAACCATTCTTCAGTACTGCCACTAAATACAGGAAGAGTTAGCTAAGCGTATACTCGCTATTTCACAAGATTTAGTTTCCACACTAATGTCTTTAACATTCTTAACTCTGGTTAGCATTAAAATTAACTCATCAACAGTATCTTGTATGACCTGTTGTTCTTCTATAAATACATCAATAACTTTTTCTTCACACACTACAAATGTGTTACTAAAAATATCCGAAAGTTCGGTCATTAAATCATTTAATCTAGATTTAAAAAGTTCCAACTGATCAACATCAGCAGAATCGTAAGTCACTGTAATTTTCTCTTTCAGTTTACTAAACTTAGCTTTAGCTACAGGCTTTTTAGTCTTAAGCGTTGTAAATTCCATTATCTAATAAGGAAGATAAAAAAACACACTGACTCACCAAATTTACTGCGACTCCGGCTCGACGGACCATAAAACATTTACGTTCCGTTGTTAAAACTAGTGGACTGTAAATTGACTTGATATTACTTCAGTATAGAACCCAAAAAACCTCAGACTCATAACGTTGACCAAAACTTCTTTATTGACTTTCAAAGTAAGTTAGTTGAGGAACGGCGAAGACCACACTGCCAACTCCGAACTCAGTAGCGGCTTACCAACACAAACTCAGAAGAACCTCTGCTTAGTTGAAACTCCAGTAATTCACAGCAACATCAAAGCTCTAAACGCGAGCTTTAAAAACCTAACAAATTTGCGTCTGCGCCGCTCCTCGGTACAAAGAAAGAAATACAATTTGCATAACATCGAACACATATATTAATAATGGAATATATATAGGCTCTTCTCGAAAAAGTCACATAAATGATGCAGTTTCTTTGATTCTTCAATAAATTCAAAAAAATGCATTTTGTGAATATATAAATAATTTTTTTATTAAAAATAGATTTTACACATCTTCCTTTATTGAGTATAAATTTAGCTTTAAGCTGCTAAGTTTTCATTGGGATGGTATTCCTATTTTCAACCACGATAGTTCTAGTTTCGCTTAACGTAATAGGAGAGAAAATAATTTCTTTTTATGTAAATGTCATTAATTCACAACATAGAGATGCTTATTTAGATGATTTCTAGTTGAAAGCTTAGTTGTTAGAATCAAATCCTTTTTTTATTTCAATGAACGAACCTTTTCATGAAACAAAAACTCTGACCATTGTTAGGAGAAACATTTACTCTTGTCTGTGGTTCTTTCCCTTTTCTTTTTAATATGACGCTTGGAAAGCTATCGAAATCGCAACAAGATAACAGAAATAAAATGCTTGAATTTTTCAAGAAGTTAGGGAAGTTTGAAATTTTATTTAATCGTTTCAATGTAAATAAGTTGCTGGACTTTGTGTTTTTGACCAAAGTAGGAACTAGTTAAATAATGCGTTATATGAAGTGTCGCAGAGATACGTATGCAAATGCCTGAGCATTCATTCGTCGAAAATAATCATGTGACAGAAGTGCTCTCAAACTAATTTAATGTAAATGCTACTATGAAAAACCTTATATATTCAGAATGAAGAATGAAATATATAGTTAAAACTAGAATAGAAATAGAAAAGTTAAGACTGATGGATACGACGAGTAAAGATATGCCATACGGACATTGGATATAAGCAACTTTGAAATTGAAAACGAATGACTTTGTCACCTCTAGCATTTACTCCTTCCAAGTGAAAGATGTAAAAATTGCACCTATATTTTTAATAAAAGTAGTCGGCCTCAGGGCAAATTTCAGTTTCCTGGTGAAAACTTATAGCAGGTTGGTACCAGTTTGCAAATAATAATCCATGGTGTACAAAGTTAGGGCAGTTAATTTATAGAAAAATGACTTTCTGTTACTATTTTTATGAATCTTTGCAGGTATTATAGGATATAGAGTGTAATAAAACTAAGATATAACTAGGATATATAGGATTTACAAACAATAAGCTATGAATATAGCGAGTAATATTACAAGATATAGCGAGTTCTTCTAAACATGAAATAAACCCATGAATTTCTGTTAAAAAACAAGGGATTTTATTATCTATCAGATACTACAGCTTTTACTTACTTTATTTACAACATTTAATGCTGCTTTCATTTCAATGAACACTATTATACAAAGTGTTCCATTAAAAATATAAACAAAAATTTGTAATAATCTTCAATATCCAAAATCTCTTTTCAAGTTCAGACAATGTTTACAAGGTAAGTATAAAGAAGTTTTTCTAAGGAACATAAAACTGTCATGCGTTACCATCAGTATCCAAGACGGTGTAGATGCATTTCCAAATTCAAATAAATTGTTGAAAAAAGACATTGCAATTTTCTAAATTTAAACAAGTGTGAGAAGCCAACAGACATTACTACATGAGTAAAGATACCTGTCTATGTGTAGAGCAGTAAACAAATCAACGTCTTAGTTAAGAAAATAACGGTATGTTGTGTAACTGTGATGATAGCATGAGCGAAGGATAACTAATTTATAAATGTAAGTCTACACTTAAAACTATGCGTTATAATGCTTTATTATGGAATGATTAATGTAAAGCCCCAATTTTTTTTTTTTTTTTTAATTCTCCATTTTCCACTTGATAGCCTAACGAATTTTGTCATTTGATAGATGATAAAAATTATTCTCTTAACGATAATTTCAAAAGGGATTGCTGTAATATCTCATAATTACAGCTTATGTGTACTCTCAAAAATAAATTAAAATAGTTTTCTTAGAGTACTTATTAACGTGGTAGTTGTTATTACTTATTAAACATATTTTTACAGATTTTCTATGCATTCAGAAATATTTTAAGTGTTATATGAAATTACCAGTTTAATATCTAATTTCATATATTTGAAAAGTAAATTTATGAATACTGAAGAAACGACTTCAGTCTAAATATATAACGATATTATGTTTGGAATAATTCGTTAACCACGGATTTATGAACCATATAATGAAATAATTGGCTTGCAAATGCGTATTAATATTAAAAATCCAAGAAATGATTAAACTATTTACGTAATACAAGGTTTCGTGAAATCATTCTATTCGATAGGAATCAGTTTATTGACGGTTGTCTAAGTCGACAGACAATTCCCATCTTTCCGTTGATGCACGTGATGCACTTCGATCATCCGGATCGTGGGGGGAGGGGGACACCAGAGTAAACTACTCTAGTCCAGCATGTCAACAACCGACTCCTCAAAGGGATGACATGCTGCTATATCCATGAGAAATTTCATATGTGAACCGTAATTAAACTCCGCTGCAATAATATGCTCTGCTAATCAGAACTGAATGTGACCGTATCTCAAGGGCATCGAAATGACTCTTACGAGAGTAAAGCTGTGACATAAATCAGAAGGCAGAGTCGCTCCAATTTGATCGATATTATTTAGAAAGTATAAGTTTCAGTTGCGTGAAGCTATGATATTTAACTGCCATAATCGAGGCAAATATATCTCATGTATCAACTCTACAGTGGTAGAAATAATAGATATGCACAATGCGGTATTGCGTATTTTTATGCACACGACATTGGCCTAAATGTAAGACGAATAATACACGTAAACGCAATAACATTTTAAGGTATTTAATAGAAAAAAATAAACTTTTATTTAATACCGGCTGACTGGTAAGGCAAAGGATTGTATGACTATGTAAGATCTATCTCTACTCTTTTCCACATAAACTAACTTAGATCCTACAATGAACTGGCGAATTCTCGCACAGGCGGGAATTAAATACCAGCACAAAAGACGGGTGCAAAATAACCCCCTATTGAATCAAACTAATTTAACAGAAAGCGCGGACTTCGTGCGTTACAAAACACCGTTCACTTGCGGCGGTAACTAAACGTAGACTATAATACAAATCAAATCTGAAAAATAAACGAGTGCAAGAACGCACTTCAAAATTACGCCTAAGAGGTGGACTCACAGAAATCTAACCGGCGTGATACTAAACTGATGAGGCCAAGAGGCTTACTAGCGTGTCCGCGAAATAACTACGAAACGTGCGCTTGGCTAGCGAAACACGCTCTGAATAAACAGAGATAATCACACGTTTAAATAGCACTTCGCGTAACTTTACATTTACATCGTGGCGAGAGAATGTGAGGGTAAGTTGAGAACAGGGAAACTTAAAATAAATTTGTTATGCAAAATAAGGAAAACCTTACAATATCCCTCGTCAGAATTTAACTAGCGCATAAAAAGGCTTTAAAGCCTGGATAAGATAGCTAAATTCTAAATCTACATGTGAGTTCACCTTTACAATCTTAATCTATATCTTAACTAAATTTAATGGTTTTTACAGATGGAGAAATGTGGCACATAATTACAATATCTTCTTTGTTTAGTAATTCTTGTTATCCTGGAAGGAAAAAAGTTTAGTACGTGCTTACATATATCTTACACTTGCCACACTTTTAATACATATATATATATTAACAGTTCAGCCTTTTCTACATTTACTCAATTCAATCTTTCTAAATAACATTAAAACTCCCCCTTGCTCTCCAGCATTGTGTACCGTAAAATGCGAGCGTGCTTTATGTAAACGAGTACAACACTTACCGACTACCCCACATTTACTTTTCAGAATTAAACCAACTAGACCCACACAGACACCTTACAATCAGATCTCAGCCTGAGGTGCTAACGCTACTGAAAATTAACTTAGTGTTGTCTGGAGAGCCTAACCTTTTAATTTACATTCTTTCTCAAATTATCATAACTTCTTTTTAGTGCTTATCATCAGTAAGATAGACTACTCTTTCATTCGAAGAAGCACAAATTCAAGCATACAAAATACTTTAATTCAGAATTTTACATAATTACATAATTCAGAATTTTTACGTAATCAATTTCTTACTCTACTCCGCTGAAAAATAAGTATCGATTAACTACATGCACGAATTTCTAACACTTTGAGTAATGAAGTTCGGTTTCTCGATACCATACAAACATTTTCCTATCACAGTCTCTACGACCAAAGTTAACACTTCCTTCTAACATGGCGAAGATTATTTGCTAAACTTTCTTACCTCTTATAAACATTTAAAGCTACTTGCTTAATAGAACAATTTTAAATTACTTGCATGATGCAAAAACAACACTTTTTAGCTTTGTTTCTTCAAACACAAAATTGTAAGCATTTTACTAAATACAAAATTGTTAACTCTTACTAAATACAAAATTGAAAGCTTTTTCTAAATTAAACAAATATTGTCCTCTTCCCGAGGCAAAACTGACGTAAATATTTTCAACCAACTTCGTACTAGATTTTAAACTAAATTTAAATAGAATAATTTTGATTTATCTTTTGTTTAGCGTACTCTGTCATTCTCTTTTTGACGAAGTTTTCCCACGATAGAACTTGATTGACGCGTTTGACGTGTAGCCTCTTGCGACTCTGACCGTTTCCATTGTTCTCCGTTGTCGGCCGTTTTCTTTTGATGCCTCGGTCCCACGCTGGTTTCTTTCGGCTATGTTCTACTTCTGCTTTCGCTGGACGCTTTTCGGTTGTGGCCGAGGAACCTCCTTGGACTGGCCGGGGAATTTTTTGCTGGACCTCCATAGGCTCTCCTCCGTTTCTTAGGTATTTCCTTCTGTTTAACAGCTCCTGGTCTAATGGACGTTTTCTATGTGGAACGTGAGGCGCTAACTTGTTTTTGACTTCTTTAGTGGCTGGCGTCGTAAGTTCTGATGTCTCAAATACTGCTTCCTCTTCATTTGCCAGCTTGTCGATCTTGTGCGGGGTCTATTCTCCCCTTCCTTTCTCAGGACCTTATTTCTTTTATGGGGCTTTTCTATTTTGTGTTTGTTCATACATCTAGGTTCTTGAAGTCGCCGCTTCTTTCCATCCGGCTCCAAGACTCTGTCATCACTCCTTTTGGTTCCTGGGAGAACGATCTGTGCTGTTGAGGGCCCTTCTCCTAAATTTGAATTCTTCTGCAAATGATCTTTAAAAATAGGTATGTCATTACGATCATGGTATTTTTTCACTTGATCAGCATTGGCAGTGGTCTTTCCCTCTTTACTTCCTTTTAAATATAAAACTGATCCACAAGTACGTTCAATCACGTAGGCACCTTCAAATCTTGGGAAACATTTTGACACATTTTCGAGTGGGGCGCAAGACAATGCATATTTTCTTTTCAGTACTTTATACCTAGGTTTAAAATTAAACTCTCGTCTTTTCTTATTAGAGCGACTGTTTCTCTCTAGCTACATCTGAATTTATGATTGCATCATTAATTAATTTTTGGATGTCTTTTTGTTTAAATTATGCCTCCCTGTTCTGGACAAAATGTATTTTATCTAAAGGGGTAAATATCTTTCTCCCCAGAAAGAGTTCACAAGGGGCCTTTCCCGTGGTATCATGCTTGGCCGTTCTGAGAGCATACCCCAATTGATCTACACAGTCATCCCAGCGTCGGTGATACGTTTTTACATAGCTCTAAATGATTTTAACTATGTTTCTGTTTACGGTCTCGGCAATATTTAACTGCTGTGAATACGGGAGCAACTTAACGTGGCGGATGCCCAGCACTGCACATAGTTCCTCGAAAATTTTCCTAATGAATGGGGGGCCATTATCTGATATTACTCTAAGTGGTGCACCATATTTTAAAATGGATTTATTTAGATAAGAATCGACTACAATTTTCGCTGAGGCATTTTTAAGGGGGACTATTTCTAACCATTTAGGGAAATGGTAAACTATCACTAGTAAATATCTATTTCTATTACTTTCACTTTTTGGAAATGGGCCCAGTAGATCTATTCCAATTAACTCATTAGGAAAAGTAGCTCTTATACTATTTAGATTCCCTGCCGGCCTATAATTTACATCGTTAACTAACTGGCATGTATGGCAGGACCTGACATACTCGGCTACCACTCTTTGAAGTTGTGGTGAAAAAACCGCCTCGCGCACTCTTTGTACTGTTTTTCGAATACCTTGGTGTCCAGCTGTAACCGTGTCATGCAATTCCTTTAAAATACTGAGTCGCAACGCGGCTGGAATGACTGGCCTTATTTCACTATTCTCATTTGTGTTCTAGTATAAAATAATAGTTTGTCGACTGAGGTAAGGTCTATAGTTTGCTGCTCTATTCCTTATAGCCACTATATCCTGATGTTCGAAATTATCCGGGTCTTGCAAGTATGCATAAATATGCCTATATTCTGGATCCTTTTTTAACTCGGAAATAATTGTTTCTCTGAAATCTACTACTTTTGATGTTAATATGGATTTTCATTTTATTTGTTTTCCTTCTTCCTCCAATTTTATTCTAGATAATGCATCTGCCATGATATTTTCCTTTGCCGGAGTATAATCGTCCCACGGTAGCGTGATCTGAGTACACGACTATCTGTGCCTTACCAAAATAAACTCTGAATATCTGTACTGCTGAACTCTGTACTCTTTCTGTTGCAGTGTAATTTCTTTGAGATGGTGTGTGTATGTGTGTGCGTGATTATGGAAAGCCTCCAGGGCTATCAGCCTAAGGGTAGGGATTCCTTTGTGGAGGGCTTTCTAAGGGAAATTGGGCTACACGTATATGCGCTACACATGGAGAAAACCACGAAACCTCTCATGCGGCCAGCCCGTTCGCGGGATTCGAACCTCGGACCGAACTATCAGTTTTCAGCTACTTTACCGCTCGGCCTCTGGTGGGCCTCTTTGAGTTTGAGTCAGTGTTTTTGAAAATATATCACGGGCTGCTTTTTCTGTGCCAAACCGCACGTACAGCGAAATCCGAATCATCAGCGGAAATTTCGAGATTTTCATCCTCCTCCGGGAAATTTAAGACCGGCGTTTGAATTAGCGCAGCTTTTAGTCAAATGCGGTGTTTTCCTCAGCTAACCACGAATATCTGACTTTTTTTTCTTTTCAATTGTAAGAGCGGTTCCGTTATTTGTGCGAAGAAGAGAGCTTTTCCGCAGAGTTGGGCGGTGGATAATTCTTTACCGCAGTTGCTTTCGAGTCTTGAGTTTCAATTCCGCGTTTTGAAATCTTGTATCCTAAGTATTTTAGTTCTTCTGCCGCGAACTTACACATACTGGCATTTATTTTTAGGCCTGCGTCTCTTAATAATGTAAAAACTTCGTCAATATTTTCACTTGAAACAATTATATCGTCGAGATAAATAAACGTTGATTTCCCGAGGACAGGTTTTAATATAATGTCCACGGTACGTTGGAAAGTCGCCGGGGTTCCACATAAGCCAAAAGGCATTCTCAGGAAAGCATAAGTTCCTGATTTCGTGATACAAGCTGTTTTAGGCACATACTCTGGTTTCACTGGTATTTGAAAATACACTGAGGTAAGGTCTATGGTGGTCATGTACTTGGTTAGTACTAATGTTTCTGATCACTTCGTCGATAATAGGCAGAGGATAAACGGGGTATTTGGTTAAGTTATTAAGCTTCTTGTAGTCGATAGCTAGCCTCCAGGCTTTAAAATTTGAAGGAGGCAGATTATTTTTCTTTTTACACAGCACAACGGGACTCACATAAGGGCTGCTTATCGGCTTGATTATTTTATTTTCGAGCATGTGCTTAATGTGCTCCTCACTTATTTTTTCTTTAACTTTATCATATCTCTATTGGCCTTGTCTTCACGGGCTCCTCACTTTTTAACTTAATCTCATGCTGAACTATCTGAATGAGGCCAGGTGTTTCAGAAAATAAATCAGAAAATCTGTCTTACCAGTTCTTGTAGTTTTCTTCTGTCTTCAGATTTCACATGTTCCAGGTTGAGTTCCGGAGGCTCCACAGCTTCTACGTCCTGCGGCTTCATGTTCAGTTGGAAAGTTTCATTCTGAAAATTAATTTGGGCTCCCGCTGTTTTGAAAAAAATCTGTGACAAAATTGTCGGAACTTGTAGATTTCGCACTACAAAAAATATAGATTTTTGAACTTCGTTCTTTATCTCCACATTAAACGTCGCTTTACCTATATATGAACAATGTTTGCCCTGCGCTGCAATGACTTTGGTGTTTTGCGTTTTAAATAATCTATAATTTTTTAAATTATTTCGAAAGAACGTTCTGACAAAAAATTTTGCTTCCGCTCAATTTATCCACCAAGGCCTCTGTTGGCACGTTATTTATTCGAACGTGAATTGCAGGTAAGGACAAATGTTTTGTTATCACCGTATTGAATTGAAATTTTGAGGGATTTTTATTCGAATGAGGTGACTGTTACACCTTTTCATCTGTCACCCGTCCTAGTTTAACTCTTTCGCATCGAGAGAGGGCAAAATCTCAATTCCCCAAACATCGAAAACTCCCGTATCTAAGAATTTCTCCTGGAATGCTTTTCCTTCCCCCCGTAACAAGTTGAATACTACAGCGCTAACAATAACCTTACTTAAGTCAAGCGAGAACTTCTTTCTTCGACGCTTTGACACTGTGTGAAGTTCCCCCTTGGGACGGGATTGCAACTTCGGGCATCAAAAGCTAAACACTGACAGTAAACAAAGGAAAGGAAGGAACAAAGGAAACAAGGAAGCTACTTTTAGTAGCTTCAAAAGAATGATTGACATGTGCTTTAACAACACCTGAAAGCAATGAGTATTGCAGTAACGTGATGGGGGAAAGCACTGGGTAGGAAATTATTTAGGCGTTTCGGGAGTCCAGCCGATGTCTGAATGCTAAGGCGTTTGGGGCGACTTCGATGCGAAAGAGTTAAATTCTTCTTAACTGCCCCCTTTTTTAGAATCTTGCGGCCTATTTTGTCGATCGCCTTTCTTTTTATCTTGACATTTATTCCAGCTATAAGATGTTTTCGCTTTTTGCGCATATGGCCTCGAAAACTGTCCGTTCGGTCTTTGGCCAAAACTTCTCGTACGCGTACTTTCTGATAAACCCCTACTCTCGAATTTTACAGCCAGCTAGAACAATTGTTCTAGAGTGCTGGGGTTTCTTACTTCAATATAATCATGAACTTGTGGCAATAGTCGAGAAAAGATAATTTGGATTAGTTCTTCGTCGGGCTTTTTACCGTATAACAAATTTGCAACTTGGACCTTATTCTTAAGATGAAATTCGACAACTCTTCAATTTTAAGTTGGTACTTGCCGTACAATTTGGCTTCAAGTCTAGCTCTATCCTTCACCACGGGAAAATGTTTTACTAGCGCGGCTTTAAAAGTGTCGAACGGCTTCCAATTTCTCCCAATCGAAATTTTCCAATGCCTTTAAACCAAATTAATGCCTGTCCTCACAAGGCTGTCGTGGTTATCGCGATCATTTGTACATCAAGAACAGGATAAAGTAAAAAGTGATTACCCAAATTTTCTAGGAAGCTAATGACCGACGTTCTTCCGTCAAATGTCAATGAAGGTTTCACGGAGGCTCTCCTAGTGTCCACCAGATAATCAAAGCCCTCCATATTTCCAGGAGCCAGTAAGTAGGTTTTGCGATGTCGATGGAGCTAACTCAGCTGCACCTTCGTTGTTAGCCATGACTTCGGAAAACTTCGAACGCCACTCGTAAGATCTATCTCTACTTTTCCACACAAACTAACTTAGATCGTACAATGAACCTCAAGAATTCCCGCACAGGCTTGAATTAAATACCAGCATAGAAGAAGGTTGCAAAATAAACCTTTATTAAATTAAACTAATTTAACAGAAAGCACAGACTTCGTGCGTTAAAAACCACCGTTCACTTTCGGCGGTAACTAAACGCAGACTATAATACAAATCAAATCTGAAAAATAAACGAGTGCAAGAACGCACTTCAAAATTACGCCTAAGAGGTGGACTCACAGAAATCTAACCGGTGTGGCACTAAACTGATAAGGCCAAGAGGCTTACTAGTGTGTCCGCGACATAACAACGAAACGTGCGCTTGGCTAGCGAAACACGCTCTGAATAAACTGAGATAATTGCACGTTTAAATAGCACTTAACTTTAAATTGACATCGTGGCGAGAGAATGTGAGGGGAAGTTAAGAAGTTGAGAACAGGAAAACTTAAACTAAATGTGTTATGCAAACTAAGGAAAACCCTAGAACTGAAGAGTGAGATGCTTTCGAGAAAGAATTCCGGGGTAAGATGACGTATTTTAAAATACACCTTTTTCATGCAAACGACCTGAATTAATGCTACAGATCTTCCCTTAACACTGCTCCACCTTTATGAAAAAGGGTAATAATATGCTTATAAGCATGTTTTTATATTATGCATTAAATGCAACTGAATTCTGTACGCTCTTGATGTGAAAGTAAGCGCCTTAGAACCACAGTTATCCACACGACCTGGAGCGGAGACATTTTAGATTGCTAATTTTCAGAATAATACCTTGTTTTTGCATTTAAAATTATACATAGATAGATATATAATTTATATATGTATAAAATATATGTAGGTAAATTAAACAATATTGTTACAAATTTTCTATATATGTAAATACTTTTAATGAAATTATACATAAATTGTACTAACTCTTGTGTAAGAAGTATGGAAAGTCTCAGAGAGCGAAGCAGAGTCTGAAAAATAAGGGTAGAAAGTCTGTTTAAACTGAGTAAAGCGGCTATCTCACAAACTGGCAATGGTTTTTGCAATTACTTTTTGTCTTCAAATTTGGCAAGAAATCCCCAAAGGTCTTGGCGACCATTTGGCGACACCTTGGATCGATCCCTGTCTATCTAGTCCAATTCCTGCGTATCCGGCTTTAAATGTATTCGTATATAACAGTAAATGCCGACGCATTCCACCAATTTCGATAAATCGAAGCTACTGGAAATTTCTCTCGCAAAAACTATGTAAGACCGGAGACAGCATCAGTTTTCGCTTTAGCTCAGACTATTGAGAGATCAAAGTATTGTGTTTAGAGCATGGAGAAATTACTAAGCGAGATTTTGCGGTTTCGCAGAGAAGCAAATGCATTCCCGAGGCAGGCCTCCTGGGACTCGGGAGATATTATTAATGATGTGAAAGTTGGATTAAATGAAGAAGCTTTACGGATAACTTTTGAAGATCCTATATTAAAATATAATTAAGAGACCGCCGTACTTAGCTAAAAAAAATCTTTTTCCTTTCAAAATTTAATTCATATTCCCTGACGGGAAATTTCAGCACTTTTTCAATTACGCCAATATACACCAAACAGCAAGATACATATCAAACAATGCTAAATTAACACAATACTTCAGCTAACTGTCCGTCTCGGCTAAGTATCCCGGTCGGCTAAATAATATCCTGTCGGCTAAATGTACTGTCGGCTAAATGTCCTTGTCGGCTAACTGTCCGTGTCGTCTAAATGACCTGCCGGCTAAGTGTTCTTGTCTCTTAAACGTCCTGTCGGCTAAGTTTCCGTGTCGGCTAAGTGTCCGTGTCGGCTAAATATCCTGTCGGCTAACTGGTGTCGGTTAAGTGTAACGCGACTGGATAAGGATAATTAAAGATACGTTTCAGTAATCGGGAAGCATTTTAATACCTGAGATTCTTAGAGAAAATTATTGGACATCCATTAGTCCAATATGGAGAGTTCCTCCCACGGTTGTGATAACAATTAGGAAATTACAGTTAGGAAATCTTCGAATGGAATAGACGCTACGTTATAAACAGTCTATTTTATTGGGAGAGGAGAAAGAATTATTTTATCCCACCTCTCTTCTTTTGAGTTCTTATTACAAGCACCATATTAAACACTGCTGTGTTTCTTGAGATAACATTACTTTGACAGTGTTGGACTAATTTAAACAAAGCTGCAATCAGCAATATTTTCATTTTTATTTGTGCTATTTCTTACTTTGAATTATTTTTTTAAATTTTAAACTTAATCCAGTTACGTCATGCATATAATTAAAATTTGAATGTATGGACTGATTTATGATGAATATTTTTTTTTCAAAATATTTTTCGCTTATAGGGAATAGCTCGAAACGTTTTGTGTGTGCGTGAAGTCTGACAAAATTCAGTAGTACGATTATTTTTAGTTTCATATACCTATATTGTTCATTTTAATTATTTATCAGTTCTAAAATGCAATTTTAATATTCAACAATGACTCAAACACTATTCACGTATGTTAGGTTTTTGATAATACTACCATCAATGCTTTTTTCGAAAATTAAAAAAAAAAAATGTATCATAAATAAGTGAAAAAAATTTACAGAAATTTGATGAAAAAATATCTGAAATGTTTCAGCCACTCAGATAATAAACAGCGGAGAAAAATCATATGCAGCAAAGAATATGGATGCACATTTGGTTTGCTTAATTTGATGATAGCAACGCGCTCAAGCATAATCTGCTTAAGGGGACATACCTGAATGGAGGTCTTTCTAAGAGAAAATTACTCATATGCATGTTACGCATGGAAAAACCCACAAAAACGCCCCTGCTGGCAACACGTCCGACGGGACAGAACTATCAGTGTTCAGGGACTCTATCGTTCGGCCGATGAATACGATAAAAGTGTAACCTTTAAAGGCATCTTCGAAAAGGATGAGAAAGGAATAGGTTTTTAAATAAAAGTATACGTTTTTTTTTTAATCAGCAATGACATGAAAGGAAAATATATAACTTTAATATTAAACAAACAGAACACAAAAACACATAGTGAAAATCAACTGGAATTTTGAAAAATTATATGGTAATAATATGACCTAAGTATTCGGATTCAACTTTAAAATTATTAAATTTTGGTTACAATATAAGTGTAATGTAACTGTCAGTTACAGAAAGGAATAAATGTCAAAAATAGAAAAATAACCTTTGATTTTTCAGGTTGCATAAAAACTTTGAAATACGTCTTTGGATTTAAGCGAACATTAGACATCTGCACATTTTGCTAATTTCACCTGTTCATTTAGTATAGTCAAAAAAGAATTATATCAAAAAAATAAAATTAGCCACCGATTTTCAATAAGTAATACAAAAAATATTAAATATGAAGTTTAATGTCTCAAAAGTTTAACCTTCTAAAACTTCATGCAGCAGTTTGAAATTTTCAAAGGTTGTCAGATAGATCTGAATGGCTAAATACAGTTAAATTTTTAACTTATATCGATTTTGCTGCTAATTGGTTTTGTAATTACATTTCATAATAAACCAAATTTGCCACATTTTTTATCTATTACTTACATATCTATGCGCTGTGTCATATTCTAAAATGGTGCAAATAATTCCATTGATTATCTAATTAACTTCCTTAATGTTTCATCAAATTTGCAATTGTCCACTTCAAAAAGTCATCAAAATGCTTAGATTTTATTTAGGTTAGAAACTGTAGATCAATTACTTAGTGCTTCTTCAACCAAAACTTTTCACCTAATTCTCAAATGCAGTGTTTTACTGTTCTCAAAATGACGTACATCATATATATATGTTACCGGCAAGCATGACATTCTTTTGTATTTTATATATTGTATTGTAATATATTCTGGTATAGTACAGTATTATCAACATAGCATAATGTTCGGTAGTATTCATCATTCTTCAATAGGGTTGTGTAATTTAGAAATACTGCAACTGCAACTATTTATGTCTTTATAGTTTTCTCAAATTGGCAACAAATTGTCTTTTCAGTCACATAAAGATAATTTACCTTGTGCAATTATAAGTCTCTCATCATACTGTAATAATTTTGTATGGTACTGTTATGTAAATCTACTATTATACTGCATTATTTTCTTTCTGTAGATATATACAATCGAGTCCAGTACCATTTGCTCTTTCAGTTAGTTATTTAATATTTAAATGGTTTGTAGTACTGTTTTATGTTATGTACAACTTATCATGCCTGTTACAGTCGTTTATTTATGTTTATTTATGAAAATGTAATCCTTTCATGGCAGTATGTAAACTCATATATAATTATTCCAGCCCTTGTTTGGTCGTGTATTTGTTGTTTTGATATTCAATAAATATGGCTCTAGATGGGGGTGGGCATGGTGCTAAACCGATTAACCTAATGGTAAAGGGACAATGCCCTTGCCCCCCGTCACCTTTCACCTACCCTAGGCATTGTATATAATACCTAGGCATTCTATAGAATGACAAATGCTCTTTAGGCAAAGTGGGAAAAAAGGCTATTATTTAAAAGACGTTCGTCCCTCAAAAATACAAATGTTATTTTGAAAAATAATGAAAGAGTGCCATTAAAACTGTTAAACTGTTATTAGAAATATGAAAAAAAAAAGATAGGGAAATGATCTTGATATAACATAATTTGTATTTTTTATCTGGCCGAGACTGGGAATCAGTAAGATCTACCTGACAACGGAAATTAAATTTAGAAATATTCGTAAGTTTCACAACAATGCCCTTTTTAATACCTTTATTTTCTGGTAGGGTTCACAAAGATGGCCATTTCAATAGCATTACAAGTAATGCTTTTGTATTTGGTTGAAAACTCTTTTAATAGTCTGTCAGGTCATCCGAGTCCAGTACTCAAATGTGTTTTCATGAAGAACGAGAAATAACTCAGTGTCCGTGAGGTAATACTGTATAATACTGACGTTTTCTTTAACATGATAAATGAATGTGTTTCTGGTTTCCACGAACATCCCATCCTAGCGATTCAACAGCCCAGTTGTCCTGCGGTTCCTTCTTGGTAGTCATTTTGGCTTTTTTACATCACTGATTAACTTCTGGTAAGTAGTTGTGTTCTTTGAAACGAATAGGAAGAGTATTTCATACTTTGCCGGTTCGTCATTCGACATTCTGTAGAATGCCTATGAAATGTATGAAATATGAATCGTTTCATACATTGCTGACTAGTTTTAGACATTGTATAGAATGCCGGATTTCAGACTTTGCCGGTAACATATACAACAATAGCAGCAAGAAGTACGAAGCCTCTGCTTGCAATAAGATGATTTTCAGAACTCTGCTGAATCCAGGCTGTGAGCTGCGGTCCTTAAATTACTTCTTTGTTTTTAGCCTTATTAATTCAGTTCGCTTTGTTATAATAAATATATATAATCTTGCATGGGATGTAATAAAATAGGAATATATGCTAATGAAAATAATTAAGTTGTAACTATATTTAGTAACTAAATTTAAAAAAAACATTAAACTAAAAATCAAATTGCATAATTGAATAATGTCTCCGAACATCTCCATTTGGTTATTGTGTTGCATTCGCCTTTAGAAAATCAAATATTTGTGAACTAGGGAATTAATATTTTGAAATTCTAAAAGATTACACAGAGCGATACATTTACAAATATTTTATAATTTATATAGCAGCTATTTTTTATTGTAGCTCATTTCTAAATCAGAAACTTACAAATTTCCCTCTCCAAAACATTGACAGTTGTTCCATGGAAAGATAGATGGCGTTTATAAAACTGTCACATGAAAGGTATTATTTGCAAAAACAAAAACAATAAAACTTCCAGTATTAAAATGCACAGTAAAAAATTCGTTGAAAACCAAAGATATATCCCTATTCGAAATATAAATTAAAACATGCTAATAATATCATTAAATACAACAACATCATTTGTTTACGAAGCTTTCTCAACAAAGAGTAAACGAGCTGAAAATAAAAGTCAGTGAAGTGGAAGAAATATACTTTTGTAACTCAATATGTAATATTTTAAATGCTTATATATTCAAGCAAAAATATCAAATTCTGAAGAGTTATGAGAAATACAGTTTTAAAGTAAGTGCAAGCATACATAAAATAAGCCCATATTTAAGAAATAAAAAAGTAAAATCTGAAAAGAAAAACTATGTTCCTTCCCCGAAGCCGTCACTTTTCGGTTTTAAATAATGTCGTATCGTTTTCAATTTGCGTTTCGTTATTACGCTTTGCTTGGAGCTAAATTTAGTATCGAAAAATCGAACGCATTTACGTTTTCAGGTGGCGAACATGAAGGTTGAAATCAGTGCAAAAGCAAGAAAAATGAATGTCTGTAAGCCTCGCAACCTACTCTACGCCATTTTCCAACAATATGAAAATATAAAATGCATGATTGATGAGATGGGTTCAGATTCGTAAGTTCAATTTTGGATCTGGTATTACATCACTGGACGGTCACCCCTTAAGGAAACAAATATCCATATCTTCTTATTTGAGATTTTATCGACTCTTACCGGAAAGAAGCCTTTTTTTAAACTTTCAAATGCTGTACAATAGCAAATTTGACGAAGAAGGATTTAATTATAATAGCTACTGAAACTAAAACATAAAAAATCAACATTTACAAAGGATTGGAAAATATAGACAAAACTTTAAAATTATTGAATTTTTTTTTTTTAAATTTAAGAGAAAGTTAATTACAAAACAAATTAAATAATCTTAAGGAAACTAAATATAGGGAAAGGTGAGTCTGATGTCACTGTTGATCATCCGTGTCTATACCAAAACAATCTCGAAATTCATATTAGCCTATCTTCACATATAATTTTTTTTTTTTTTTTTTTTTTTTAAGAAAAATATTCTTAGTGGTAGTTTTTTTTCTTCCTTCTTTTGTAGCATACTGCACTAATTAATGCTTATTTTAAAACTAGAAGTCTTCTTAAAATGTATATTAAAGCAAAGAGGAGCAGAAAAGCCCTAATTTATGATGGCCCATTCTTCACACTGAAGCATATCTGTTGAAATGGGCAATGAGTATGCTGATATATCAATTGCAATGTAAGTATTCTCATATGTACCAGTTAGGAAAAAAAGATATAAAATAAAACTTAATAAATATATAAAGTAGATTAATAAATATATAAATATATAAAGTAGAGAAGTATAAAATGAGTAAAAAAAATTACAACCGTTTGAAAGCTATATAAAGAAACCTTTACTCTTGCTTTAGAGAAATCTTTATATTCTGTTGTTAATCTGCTGAATTTTGAATACACAAAATCGCCCAGCTATAAAAATTGCAATAACTTTTTTGGATTTCATTCATTGCCAAATATTATAAAAGACGTCATTATTCCATAAAATTATTATTATTATTATTATTAATATTATTTTCTTAATTCTTATTATTTGATGATGGTAAAAAAAGTAGAACTAATATATTCTCTTTTCGATAGTGCAATTGATGACTGAAAAGAAAATTAAAAGCACTTTGTAAATAATTTCAACTTATGTTTGTAGTTGTTAAGCTTTCTCACGTAAAAAGGAAGAAATGTACGAGAGATTTCTTTTTTACCTTAATTAAGTAGGAATATACAAAAATAGATACCGATATAACTTATAAACTATTTTTATTTATTCACTGTTACTGATGTTAAGAAAGCTTTTCCCTTTCGTAGATGTGAAAAAATGTAATTTCCTATATAAGCAATGTTTGTGGAGGAAAGTGCAAAGCACAGGTTTAGTAAAATACCATAAAAATTAACCAGAAATTAAATCTCACAATCGAAAAGTTTCTCGCCTGGCTCACATTATTTTAGAAGATGTATAAATAATCCAAGATTTCGAAGCACAGTCAATTGATCTCCAAAAAAAGGAAGAAACAGAAGTTTTCAATACTTAATGGTCTTAAGTTGATAGAAATGGTGGTACATGAAACTATTTCCATACCGCCATTGAACAAAAAATGCTTTAGAAAACTAAAAGAGTAATTTAAATAGAAGACTCAGGAAAATCTGTACATGTGTACGACACATTCTGTATGACTACAATTATTGTATTGTGTAAAATATTTAAGTATCAATTTGAAAATGCTCGAATTTCAGAATACAGCGTCAACTTTCTATTAAGCTCCTGACGCTGCGCTTCTGGGGCGCCCAAGATTTCTCGCGTTGTAGATGTTGATTCCAAGCAGTATCCGAGTAGTCCTATAAGCGCTCGGGTGTCCGGAATCGCTCTCACCTGTCACCTGTATGATGTACAAGAACATCACATTTAGGATCAAAGAACAAAGTCATGTTAGAACTTCAGTACTGAAATACCAGTCTTGTGAAAACCGAACGAGTCGACAACAACTTATAACAGCAGCCTTAGCTAGACTACATAAGGGATAGCTTGGAGCTTACCTCTGGCCAAATGATTGTATTATTTGAAAAAAGCCACGTATTATAACGTCTTGGCGTTCTTAAGTTACCAAATAAATACCAAATGAGAAATTTTGTTTGACCAAAATTGCGATATTTCTTTAAACGCTTCTCTACAGGCTAAAGATATATGGTGGTAGTCGCTGGGATCGAAAAATAAAACCAGTGTTCATATTTAAAAACGAAAGGAATGCAGGATGCCTAAATACAGGGTATTTTTTATGAATACAGTGCCATTTTATGTGAAAATGTTTCACCTTATTAATGATATACGAAATTTGATCTTTTGTATTTAAGTGTCAAATTGTTTAGCCTGATTACAGTCTTTGTTTTTTTTTTTTTTTTTTTTTTTTTTTTTTTTTTTGTATTTAAGCTCTTTATAGTGCAGAGAATTTAATACGTAATATTAGAAAATTTCCATTTTGAAATTTGAACTGCTATACTAGAGTCACAAATCAAGGATGTTGTTTGAATGAAGTTGAAGGCTTGAATTTTTTATTTACTCTAGTATTCCTTTATTAAGAGCAATCTTGGCGGATTTTTATTGAACGGAAAGCTGATATTTTTATTGTAATGTGAGAAACATGATTGTATGATTTCGTCGAAACAAATATTTTAATTTCTAATTTTACAACAACAAATAAATTGTTGGATTATGCTAGCTGATTAATATTCTGATTTGAACTTCTTTTGAATATCTGAAAGCTTTTTTAATTAATTTCGATACTCCGTCCAAGAATCTTCTGTTTCAACAATGTCCTTTCTTGCCAAAAACAATATGAAGAATATGTGTCTTGAAGACAGGATTTAATTGAAATAAACGAAGAATTAGATGAGGATGTGACACTCACTAGTAAGATCCCAAAAGTTAAAAAAAAAACATTGAAAGTAAGTTTTACAATAAGGGAGAAGTTAAGTCAATTCTAAATCGAGTAACCGCGGATCGTGAAGCTAAAGAAGAAAGCCGAGAGCTCAAAAATCGAACGAAGCCCGCTTAGTGAGCAAAAGGAAAAAAAGTGTCTCGCTCAGAAAGATAAAAACTCCTGCCCAGGATACAAAAGAAAGTATACCTCTGGATGCAGGAACTTGAATTATAAATAAAACTACCTAAATTAAAAATTCAAGAAATATAAGCTAGAGAAACGCCAACGAATATAGTGAACTAGCAATAGAATCCAGTTGGCCAAAATTACTTCAAAGTTTGATGAAAAGAAGGATGAAATAGAAGACTGGATAGCTTACGTTTTGGGTGTTTTGCCTGCCGAAAATATGTCAGTCAGAGAACCTTTTAAAGATGAAACTAAGCAATTAAGGAAACCCTAATCTTAAATCGATATAAGCGTAATAGCAAAAAGTGCAAACAATGCTTTTATCTACTATCAAAGATCCCTCAAAAGCCTTGAAGAAATAAACTCATGAACTTTTATTTGGAAGGGATTGCGGATTTAGAAATTAAAACATTTAATAATCTGAAGGACTTAATAGTTTCAGAGGAAATTAAATGTTTGGTTCTAGTAGAAGTGAAGAAGAATGTTTTTGTCAAATGGATGAAATTAAAAACTCCATATGGCCTGGCAGAAACATTAAATGAGTATGGCAGTATTAAAGAAATCTTTAAGATGAAAAATCCTGTAAAACAAAGTTTAAAACTCCAAGAACGTCACCAAATGAGAACAGAATGCAATATATCTTTCATCTAGTTTTAAAGAAAGAAAGACTTTATGCCTATAAATAAGAACGAATGTACTAAACATTTTATGAACAGGAATTTGAAAACTGGAGACAACCTTCCTGTTATGATTGCAGACCCTGCTCTCATCTCTGACCTCAGTGTGATAAACTCAAGAGGAATTTGGATACTGTAGCCTCAAATGAACTGTATCCTTAAATGAATTTTTCAAAAATAGTTTTAGGGATTGATGATTCCATATACCAGTCTAGCTAAAGCAAAGGCTGTAAAATGTCCATACTTATATAAACTGGTGCAACGTTGAACATAAAAAGTAGGTAGAACCTTATATGTACATGAGTGAAACCGTGTGGATACGAACACCTCTGGCAGAACGTCCAGTGGGGTTACCGTTGGCTGAGGTAGAACTTAAATGTACTGTTAAACGAATAGCATCTAATTGTTTTCGTATAACATCATGCGTGGAACTGCTGTTTTAAATAATAAACTTCCGTGAAGATAGGGGAGTGACTTGAAGTTATCACTTTTATTAATACATTTCCAACGGCAAACAATGTAAACGCCTTGCAAATTTCTATGTGTCTCTCATCTATTACTCTAGGTAACGATGCACTGCTTCCTGATGAAATGCAGCCTAAGGACGCATCAGAAAGATATGTAAATAATTTTGCGTCCTAACGCAATAGTTCTTTTAAACCTGGACTTTAGTGTGGAAATAGAAAAATGGCTAATGAAACTGGAGACTTAGAGAAAGACAAGACATTTTTTCAGATCACAATGAACAAAATTCTGGAAAAGAGTCTTTATCAAAGTGTCTGAACAAGGTGAATTCAACCTGAATGAATGTGATATAGATTCAATACACTGAGATTCATTTTGACCGTGGAAAATATGACAAGAAAATGAAAGAACGTTTTAATGATGGTTATTATGCCATTGAAGAAGAATAATGACCAAAATGTCCGTATTAAAGGAACTCGATAATGAAAATTGGGCACTGGGCTGGACCAAATAATAGCGATAAGTGGGGAAAGAACAGCTTGAAGAATGCACTTCTTAAGAATCAGATGCTGAGGTTACGAAATATAAAAGAGATTCTAAATCAGGTGTTGAAAAAGAAATGATTGAGTTAACTCATACAAGAAGAATAAGGTTTAGAAGGTAATTCTGGCTGCGGAAGTCCTTACTAAACCTAAAGCGGTTTTTGATGGACATTGCAAAACATTTGATGACTGTTTGTGTAAATATTATAGATTAAATTATGAAGATAAATGACGTTCAGAATTGTGGGTTTTTACCTTTCCCGCCACTGGCGTGATGTTTTACCTTACCTACAACAGTTCAAATGTAGAAAGGTAGTGCTAAATGACTATGATAGTTAATGAAATAAATTCGAAATTGAGAGAGTAATAAGGGAAAATAAAGAAAATCAAAATGGAGTGTAATAAAAATCATTTAAAAATATCTGAATTGTTCCTGATATTTTAAATGAAAAACAAACTGAAGCTTCATTTGAAGATGAAGCTTAAATGAGGAGGAAAATAAGAATAGCACACCATCAAGGAAACGCAAACGCAAAAGAAAGAAAGGTTTTCATTACCGGTCTGTTGACGCATCAATTTAAACAAAATATTTCTCAATGAAATAATTTTTTTTTTTACATTTTGAACTGAAAGTACGCGACAAAAGATTTGCTTTTTCTGATGAAAGATTAGCTGTCCATGGTGATATACCAAAACACGTTTAAGAGCAGAATAATATATTTCCAAAAAGGATTAATTAATTAATTCTTTTATTCTAAGTTAAAAAAAAAGTATGTTAGGAAATTTCCCTTAAGGGATGAAGTTTAAGACTTTGCATTGCTTCGCTAGCAAATGAATACCAAGCGAGAAAAAAAAGGCCTCTCACGTAAATGATCCTCGGAAGATGCGTTGAAGATCCTCTCACTGGATTTTTTTTTTTTTCTGTCAATTTGAAAAATAAAAAGTTTGACGTTCGACCAAAATCCCAAAATTTCTTTAAATACTCACTACAATATCTAGCATACTTCCATTATTCAGAGCCTCTTTGAAAATGATAAAACGAAACACATGAACAAATGAGAGGCACACGAGAAGTTACTAGTTAACAAAGACTATCGTTGGGAATAACGAAATTTGCTTATAAGAAATATTAACTGATTTTCCAAAGGCAGTTAAGGATCATGTATATGCGAAAAACTGATGAAAAGATGGCATTTTTCAGTCGTCCGCAAACTTCAGAACACAATATAAAGTAATGCGCGGCCTCAGCATAAATTTAGGATGGTACGAGTATATCTATAGTAATAAAAATTGCAGACCTAGTAAATCTGCCAAACCTGATACTTTCTATCGTCAACAAATTTCATGTTAGATGCCTCCGAGAATATGGTATAGGTGTTTAAAAGAAAAAAAAAATTAAAAATGCTAAATTTATACCTTATTCAATACATTACCCAAAATGTAATTTTTCTTCTTCCAAATATTATTGAAATCCCATCAGTGCCTGAGTGGTTAAGACCGCTGAATATTTGAAGTTCGAACTGGTTTTGATCCTAGGGGAAAGTGCTGGTTGCATGGTGTTGATTTTCGTGGTTTTTGCTATGTTTAATATCTCTCCGTTATAAAGACCAGTACGAAGGCATCCATTAGGCAGATAGCCCTCATGCGTTTTATCATATTCTAATAACCTAACATAACCATATACTATCGAATTCGTATCACTTTAAATTCCATCAATGACCTGTTACCGTAAAATTTAATAAATTTTATTCTTGCATTGCCAAGTACCTGCTGCTAAACTATTTTTGTTACTTCGGTAGAATAAAAATATTCCCATATAAAACTTGTGTTAATGAAAGTTGGAAAAATTGCGTTTGTTGAGAATTTCAAAGATACCGTAACCCGTAACAGGGGACGTGCGGTCTGACGGACCGCGCCACATGTTCCTCCCATCACCCCTATTGCATGCTTTGCCCAAGTGAATGGATTCTTTCCCAAGCTTCACGTTTCGTGACCTTCTTTCTGACCCCTTCTTATCGGAATGCTTTGGCAAGTGTATCTGTTGAAATTCTTCTAGAGCGGTCTGTGAGACCTCACCTCCATCTCAGTGTTACAATTTTCGGCAGTAGTGAACACATGGCTCTGAAGTTAGGTTCGCGAAAATTCATTTATCCTTTTGATCCACGTTATGCAGAAGAACTGAAAAAAATTCTAGACGAAGTTGGAAGTGATTTTAGTGAAGAAGATGACTGTGAAGAAAATTTCTGCGAAAAAGGCGAGCAGTGGTTTCGATGTCATCATTGCATCATTCGATAGAAACAGACTCGGAAACACAGAAACCTGAAATAATTGGTTTTTATAACAGAACCAAAGGTGGTGTTGATGCTTTAGGTGAAAAATGTTCTGTCCATTCCTGTAGTAGGAGAACAACGCGTTGGCCTATGGCTCTTTTCTACCGGTTAGTAGATATGAGTACAGTAAACGCATACATTTTGCACCAAGGTTATAACCAAAACCCTGTTATGACCAGAATGGTGTTTTCGAAAGAATTAGCGAGAGAATTAGTCCAACCCCTACTACACATGAGAGTGAAAAATCCAAGTATAAATCGAGAATTGCGCCTGACGATAAAGCGGATTTTAGGAAAAGAAGATGAGTCTAAGGATGTGGAGCAGTGCACAAAAGAAGCAAAATTAAAATCAAGGAAAACATGTCGTCTGTGCCCCCCAAGCAAGAAAAGAAAGACAGCATATTTATGTTTATCTTGCCAAGACCCTGTTTGTTTGGAATGCACGCAACAGTTATGCAATGAATATGCTAAAGAAGACGAAAACTAAATTGTTTACTATCAGAAAATCAGTGAAATACTGATATTTTAGGTACTGTCAAAATTTTTCTGTATTGTGCTACATACAATTTTCTGCGGTTAAAATTTGCTTTGAATATTAACTAATATAGATAAAATAGTTAATTCAAAATTGATGCATTCTTATTTTTAGTTTTATAGAATTTAGTGCAGCATATGATTTTCATCGAAAAATTTGAGGCTATGTGGAAGTTTTCTGGGAAAAATTTAATTTCGCTTTAAAGTGTAAAAACATATTTTCTTTTCAGAGTAAAATGCTCAAAGAAAATCTAAGTGAAATATCATAATGATATTTTAATTAGACGATTTTTAAAAATTTAATATAATGCGCGGTCTCTCAGACCGCACGTCCCCTGTTATGTTCAACTTTTTCACCTCCCCTGTTACGGGTTAATCACTAATATTTGTGGAACAATATGAATATTAAAAAACATTTAGTAAACGTATAACACAGTTAAAACTCGAAAGCAATACTTGTTAGGGATCCGATACACCCATGCTTTATGTCACAAAATTTAGTAATGTTCACTATCACACTGCACTCGCCAGGGATACGACTTATTACACAACAATATCTAACTCACAGATACATTATACTTGCCAACATACGGCTACCAATACGCGAGCGTGCACAGCAATTCATGCTCTCTGTTCTGGGGGTGCAATGCTTACAGGCGATTGCGAAGTGCAACAATTTGCATGTGTTTTTTTTTTATTCCTAAAAGTTTCACGGTGATTGTCATCTGAAAATGCTGTAAGGTTTTCCTGTTAGTCAGAGGAATTATGCATTGACTTGCCATGCTTTGAAAAAAAATGAATAAATATAGTGGGGCCAATTTTCAATTTTTTGTCCCAGAAACTAGACTAGAATGTAATTACAAACCTCCTCTCCAACGCAAATGGTATATCTACTTGCGTCTTGGCTTAAATTTTAGAAGATTTATCTCGTTTTCTTCCATTGCGGCGAGACTCCTATGGTGATGCCGTTGTTCTCTATGACATGTACCATCGACTTCTTTTCAAGCACCCAGCAATGTCTAGAAGACAGGGTGCTGGTCCTAGTGTCACATGACGAAGCAAACTTACTCTTCACCGAAGGCTGCAGAATCTCAGTGAACTACAATATGGAATTTTATCTCACTCGCCATACGTTTTTCACTTGTCTTTCCCAAATTACTGCATTTTCTGCCATCTTGATCTGCTTTTTAGTCTCGAAACATTTGATGAAAGCAGAGAAGTCCAGCATGCATCTGTCAACTTCTTCACATCAAATACCACTGAGAGTTTCTTCCCGTTGGCCAAGCAACGGCAAAGTGTGTAGATGACAATAGAACTATTTTCATTAATAAGGAATTTTTCGTTTAAAATACTAAGTATCTGCAGGTGGCATGTGACCATCGTACCCTACACTCACACCAGTGCAAATATGTGTTGCACTTAAAATTGGTAAAAGTGTAGCTGGTATGTAAGTTTATGTAAGATTATTATCTATTATGTAAGATATATGTAAGTTTTTCCAGTCACACGCTGCTTAAAAGTCAAGAGTTCAAACTTTCACAATATTATTTCAGAGTATTGTATTCTATGAATTTAACAATTTAGGAAACGTTTCGACGATTCAGTATGATGCGAATTTTAAGTAAAATTAAGTAAAACAAAGTTTGATTTTAGGGCATAATATTTAAAAAAAACAAATTTATATGTTATTCACACTAATAACAAATATGTGTTGCACTTAAAATTGGTGAAAGTGTAGCTGGTATGTAAGTTTATGTAAGATTATTATCTATTATGTAAGATATATGTAAGTTTTTCCAGTCACACGCTACGTAAAAGTCAAGAGTTCAAACTTTCACAATATTATTTCAGAGTATTGTATTCTATGAATTTAACAATTTAGGAAACGTTTCGACGATTCAGTATGATGCGAATTTTAAGTAAAATTAAGTAAAACAAAGTTGGATTTTAGGGCATAATATTTAAAAAAAAACAAATTTATATGTTATTCACACTAATAACCTTAATCGACGGTTAATCGACGAATCCAGGTCACAAAAAGCAAACTCATACTAAGTAATTAAGATCGATAACCATATTTTCAACTCTTCACTTAACCGATTACTTAACATGCAGTTATATGCTATATCTAATAGCCCTTTCTTCTATATAGAAAGAAATATTATATAATGCGCAAAGTTGTTTTATTATATCATATTTTCATATTTACAGCTTTCCATATCAGGAAGAAAAAAGCTGTTGTTACTTCCAAACTAATGTAGACCCATTTTTTCAATAAAAATATCGTAGGGAACTAATGTTTATGTCCTTAATTTAAATAAGTAACTCATCTCTGAAGTTTGGGATGAATTAAATTTCCTCTTTAGTTTGTGTTTAATTAGATATACCAGAGATTTTAAATTTTGTTATGAAAACTACGTACTAAGTAGTAGTGAGAAAACGTTATGGATGAATATTTTCAGTTAGCAGAATCATTAAACGGAAATATATCTCTTACAGTAAACAATACATACCTGCCAACAATAAAGGATTAAACCTTTTTGATTAAAAGTTGTAAAAAAACGAAAACAATCGTTGAAAAATTCGGAAATCTTGAAAAATCTTCAAAATTCGGGAATTACGTTAAGAAACCATTTTTAATGTAATACAAGAAAGTTTTAATGTAATACAAGAAACTTTTAGGAATAAAAAAAAAACACAATTTGCATGTTTTATATATATATATATATATATTTATATATATATATATATATATATATATATATATATATATAAAAATGAACTATATATATATAGGTCATTTTTTTAGATATAGGTCAAAAAACGAAAGAAGAACTTTCGTTTTTTGACCTATATCTATAAATGTAAGGATCAGATTTATGGAATGATTAGTTTGAATGTTAAAGAACGGTATGTAAAAAAATTCAACGTTAAACTTTAAAAATTACTATATTAAAATTTAAAGTAATTAATGTTAATACCTGTGAAAAAAGCAAATAAATTCGAATAGGTAGAAGCGGATCACAAATAAATTGTATAAAATTAAAGAAAAAGTACAAAAAGCATTTTTTAGAAATTCGGCATCAATAATTTAAATTTTTAATTTCATGCGTAGGTATTTTCAGTACAGCTTCAAAAAATATACAGAGCGTAAAGAAAATTTTTAATGAATGACCATAATGAATTGCTGTTCGTTAATTTTATTTTGTTAATTACACTATATTAAGTGGTTTTTTCTTTTTCTTTTTTTTTTTTTTTTTTTCATTTTGTTTATGCGGCCTATATAAAAAGTTTAAATGTTATTTGACTCAAATGGTCAGTAGAAAAATAGATCAGATTATGTAGTCTGTAAGTCCACCTTATTTGAACCATTTTTTAAATGGTTTGAGAAGATCATTCAATTCTTCTTCATCATTTCTTGAATGGTTCTTTTTTGACATGTTTTCCCATACCTGAAAGATCTTCACCACCAACTGCTTTTGCAATTCGTTCGATTTCTTTGGCTTTTTTTAATCGATAGAAGTCGTACGTGTGTGGATCCAGGAAAAAAAAAAGTTTACAAGGGTAATACAAATATTTATTAAAATTGGCAGAAAATACGAAACGAAATTACTAAAGAGGTATACTTGCCTATCATTTTTCAACATAATCACCAAATCTGTTTAGGCATTTACCTGAAAGCAAGACCAACTTGTTTAGCCTGGCTTTGCAGTAATCACGTTCCTGCCCGCTGAACCATTTCTCAGTGGCTGTTTTCACATCACTGTCTGAAGACAACCTCATTCCAGATAAATGTTCCTTCAGTTTTGGAAAAAGAAAAGAGTCATTGGGTGCTAAACCTAGGCTATATGGCGGGTGGCTGCAGGCTTTTCACTTAAACTTTTGCCGCAATTCTTGAGTTTGATGAGCAGTACGAGGCCGGCCAGTGACATGCAGGAGAATAACACCATTACTCAACATGCCAGGGCACTTGCGTCGGAAGGCTTCACGTAACCTTGCCAAAGTGGTAGAACAACGATCAGTAGTAACGATAATCTACATTTCAGGTCGTCGATCAGTATAACGAATCACGGCTCGCACCTTCAAGGGAGACCACTTTTCTAAACATCTTATCATTTCACTCTCTCTCACGTGTCTGCGAACTTACTCGTCGCATCGGTACAACTGCTGCTAGATAACCAGTGCTATCAGTCTGCACTAGGCGAAGGTCTGAATTTAGTAAGCTTTCATGTTGATGAATAAACGTTCATGTTGACGAATGCACACTGAACCGCGTATGAGTGAAATTCTCGCATTGTACAAATTAAATGCAAACAATTAAGATACTACGGATAAGTGAAATTTCGCCCGGCAAGGCTTTACTGCCTATATATATATTGTTGATTCAGATGTCAATCTCAGTCAAAAGCTACTGTTAATTCAGCCACTAAATTTGAATCTACGTTTATATTTTGTTTTATAAATAATTACTTTTGTTTACAATTTATAAAAGTAAAAAAAAAATCGCCTGTTTGATTAGAATTTAATATTTTAAAGTTATATATATATATATATATATATATATATATATATTCAGTTCATACAACATTATATATATATATATATATATATAATGTTGTATGAACTGAAATCCATTTAGTGCGAATACAAGTTATTATTACTTGCGCAATTGCTGCAAAGTTAGTTAATAATAATTTATTTCCTAAACAGTATTGATTAATTGATTATATTATCTCCTAAGTTTAATTAAAGTAGAATTATTTTAAAAGTGTGCATCCATACTGGTAAGTTATATTTTGAAAGATGTTTTGAAGTAATTTGAAAGCAAAATGTTAATAATGTTTTAACGGGGACTGGAGTTAAATCATCACGAAGAATAATATTACAATTGTAAAAGTAAAAATTAAAACATGTAATTATTTTGGTTATAATTTAATATTCCATATATATATATATAATTTATATTTATAAATGAATTATTGACTATATTATCGCCTTTGAGAAAGGTAGTAGAATTTTATTTGAATGAAATAACTTATGTACATTTAAAATGAAATTTGAATGCCTTTTAAAATGAAATTAACAATAATTAATCAATGCGAATACGTTTCAAGTGAGAATTATGATGCCAAATTGGTATTAGGTAAGTTGAGTTTCAGCCAAGTAGGTAGATTTTAAGTGAAAGGAATATAAGGTAATGAATGTACTATATAGAATTTATTATGAAAAAGGCAGTTTCGTTAAGTTTAAATATTTTTTTAGTATCGTGAGATATTAATTTTAGAGGGAGTAGTAGTATTATTTTCTTACTTGTTCCCGACACCCTGGCTTTTAATAATATTTCAAAGTAATCTATAAACATAGTACAATCTTTGTAAAAAATTATCAAATATAAAAGTTGAAAAAATGTTTACAGAAGATAGAAAGGTACAATAAAATGTACAAATGTTGATTACTTTTGTATTTTTTAAAAGTTTCTATTTTAAATTTTTTTCATGAATCATATTTGACGTTTCATTTAAAAAATTTTCATTTATAAATGCTTATAAGTTACTTCATTCAGCTAAATTTCTACTGCTTTTTTGAAAAGAGACAATATTCTCAATAATCCATTAGTAAATAAATTATTATTTTATTACTTTGCAGCTTTTGCGCAGAAAAACCTCAGTGCTAAAACATAAAATCGTTTAATTGATGTTAGATAAATTAAAAGAATGAAAAAATACAGTTTCAAATGTGAAATGAATAGAGAAATTTAATCGAAGTTATTTTCGATGATACGTTTTTTAAATCTTTCCTGGCATCAAAAGGCGCATAAGTGTTATTCACAATAATAAATTCCATAGGACATAAAATATTGTTTCAAACATTTTTGTTTAAAGTAATGCATTTGGATATACCTAACTGTTAAACTGACGCTAAATTTTGCGCTAGCTGTTCTTTGTGGCGATAACACTGTGCAGGTATTATTGCCATAAAACGGACAATACGTGATAAGACATGTGATGGTAAAAAACTATAATATTTTTTATCATTTTCTTTGAAATTTTTTATCTATCAGAATTTTTATTGTTTTCATATTTATTTTTTACCGTTTGTATCGAAAGTTTCTTTTAATAATTATATTCAAAGTATAGTAAATTAGATAAAGAGATCCATTTTATAATTCAATGCAACATAGATGAAATCTATTAAATTTGATTCAAGATAGGTTTTTTATAAGCATCAGTAGTACAAAATTATTAATAACGAAAGAGGTATTTTTGAGTTGTATGAGAGTAAGACAATTACTCTCATACAACTTTAAGTACACTAAAAAAATGAAATACATGTTTTAGAGTAAGATTTGGAATGTAAAGGAGAAAAATCTAATAAGTAATTATCAGGTTAATGGTTATAAATTAGTTCACACAGTAGAAGCAATGGGGTGAATTTTCGGGAATTTTAGAAATTTGACACCCGGAAAGGAAACAAGAATAAGACATGACATCTGAGAATAACAATAGAGGGATCAATGTTGACTAATTACTTCGCTTTGCATCTAGCGTAAAAGAAACACTCATAGAAATATAACAGAAGAGAATGAAAAAATAACCAAATGCGAAGCATAACAATCCCCGATGATATACTTTCATTACATAATAACAGACTCCCACTAGTTGACATTAAAAATGGGTTACAGAATCAATACACCGACATCAAATTAAAATATTAGCTTTACAGTTCTAGTCAAAAAATGCTACCCAGCGTTTATGAATGATGTATGTACATATATTTTAAAGAGTGGGACGATATGATTATGACATTAACAAATAGATCGGCAGCTGTTAATGAAACCAGGCCCATGAGAATTTTTTCTCAAACATAACGGAAACAAAAGCAACTTTTCATTTTCTAAACAGCTGGTGAAGCGGAAATTTTTTGAAAAAAAATTGAGATCGAAAAAGAAAATTTGTTCTGAAAAGTAATCGCGGGAAAAAATGCATTCACAAAGGGTGAAACTTTCATGAGAAATTTGGTCTCGATCCTGATTATTCGACCTCTTTGTCTGTTAGTCCTAATTGGAATCTAATTATGGACGCAGCAATTGATGGCGAACTTTTTACAGCAGCAAGATCAAGGAACAGAATAAAAATCGCTTCTAATTATACGCTTTGAGATGGCAACGATTATGAAGCGATGCGAAAAAAAGATTAATCGATGCGAAGTTCGGTGACGCATTAATAATCTGCTAAATATCAAAGTATGTTTATCCAAGTATCTGGGATAACTTTCGCGAATGCGCTGGAAAATTCTTTCCGTTTTTTTTCCTCCTTTGTCGTTGTTGTTCTAATTCTTTTAGAGTAAAATTTTTAGATATTCTAATGAGAAACTGCCCAGTTCAAAGAAAGCTGAAAAAGGAAGATTTTACCGAAGTTTGAGGCTTAATTAATATTCTGTTTCTTACTTTTACTTTAAGGTAGTCGGAAACTATATTCATTATTTACTTTTCACCTTGATATGAACACTTTGTTTAATACTAAAATAGTGTTTGCTCTTTCTTAAGACGATTTTATTTAATCAAAAATTTAAATAATCTTTAAAATATATGTCGAAAACTTCTGATATGTGTAAATTAGAGGTATCATTAAATATTATGCAAATAAAAATGCATAATTTGATGTGTTATCTTTTACTAAGCTGAAAGTAATATTTTACTGTAGTAGTTATGTGGAGAACTTCTCTTACCCTGACGGCTGAAAGTACACGTCATAAAAAGGCAGGAAGTTTCTAGGGATCAATACACGCGCTCCAACTGACATTTTAACTTGAACATTTAATGAAGCTTATCAGCGGTTTTTTACACATTATGAAAATAGCCGACAAGACCATGGATATTCACAGGAAATTTGTCACAATAAAGAAAATATGAAGTTCGTTCATCTTGATAGCGTCTTACACATCTTTATACGGCTTATGTCATCTAAGGGTTTTCCGCAAAACGATTCCATCCAATAATGTGCAACCCATCTGCCAGTCGACCACAATATACTAGTCCTCGCTGATAGTTTGCGATCTTGCATACTGGAAAAGTATTCATCCTCTCTGGGGATCTGTGAAACAAAAACAAAAGCAGACAGAAAACATTTCAAGTTTCACTGATTTTTTCCTCAGTCTTCGACGCTGTGGGATCTCAGCGTGGTCGTCTTAGAATTCATCCTAGTGGAATCTCTTCTTCAAGTCCGTCTGAATCAGTCTTCGTAAATAAGTCTTCTTAAACATCGTATGGATAAGTTTTCTAAATGCGTCATCTTAAGTATCGTCTTCCTTAAGACGTTTTCTTTAATACATCTCATCTTTAGACATCGTCATCAGTCTTCTTAAAATAGTTCACGTCTTTTAAAGCAATAGAGTAACATTATATTTCACCTATACAACTATTGATCAGATCAGGAGAAATTTGTCAAATCGAGAAAAGGATAAAATCAGAAATCATCAAAATAAGTGTTACACTATGAAAGGTCGTCTGACCATGGTTTCAAGTCAAGTATTCAAGTATATTGTAGTTTCAAGTATATTGTGGTCGACTGTCAGATGGCTTTGCACATTATTGGAAGGAATCGTTTTGCGGAAAACCTTAGATGACATAAGCCGCATAAAGATGTGCAAGACGCTATCAAGATGAACGAACTTCATATTTTCTTTATTGTGACAAATTTCCTGTGAATATCCATGGTCTTGTCGGCCATTTTCATAATGTGTAAAAACCGCTGATAAGCTTCATTAAATGTTCAAGTTAAAATGTCAGTTGGAGCGCGTGTATTGAACCCTAGAAACTTCCTGCCTTTTTATGACGTGTACTTTCAGCCGTCAAGGTAAGAGAAGTTCTCCACATAACTACTACAGTAAAATATTACTTTCATCTTAGTAAAAGACAACACATCAAATTATGTATTTTTATTTGCATAATATTTAATGATACCTCTAATTTACACGTATCAGAAGTTACTAGTATTGTCCTTCGGTAAACCCAACCTTCTCCACGTCGTATGTGTCCTTAGGTTTCACTCAAATGATTTTGTATGGACCTAAAAACTTTTAATTTAACTTTATACCTGGCTATAATTTGGTGTTAACACATCGTTGAGTCTGTATTTACGTGGGAATTTTAGACTTCAATTGTAAGACTTTTCTTCAATTGTAATTGTTTTCTTGAATCTCCTAAATCTGCGTTTTTGCCTCTTTATGTAAATTTTCTATAGATTCGATAAAGTCTTTGATTTTAACTTGTATCAGTACTTTGATCTTCCTCTCTTTATTCGTCTTCCTCTTAGTAACAAACAAAAGCTCGAAAAGTGTCGAATTTATGCTCTTCTGAGAAGTTCAATTAATAATTTGTTGGACATTATTTACATGCTTATATCATTTCGTAGGGTCATTTGTCGCCAATTTAGAAATTACTGGTATTGTAATGGAATTTAAGCGTTATATTTGTCCGTTAGCTCTTGATCATCCAGTTGTAAGTAAGGATAAACGAATATTTAGTACAATAATCAACAAATTCTTGAAATGTAAGTGCAGTTCCTCTTTCAGCCATTTTATATAGCAATGGTTTCCGAACAATGATTTCTGAATTTCAAGTTTAGTTTAGCTATTACTTCTTCACTAGAGGTGGTTTTAGACGGAAGTAACAAAACAAACTTTGTAAATGAATCAATAACACCGAAAATGTATTTATAATTCTTGTTAGAACTTTATAAAAGTCCTATATGATATACTTGATAAGTATTGAGGAGAATGTCGTTTTTAGGTAAAGGATGTAACAATCTTCCCTTCTTTAACGATTTTCGATTTGCCAATGTAGAAGTTATACAATTGGAGATACATTTTTGAATTTTCTTTTCCAACTTAGGTACATAAAAATGTTGTTTCAAATGTTCTTCGCTATGTTTCGTAGCATAATGACCTCGTTCATGTTCGTCTTTAATTACTTTAATTTGCATAATCTCAGGTACTACTAGTACTTCAATCCCATCCACCATTTTGTAAACCACATCATTCCGAAGGCAATAATCTTCATACGCCTTAGAATTCAAAGCTTGTTTTACAGCTTTTATATTTTCATCTGTTTCTTGAATTTGAATACATGCAGGGTTTTCACGCAAAGCGTCAATATATTCCATACGGGTACCAGGTCTGTTTCTAATGTGTAATGGTATTCTTGTAACATTAATGATAATTTTGATATTTTAGTACAAATGTATCTCTTGTTCATAATTTGTTTGAGCGCATAACAGTCTGTCACGATTTTAAGGGGGATTTCTTACTCGTATACCCTAAATGTTTTAGAGCTTCTACGACTGCCTTTAATTCACAGCTCGAAAATTTAAGTCCAATAGCCATCATCATCCTACTTATATAATAAAATGGATATATCTGATTATCAGTTAAGCATTTCTGTAACAGAACAGCATCGTAACCGTCAGCACTAGCATTATTAGTTTGTATTTTCCGTTTTTGCTTTCGGATTAAGGCTACACAAACCAGGTTCAGATAATAAGATGTGTTTCAAATCACTAAAAATATAAAGTTCTTTATTTTAAAATTTAAATTTAGAATCTTAATTCAGTAAACCTTTAAGCGTGTCTGCAATCAATGAATAATTAGGTATGAATTTTCTGAAATAGCTCTTTAAACCTAAATAAATTTGAATACCGTTTACGCAATTATGCTCTAGAAAGTTAATTAGCTTTAGAAGAAGAACGATATAATTTCCCGTCTTTAATTTCTGACCTAGATATTCTACTTAACCTTTTTGAAAATCGACACTTTTTAATTTTAATTCTATTCGCTGTTCCGATGCTGTCGGTAAAACGCATTTCAATTTTTGGGTTAATTGAGTTTCGCTTTCGGAAGGAATAATGATATCATCTATATAGATTATTACAGTGTTGGCCTTTAAAAGATTACAAGATACATACTAGACGCGTAGGCGACTTTCAAAAATTTAAATTGTCAATTGTGAATTAAAAAAGATGTGCATTTTCTCCTTTCTTCATCTACTTCAACATAAAAATGTTCCCAAATCTAATGGAGTATGTAGCATTGCCGACTTTAATTTATTAATGACGTCACCAATTAATGGTAGTGGAAAAGAATTTCGCGAAGTACATTTTTCATTTAGGTGTATCAACTTTCGTACGCAGTTGGCATGCTTTTTTCTACACAAACAATAGGAACAGCTTGTTTTTATGACTTCTCTATCTAACCATTCAGAAATCTGTTTATCTATTTCAGGCTACTCTGCCGGGGGGGGGCGACATGTTTTGACGCCTAGTGAAGCGGAAGTTTATCTGTCAACACTAATCTCATCTTCAGAGTAGTTGCTTTTAACTTTATACAGCTTATAATTCGTTTCCCAAGGACTGCACGTCCCGCGTGCACAGTCCCTGGACAGGAAGCCAAACTTAACAACTAAGGCATCAATGCAACAATAAACATTACATTACAATAAGGAATAACATAAACAATAACTGCAATAAGTAACAAATCAAATACTAATCAAATGAGTGCATAAACTTTACTACTTGTAGCATTTCACCTGGGTGTACCCCGTCTTAATGTGATTAACATTAATTTCGTTATAAATATAAATATCAAGTATGCACATCAAATAGTTTTCTGGCTGCATTTTTTTAAGATTTCCTTCCTTTTACATTTGCAGTTAACTTTCCTTGCCTTATAACAGCTGTACCAATAATAATAGCTTGTAAGAGAATCTCGTTTTCAGCAATAGCACAACACTTAAAGTTGTCATAAATTTAAATAAGCGAATATACAAATAAATATTAAATAAAATTAAATAAATAAATAAAATCAATATATAAAAACCTCAAAAATAAATAAAACAAATGTTTAAACATTTACAACAATATAATAATCTAGTTGTTTTACCAAGGGTAACAAACAGGAACAAATTCAGCATTATGAATGGCATTTGGAAATTAAAACGCATACTTAAACAAATATTTACAAGTACAAGAAATTTTGATCGTCAGTTTTATAATTCAGTGCAAAGATTATTTAAAATTTCTGAAGTGAACAAACACGCACATACACATACACACATCAAAAGAGAAGAAAAGGTAACTGGAGAATTAATAAATATTATAAGATTAATATTTCAGGATAATGTTTTATTTGCATAGTTCCATAATTTTGCTAGAATCTTAGAAATGGAAGAAGCTTCTTTCAAAAGATACCAAAAACTTCCATTTTTCACAAATTTGTATTATCCTTTAATCAGAGAATTATTTTTAGCTTTTATATTGTTTAATAGATATCGAAGACACAATATATATTTTAAACAATCATAAAAATTGAATTTTTTGCCAAAACGCATTACCCGTATGTAACCAGTTGCTCTTTAAATAACTTATATTCCATGTTATATCATAGATACAGTGGGATATTTATTTTACCATTATGAAATGCAATATTCACACAAGTATGCGGGTTTCCGCTTTGCCAGAGAATCTTAGGGAAGAAAAAATACCATTCTTTAAAAAGAATCCTTTAATCTTTCTGAAAGTAACTCATGCCCCCTATTATAAAAAAGAAATCTTCACACAAAATGATCAAACGTTAACTGAAGCGTGACTGAAAGTTCCACTAACCAAGAAAGACACCGCTGAACACTTTTGTATCTTTTTTATATTAAGTTTACTCTCAGTCAAGAGAAATTGAAACTGTTGGCAGAAAAATTGCAGTTTCCTGGCTTTGTCTACTTCTTTCGAACTCTTCTTTCCCGGTCTTTTCTATCTTGGGGATTCCTCCGGAGACATTTTTTTAGGTCCGGCATCACTTAGCGGCGATTAGAGAAGTGTTGAGACTTTTTTGTTGCCACTTTCGGCGGCGAAAATTTTTATTTTGCGGATTGCTTCTTTTCGCCTCCAGTTTAACCCTCTTGTTCCTGCTCTCGGTTTAACAATGTTGAAAAGACAAAAGATTGATTGTTAGGTGATTTACAGCGGCGAACCAGCATTTAGAGGGAGGGGAAATATAGTGAATCGTTTGGTTGTAAATGATGGTTGGAGTTCGAAATGCAATTTTGTATCTAAAATTCTATACCAAAAATAAGCTTCGAATAATTATTTCAATTTTGTAATTGATGAGTTTGGTAAAATGAATTTAACCAAAAAGCTTTCATTTCCCTCCTAAACAAATGCGTAATTATGAACAAAATAAAAATTTTAATTCATAACGTTTTTGTAAAAATTATTTTAAATATAAATAAATTGCAACATTAAGGATAATTTATGAATACTTTACTGAATTTTACGATGCGGCCTCTCCACCCAAAGTCCGAACACTTGCTGGAACGCACTTCGTAGGGAATGGCTTAAGCTATTGTTTCCCTTAAATCTTCTTAACATAAAAAATATTGCTCAAGTTGCATTGTAAAGAATTTTCTCTCCCTTTACACCTTGCCCTAGTCTGTAATTAGAAGTATGTCCCTCAAGCATTCGGGAGTTCCGGAGCTCGAATCCTGGCGAACGGATTGCTGATTTTCTCTGTTCTGATGAATACTTAGTCCCTCTGGAAGTAGTTCGCGAACTAAAATGTGGTGAATTCATCACTATCTGTATTTGGCGACTGAGTCTTATTTCCCTCAGTCGCCTTTTAAATGGAAGAGATGTAATAAATTTTCTGTCTGCTTACTTTGGTGATATAATTTGAAGCACATTCGGCTAGTTATTCTGAGACCTGTAGTTAATATCCTGACAGTTTTTTAATGTTTCTTATTTTTAAAACCTAATACCTATGCAGCATCATAGATAGGAAACTCTTACTTACGAAAGAAAAGGGTGGTCATATACAAACAATCAAACATTTTATTTTGAATTAGCATTCAGGCTTTGTTAAGCGGTATACCATCGAAAGTGGCAATATTTGGTTTTGATATTTTATTTCCAAAAGTATTTTTGCGTTTGACACCAGTTGTTACGTTATTTTCTTCCTTCACGTTCGTACGGGGTTCGTGTGGATTTGTAGTGAATAACGACGACGCTTGATGAAATATTGAAACACACTTTTTATTCAGCCAATATTAATCAGAACAGCTCCAGTAAAACTTTGTACAGTCATTGAAGATCTACTATAAACACGCTGACACGATCAGCGACACAGCCTCCAGGTTATCAGCCTATCACGGTGGAGACAGCTTCACGGCAAAGCAATAGAGTACAGCTCCCGACTCTGCTTGGTTGTTCTCGAAACTCTCCACGCTACAACTCGCGATGCACTCGATGACATTCAGAGCACAGCTCCCGACTCTTCGGCTCAGTGGTTCCCGGAACTCAACACGCTCTCTCGACGATGCACTAACCGCGATGCACTAAGAGACTCCTTCGGTGCACTCGACGACCTACTCGGCACTCGCTGACCGGCTGTCAACTCGATCGTCTCCGCACGGACTAACTAGATGAGACACTCGCCCTCTAGATAAGACACACTCACTCGCCCTTTCGACAAGGCACCCTGACTCGCCCTCTCGATGAAGCACACTCTCGATACTAACTGACTGACTGCGGATCAGCAGGGTTTATATAGCTTTCGGCTTGTGTTCGAGAACATGCTGGGCTAAACCGGTAAGAATTCGTTCCAGACGGTTCTCCATCAGTTCATGGTATCTCGCCAGTTTTGTTGCCAATTGGCGATTTATCGCCAAATGTGGCAACCCTGCTATCCCTTGTCATTTTATGGCAACCCTATGCGGGGAAGCTATCTTACCGCGCCTATACATTTCGTAACAGTATTAATAATAATAAAGTAATATCAATGCATGTATTTCACACATAGTGTGGATACGATGGATAGCGTAAAAATGTTATATTAAATGTTCTTTGTTACGTGATTTACCTTACTGTAGCATAAACAAAAGTTTTGAGCTGCGAAAGCTTTTGAGATTCTTAAAGTTTTTGTTAAACCCTAGAACACGTTACATTATTTTGTAGATCTTCATCACAAAGAATGCACGGTGTTATTCATAAGTCTCATATTTAAATTTCTCTAAATATTTTTTTAGTTTAATATTTTAGTATTTTGTTTGCAGATCAGAAACGTGATCTGTCTACACATCAGAAAAGAAATTAAATTCAATATTTTAAATGATCTACCTTTATTAAATAAATAAATTTTAAATGTGTCTTTAAACTATCTTTAAAACTGCTATTAAATAAACTATATTCAATTAATGCTTTTGTGGCAGAAAATAAGTAAAAAAGAGTAGAAATCGACTGAAATCAGCTATGCTGTTTAAATTACTCATTTTATACAAATCACCCAGACTGGTAATTTGCTTATGTCTTTTATTTATTTTTTTTTTTTTTACTGTTGCTAAATTAGGTACCTTATTCTAACAGAATTGCTTAGACTGGTGAGAGAAAAATAATTAGACTTCAACAGACATAATTAAATTACCGTGGGCTGCATTTATATTTTCCATTTCATCTCGATCCTTTGGAATTTCCACACAATTTTTGTTTTATAGCTGTAAGATGCAATTAATTTTAATCTACTCTTACAAATGAGTAATTTCAATTTGGCCTTATGATTGTCCTCATTCATATTATGATATGTCCTTTCAGATGTAAACATATTCTGGCATAAACGTAAAGAACACTTTCACTCAGGTTTTTGTTGTTGTAAGGTGCAATTATTCTTAATCTTTGTTTACAAATGAGTGACTTCAACTTGGTCTTATGAATATCCTCATTCATATTTTGATATTATTTCTAATACAAATTCTTTAATTGATAATAGGATCAATATTCTTAAGTTTTAATTCGGGGATTTCAAGGTGCACGTTTCCGCTTGAGAGTCGAACTTAAGATCTTTTTTGGAGACAGATGCTGTGCCACCTGAGTTATTTGGTATCTTTGTTACTTACAAAGTATGAAATGCCCAGAATGCCTAGGTATTGCATATAATGTCGGACGATTTTAGGCAAACTATAAAATATAAGAATTATTACATACTTTCCGTAGGCATTGTATACAATACCTAGGCATTCTACTGAATGGCAAATGCTCTTTAAGCAAAGAATGAAAAAATATGTAAACAATTCTGATATAAAATCAAAGACTACTTTTTGGAATTATAATCATATTTCTAAACATCGCCTTGATATTTCTGAACTACCTGTATAATTTTGCTTCATAGAAGAGAATATTATATGTGTTTATTTCATGCATCAGCCAATGGAGTCAAATCAGACAAAGCTGAAAAAGTGCTTGCTAAGTTCTCGAGCTCTCTTTATTAAACTGGTAGAGAGTCTTTAAATTCTATTGTTGATATTAGTATATCTTTCTCTTAAAATACCGTCGTCAAGTCTATCACCGCCGTTTCTACCAGAAAATCAATTCGCGTACCTACCGGCTTCAAAATACAAAATCAAATATCTCTTTCGCCTGAAAATGACTCACTATGTGAGATAGAACGTTAGATTTTCATTTTAACATGTACTTGGAACGTCATACTGTCTATGTCATACTGTTCCAATAATAAATCTGCTCTGTTAGACTTGCGTCTCCACAAATTCACATAAGAGTACCTTCTAAAATTTTCTTGGAAAACATCCCTGCCAAGAAACTACTTTGCGACTCTGCATTCCACAACTCCATTCAGCTAACATTTTAATAATAATGTATTTAATTATAATTCAGAGGCCAATCAGTAAGATTAGTCAATCCTTACAATGGATTGACAGATCTCACTGGCTGGCCTCTGAATTGGTTGACTAATCTTCCCACTCTTAGATTTGATTCCTAGTTTAATGAATCGTCTTACTTTTTTCCGCTTTAGTATTAAGCTTTTTCTTGGTACTCTATTGACGACTGCCAGCTTGTTTAAAATATCATGTATTCTGCCAGTGAACTCTTTATATTTGGTAGACTTTTTTCCGATGCCTTTATACCAATTCAGGGTCCGTCTTTTCAAATTGGACTCTGCAGGTTCTATCATCTGCTGCTCCTTAATTTGATATGGAAGAGAGTGACTTTCTAGCCCTTTGGCAAAATTTAATTTCGAGCGTGTAGCATAAAAAGACCTGGTTGGAGTCTTTGAGATTAGCACGGCAAGTAAGTGATATCCACTTCCTGTCATCGGACTAGTTGGCGTTCCTCTTGCACAATCTCCAAAAATATACAACTGTGCATGTTGGACTCCACTGTACCGTTTAACACTATTTTACATATTTCTTCACAGATTGAGTAAAGAAGACTAATAACATATCGCTTCATCGTGCATTCTAAACAGCAACCGCAAACTCAGATGGAGGTTTAAAATGAACATTTATATTTACTTGTCACCCTGATGGTTACGCAGAACTTTAAAGCTATAACAAACCTAACTACCACAGGTTGCTGGAAATACAGAACTCAAGACAAGTCAAATCAAGTTCAAGTTGAATTAAAATAAACAGGCGCGTCGTAAACTTTGATTCAGACCTAAAATGCTTGTGAAATAAATATGGTTAGCTGATATAAATTAGATAAAGGAATTCAGCAATCGAGAATTTCAGAAGCTAGGAATAACTTTCTTCGAAACCCAAGAATTCTGCGCTTATATACATTAACTAATTTGCATACTGATAGAAGTGACCCATGTAGAAGTGGAAATAAATTCAAAATAATAATACGAGGCGGTTATTAACATAAAACCTTACACACTAATCTAAACACAGTAAATAATATAATAGCGGGATCGGAAAGTAATGTCGTTTTTGCGCATGTCGACAGCAACGTGCTAAGAGCAGAAGTGGAAGCAAATCCATGTCAAACACTCTTAACCAACCTTGGTCGACCATCCAAGAACATTTAAAGCAGAATGGGAAAATAAGCAAAGCAGGTGTTTGAGTCCCCCATAATCTGTCCGAAGAGAACAAAGCCAACCGATCCATCATATGCAACGTATTGCTTCAACGGCTCCATACAGAACCGTGTTTTGATCATTTGATTACTGGAGACGAAAAATGGGTCCTATGTGATAATTGAAAACGCAAAAGGTAGTTTTAATAGGGGTTACAAAGGGTTTACATCCCAGAAAGGCGCTTCTGTGTGTTTGGTGGAGTATTCGCAAAATTGTTCATTTTTAATTGCTGAAACCTGGACAAACTGTTAACGCAGATCTTTATTGTGAACAATTGGATCGTGAGAACCAATCTTTAATCGAAAAATATCCGGCGATTGTCAATAGAAAAGGCATCATTCTGCAACACGACAATGCAAGACCGCACTGTGCAAGACGGACACTGGAAAAATGAATGAATTGGGATGGGAGGTGCTGCATCACCCACCATACTCGCCCGATATCGTACACTCGGATTTCCATTTATTCCGATCCCTACAACATTTTCTTAGTGTCAAAAAATTTGAAAATTTGAATGATGGCCAAAATGCCATCTTGAGATATTTTACTCAGGATCCAATTGATTTATATCCGTCCGGGGATTGAAAATCTGCACACTAGATGGCAATAACGAGAATGATTACATTATTGATTAAAAATAAAAACGTTTTAAAAATTTATTCGTGTGAATTTAATGTAAGAAAGCGAAATTACTTTCCGGTCCCCCTATTATATGTTCCCTAGTGCCTAACTTACCGTCTTCTGAAGCAACAATTAATTGCAAACATTGATGCTTGTAAGCTATCCTCACTTACAAATTATACATTTCTAAACATATAATGAATGCACCAGGGTAAATATGAATGTTATTATATTTTAATTCCTTCCCTTAGGATAAGTTTATCATTAAAAGGGTTTCAGATACAATTAAATTTTGCTGACATTCTCTCATTTATCATACTTGTTAGTTCCACGACATCTCTTAGGTCAAATGTAGAATGGTAAAGGAATTAAGATGCATGCGAAAACGTGTTACTAGTCGTTTGTTGTGTTTCATATAAATGTGGCTCCCCCCTCTGCTAAGTAGTTTGGGCGCTGCTCAAACTCTCTTCTGTTGTTCTGTGTTTCATTTTCCGCAAGCTAGAGTTGTTATTTAATAAGTACCTTAACTGGATGGAGTGACACCTATTGTGTATATCATATTTAGTTACTGAATAATGCAACGAATTTGGGGCTAGAGTATTTCGGATTTTGTTTCTCTAAGCTGCAGTTTAAATTTTTATCTTTTCCACAATTTGTGTTAAATTAAAGAATGCTCACAGACTAATCAGCCAACGGGTCACAGTTTTATTTTTTTCTTTGTAAAATAAGTAACATGCATTAACTTAATTTGCATAATGTTTTTGTCAATAACAAAATCCCTGCTGCGATAAGTTAGGTTTCTGAGTTACATTTTGCTGTAAACTTCAGCTGTAAATATTTTAGTAGATAGATTCAGCAATATTAAGATTTATATCCTTACTAACTAGTAGTAAATAAAATTATTCTGTTTTTAAAAAAGACATTGCTTTTTAAATGTGAATTTTTTGATTTAGAGAGGACTACTTAAATCGGCTTGCTGAGATACAGATTGGTCACGACAGAAGTAGAATAAAGTAAACTAAAGAAATATGATAAAGCATTTTAGGAGCTGTTTAAATATATGCAGTCTGAATTCAATTATCCTCTTTAAGGGCAATTCAATTTATTTCTCGCCCTAGCCAAATAAAAGCATCGTATGATTATTCACAATGGAAAGAAATCTGATGTGGTCAGCACCTGGCCTCACAATTCCATGCCGTAAATAGCAGCGGTCTTCGATTAAAGTATAATTTCCTTTTGATCGTTTGTGAACAAAATTGAATTTGTTGCTTAAATCAATAGAATGGTCTAAAATATAATTTTTGTATTACATTTTAATAAAAATAAGTGGTCATGTGTAAAATCTGGTTTCTCTTCATTTATATCAGTGCAATAAAACATTTAATTCTTTATTTCGTTTCGTTAGAAATACACTTTATTGAGCAGTGGCATAACGGATAATTTACTTCGGTTTTAATTAAAGAAAACTGAGAATATATGTTATATTTAAAATAAATAATTTGAAACGAATATAATAATTTTATTTTCTTCTGTGTTATTTTTGTAGTATCAACAAATTTAAATCATTTTGATCTGCCCGTATAATCCGCTTTTTGGGGAGCATCAGTAAACAGTGGTAATTAGAATTTGGAATAATGATTATCGTGCGATCCTGGATCTGTAAGAAGTAAACCAACAAGTGTTTTCGAATATGCTATTTACTCTTGTGCATCATCATCATCAACTGTGCATGAGAATAACAAATGCATTTTTTGGTAACATGTCTATATTATAATGGTTTTTTGATATTATAATTTTAATGTAAATTTTGTGTCATAATGATAAAGTTAGTCTTCAGTACTAAAATAAAAAAAAAGTTTGAGAGTGCACGTTAATAGGTTTTCATTAAAAACATCAATGTCGCAAAATTATTTTAAAATGAGCCTATCTTTCGAATTTCCGATACATAGTTCCGCACGCTGGAGATAAAAAGGTTTCCCTCCCCCCCGTAGATTGTTGCCATTGCTAGCTTTCAAATCGTTGAGGTTGTTACTCAAAAATGCGTTAACGTTTTACAAAATATGAAATCGATAAAAACAAATTGCAGATTTCAGATTTGGGTTTCCACATATGATGAATATTCGCAGTAGCATTACGTCATTCAACATTCGATGGCTCTATGTACCTTTGTTTTATCACAATGCGAGAAATACACACACATTTATGCAGATTTTTCATTTTTTAATTTCTTCAAATATAATGCCGGACTCTAAAATTTGGAGGCTACAGTTTTAAAAGTGAAACGGACATTTACTATAGTGATTCAACGCAAAATCGCAAAACGAAAACAATAATCCTTCCGGGACAGAAATGGACTAAAAATGTACTTAAATCGTGATATATCTAATAAAAACATGAACTATTTTTACGGAATTACACTGCATAATTTTCGCTTTCATTGTACAAAAATATACGTAATGTTCCCATGTTAGTTTTAATGCGTATTTATCTGATATCTTATGTTTCGCTAATCCACATGGGCCATGTCTATCGATACTCCCTATTAATGATACGTACTAAGGCTTAAAAGAAGCCTTTTGTGCGATCGTTAAAATATGAACCCTTGAAAATGTCTTTATTTTATTTTATTTTTTTTCTCTTTTTTTTTTTTTTATTCTTTTACTTTCTTCATAAAATGCGTTTAATAAATTCCGCAAACAAATGAGTATGTTATTCATAGTAACATCTACAAAAAGAACGCAAATTCCATGTATGAATTTCTTACGTTAAGTGTAACAGTTATTAATATTAATCGGTTTTTTAATTTGTTTTCAAAGCATCGAGTATATCTTGATGCTTCGAGATTTTTGCAAAAGAGTGCATTTGAAGATTCAGGAATTTATCCATTGCTGTATGTGGATGTCACTTTGATGAAGACGTTTTCCCTCTTTATGAAACCAGTCTTTCCTTTAATCTCATGACTTAAAAATGCTTAGCCTCAAAAGACTGATAAAGGCTTTGAGCAAATGCTGATGACATGGATTGAGTTGGATTATTAAGTTACGGCAAAGCAGGACTAACTGTCTAAAAGGAGGTATGCTTATGTGAAGAACTTTCAAAGGGAAAACAGCTGGCATACACGTTACACATTAGATTTAAAACTTTTTAATCTTATGATATCTGATACTTGCGATTTCAAAAATAAAATATTTGACTAAAATATGAATATCAGTTTAAGAAATTAAATGTAGGATGATAAAATTGTGTAAAGCAATGGGCGCAATGATGAAACTGTTTAAAACAAAGTATGCAACTTATTCTAATTTAAAATGTTGGATATACATCTCTCTTGTTAATATATCTTTTCTGAACGGGACATTGAAAGGCGTGGTAACTGTGATTTACTGTATTTTCTCTTTTAATGTATGCGGTTTTCAAGCGCATCGTAGTCTGAGTTACAAAGTATTCTTCCGAAAGAAACGGAATTCAAATAAATAAAATTAAATTCTGGAAAATTTATATTAATAAATATTTTTAAAATACTCAGTTCGAATGAATAAATAGAAAATTTTAAAACAATTATCTGAAAAGAAAATGCAACACAAATTAAAATAAAAGTCCAAGAATTTAAAAATTTCCTAAAATAATAACTATGACAAAAATAAATTATAAAGAAAATTATTTGGAAAAAAAAATAAACAATCCACCTTTTATTTAAACTACACTGTTCGAATGATTAAACAAAAAAAAATAAATAAAAAAAAAACAGTTATTTGAAAGAAACCATGCAATTTAAACAAATAAAATGGAATTCGAAAAAGGAAAAAATTACTTTAAATAATAACAACAATTATATCTAAAAATATAATATAAAGGACATTATTTGAAAGAAGGAACGATGGTTTCCTCTTACGCACAATGTAAAAAATCTGATGTGTACACCACATGACTTCCTTGTACATAATATTAAATTATACGCATTTGTTTCTTGCATTTCTTTTAAACTTATTGGATTTAATTAAATCTACTTCGCCGACAGCGCATAAACCACAATAGAATAAAGGCATTCTTTAAAATTCACTCTATTTGTTTAACACAGCGACACTCTGGCACTAGGTTCACTTAACAGTATTATATTTCATTCATATTATAACTCAGAATGTGCAAAATGTATATCATTTAAAGAATTATCTAATCGTTGCCACATGTTCTTTTCAAATACTATAATAAAGCTAGAACGATGTAAAAAAGAAATTAAGCAAACAAAACAAAAAAGAAACAGTTTTTCACGGACGATTGAGTATTTCTCATTCAATTAATTCAGTTTTCACTTCGCGACAAGACAAAAATACATAAACGCTCAAAATATCTGTATTAAAAATTACTAATTATTAAAAAATAAATTACTAATTCTTAAAAATTAAATTACTAATTATTAAAAATGAAGTAAATCTTAAACACTTATTTCCTCAAAAAATTCCAGAAAGGATTAAGCATGATTTAATTCGCAATAATAAATGAAGGCTTTATTTTTGTTTTTGCGAAGCTTAGTCTCTCTAGATTGGCAACAAATCTACAATTCTACTGTTTCAAATGTAAACAAATATGTCCGCCATGTTATTTAAAACTTAACCGCACTTAAACAGCTTTTAAATTGTTGATAATTGTACAAATATTGCTTCCAGAATTACAAAAGGCATACAACCCTTAACCGGAAGATAAGAACAACATAATTTAATCATTTTTAAAGCAAAAAATGTACAATTTACAAACATATAAGAGTAAAGAAACTGAGATCACTGTGCCGAGTAACAGAGTGGATATATATATAAATATAGTATTTATATACGCTTCGTGCGGCCGATTGCAACCAAAATACGAGGTGCACATCTACATGTTATAGCAGTCCTATATACAAAATTTCAACGTTCTGAGGCTACTCATTTTTGAGTTATGCGAGATACGTACGTACGCACGCACGTACGTACATACGTTCGTACAGACGCCACGAAAAATTCTCTTCAGAATTAATTTTAAAGCAGTTTTATCATTTTTTTTTGGAGGAAACGAGTCTTTTATTCTGTCCTTACGTACAGATATCACGCAAAAACATCGCTAAATTGCATTCGATAGCGGTCAAAATGGATATTTTCGTTAAAATATGCTGCCTGAAACTTTTCGCGATTACAATACTTCCTTTTTACTTCATACAAGGAAGTAAAAAGGAAAGGAAAACGTTGCTACATATTAAAAATTCGCCAAGTGAACTATTCTTGGCGCAAACCGGAAAAAAAAAAAAAAAAAAAAAAAAAAAAGGCCCCAACAGATATTTTTTTTTTTAATTTCTCTGTAAATTTCGCTCTAAAGTTTACAAAATTTAATATTCTGGCATAATTTGAGTCGTAGAATCGAAATATGGAAAACAATTGGTATGTTATTTCAGATAAAGTCCGATTTTGTGTAAAAATGCGTATGTTAGAATACAGCTACATATAAATCTAATATATATATCATAAGTCGCGCTTTCAAGGCATGAAGAACGCAATTTGAATTTCGTCAATAGGCCCAGTAAAACTGGAGATACAGAACTGTACATTTTTTTTCGAAGTATTATGTATCTTGCATAACTCAAAAACAATTAGCCGCAGAACGTTAAAATTTTGTACATGTGACTGCTATAATATCCAGTTGTGCACTTCCATTTTGTTGCAATCGGCCACACCAAACATAAATCCTAAAAGTATATACACACATATATATATTTCCTCCCACTTATCTGGTTCGGTGAGTGCTACTATTTTATTCTCATATGTTAAATGCTGGTGAATTGTACATTTTATGCTCTAAGAGCAATTGAATTATGTTGTTTGTATGTTTCGGGTAAGCTTTTTATGCCTGCAGGCAAACTCATAGTAAAAAAAAAATTATGTAAGTTGTTTAACCAATTGAAGTGACTTTTTGCCCGGTGAAACCAGGTTTACTGCAACTTTTTTCACCAAGTATTATGTCTTACTATTCATTGGCCGAATTGCTTGCTTTGTCGTAGCAAGTTTCATTTTAATTTCAAAAACTGTTTTTAATTGTTTGTAAATGTATTTGGTGTTTTAGCAATTTCTGTGTTTTAAAATTTTTAATGAAGATGCTTATACTTTTTATGTATATTTGCCTAGCGGCATTGTGAGTAATGAATTGACTGAATAAGAAATATATCTCTAAATAAATTTGAGGAAATAACTTTAAATGAAGTTCAGCAAAATATGTGTATAATTGAACAGTCCATAGAAGGAAATCATATGATATCCACATGAGCTTTTTTACTTCTCTGAGAAATTATTTCAGAATCACGGAAAAAAGTTTCTTTGCATTTAAAATTTTAATCAGATACTTTTAATCGAAAACGTATTTTGTTGGTCCTATCATTCTTCATTTTCATACATGCATTGTCCTTATATTTATTAAAACATGATAGAAATTCAATGTTATACACCCAGACGATTTAGAATAAAGCAATAATGTACGCAAAAAAAAGCACACGTTCTCTTTAAAGAACACACATATACAGCAATACTGAGATTATTTTTGTAATAATTTAGTCAAGTACATATTAACAATTTTCCTGTTAACTCAAGTGAGTAAACGAAATTAAAAAAAAACTGTGATACGGGAAACGCGATAAATTCGAAATATTAATAGAATTTTTACATTAATTTCTCGTTATTCCGAGCACAAAACGTTAAATACAGCATAATGAATCAACGTTGCATTTCTCTATAAGTTAATATTTCTTTAAACTCATGTTTTGCGCTTTATGCTTGAGATATCGTAGTAATTCCTCCTATTCGTTAAATTTTAAACAAACAGTTATTTAACAGAAACAAAGTGGGATGTTAGCAGCAGAGATTATATATGAATTTGTGTTTCCAATATCTATACTGTTAGTAACGTAATTTCAAATTTAAAATGTGTTTTCAAAAAAGAAAAACATCATGGACATTTATATAGATTTTAACTAATTTAAATATAAACAAATCTCTCGTTTCGTGATGGCAGTCAGCATGCGACTTATCAAGCCGGTTTTTCCCGCTAATTAATGTAAATCTAATGCAGAAGGAGTGTAAAATACTCATTTTTCTTAATTTCTAAACATAAAATTACACAAACAATAACGGGGACAGTACCCTCAGCTTACGGAAAAAGCAGAAAGAAAGCTGAAGCAAAATTTAAAGTATTAAAATACGAAATTTGTTAGGAAAAGCATGCCTCAGACTTTGGCTCAGGTCATCAACACATGTGAGGCATACGGTTAGCAAAGATTAACCCACTTCCGGTAATTCACTTGCTGGGAGAAACAGTAGCGTGATGAATACCGATAATTGCAACAAATTCCCTCTTAAAGTCAAAACTTATGTCCTTAATACATTACTACTGGTCGTCTGGATGGTGTAAGGGTTAGGAAAGCCTACTGCGAAGGCCCGGGTTCAAATCCTGGAGAAGGTATAGCTGCAACTGTCCGTCGCATCTAGGAAGTAACAGTGTCCCACGCAATATTCACAAAGGCTACAGACCTTTTTCTACAGTTTGCTCTCATTGGGTGAAACATCTTCTTATCGGTCATATTTGGAATGACGAGTTATCGCCTTGTAGGCTTGGTTAACGCCAAACAAACCTTGTGGGCTATCAGTAAAGCGAGGAGAAACAGAGTTTATTTAATTCGACAATTTTTTATTTTATGATTGAGTGCTAAGTGGAATTGTGTGGAATATAGTTTAAATAACCTACTGATCTTGTTATTTGTTTATTTGTGTTTGATTAAAGAATGAATTTAAACTGTTAAAAGTACGATAATTGTTTTGCAAGAAAAAGTGAGTACATGAAAATGACTTTTCCGTCATTCATGTTCTTTTCCGTCATTTCTGTTAGAAAGAGTCTATTGGGTGAATTTCTATAGCGCATTAATTTATACAAATAAAGAAATATTAAAAAAATAAACCAAATGAAAAAAATTCAATAAACATTTAAGGGCGGAAGATACCTATTCTTTTTACTTAAATTATGAAAAAGTATAACTAAATTTATATTCTATTATGCGCTATTTCTATTGTAACGCTTTTTGGGATCTTGGGTCGTAATCTTGCTACTGGTACCTATTACAAAGAGTACAAACCAGTAAATAAAAGTAAGAAAAAATAGAATTAACCAAAACAGAGAAAATAAAGGTGTTAAATTTTTAACACCGAACCCGAAGGCGAAAATACCAACAATGACAAAGTCACTCAATAAAGTGAGGATAAAAAATATGTCCGTACAGGACAGACTTTGTAAAAGACACGAGTGGGCATAGACCCCGTTACCTAAAAGTCCGAAAATTTCTTCCGTGCTCCGCACCGCTGAGCTACATACAGTGGGTACAAAAAGTATTTGCACACATACATTTTTGTTCACAATTTATAAGAAAATGCATTAAGAAATGCAAAAATTGGCATTTAAAAAACAGAATAAGCTTATTCATTTAAATTTATTACAAAAAATACAATAATATTAATAAAAAAACATTTTTTGCAACAATATTAAAATATCTTATGCCAAAAAAGTATTTGCACACTCAGCTGAACTTTAGCAAATTTGCATTTTTATGCTATTATTTGACAGTCATCCCGCAGTAAATAACATACGTAAGACGACTATAAAAGGAGGTGTTTTCGAAACGTTATCAGTTGATTGTCGATTTCAAATTGTAATGGCACCTAAGAAATCTGAATTGCCGATTTAGTTGCGAGAAAAAAATTGTTTCCCTACGTGAAAATGGCCTAAGTTATCGAGAAATAGATAAAAAAAAAGTAAATGCTTGCTTCTCTACTGTTCGGTATGTTATAAAACGTCATAAAGAAAGAGGATCTACATCAAATAACTTGCGCTCTGGACGCCCAAAGAAACTTTCACTGTAAATTAAGCGAAAAATCATAAGAGAAGCATCGAAAAATCTATTTATTAGTGCAATTACTTTAGCCAATGATGTCGCTTCAACATCTGGAGTTCAAATCTGCGCCCAAAGTGTTCAAAATGTCCTGCACGATGCACACATTTATGGGAGATCTCCAAGGTAAAAACTTCTCATAATTGAACAAAATAGACTGAAGAGACTTGAATTCGCTAAGAAATATATCAATAAGCCAATTGATTTCTGGAAAAATGTCATATTCTCCGACGAGAGTAAGTTCAATATCTTTAAATCAGATGGCAGGAAATTAGTTTGGAGAAAACCTTGTAATGCTTTTCATACCAAAAATATGTTACCTACAGTTAAACATGGAGGAGGTTCTGTTATGATTTGGGGGTGCATGGCTAGCAAAGGAGATGGTAATTTGTGTTTCATTGATGGGAATATGACAGCTCGAACCTATATTGATGTGTTGCGAGATAACTTGCCACAAAGTGCAATAAAATTGGGTATCAGTAATTCGTACTATTTTCAGCAAGACAATGATCCCAAGCACACTGCCGGTATAACACGTATGTGGTTGCTTTATAAAGTACCCAGAAAACTTGCCACTCCACCCCAATCACCAGACTTAAATCCTTTGGAAAATTTGTGGAATTCTTTGGATTTAAAAATAAGAAAAAGGAAGATTTCAAGCAAATCTGCCCTTAAACAAGCCCTTATTGAAGAGTGATCGAATACTGACCCTACTATTACAGAAAATTTAATTAAATCAATGCCAGCAAGATTACAAGTAGTAATGGATGCTAAAGGAATGTATACTAAATATTAGTTATTTGAAATTTGCTTACATATTTTATTTCTTTTGTAGTCATGCAGGTGTGCAAATACTTTTTTGACACGAGGTATTTTATTTTTATTACAAAAATGCATTGTTATTTATATTATTGTAATTTTTCTGTTTGTTTTGGAGGATTAAACTTATTCTGATTTGGCAATACCAATTCTTTTGTTTGTTAATGCTTCTTTATATGAAATGCAAACAAAAATGTAGGTGTGCAAATACTTTTTTTACCCACAGTATTCTCCCTTGACATTTTTACCCTTTTCGGTACAGCACTGTTATATACAAATAGTCAAAGGCGATGAAGCAAAAGTCGCCAAGCACAAGATTTAGTAACTCTAAATTTCCTGTTTGAACCAGTCGGGGCAAACAATAGAAGAAACGGTCTGTAGACTTTGTGAATATGCGTATCCCACCTATTGTGCTTTCACAATAAAGTGGCCCCCACTTTAAAAGCAAAAATAAAGTTGCTTAGTAAATATAGAGACCTATAAGGGATATTAGGATTTTAGAGATTACAGTAAATAGTAATGATGGCTCAACACGGTTTAAATGAACAGAACTTGATTCAAAAAACAGTAAAAATGGCTTTACACAATTTCAATGAGCGGAAGCTAATTGTTTCATTTTTAACTTCGGTATTTCAATTCGTCGTTGACACATGGAAATTTCTTAAAATCCTTATGTTTTATACAAGAAATCTGTCAGCTTTTAAGATTTAGATTTCGCTTTTTGATGGGTAATCCGATAATCGTGCTTTCCTTGGCATTGGGAGAAACTATTCGTTTTTGCCATCAGATATCGAAACCATCCGCACATCGCAAGAATCAAGGACCTTGGCAGTGTCGAACAAGAGACTCAAGATTAGTGTTAAATCGTTAAGGTGAAGCAAGAAGAAAGCAAGTCCGTAACCTAACTTGCTTCTAGTCGTTTAGTAGAAATTCATAACGTCATTTTTCAATGCTGTGGCAAATAGGACTGGGAGTTTATAACAAAAATAAAGAACAATTTATAATTATTCTTCACAGTTTCAAAAAATGCTCTCAAAAGAAGAATGAAATACCAGAAGTAAACAAAATACTAGTAAAACGCTTAATAAAACCTTTAAAATCGATGTCGGCAATTTTACTACTAGGAGAGCATATTTGGGAAATGCGTGAGTTCGACGAATATCGTGTCCCGGGCAAAGCGGGCACGGTGAACCGACTGCAATAATAATAAAATTAAATATGTAATTATATCAATATAGTTAATTTATATGGATTAAAAATTGCAATGTTCTAATGATTGTGCAATTGAAATAAATATTTGACACACAAGAATCAATTAGTGATTTTTCATACAAGTGCAATTATTTCCTAATATCAACTATTACGAAAATAATGTTGTCTGCATCTTTCCATTAGTTTTCAATATGAAAAGAAGAATGCATCCTTTGCTTACAAATTGAAACACTTATTCATGAATTTATAAATTTGTGTACAAAAAGAGGTTACGATTGTAAAACCTAGCATATAGTTTTTGAACAGAGTATACGGGAATAATTTTGACATATAATAGCTCCGTGTTTTCTGAATCAGATGGCTCTGTTAGTGATAAATGTATTCATCAAATCATATAGTACTACCCAGATTTCGTTGACAAAAGTTTCAGTTTTAGACAAAAGCTTTCTTGCACAGTTCGTAAAAGTATTAAATTGGAGAAGGCAACTTGACAATTTTTAGTAAAATTATTTATTACAGTTACGAGTACCTGTTACCCACATATTTAAAATTTAGAATTTAGATATTAGAATGGCGGGCGCTCCACGGACACCGCATTGCCAATCCCTGCTTTACAGAATTCGAGAAAGGCGCCATTAAATCCGAGAACACTTGTCAATTAGTTAGCGTCAAATATTGTAAGTCAAATTAGGGACCCGTTGTTTTTCTAATTATTACAAAACTCTATGAAGCTATGTATATACGTACATTTAGCCTTCAGGCTTAGATACTACAGATACTGTTGCAGGCAGACACACATCAAATTCTGAAATTCTGGTCCTTTTGAAATACCATATCAAAAAGAAATATTAAATTTGATTAAAAGACGAAAATTGCATTTGCATGGAAATCAAGGAAGAATGTAATTTTATTTAATTTGCATTTCAGGAATTTAAAAATTTGTGTCTTTTAAAAGACGTCGACATTCGTTTCCTTCCCAGTGAATTATTGTTTCAAAAATGCTCATGAAAAGAAACAACTTCCATTTGAATGAAATTAAAAGCAGTTATAATTTAACAATTTTTCGAATTGGGTTGAATAGTTTTTAAATTAAGAATGGAAAATAATAATTCTTTTGCTATTTTAAAAATAAGAAAAATGTATTTCATTCTAAATGGGAACATGGTGTTAAATTTCTCTTAAGTTAAAATATCATAGGATTAAATTTGTGTTTTGTTCCTTTCGCAGAAGTATATTTAAATATTTTTCTGCTTTTTTTACAGTCTATTATTTCTAGATAAAATAATAGTCTTCATCCAATGGTATACCGATACAGTTTTTCGGAAGCTAGTAAGGACTGCAGATTTAATTTTGTTAAAATCCTTTTATCTGTATAAATACGAATTTTAAATCTAACAATTTAAATTATCCTATGTAAAATGTTTCCCCTAAGCTTTTAATAGTCATTTTTCAAATATAGCGGCAGGAGATGGAAGCTTTTAATATAAATTAAGTGCAAATAATACTTCGTTCGATCGATTTTTAAAACAAACACTTTACGGCAATAGCAAAACTAAAAAAAGGAGTATATGCATGGGCATAAGAATTAAATTATATTTATTAAAATAATAAATTATACAAAATAATAATATGCTTCCTTCTTGAATGGGGTGTTTTATTTTGATTTATAGCTGAATTACTAAATAAAAGCTCTCCAGTATTCAGTCTACTATTCAATGAAATTCATCCAGTATTCAACGTTAAAATATATAATTTTCGAAATATTTGGAGATGATCATGAAGATAATATTTAAAAAGCAATTTCATCTAATTGGAGGTTCAATATCGAATATGATTAGAAATTGCATAAATATCTCAATCATTAATAACTCGTGCTCTTTAGTCTAAAACAGAATTAAAATACACAAACTGAAATTTAATTACTAGTTAATACAAAAAATGAAGGGAATTCAAATAAACGAGGTTTAATTAGCTTTACATTAAACAAGCATTAAATAAAATTTTTCCTGTTACTTTGAGGGAAGACCTTTGCAGGTGGGAATAGATATAAATATATTTGGATAATAAGGACTATAAGCAAAAATAATAATTACAGAATTCTTGAAAATAGGAAAGGTTTTAGATAATTTGAAAGGCTTCGTATATCCAACTTCCTTAAAGCTGTGAGTAAAATCTTCGAATATGAGTTGGGTGATTTCAAACAGAACTGCAGATTTTACCATCAATATAATTTTCAGTATAAATTTTATAGAAAATTAATTTTTATTTTCGGGCAACTAATATTTAATTCTGAATAACTTAGTCAAATTTTGCAGCTGTGATTTCGTTGATTTTATCTTTTTCTTCTTGTTGTTTTGGAGTTATTACCGTTCATGACATTATTAAATTAATTTCCCTACGTGATTGTACAATTTAAGGTAGTAGAAAAATATAACATTTATGAGCTATGATTATAAAATCGGTAATAATATTGTGCATTTATGAGAATTTTTTATTTAAATAAACATTGTACTATTTATTACAGAAGAAACTTCTTTATTTTGAATGATATGGTCAGACTCTCTTAAGCATTTAAAGGCAACAGGAAAAAAACAAACATGTGGTATTATAAATATAAATTCTGAATACAATAAAATAAATGCGCATAAAATATCATGATTCAGGAAAAAAGAGAAAATGTTTTTCAATTTCATATAGTTCAAATCAAAATTTAGTAAATAATCAAAAATTATGAAAGAAATCCGAAAATCCGATAGAATAAAAATATTAAAAGCATCAGATGTCTACGAAGTAGAGCAAGTATTGTAATCACGAAAACTTCCGGGTACCACATTTCAACGAAAATATCCATTTTGATCGCTATCGAATGCAATTTAACGATGTTCTTGCGTGACATCTGTAAATAAAGATAGAATAAAGGACACTTACCCTAAACGAATTATAAAACTGATTTAAAATGGATTCAGAAGATATTTTTTTCCTGGTGTACGTACGTATATATGCATTTATCTCGCATAACTCCAAAACGAGTATCCTCAGAACGTTGAAATTTTGCATGTGGGTCTGCTATAACAAGTAGATGTGCATCTGCGTTTTTGGCTGCAATGGGCTGCACAAAAGTATATAAATATATATATATATATATATATATATATATCCACTCTGTTACTCAGCTCAGTTTCCATGTACTTATGAGTTTGTAAATTGTGCATTTTTTGCTTTAAAAATGATTGAAATATCTTGTTCTTACCTTCCGGTTAGGATTTTTATGTCTTTAGTTAACCTGCGTATTATAGTTGTAGAATTATCAACAATTTAAATGTTGTAAGTGCGGTTGAGTCTAATTTTTTTTACCATAGTAGCCATATTTGTTTACACTTGAAACATTCAGAATAGTGAATTTGTTGCCAATCTAGAGAAACTAAGCTTCGCAACAAAAAGGTAACGTCTTCTTTTACTATTGCGAATTAAATTATGCTTAATCCATTCTGGAAATATCATTTAAGTTATTAAATTATCTCATATATTGATTCCACAACAAATTAAATCAGTTGCTCGGCCTTCAGTGTCCTTTTGTCGAGTGAGATCAAAAGTAAACTTTCCGTTTTGTGCACCCAAAAAAACTATCTTCTTGCCCGCTGGCCGAATTGCTTGTTTTTGCGTAGAAACTGTAATTTTAATTGTAATTTTTTTTTATTAATTTAACTGTATTTTCTCTTTTATGTTTTCTGTATCTTTTAATTTTTAATGAATATATTTTGTGTTATTAATATTTTTGCCTTGCCGCGAAATGAGAACTAAATTAGTTGAATGATAAATACATCTGTAATGAAATTCGAGGATATAAGTGTTTCATGTTAGCAGCAAATACTGTCTCCAGTATGTTTCGAACAAAGGAGAATGTTTACGAGTAGCGCTGGTGCGTTAGGTAAGCACAGAATGAATCATCTCTGAAGAACTGTTTCTTTTTTATTTGTTTAATTTCTTTTATACTTCGTTTTAGATTTATTATAGTATTTGAATACATAATGTGGCAACGATTAGATAATTCTTCAGATTATATATTTTTTTTTTGCATTCTGAGTTATAAAATGAATGAGGTGTAACGCTGTTAATTGAACCTAACGCCAGATTATCGCTATGGTAAACAAATATAGTGAATTTGAAAAAGTTCATTTATTCTATTGTGGTTCATGCTTTATCGACGAAGTAGATTTATCTTAATTCAATAAGTTTAAATGAAATACAGGAGAAAATGCGTATAATTTATTATTCCATGCAAGGAAGTCATGTGGTGTACACATCAAATTTTTTTTTCATAAAATACTTAATAATTTAGGTGTTATTGTACATACCTCATCACATATGTCACTGAATGAATCTTAAATATAATTTTATTCTGAACACAAAATTTTGTGATGCAAATTATGTTGAATAAAATCTGGGGCATATAGAATCTTCCGATGACATCTTGCTCTATAAAAAAGTCTTACTTCTAAAGCTTTTTAGCACTACTGTATTATTTTTTTAAATGGCAAATTAGCTATATTTTCCTCAAAACTAATTGCTCTGAAAATTACTTAGAGCATTAAAATAATGAAATAACAAAAAATAGGTATATAAGTTTATACAAATACTTATTAAGGATAATGATAAATGGGCTTACCTAAAAGCTAAGCTTTTCTGATCTTGGCTTTAATTTGCTATTTGCAACGTAAAAGAATGTCATTGGAACATTTCCTGATCAACCAAATTTTGAAACATTACACTGCTGGGTCTCAACACCCCTTTTAGGAATACCTGATCATGCGTTCAGAGAATAATCATGAGTTCAGAGAGTTTGGTATTGTATGAAACTCTAAGAATTTTGTGATACAAATTTTTAGCCTTGTACACGTAGTAAGATCACCGAGTTTTTGTCTTTCGAGAGCACTTATTTGGTTTGAGCAAGAACTGTATTTCAGTCATAACAGCAAATAAGTGACCACTCTAAAGGGTAGCATGATGATTAGTATTTCTTGCTTTCTCTTACGGCACGTTTCTTGCATTTTTGGGGGCCTAATTTACAGCTTTCCTTCTTATAAGTAAACGAAAATAACATATTCACGTACTTTTATTTAGGATAAAATATTCAACATTAAATTTTGAAATCATGAATATTTTCTGTATAATATACTACTTTAGAAAATCAGACATTCGAAAAAATATATCAGTAAAGTAAAAAATAAATAAAAGTTATAGTTTTAACAAGTTTTATAGTTTTGTATTTAATTAAGACATCTTAATATTTATTCATTAATATATAGTCATTTCTTAGACCATTTGAAGTGTTATGGAAAATGTTAAGTATTATTTATGTACAATTATTACATATTATTTTACTCTGCATAAGGTATTCGTAGTAATTATATTTACTGTGAATAATGAATTCGTATTGTTCTTATTTAAGAATTAGTATTTAATATTTAGTTTTGGTTAAACTTTTCGTTCGTTTAAGGAAAAGCTATTTTAAGTTTAGCTGAGGATGTGATTCAGATAAAAGGGCGAGGGTTGTTACTTCCGTTTCCCACGAAACGGTCAGTAGCGCTGAGAGTTCTGAATTCTTCAAATTTTGGTCATTATTTATCACTTCTGTTGTAGTTGGCTAGAGGAAGTTCAAGTTTTGTGTAAGATTGGCTGATTTTTAATTTTATTAATGCTTCAGACAACAGTGAATTAGAGGCGTTACATATTGAGCGTTTCCTAACTTTTTTAAGCTGTTGCACGAGAGGCAGGAAATAAGTTCCAGCTTTTTGTTTTTCTATGGAGTCCAATTGCTACTTGCCTTTTGGTAAGTGTGTTAGATTTTGTTCATCGTAATTTTTGCTTGGTTCAATCTTTAACATCATCATGGAAGGCAATGAACTAAGATATTAACCTATCTTCAATCGAATCCGTTCAGGAACGACTTCTTTCTTTTTGTGCGGACCAAATCTATTATGATAACGTTAATTGCGTTAATCCGAAGGATAGAAAGAAGTATCGAATCAGAGGAAAACAAATTGCAGTTGAAAATGCATCACTTGAATTTCTACGTGAGTTAATTAAAAATGAAGAGCCAGTCGCTTCGACTTCTACTCACAAACCAACTGAAATAAAAGAAATAACTACCCCTACGAAATCAAACGAATTCACCACAATGCGAACTAGAATTGCCAATTGGAAAAACCATCGAATATGGTATTACCCCCTGTCTGATGTCCTTCAAAAACTGTTTAATGGAGAGAAAGAGCCTGCCGATTCGACATCAGCTCTTAAACCATCTGGGAATAGTGAAATATCTACCTCATCCAACTCTAATAAAAGCGGCAAAAAACGCACAATAACAGATAGTGAAGGTTTTATCTCGCCAAAAAATTCGGTCAAAAGACCATTAGCAACAATTTCATTTAAGTGGAGCAATCGAGCAAATTTGAAAAAGTTGAACAAGATGACAAAATGGAAAGCAAAAAAGTGAAAATTATTCCTGATAAACGCAAAACAAAAACGAACGTCCAACCTATCGTGTTAGACGATTTCACTGGCAGTTGGGAAGCTATGAAACTTGAATAGGAAAAGAATAACATCTCTAATTATCGAGGTGAAATTAAAAGCGGCTCTCTCACCATAAGAGTTAATGATAGCGATCACTATAGAGTTATAACTAGTTATTTAGAGAAACGTAAAATTAAATTTCACAGTTTCAAATTAAGTTCTGAAAAGCCAATGAAGGTTGTTACTAAAAAAACTGCCAATAATACCAACACGGATCTCATTCTGAAAGGATTGCAGGAAACGAAAATACCTGCAGTAGAGGTTAAACAAATTCAATCCTTCAGGGATGGAAAAATTATTAATATTCCGATTTTCGTAGTTGACCTCAAACGATGCCCAGAAGGAAAAGAAATACATAATATTGAGGCCATCCGAGGTCTACATGTCTTAATTGTTCGCTACAGAGCGAAAAGAACCAATGTAATGTCATGAATGTCAAAGATATGGACACTCTAGGGAAATGTACCATTACAAACGCATATGTCTTAAATGGGGTCAATCTCACGAAACATACATCTGTAAACAGAAAAAGGAAGATGGTAAACCAGCAATTTTTGCCCTTTGCAGAGAATTTCACATATCTTCTTACAAAGGTTGTAAGAAACGTCCTAACAATACCAACAAAGCCATTGAAGCTGCCAAAAAAAGCGGGAAGAAAATATTACGAAGAATTATCGAAACTTCAATCTCAATCAAGAAGATTTCCCTGACCTTAATAATGACGATCCAGAAACCCAAGAAGCTCCTTTATAGAAGAAAAAAACTCCAAATCTCTCATTTTTTGAGTGGACGAAAATCTATGCGAAAAAAACTAAAGAACTCTTCCCCAAATTCAAGCAAGCGAAATCGATGCTAGTAGGCATAGTTGCCTTAGATTATATTTCCAATATTGATTTGGAATTTTAAACCCTGTCTACCGCACAATAAGTGATACCTGAATAAGTTACTATTGTTTATAATGTAAATAGCATGTATATAGATTATTTAGCCAAGTTTTTCCCTAAGTTCTACAGTTTATTCGAATGTACATGACCTGGCCCACACTACTTCATAGGTGTGAATTTAGACATGCCCATTTTTTCTAGTTTTTTGCAGTTTTTTTATTAATTTCTACTACATTTATGGACTTATTAGTATTTTTCCACAATACTAGAGACTTTTATTTAGGGGAATTAACTGTTATCGCATCATTTTGTGTGATATTTACTGCAAAATATGTATTTCTCGTTGCCTTACTGCACTCCTTGGTCTGCTCGCTCTGCTCACGTGACTTCAATCTCATCCTCCACGCCGTGACTAGGAAGAAATTTTCTTATTGATAATTTATCTACAATGGAATAAACTTTCATTTTTATGGTTCTCTCGCTTCATGCGAGACGCATGTTGTCATTTGTTTTTGAATTTTCAAAACCAAGCAAAAGTTACGAGTGCAAACCTTAATATACTGGGTTGAAACTCTTTTGTATTTAAGACAGCAAGTAACATTCACATTCTGTTCTGTTCTGGCAGGGAAAAAAGATTTTCGGTGAGATTTGGTACAGTTTTGATCTACTTTTGAGTGGAGCATAGCCCGTCGACCCCTTGTGGGCGACCGCGGTTGCGGTTAATATTGTTTATCTCCTAGGTACTGACCGCGGGGACAGATTCGAGCTCGTCGGGGGTTAGACTTCGGCGAAATTGGCTGAAGCTGTGGGAATAGGTCCAGCGTTATCCCCAACCGGCAACTGTTGTTTGAAAAATTCGTCGCTGATATTTTTTTTTTTTTTTTTTTTTTTTTTCACTTTGCGGAAGGTGTTCATAAGGCGGAGATCCAGATTGTCATCTCCAGTTGTCTGTTTGCCAGCCGTGACAGTGTCGAACTATAATCAGACTGGTTTTGTCAACTTACGTATCAATCGAAAATTATTTCTGACTTCAGAGTGTTCGGGCGTGTTTTTGGACAGCGATGAAATAGATAACCGTGAGTGTCTCGAATCTTCATCCGACGGTGTTTTGTCAACAATTACGTACTGATCGAACATTGTTTCTAACTGTTTGAAGAGTTTTCAGACTTGCTTTTGGACAGCTGTGAAATAGCCAACCGTGACTGTCTTGAACAATTGCCAGATTGATTGTGGTTATAATACAGATTGCCAGATTGATTGTGGTTTATTTATAAGGTTTGTAATTAAGTATCAATTTAATATTGTTTGTACGTGAGAGACTTCAGATTTGTGTTTTAGAGAGCGGTGATACAACCGTGAGTGAATGTTTTTGTTATTTGCATTTTTATCCTTTCCTTTAATAAGAATATTTGGGATTGTGGAAGTATTAAATCCTAAAGCTTTAGCTGATATTTTTATGTAGATTAAAGATTCGAATATTTGCTGTTAATCAATCAATCGATAGTTGAGAAAGTGTTATGAGCAATTAATAGTTGAGAAAGTCTTATGAGTAATCAATAGTTGAGAAGGTGTTAGTTATGTTTTTTTTTATGTTTAATTGTCATGAATTTAAATTCTTGAGTACATGTTTAAAGGAATAATATGAGGTGTTTCTCTATGATTTTGTATGGCTTGAATAATGTTAACAATAAGATTGAAATAATGAGTAAATTTTAAGATTATGTTTTGTAGGGGTTTTCTGGCCAGCTATCTTAAATTATAATATTTGAACTATTTAATAAATGTGTTTACTGATTTAATTATTGTATGTTTCTTTTGAGTTTTAATTGCGGTCTACTGTAGGTCACCCGTGTGATCCTTGCGGAAACATGGTTATTCAATCGAACCTGAGTAACCATACTGCGGTAGTAGAAAATTTAATTGTAGGTGTTTTGTGACTATATGATCAGCTTATTTAAATTGTTTGAATTGGTGATTAGACTTCTTAAGGGTGAGGTTTATCCTTACCTGGTGTTTTGAAGAGTTCTGTGCTGCATTTTAAATGTTGTGTTTTTGGGCTATTCTAGTTTTGTGTTGAAATTCATGTGTTTGGAGATCTGAATTAGTTTTATTTTAGTGAGAGATTGGTGATTTTGTTGCGGAGGTGCATTTCGCATTTTGGTTTGATAAATAATCTTTGATTCTAACAACACAACAGGGATGAACATTTCACATTCTTTGTAATAAAGTGTTAAGATTTTGATTCTGAGAGTAGTAAGCACTTACTAGTTCTAGTTTGATTTCTTTTTATGTCGCGGCACCAAAGAGAAAGTTAGTTAAGAAGTCCGTTTAAAGGTAAAAATATCAAAGAAATTGTAACATATTTTTTTCTACTTAACAGAAGACTCATGAAATAATTTTTAGTGTTAGATAAAATTGCATTATATATATTTATGATACAAACTACAGGGATAAAAAATGTGTAATTTTGCATCAACATACTAAAATTTTGCATACATATAAACATAGCAAGAGGGTTTTTTTTTTTTTGTTTGTATGTTAAAAGAATAAAACATATAATACATCATCCAGAGACAGGAGAACTTTAATCAGAAAAGATATATATATGTTCAGCAATTTCAGTCTTCGTCTAGTCAGTGCTTGCTGGAATTTGTCTGGTATAAAACACATCAGCGTATTCATGACAGAGATTTCAGCAACTGTCAAAGAGTCAACTAAGTTGAAACGAAAATTTCCTTATTTGAAATTCAGCGACGAACTATTTTCTTAACTTAAGGGCAGTTCTTAAACATGAGTTCCCAATATGCACCCTTTTCAGAAGTATGTCAAGAAAGGATTTGCCTCTTGTTCAGTTCCGACTTGAAATTTTACTTTCGCATAGTTTAGTTACTATGCGTCTGTCCTCATGGTCGTAATAAATAATAAAATTCAGTTTCGGTACTCTTTTGTCAACCTATTTTGAAACTTCATGTTTTCTTCCTCAATAGTATACACCTGTTGAATATGTTTCACAAGTAAAAAAAATGAGCTTTTTTTAAGCTCTACAGCTTAACATTTTTAGTTTCAATTCTATCCATTTGACAGGGTTGTGCCTGTAATCACGAATACATGATTATAGATTTTGTTCACTTCCACGCCTATCGAATTAATTTCAACCTTTTCGTTGCCCTGCGTTGGCAACACGCTTTTGAGATTTTTGTCGTTCGTAGAATTCGGTCGCTAAAAGCGTAGCTGGCCTGTAACGGTTGTAATTCTTATTTTAAAGCTTATCTGTACTCCTGAATTATTACTAAATGTTTACGTGTGAATGTTATATTATTAAATGTATTCAGTTTGATTTAAATAGACCAAGAATAGTTGAATAATTGAATAATGATGAAGTATATTTAAAGTCGAAACTGCGTCACCCATGTCGGCGCCATTCTAATACGAGGAACGTAAACAGATTTCATACAATATATCTATACTTAATTTAATCAATTCAATGTTAATATATCTATACTTACATGCACAATATTTCCTTAATTGTATAATTTCCAATATCTGATTTTAATTCTTGAGCATTATAAAATACCGCTTTATGCTATTTCATAAATATAGGAAAACCCTCTGATTTATTAAATTCAAAGGAAATTAACATATCCTGAACTTTATAAAGAGGAAATTTAAACGTTTACCATTATTTTATTTTTTACATAAAAATAGGTTTTGAACTTAGAAAAACCATATTTCTCGCACTAATTCGTCTTCAAATTTGATTTCTTATATGTTTGTATAATTTGCTTGCGTAGCGATATCGAGAATAATATAGCTTTCCCCGAGCCCCTCTATAATTTATTCAACCAAGTAATCCTGATTCCGTAGCACTATGACTTGTGCTGCAATTGTCTACCATGAAAAAAAAAAAAGAGATTAGGGAAAAAATCCAAAAGCTTTCAGGTTTTATATTACGCCTAAAGGGGATTTTTTTTTACCGTTTTGCGTGTTACCTTAATTTATGAATTATCGCATTCTTCGCACTTAAACTACATAAAATTCAGTTCAACAGCAGTATAATAAAATACTTAAAAATAGTATATCTTTACAATTTCCGATAGCCAGTCTCACGCGCTGGAGATAAATATATTTTTCTCACTTTAAAATTGCGTTTGTTTGCAGAATCAGATTATTTTGATGCAGAAGACAGGAAAAAATAAGCAATGCCCTCGCCAGGTCTCGGACCTGAACCTCTGTAATACGAGCAGATTGTGCTACCGTTATATCATGAAGACATGCAGAAAGGATGGAGAACATACACTATACTTTAATAAAAAATTTGAGAGGTTTACAAAATATGAAATAGATAATAAAACAAATTCGAAATTTAAAATTCGGCCCTTGATGTTCGGGTGGAAAATTGTGTTATTTAAAATTTGATGGCTCTAGGTACCGTCGTTCTTTTCAAAATGCGAGAAGAATACTTACATTCATGCAGATTCTTCATTTCCATGCAGATTCATTCCATTTATTTTTTTAAATATAATACAGGACGATAATATTTGGTGGCAACAGTTTAAAACGTGATTCGCCGTTAATAGTGGAACATCACAAAATGAAGTTTTGAGACTAATACCCCAATGGGCTACGGCCCATTTGGAATAATAAATCTGAGCTCACTTCTAATGAAATTGCTGTTGGCACTGATTTGATGATTAACTATTGGAAATTTTATGTTGAATTAATTGTTTCATTTACTATTATATTCTTTGTGTTTATTCCTACGACAGCTATGCTGCTAAGTTAATAAAAATGTCTTTGAGTTATGCGTTTAAAATTCACCAAACGCTAATATATATATATATATATATATATATATATCACCTTATATGTACTAATCCTCTCAGCTTTCTTTATACAGAAAAATAAAGCTTTTGTATCAGAAGAGATACATACTATTATTAACTAATTACTTTATTGACAACTTTTATTTCCAGATTTTAATTCTAATTTATTTTTGTCTCAATGAATTATAAAAGCAATCATTGCTCAGATTTCTAGAAAGGTGTATAAATATTGAAAGATTATGAATGGTAAAAATGTTTTTTTAAAGTAATCTTTCATGAAATTTCTTGCTATTTTTCTCAGTTCCTCAGAGAGAAAGATCAATTGTTCTGTTTCATTATATATATTTCTTATTGCTTAGTTTGCATTTCTATCCGCTGTTGTTAGTTCGTTTTTTAACTTTAATTTTTTATAGAAACTATTTTGTTACTTTGTTCGCTTTATTACAAGCCCTCGTTTGATGTGTAATATCTAAAACAAGGTATTAGTTTTATAGAAATTTTCTAGATATAGTAGCTCTTGATCTTTCCACAAGCAGTAAGTACAATAAGAAAAATATTCTTGGCAACGATTGTTGAAACATATTGAAATAAAAATATAAATAAGTGAAATACTTGATTTAAAATACGCATGTCTAGATGAATAGAAACTCCGCTTTTGTACAGAAAGTCTTTATGATTTTCATCTTCAGAGAATGATTTAAAAAAAATGTATCGCACTGTTGACAGCAAAATTAATTATCTTTTTCTCTTATTCCTTATTTTTGCATTTCTTTCATATATCTTTTCATCCACTTCTTACGAATACCTTAGAAGTTTTATTTTCTCGAACTATGAGTAATATTTCTTTTTCTAATAACAAATTTCAACTAGGAACAAAAATTTCTTCCTCGGTATTTTGATGAAAGGTGAATTTGCATAGCTTCTTGCAGTGCACTTATGAAGGATTTAAAACATCTGTATTCCTTTATTAACCTTCAGGAAAATAATTACATGTATAATTAATAAATAAGTAAAGAAGATTACATATAACAATAACAAAAAGACTACTGTGACAAATTAAAGATTATCTGCATATTAATTACTCTTGTAATCTTCATGTTGAAAGATGTATTTTTACATATATTTTTTGCCTTCAGTTGCTATCATGAAATATTGCAGGCAGTAATTTTTAACATTATTGCAAACAGGAATTCTTCTCAACTTTTTTTGAATTATTAATCTTCTATTCATATATTATATAGAAGTAAAACGAGTATTTACTCAAAATTCCTATTTGGGTAAGCCTTTCAGTTACAATTTATTAAAACGGTATTTTTTCGCATTTATAGTGTAGAATATTCAATTCTTATAACACACGTGCGCTGACAATAACCAAAAGAAAAAGAAAACTAACCTACAGATGTTTCGTTTACTGCTGAATTGCTCTAAATAATGGAGCGAAATGCGCGAAGAAAACATTTTGTACACTTAACTAATTTTAACTTATTTGTAACTTATACAACCAAGAACTTATACTAATTGTAGCTTATACAAATTGGAGAGAAGAGCAACTTTTTAAAAAACAAAAAAGTGCTTTGAAGGGACATCAGATTGCTTAGCGAAACCTGATATTATAGTCTCATCGATTTGTTATCATTACAAAACATGACAGGAGAATACACAGAGATGTGTACTGTAAAATGGATTTACTGATCCGTAAATATCTTCACAACGCGTGTTCGGCAGTGTATATAAACATTTGTGCAAAAAATGTCTGACAACATAAATTACTTACATCCTAGTTTCTAATCTGTACAGAAATTGATAGCTAAACCAGAAAATATCTAAATAACACGAACTAGTCCTAGGCGTCATTGACGGATACTGTATGGTAGGCATTTCCGCACTTACAACTTTGTACCAAAGGCTGCACAGCAGCTTGAATATTGCCAAGAATACGTAAGTGGAAACTATTAAATAATAGCAAAGTCAATCAACGTTGTTTAGCATTATAAAAGATTTACTAGATGCGACAGTGAAAAATGCTGTCATTTCCATAATTTGATTTTTAAACGCTATATTTGAAAGCGCATATCATTTATGAGAATCATTTTCAATAGATGAAACCAACAAAATCAGGAATGGGTAAAATTCTCGCTACTAAGTAATTCAGAATCTGTGCTCTAAATGTTGCATCAGGTTCTTCTATTTACAATAAAATTAATGTAAAATTCCTTACCTGCTGCATCTTCAGTGTTCTCGACGCCAGGCTTCTAATAATCACGTTTTCCAGTAAGAGTTTCTATTACAATTAGCAGGCCATCTTGTCTTTTAATTATTTATTCAAAGAAAACGCTAATATACACTATTTACAAGGTAAGTGATAATTATTTTAAGACAGTACATTTTTAACTCTGAGTCTTTACGCTCCTCCGAGCGGTTCCAATCTCGACTGGTTCTCGAAACTTAATTACAGCAAAAGTAAAGGAAGAGATGCCCGCCATCTAGTGGCAAGAATGTGACACTAAAATATGCAGGAGCCCAAATTACATTGGTTTTTATATATGACGCGCGGTTTATAAAGGAGATTTGTATCTGGACATTTTTTATGGCTGTACATTTAGTATGCGTGACCTACTATATAGTTTTCTGTATGACATTCCTCAAGACTTCATTCCCACACATAATACCAGACTGATGGCCGTTCTTTGTTCAGAGAATCTTGCGTTAGTGGAAAACATTTGGAAGGAAGAGATGTTGATGTTCTGCTGAATGACCATCACGTCACTTATATATTTAGCTGCGTGGATGTGTTCAGTGGGGATATCATACTATAGCATAACGGCCACAAGCAACATAGGCAGAGCTTCTTTGCTAAGCAACAGGACCATGTTACATCAAACAAGGTACGGATAAAGGTTTGGTTTTAAAGCTTTATTCTCTCACTTTGATGCTGAGACTGTGAAAGGGCAAACTGACCAATCACAGCGAAATACCTGATGTCATTTATGGCTTTCGTAAAGCATTCGACTTTAGTACAGGAAATGAACGGCAATCTATAGAAGATCTGAAGTGACTTTTTATATGAAATTTGTAAACGTCTAACAATTTTCTGAGGCAGAAAAATGCTTTTTCACAAAAAAAGAATAGTAGTGAAAAATATAAGTGAAAACGTTTAGAATTCAGTGATGAACTATGCCAGTTGGCTCTTCAACAATTCTTCAAGCAATTTCAAGGGATCGGTTACTCACAAATTACATTTCCCTTACTAGCTGCAGGTTAGACTTATTTCCAGTCACTCTCTATCAATGTGAATGATTCTTTTTAAACGTATGTCTTACGTCAAGATAAATATATTAATTATGTCACTGTTAAAGAAAAGAAGGTTATGCATTTCAGACGAAAAATATTCAAGACATAAAAACAGCATAATCCAAGAGTGCAACAGAATTATGAGACTGTATTGCTGTGCAGCAGTATAGCAGTATAGGCAGTCTCCCACCAAAAGGTTTAGTATAAGAGTTATGATGATTATTATTAAAAGTGTTTGCGGTAGACTTCTTAAATTTTCCGGTTGTTTTCTATTTGACAATAAATGAAAATTGGCACGATCAAGCCCATTTGTTTCTCTCTCTTTTTATTCTTCTGTTAAAAATGTATGTAGAATGCAAATCGTTCTAAAGTAAGTTGAAAATGAACTTTGATATTTAAACACCTTGTAAGGATCTTAAGTTTTACTAACGTTTATTTTATTTTAAATCTTTACTATCACTTCTTATTTTCTACTTCCGGCCAGAATTATAAGCGTGAAGGTTTTTATGCAAAGTTGTCTGGCGAACGCCAAGTATTTAAGTTGTGGCTTTTTGCCAAGCAAGAGAGAGGAAGCAGTGAGTCAAAGCAGGCCGCTTACCTTAGAAGTTACGCAGTTGCTGTTTGCCTTCCAGGCCAGAGGTTTTAATCCTCTTGATAAATTAAACGTATTGTAGTGTTCACAGTCTCTGTGCTACATACGCTTCCTGTTATTATAAGGCCAATCTTCCACGTGTATTATTCTAAAGTTAAATTATAGTTTTATTTTTATACTTTTACGTTAGACCCCAAGTGGCGGGTCAGTGTATTCCGAAGTACGGAAGTTATTGTATATAGAGAAAAATAAAGGGTTTTGTATACCCTTCATGTGTATCCTATCTACTTACCACAATTAGTGAACATAGCTTTAGTAAGCTCTCTTCCGAGTCAGGTCCTTGTATGTTCCCGAAGAAGGTTAGAAGGAACATTGACCCTGATAGTGGCGCCCAACGAAGAAGAATAACCATGGCCGAGTTTCAAGAAGAACCTGTGCTGCCTGCAGAAACGGCTCAGAATCCAGAAATGCCAGCTGCCGCCCTGGAAGGTTTCGGTTACATCGTCCAGACCATGCGCGCTTCGATGAAACCAGAAGCAACGTTTAATGGAAACTCACCGGTAACCAGTTTTTTGGAAAAATTGGATGACCACTTCATGCTCTACCCCGTGCACGAATTTCAAAAAGTTACCTTAGCTACCAGCGCTTTGGGGGCCAAGCGCTTAACTGGTTCAAGTGTATAGGCAGAAGTCTCTTGGGTCAAGCAGGAAGTCCCACCTATACTTACGAAAATTTCAAGACTGCCCTACTAAAAGCCTTCCCTGTTGTAAGGGATCGTGCGAAATTAGAAACGGAACTTTTCAGTATATATCAACAAAGAATCGGAAACCTCTCGAGCTTTATTTTAAGAAAAATTCACGTTTTCAAGCTGTTGTATGGAAACCGTCCGGATCCTGAAATAATTCAAGTGATTTTGCCGAGGTTACTGCCCCAAGTGCAAGACTTTATTGAATTAAGAATTCCGACTACACTGGAAAAGTTATTTGAGCTAGCAATCCAGTTTGAAAGTAGAAGAACGGCAGACGTCGAAAGAAGACGCCAATATCAACAGCGAAACCAATTTGGTACGCCAAGACTACAGCAAACTCAAGCATACGGCTACGGAGAAAAAGCGAATCAGTGGGCAAGGAAACCCGAGCATTCAAAACAGCCGGCGAACGTCGACAGGTCAATAGCAACCCAGGAAAAAAGTCTCAAGGCCAGGGGAAAAAGAAGGAAAGCACGGAAAGGAAAAATAATTTAAACTAAAACGGATTTCTGCTGACGAGAGGGTGCGGAAATCCGAAGGCCACGAAAACCCCTCTTCCTACAAGTTAAATACAGTAATGGTGAAAAATTTGACTCTTCCGAAGATTGAAGTCTTGGTGAATAATATCCCAGCCACCGCACTCCTGGATACCGGCGCGCAGTGTTCCTGTGTGGCAGAAGAGTTTTTTAGGAAGTATTTTCGGAAATACCGCATATATAATGCGGATAATACGACAGTGTTAGCGGCGCAAGGAGAAAAATGTAAGTGCGTAGGTAAAGTACCTTTGTATATCCGTATCAAGGACGAACAAATAAAGGTGATGTTTTTTATAGTAAAGAATCTGCAAGCACATTTAATTTTAGGAATAGATTTTCTTTCAGAAGCCCAAGCTACGCTGGATTTTAATGAAGCGTCCCTTAAGCTGACGATGAAACCAGTTCGTACTGAAAACGCTGAACCGCCGATGTTAAAACTTGACCACCTGCCTAATGACAAGCAAGATAGAATCCGACAAGTGGTAAGTGAATTTGCTTCGTTATTTAGTGATATTCCAGGATTTACTCAGGTTACTAACCATAGTATTGACACCGGAGATGCAATGCCAGTTCGCCAAAAACCATACCGGTATGATAAGAATAAGGAAAAAATTATAGAATGGCATATTACCGATATGCTACGTAAAAAGATCATAACGCCCATCTCAAGTAGTTATGCTAGCCCGGTGGTTTTATGTAAGAAAAATAATGACTATCCTTTGGAGCATCCAAAAAGGTGGAGATTCGCTATTGATTACCGTAAATTAAATTCCATAACGAAATATCCGGTATATCCGTTACCGATCATAGAAGAAATTTTAAGGAACATAAAATCAACCAAATTTATGACGACTTTAGACTTAACGACTGGTTATTTTCAAATAGGGGTGAGGCCTGAGGACGTGCCTAAGACTGCTTTTATAACTAAGTCTGGCATTTTTGCGTATGCCGTTTGGCCTTTCAGGGGCCCCAGCAACATTTCAGCGATGCATGAACATTGTGTTAAGACCTGTTCTTGGAAAGTCCACATTTATCTATTTAGACGATATCATTATTACTAGTGATAATCTCGACCAACATGTACAGGATTTAAGACAGGTGTTTTCTTTATTAAATGCGGCCGGTCTAAAAGTGAATGTCGAAAAGTGCAAATTTGCAGCCCCTCAATTAAAATATTTAGGTTACAAAATATCTCAAAAAGGGATCGAGACAGATGAATCAAAAATAATCGCTGTACAAAAGTATCCGACTCCAAACACGGCAAAGAAGCTCTCTTCTTTTCTAGGACTTTGTTCATTTTATAGGTCCTTTATAAAAGATTTTGCGGCTATCGCTGAGCCATTGTTAAAATTAAAAAGGAAAAAGGCAAGATTCTCGTGGATGACCGAAGCCAATAGTGCTTTCGAAAAATTAAAACAAGCATTAACGCAAGCCCCTGTGTTGAAATTTCCTGAAAAGGATGAGAATTTAGAAATTTCAGCGGATGCTTCGGATTATGCGGTAGGAGCGGTAGTTTCGCAAAATCAGCAGCCCGTGGCATTTTTTAGCCGAACTTTAAATCAAACACAAAGAAACTATCCCGCGACCGAGAGAGAGGCACTTGCAGTTCTGTTAGCAGTGCAAAAGTTCCGAGTCTATTTTGGAAAGGCGCCGATAACAGTGTACTCTGATCATGCGGCGGTAACTAGATTGTACTCAGGGAAAAATTTATCCCCAAGGTTAATAAGATGGGCACTCAAGCTGCAAGAATATAATCTGGTAATCAAGCATACCCCTGGAAAGGAAAATATCGTAGCAGATGCCCTATCAAGGATTAAAATAGACGAACAAGGCAATACCGTAAAGATGGCAATGCTCACAGCATGTACAATAAATTCCCGAGAAACTGTAATAACTGAACTGGGTAAGGATCCTGAGTTTGGAAGCATTTATGAGTATTTGAAGGATCCTGAAAATTTTAGCCACCAAGATATTGTGGCGATAAGAAATAGGGCGGCACATTACGAACTAATAGATGGTCTATTATTTTATACAAAAACTACGAATTCCAACAACGAATTTCGACCTGTTATCCCAGCTAGTCTTAGATTAAATATCCTGCAGAAGCTCCATGACAGCCCTTTAGCTTCTCATGCTGGTATTCGAAAAACTATCCAACGCGTACGCGAGGCAGTCTACTTTCCTGAACTGCAAAAGTTAACAAGGGCGTATGTCCAGTCCTGCCCAACATGTGAAGCAGTTAATTATATTAATTTCCGCCCGGCCGGGTTTCTAAATAGTATTAAATCCGAATTTCCAAATGAAATAATTGGCATCGATTTATTGGGCCCTTTCCCAAAAAGTCAGTTAAATAAAAGTCGCTATCTCCTTGTTATGGTTGATCATTTTAGTAAATGGACCGAAATTGTTCCCTTAAAACGAGCCTCCGCGAAATTAGTTACTGATTCTATTTTAAATAAATATATTTTAAAATACGGGGCGCCCCTAAAAGTTATATCGGATAATGGACCTCAATTTGTAAGTAATATATTTGAAGACATGTGCCAAAAACTGGGCATACGTCATTTAAAAATGGTCCCGTATCGGCCGCAATCAAATATAGCGGAACGGGTCAATAGAAATATAGTGAAAATTATCCGTAGTTATGTTAAAAATTTTCATAAAAGCTGGGATAACTATGTCAATGAATTTGCTTTCGCCCTTAAGACCGCAAAACATGATACAACAGGTAAAACTCCTGCTGAGTTATTTCTAGGCAGAAAGATTATAACACCGTTAGATAAATTATTTTATGTGCAACAAAGAGCCCCGGAATTTAAAATGGGTGATATAGAAAAACTAATAAAAGAAGCAAAAAAGAATATGGAAGTAGCACAAAGAAAACAGAAGCTATATTATGATTTGAAACGACGGGGGTTAACTTATAAAGTAGGGGATGAAGTTTTAAAAATTAAGCATTCACTTTCTTCAGCACCAGAAGATAAAACTGCCAAATTTTTTCCACGATTTGAAGGACCATATGTTATAGAAAAAATAACTCACGCTGTTGTAGTGTTAAAAGCCAGAAATGGTCAAACCTGTTCCGCAAACATTGATCAAATCAAGCCCTACTTCGATCGTAATAAAATGCAAATTTTTTCAGATCTTTTGCAGGATCCGGCACGGCAGACACCGCAGGTACAAGCTCCAGAGGTGGAAAAACGACAAGTAGAAGGGCAAGCCAATAAGAGGCAGGAGCAAGTGAAAAGAAAATTTCCCCGCGGAAAAATTAAAGGTAACAAGAAAAAGAAGCCGTTCCACCGTCTAGAAAAGAGAGTTCACGAACACCCCCAGAATGAAGAAGGGAGAAGAACGACGTATGTGAAGAGAACCAGGAGAAATGACGGCAACTATAACCCGGCTCTAAAACGGAAGATCGACTCATCCGACAGGACTCTCCGCAGTAAATGTAGCCGAACTGCGGAAGGGCCATCAGCGGCGGAGGAAAAGTTACAAGGAAAATTTGAACGGCCACAACGAGGTCCAAGCAAGAACACGGAAGAAATTTCCCGGTTCCGCCAAGACCAGTTGCCATCAAACGGCCAAGCCCACAAGCAGAGGAGAAAAGGAAGGTATTCAAGGGTGGCCGAACTGGTGAAAAAAGGAAGCTTCCAGAGGAAAGCACTGAAGGGCGAGCCCGTACAAGAAGGAGGATAAATCAAACTACTATCTGCAGTACTATTAAAGACTGGGCCCAGAAAAGGATGTCCGAATATTACAAAGATAAGTAAAATTTTATGTTACTTTGAAAACTTAAGTTAATCTTTCATTCTTACTGCAAGTGGCAGATTTCAAGAAGTTTTACCTCATGCGAGGTCTACCTTTATCGCCAAAAGGGCGAGAAATGAGTTGTTACCGATTTTGGTATTATGTTTTTCAATTACTTGCGCGTAAAACTAAAGTTGATGTATAATAGCGTTGTGTAAAAACTTAAATATTGTAAAAAGTTATTGTATAAATTTTATTTAAAACATTCTAGCAAGAGAGAAGTTTTAGTCTGAAAGACTTTTTGAAATGTATTATTTCAATGTAGAAAGAATTGGCACTTGCTTTGAAAAGAATAGAAGTTAACAAGGTACTACTAATGTATGTTTTCAAATGTGTAAAATTAACAGCATGTTGATATGTTCTTATATACAATGTGAACTGTTATTTTAAATGTTAAGAAATACCGTGATATGGTAAAAGTGAAAGTAATGTTAAAAATTTGTTATTCGTGTGACTGTAAAGACTAAATCATGGCGAATATGTGTTAAAGGTTGAATGATGTAGTTAGGCTCTCTGACGCTACACTTTAGAGTTAGCCACTTTTAGAATAGTACCTCAGGGTTTAGAGTTGAAATTAGGGTGTGTTAAGAGGTCTCGTTATGTTGAATTTTAACACGTTAGTGTTTTGATTGTAGGAGGAAGTATGGCACACGTAGACAGAAACACATTCGTGTTTGGTGTTCTTTTACAACACATGTCAGAGAGCACGGGGAGAGATAATTAAAATAGTCATGAATGAAATAAGAATGTTAAGAGAAGTATAATTGTATATGTTACTTGCCATTTCATTGTGTAACATTTCATTAAACTAGTTTTCCTTCCAGATCTCTGGTAGGAACCAGAATTGAATAAAAGCTCCTGTTTAGATGCAGTACAGATGAAAAAAGATTGTTGTATATCCTGGGAGCTGCTATTGTAACAAATTTCTTTCTTTTAAATTTCTAGTTTCTAGCGAAGTATGTTTGTAAAAGATTGGCTTCGCGTTAGATTCTAGAGTTAAAGTTTTCAACAAGGTCGTTTTAGACCTCAGTTTCAAACTAATTAACTCTGGCGGGAAGTATGTAAGGATCTTAAGTTTTACTAACGTTTATTTTATTTTAAATCTTTACTATCACTTCTTATTTTCTACTTCCGGCCAGAATTATAAGCGTGAAGGCTTTTATGCAAAGTTGTCTGGCGAACGCCAAGTATTTAAGTTGTGGCTTTTTGCCAAGCGAGAGAGAGGAAGCAGTGAGTCAAAGCAGGCCGCTTACCTTAGAAGTTACGCAGTTGCTGTTTGTCTTCCAGGCCAAAGGTTTTAATCCTCTTGATAAATTAAACGTATTGTAGTGTTCACAGTCTCTGTGCTACATACGCTTCCTGTTATTATAAGGCCAATCTTCCACGTGTATTATTCTAAAGTTAAATTATAGTTTTATTTTTATACTTTTACGTTAGACCCCAAGTGGCGAGTCAGTGTATTCCGAAGTACGGAAGTTATTGTATATAGAGAAAAATAAAGGGTTTTGTATACCCTTCATGTGTATCTTGTCTACTTACCACAATTAGTGAACATAGCTTTAGTAAGCTCTCTGTTCCGAGTCAGGTCCTTGTATGTTCCCGAAGAAGGTTAGAAGGAACATTGACCCTGATAACCTTGCTTATTTTACTTTATTTTGAAACAAGGAGTAGTACCTTTTTCAGTTTCCCGCTAGAGGTTCTGTAAATGCCCTGAACAGAAAGCTCATACCAGGTCTTTATTTACTAAGATTCGCTTCAGTTTTAGACCATTCCAAATACAAATAAATGGATATATCAGCACATAAAAGGATTAGGAGTTAAATGTTTTCTCTTCCGCCAGTCATTTGAAGCCGTGATTTTAAAATGAGCATTGAAAGCTTTATTAAATCACATTTGCTTTGGTTGAAATACAGTTGATTTAGTCTTCGTTTTAGTAATAAATACGGCTTTTTCCAAACGAAACATACACAGTGCTGGTTTCAAACGCTGGTTTTGCCATTGAATTTCCGAAAGTAAATAGAAATCGTTCTACAGCAAGGATTTTCGGTGTTGGTGAAAGATACATGCGTGAATGGAAGAAAAATGAAATCATGTTATTTAAAATACGAAAGAATCAATGTGTTTTACGTAAAGAAGTAATGAAATAGTCTAACCTAGAACAGCGTATTGCGGACTCGGTCCTAGATAATCGACAGAATGTATTAATTGGAACAAGCAACTCTCAACAACTTATTGTCACATATCGGAAATATGAATGAAACTCCAGTAATGTTTATTATGATAGAAAGTAAAACAGTACAGGTTAAAGAAACAAAAAAGGCTCACTCTAAAACAAAAGTTCACGAAAACTTTCATCTCACTGTAGTGCTTTACTGCTTAGCGGATGGTACAATATTAAAACCCATGCTTATTTTTAAAAGTAAGACGATGCTTAAATGTAATTTTGCAAATGGTGCAATGATGCCTAAATGTAATTTTCATTCATTACGAGAAAGATGAACGGTATAAAACCGTGGGTAAGAATTGCTTGCCAAAAATCGTCCTATTGCCTTAATAAATCCAGCGAGTTTAGGAATTTTCATATCCCATCTAACGAATAATACAAAACAAATTTATGAAAAAGTGTAACATAGACAGTTTGGTTATTCCAGAGGGATTAACACTTTTAGTTCAGTTTCTAGATATGTGTATCAATAAAACATTCATTTAAAAAGGCAGGGGAACACGTGGATGTAGAATGTGATAAGCATTTCTAATAGGGAGGCCAAATGCGTTATGCCACACTAGAAATAGCGCGTAAATGAGTGATAAAACCATGGAATGAAATTAAAACCGACAAAATTCAAAGTTATTTAAAAATGCAGTCTATCTAACAATCTGGATGATTGAATCAGAGTAACAAAGATAGTGAAGCTGAAAAAGAATTCGATGATGTACCTGAAGATATAACGGAAGATATATATGACTAACCTTTCATAATATCCGATAATGAAACATTTTTATACTCATAACGTATATATATATTTTCTTTTAACTAACAGAATTTAGGTTTACATGTAGAAATCTCATCTTTTGTGCCCATTATCCTTTATTTTCATATTTATCATTTCTATGTTCGGCGTACAACGCGAGCCGTAAATTTGATCCTATTTTTGTGCATTAAAATCGCGAGTTATACGCTGGAATATACGGTGCTTATAAATGAATGGTGTGATTTTAAAAAATAATAATAAATCTATATATTACCTTACCCGTGGTGAGACTTACACCGTAAGAATTGACAACTGTTCAATTTTTCATGTGCTACCTGCTGTTTGCTTGGCATGCTTATTGCACATCCGCAGGCGTCACTTTCCAAGATGGCGCCGTGAGTTTCGTTCCCGTTTCCTGTGCGGTGTTACAAGAGAAAGTAAACGGCCCATTTTTCTTTAAACAAGAAATGTGATCAATAACTCATTTATAGACTTGTTGGGAAACTAGTTATTATCCTAGCTGAACACTAATTACAATGATTACATTTTGCAATTAGACGGCACTCCGCCCTACTGTACAGGAAAATATGAGAGCTTCTTAATCGTATACTTGACCAGTGCTTGGTTGGACATGATGCAATAGCAAACAACAACCTTCTTCTCGGGCAACCCCTTTCGTTAGATTTAACAACAAGCGATTTCTTTCTTTGGGGGTTTGTCAAAGATGGAGTTTGCCCCTGTCTGTCTTTGTAGCCTGCGATGCTCTTTATGTCAAATTTGCCCCACCAATGCCCTTGTCTCTTGAGGAAGTTTGTGATCCGATGAAGCCGTCACGGCGGACATGCTGCATCCATTGTGGGAAGAATTTGATTACCATGTAGACGTGGGTTGTGTGACCAAGGTTTGCACATATTTGAAGGATTGCAATAAGTGCATATCGATTTATTATTAATTTTTAAAACCGCACCTTTCCTTTAGAAACACCCTGTATATATATATATATATATTACCACAGAATATTCTTTTCTGCCAAAGACAAAATCGTAAATTCAAAAAATTAGATTTTTTTTTTTTTTTTTTTTTTTTTTTTTTTTTTTTAAGATACCCGACTGCTTTGCGCGAGTATTGCATAAATTTCTGCTACACCAGGTGGTTTTCTAGATGTTTTGATATGTGCAATTTAGTTTCATGCCTTCCAACATATTTCATTTAAATTACCACGCATAAATTTGCTTGCAGAAATCGGTTCTCTTTCACATACTGACTGCTTTTCTTCTGCTAAATCTTTACCGGATCAACTTGTAAAATTTGATTAGAGTGCCAAGCTCAACATTTTTTTTCGTTATTTGTTTATATAGACAGCTTCACTGGAATGAATTGTAATAATATCATCTATAATGAATTTTACGATACCATACCCTTCCGCATGCTTCTTCCAAATAACTACCTATAGCTGCAAGCATCGAAACTGAGAGACCTGCAGTATAAAGTGTGCCTGTAAATCTTTTTCTCAGCAAGAATACTAAACTTGCAAGAAACCTTCGATGAGAATATTCTGTTTGCATTCATATAAAAGCATTGCAACAAAGCATTGAATCTTCATTTTATATTCTTCAACGTTTTATCGATGAAATTATATATTAAAGTATTATAATATAATCTGAAAGTTGTATAGTGCACTTTTTGCATGCACAAGTTAGTTTTATTGCACAAATGGCGCAGAAATTGCATCTGATACTCACACTTAGTTTACAGAATTGTATTTAAAAGTTTCTTGATGTTAAAGTATCTGCAATGTTCTATTGCTATTCTACCTTTAATTTTTAAACAGAACCAGAAAATGCACACATAGGTATATATAGCTCAAAATAAAACGAATATGTGTTTCTTTTGTCTATGTTGAAGAAATAAGTAGTCCGATTTCTCATTTTTAGATTAAAAATTACAAGGCAGAAGAGAAACAAAAGACGCTAATAAAAGTATTAAATGAAAGGAAATACGATTTTAATAGAAAAAAAAAGGATAATTTCTTGAGGCATGAAAAATATAAGACGAAAAGCTGATAAGAATACATTCCCGTTCAATTTCCATTTGAACTGTACTTGCAAAATTCTCATGCTGCCAGAGAAACCATTGGACTCTGAGAAATATACATGTTTTTGGTTTTCAAAAAGCGTCATAACTTTGCATGTATTTGCTAAGAAGCGTCTTAGCAAATACATGCAAAGTTTGAGCCATGGATTATTATTATTTTATTCTAAGGAATTAAATTAATTTCGGGGAAAACAGGCGCCTCTTCTTCAAGTGGGAAAACTAGTGTGCCAAACTGATTTGGTCCCTTTCTACATGCGGTTTTCATTGTTTCTACAAACTCGTATAAATATTTATTTATATTTTTTGAAAATATGTCCTGATATTAATTTTGTGCATAACCTTTGTGTATTTCGCATTAGTTTATATACATATTAAAGCACTTCTTTTGTGCATGAAAATGCAAATGTTCTTCTTCACATTATCTTAAGAACTAATTAAAAGGAATATCTAATAATGTAAAGAAAAACAAAGAAAAACATCGGGTTTATTATTATATTTTTCTTTCCTTTTCATTTTAAGATTAATTTATTTGAATTGATTAATTTATTTAAATTTATTAATTCGGGATTTTTTCTGAATTCTCAAAAATTAATAATTCTTATTTTAACCATTTATTTTGATGCACTTTTAAAACACTTTAATTACTTTAATTAGCTTAATTTCATCCTGGCACTTTCTCATCTAGATATAATTCAGAAGCGTGGGTTCTGTTAAAATTTTTCGACTGCTTCTTGGAAAAGTCCAAGAAATTTTCAACAGTTTTTTAAAACTTTATAGTCTTTATGTGCTATTTTTTTTCTGAATTTTGAAATGTTTATGCTTTTATTTTGTGCATTTCCTTTTTGAGAAGCAGAACCACTTTTCGTAATTTAATTTCGATTTAACTTTTATCTCTTGATTAATTATTTAATTTCACAGCTAACTGAGTGAATTTCATAATAAATATCATCTTAATTTGAAATTTCTGATCTCTTATATATATATATATATATATATATATATAAATTGTAGTAAGCTCGCCTAAAAGTTACCAAGAGCTGCTGCTCCAAAAGGTTTAACACGTTTTCAAAAAATTAATACACATGAAAATCAAATCATTAGACATGTAAAACATTAAAAAAATTAAAAAACAGAAAAAGTTAAAAAGTAAGCGGAAAATGGTAAATTAGCCCAATTCGACTTCCAAACAGGCTTTTCAAGAGAAATTTCATTTATTTGAACGTCGAATCAAGCTAACCCCATTACGCGTTTCGTCGAAACAGACAATTGAAACTTTTTCGCTAAAATGTTTTTTTTAAATTTAGACAAAGTGTCTTGGAAATTTTAATAGTCTCAATTCTCTGTTCCAATTTCCCGACGCGTCCGCAGAGAATGACACATTAAGGTGTTAAAATATGTTAATCAAAACCTAAACTTCCTAAATCTAGACTAAAATTAAAATCAAAAACGAAAATAAATAGCGATGAGCTATTAGTCCTAAAAATACAAAAACATACGGGCTGGGCCTGCAAGCTTAAAGATTAACAATTTAATTTTTAAATAATAGATATTAGAAAACTGTAATGAAAACCTGTAATTAATATAAAATAAAACCAAAAATTAAGAAGAGAACAAACTCAGTGGGTCTTGTTAAGACCAAGAAAAAGTTGTAACAAAAGAAACAAAAACTGACCTTTGGCGATGCAAAGCTGTCCCTCTTAAAACTTGTTGAAAAATGGCTGCTATGCTTCTAGTGTCTTCATTTGGATGACGTACGTAGGGGGAAGCGAAGTGCTGTGGGCGTTTAGCCAATGCGAAGAGATTTTCGTTATCTGCAACTCGTCTCCTATTATCGAAGGGGGCCGGAAACCTCGGAAACCGTGTAAAGATCTCAAAAATGGCGCTTGGCTTGTAGTAGGATGGAAAAAAAATTTTTCGAAGTGAAAATGGCTAATTCAGCTAAAACTATAAAAACTTGGCCATTAAAGCAAGAGAAAAAGGAAAAAACAGTTTAATTTTTTGAAATTAACAGTTTTAATTTTTTGAAAATGTGTTAAACCTTTTGGAGCAGCAGCTCTTGGTAACTTTTAGGCGAGCTTACTACAATTTTTTATATTTTACTTATTTTGCAGCATATTGCGCAAGATGTTTTCTAGACCAAAATTGGTTTTTTTTAAAATTGTTATTACTGCTTTGCTTGATAAATTATATATATATATATATATATATATATTATAACTGCTATTATATATGCTAATCTTAGGTATAATACCTAATCTCAATTATTATATAAATATATGTATATATATATATATATATATAAACAATTTGAAAGAAAAGGGTGAACTTCTAGGGAGACCGAAAAAAAATTAAAATCAAGCTCTAGAGTTGTTTATGATTTAGTTAAACAAAAGCTTAAAATTTATAATTTAGAAAAAAAAAATATCCTAAATTTTAAGCTTTTGTTTATTTATATATGTCTAATAGAAAACATATGTAAATTAAACTATAACTTAAATTAATAGTCTGTCTTATTCTTCATTTTAATTTTGTTACTTCCTCTTTCTGTCCTAAAATAGAAACTGCTTACAAGAGCTTTCTCTAGAGTACGTCATTCCTACATTAATCCATTTCATATGACTTTAAGGCAATGGTATTGAGATATTGGGGGAAAATACGGTTACCTAAATATTATGAAGAAGTTTGGGAGACTGAATAATTTGGGTATAAAAGAGAAAAACATTCTGGCAAAAGTTTCAGAAATCGAAAGTATTAAGATTTAAGCAAAAAGTCTTCACGCATATCAGCTATAATGCGTCTAAAGAAATGAATATCGGGTCTGTTAATAACGGTTGTAGACCCATAATTATTTTTACAGAAACTGATACTTAAAAAAAGAATTAAATACAGTATTTAAATAACTCTAATTTTAATTACCATCTTGCTTTTATCTGCCATTAAGATTTGGAATAGCAAAATCATAACTTAATTAAATAGGGATTAAATTTTGCAATAAATTCCTGTTTTGTTATGCTTTAAAGAAAAAACATAGCAAGATAATTCGCGTAACCAAATAACTGAGCTACACCTAAAATTACTGTAGTTCTGCAACGTAATTAACATAAAAATCGTCTTATTAATGCCTATCAAAGAAATACTAAATAAATAATAATACATTTTTTATATGGCCGTGAGCCTAAAGTAGCAGCTAAAAACAATAGAGAAAATAGAAACACTTATTTTTTTTATATTTCTTTAACTGGTAAAATAAAGCTGCAGGCTGTGATAATTATAAATATCCTCTTAAATATTTTTACAAACCTAAATAATAAGGCAGATAAACATCTGAAAATTATATATTTATGAAATAATGATAAGCAACAATACATATGAATATCAAAAGAATTTACAGACAATTTGAGGCAGTCGGATGTATTACATCTAAGAAATAATTTTGCTTATTTGTTCGCCATTCACTGCTCGCTGAATTGAAAATTGTTAAGCTGATGTGCATTGCTGAAACAAAAATATATTCATTCATCGATTTTTGTATATGCAAAACTATTTTCACCATTCAAGTACCCAAAGTATTCACTGAAGTCGGTTTTTAAAAGGTATTTCATCGGATGATTTATGCGTGTTTCTTCATTCTTCTGCTCTTTTTTTCTGACAAAGCAATTACTCTAAAACTCCCTCATCCGACTCGCTTCATTGCATAACACTGAATAGATGCTTTATACATAGATCCTTTCTTTGTCTGGAGATTTACTTGTCAAAAACAATTTTCAGTTAACTATCTCATTCAGGGTAACGGTCCACGCCTGTCACATAATCGGAATAGCGTGAAAGACAGGAGTTGTCTTCCGCGTCTTGCAGCGAATACTGGATCAGAAACAACGCTGAGAGAATAGCCATAATCATCATATTTAAGTTTAATTAAAATTAAGTAAGATTAATGGCATCAACCACTCCCTCAATGTAAAATAATTTAGACCCCTTTCACTGCTATATTATTTTATGCGGTTACTTAATTTCGCTTGGCGCAGAATATAAGCGACTTCTCAATTCACAAAATGTTAAATGACTTTTGAATTATATCAGGAAAGTTTACGCCCGTACAAAGTGGTCATAAGGCGGGTGTAGAATACTCAAAATTAATAAGGCTAAGCTTAACAAAAGCGTGATATGAAATTGCGGTTTTACACTGTTATAGTTTGCATTTAAAATTATATATATTTATTTTATGTCATACATTTCTGTTTTTTCCTTGTACATTTAATATGAGTGATCGTTTAGACGGCGAGAAGCTAAATTTCAAAGAGAAAAATTAAAAGTTTGAAAGATAATTATGCTATTTTGATTAATTAAATAATATTTCAAATGCATCCTTTCTCGCTCAAGTGGACATAATATGGATTTCAAAAGCGTACATTTAGTACGTTTTCAACATTCTTTTTCCGTACAGTAAAAATTAAATGCCGATTTTAAACATCACATTATTGATAGTAGTTTATCTAAATGAAACAATTAACAACCTGTGGATAACCTATTCAATTTTATATTATTTTTATATATTTAATAATTATATTACTTAAAATTAGAAGTGCACTTGCATTTTCGGCACAATAAGTAATACTTTTATATAAGTATTATATTTAATTCTCTGTTCTAATGAAGTGTTTTTGGAAATATTTAATATTTCTTTAAACAAAATTTCTAATAAAATTCAGGGAAACATTTAAGAAGTAATGCAAAACATATCTATTTGAAGAGTGTTTGCTATTCAAATAACTATATAACTATAAAATGAATTTAATTACATTTTACGTTAAAGCCTTTGTACAAGCTACAATGTTATTCATCGGTTGGTTCTATAGAATCTGCGTGCAGCCCTGCCCGCCTAGTGAACGTAAATTTACTTTCTTACCAAAAATGGGCTGCACCTGAGACAGCATTTAAAGAGGGAGAGGGGAAACAATCAGAAACACAAAGCAAAACATATAATTGAAAACATGGACGTGTTGCATTCACACACAATACAAACACATAAAAAAGGAGAAGATCTCTAAATTTGAGTTCCAATCCTATCCTTATTATTGTTTATAATTTTCGTTATATCCTGTGCAATTTTTATATTTCTCTGAATTAATCACATTCGCTGATATTTTCAAAATATTCTCGGAGACCAGCAGTTAATTCCCACGCATATTATCATCTGGAAAAGGCATATTATCACCCTCTGCATTACAAGTTTTACAGAATGGATTATCTTGGACCCCAAATCTTGATAACTACTGCAGGAATTGCCATGGCCTGTAGCAAATTGATTGAAGTTGATATCGTTCATGAATTTTACGTTTTCTTCACTTTTAAAAAACCATAAGAGATATTTATTTACGTAAGACTTCATCCAACATGTATTCTAAGATTTCAGCATATTTTAAACATAATAGAAATGGCCTTTTGTCTCGAACCTGGAACTTGATCGCATGAACACCTACAGCAGATCTGACCTGCTTGCCTAAAGAATTCACCGTCTCATTGCCCTGTAATCTCTGTGTGCCTTGAGACATGAAAGAACAATATCATTGTGCTCTTTTAATTTCGCATATAAATCAATAATGCCACCGAAGGCTTGATTATAGTTATCCGGATAGGAGAGTTCCAGTGTTATTTGTATGCATTGACTACCGATATAAGATTTTTGTGGAAAATATTTCGTCCAAACACTTCTATTGGCATTTAGATTGTACCAGTGTTAAACGAATCTGGAACACACTTATCAATGGCAGCACACTAATGTGTTTGGAATTACAAACCGATGTTCATAATAATAGTTATAACTTCAAGCTCAGCCAGTTTCTACATTAGCATCAGAAAAGCTGGATTAGATTTATTCGTTTTGCAATTTTCTGCGGTTGCTTAATACATTTTGATGTTAGTTTTTTGTTAAGGGGGGTGGCTCAAAGTAGATAATTCATCGGGCTTCAAATATCGTTTCTTATCTTCAGAGGAAAAATAGCCTCACTTGATGTTAAACAATTCACAAGTGAATTGTTCCATATATTATTTTATAATTTCATTTAAACGGTACCCTGGAAGGTAACTGTTTATCAGAATACACCCGTGGTTGTATTAAATAGACAGAATATCGCTTCAGAAATATTCTTTTCAGAAGAAAATAAATTGAAGCTTGTTATTTAAAATGTCTTCCCGAATAGCTGATGATGAGGAGCAAATATCCCTTAAATTCTGTAGGGACTCTTCCGTAGGGAATGTTTTTAGTCAAAATTGGGTTGGAGCTTAAAACCATAGCCATGGCATGCTTTATTTCAATAATATATTCAATTTATACGAAACTACTGTTGAAAGTGATATAATTTTAATGCACTAATGTTTCTGTGGATATAATAAAAAGCTTATTATTTTATTTACAATAAAATTATATATTCTATTAAGACCACTGATTTTTCATTTATCTTCTTTAGCTTATATAATTTAGATTTTTCTCTTATTTGACTAATGAAATTTATGAGCTGATTTTGTTTTGAATATCGAAGAATAAATCTCTTCATTTACATTAACTTAAGTTCGGATTACTTTGACATTCTAGCATGCACAACTTAACACCAATTGTAATTAGTATACGGTTTTATTAATAATTCTAAAAAGGGTAGTTAATTTTTAATCGAGTAGACTGTCTTATTTCGAATTTTTTAACGAAGCTTAAGTTTTATCATCTAATAGAAGTTTACATCTGTTAATTTATTGCATAAACTGCTACATATTCAGAACGATAATAAAATTATAGTGTTCTAACTTAGCTTTTATCAAGCTCATCATCTATAAACATTGCCACACATCTTCTATAAACTATTGCCACAGGTGATGGAAGTATGACTTTTTAATATAAAGAACCTCTCATCTAGCTAAAAAATGCTTCTAAAAAATTTCATGCTCTTTAATCAAGCTAAGAATCTAAGTAATCCATTTGGAAATTGAAGTTTGAAACGCAAATTTTATTTCAAAAGAATGATCTTTGGGGGTATGTTTACACTGACAGCAATATCCGTTTACTCGTGAGTAACTTGAACTCGCATAAGTTCATAAACATAATAATTATATTCCTTTCCATACTTACACTATGCTGTACTTTGCTATTCTATTTAAGGTTGTTTTCTATAAAACAAAATTTTGCTTCTTTAGAAAGACACTGATTGGCTTTATAACCCTGCCATACTCTTTCTTTACTTACTTTAGTTGACGAACTTTACTTTTATCCTTAATAAATCATCCTGAATTCTAATTTTCCTTTCTTTCCAGTTAGGGCTTTAGGAAAATACATAAAAGAAGAGTCATCCAGAAACAAAAGATAATTAATCCATTAACGACTGATGTTGCTTTTACGCAACATTAGTCATAACAGTTTTGTTTTCGTCTTTTGTAAAGTGCTTTTTCCCGTAACATTTTGGTAAATTCTAAATAATTCTAGATAAAGTATCAACGTTTCTAAAGAGAGGAAACTCATTCTCTCACAGTAAAAATTTTTTACGAAAATATACTACCGTTTCGGTATATTTGTACAAAGGTTTTTTTTTTTTTTTTTTTTTTTTTTTTTTTTTTTGTATAATTTTGAGTAGATCTCATAGAGAGTACAATCAAATGATTTTATAAAAACACACTTTTCTAGAAACTTTATATACTATAATGGCGTCAAAATGTACGTTTATTATTTTTCATTTGTTGGTACATATATGCATTGTTTTAAAATGTTGCGAAAACGTAGAGTCAGTTCAAAGCAGCATCGTTGTGAACATTTACAGATTTTAATGGATAGTAGTATTTTCTTTTACAGATTTAAAAAAAAAAATAATGAAATAGTTCCAAAATAACGGGTAAGACAATGGTTTTATAAGGTATTTTTTTCCTCCTTTCGGCATGCCTTCGTAGTGTAACAGTAGCACATCCGTCGCGTATTCGTGAGGTCCAGGTTCAAGTCCCGGCGAGGACATTGTATATTTTTTTACATCTCCTGCTTCAAAATAGCCTGATGTCTCTACAGTTTTTAACGCTGAATGAAGCACTTAAATTTAATATGAAGGACCTAGATGAAGATCATGTTTTAGATTTTAATAGGATGGTCAAGGTGAGGCTGATTTAGCATTGACTTTCCCAGACACAAGGACTGTGACCGATTAGGAACGTATTGTTGATAATTAGCCAATTCTGAAAGATTTATCCCATTAAATCGAGATTTTCATACAAAATGTTTAAAATAACAATTGTATCAATAAATGTTAAATAAATTCGGGAAAACAATCTATAAGAAATGGGAAATTGCTTTATAAAAAATTTCTCCTGTACAGTAAATGAACCAGTCAACAACAACAACAACAAAAAAAAAAAAATGAAATTCAAAGAAATTGAAAAAAAAATAGAAACCTGCATGAACCAAAGCCTTAGGTGTATTTTTAGAATTGTAAAACAATGTTGTTTAGTATTTATTACCCAAAAAAGTGTAAAATTTGTTAATCTGAAAAATCGACCAAATTTTCTCTTTCTGATCCTATGATTTATTTTAGCCTTAAATAGAATGATGAAGAATACCACAAATTACATTATAGAGAAAAATTCATCAACTAAAGAAAACGATGCAAATACTGTGATAGTCGAAAGATAATAGTTTGTAATAAATGTAATGTTCCTTTGTCTATGAAAAGTTTCAATGTATCTCAGAATTAATCGTTTCTAACTGACATTCCGTTTGCGCAACATTTTGCATCTCAAATAAAATAAATATTATTTTTTCTGTTACATATTTTCTCTTAATTGGACTTCAATACATAAAAAGAAATATTTTTGTTCATTTCGTTCAAGTGAAAGGTGGTGCGGTTGTTTATGGCTTAAAACTATATTATTCAGCAGATCTTAGCAAGAGAGTACTATTAACTATCAGTGTTCTAGATTGCTAAGTGTTCAGCGTTCAGAAATGTTTCATGTACCGAAAACACATTAAAACTTTCTTTATAAATATGATAGCAGAATGCAATGATAAACTTGTATAGTGAAATTCTTAAGTTTTGTTTTTTATTATTGTATGGAAATAATATAAATATGTAAATAAAATCATTATTACTAATGCTGCACTTTACCTTATTTCAAATATTATTGCAATAATAAATATTAGGAATACTGCTTTATATCATAAAAATGCATTTATTTCATATATCCGATCGAGAATCTGAATATTTCGATAATAAAGCAGACTTTTACAGGAGTTTTTTTCCATGTTAGGCTGAATTTCTAAACATACTCAGGCACACAGTGATTCCCAGCGCTCGAAAGTCACGAGTGCATGGGGACAAACTTCATCCCCTTTCCAAGAGGAAATGTTAAATAGTAGCTGAAGTGTGAGCTCAATATTCCTTCAAATAACGTCAGTGTTTAAAATATGATCTGACATATCGCACTTAATATAGACACGATTACATTACTACTTCGGTATTGAAAAAAAAAAAATGTATATTTATGGAAATCCAATGATCTTCGCTTCTACCGTTTTTACGCAACGTATTCTGAAGATGATGGACAAGGGAAAGGGAAGTACCCCGCCTGAGATATCCCAGTGTCCAAATATAAGCTATAAGAATTTGCGGGAACTCTGCGGAAGTTACTGATATCTTCTTAAATTTACACCCTATAATTTTGAATTTTTCTCAGTTGGACAAGTCAATGGATGACTACACAATGGGTTACCAATAACAGTCATAGCACTCTGCTTTTCCCCTTTACTTTTCATGCAAGCGGATGTCAAGCTGCATATTCTCCCTTACAGAACTTGGTTATGCTACCTAACTTGTGTACGAATACTTTATTTCGTATTGTATTATCTTTTCTGCTGCGCATATGCTTGATTCTGATCTTTTGGTGTGATTTTTCTGCTTATTATCACTTTCAAAAATAGAATATCACTTTTACCATACTGTGTCGGTCCAAAGTTTTGCGACCAGGTCTTGAGTTTGGTTGGAAAAGAGTCTTTTGATATAGTTTAGACAAATTGGTTATACCTAAATCTCAGAACAGCGATGAACTGTGTGTGCAGAATTCCTCAGAAATTGGGAAGAACTAAAAACAATGACAATGCTTTCCACCAGTTTACAATCTAAAAAAAAAATAAAGAAAAATGAAACTTTGTGGTTGATTTCCTTCGCTTGAGAAAGACGCCATTCTGCTGACTTCGATAGCCACATGTATTCAAAGTATTTTTGGATGAAAAACTCTCTGCGTTTGTTATTACCCATTTTAAACTGTAATAAAAGAACCGATACAAGAACTTAGTTACAAGGATTTACAAAGTAATGATGATCATGTTAATCAAGCTTGAGGTTTTTTTGTCGGTAATTAGATTCACTGCTTCCTTTGCATGTACGCAACAAGGAGCGTCGCTTCAGCAAAACCCAAGTGATTTCCAACTACGAAACAAGGCTAAGGATGCAAGTCTAAAGATTTTATCTCGCTTTACCTTTTGGAACTGGATTGCAATTTTTCGTTTCACCTATAATTAGTAATTTTGTTTCACTTGCTTTTAGTGATTAATTTTACAAAAGAATTATTTTTATCTATCACTGCAAAATCTGATTTAATAAATAAGAAAACATTTAATTTTAAATATGAAATTTGAAAATTAAATATGAACAAATTGGTGGTTTCTGTGATAGTATTAAGATAATAATAATATTTTATCCCCTAGTGAGGTATTAGGAAAGGATTTGGTGTTTTTCACTGTACATTTCATGCACAGAGATGTTTGTTTGCTACACGTTATCTTATACGACATTTGTATGTTTCGTAGTTACAATTAATATTATAAAAGAAGAACATACTATTTTTTAACCATCACTTATTAGCATTTTAAATAATAAAACAAACTGTTTATTTCAGTTCGCTATAAATAGTTGTCGAAAACGATTATGAAATAGAATGTGCCATTTATAGAGAGAGGTTAAAAACAATATATTTAAATGACAACTGAGTGGAAAAAATGTATACTGAATGGTGACTATTTAGATGAAAAAAGTGTTAAGTCATATCGGTACTTTCACCTACTTCTTGACCGTAGAATGCTCTAGTGATCGGTGCAGAAATTCATCCGTATATATAATATCCGTATATATATGTATATGGGTAATTTGAAAATCTATGTGTTTTTGTTTCAAATATCGCATGGTGTATTTTCAAATATCAAACTGTGATTTTGCAGAAACAGCAGCAGCTGACATTTAAAAATTCGCTTCTTTCCATTCCCGTCACTTAGAATTAAGTTTCTATTCAAAGATCTGATAAATGAGCATTCTTCATGTCTTTATTTACAAACAAGATATTTCAAGTTGATATAAAGAAGTTATGGAAAACGTCGATGAAATAATGTCAAATAATGCAGGTAAGATGAAGGTAATCATAAGGGTTACATGAAGAAAACGCGTAAGAATAGTGCGTACAAAGTATATAACACACAAGTAAATTAGACAGAAAACTATCAATACATTAAACGATATTTGAGCAAAATGCTGTCACATGAAAAACAAAAATTAAGAAAACGACATAACAATTTGATGTGCTCATTACCTAACAATGCTATTTTAATTCTGAAATTCGTTCTTTTTTTTAGTCAGTAATAAATCGATTCATAATGCAGGCAGAGATTATATACCTCAAAAATATTTCATGTTTTCAAAGAATAAGTCTCTGAACTTTAAAAGGGGTTCTTTTACATTCGCAAATAGAAATAAGAAGCGAGGTGCCATTGATAAATTTAATAAACTTTATTCGTCAAAATAGTCTGCGAGAAACTTGAGCAAATACCTCCGGACATTCTGAGAGGAAAAGGAAACGTCTATAAGAAGAAGCAAAAATTCAAAAAGGTTGGGAAAAGATATACTAACATAAGACTAATCTCCTTGTCAATATTTCCCTAGAAAAAATGGGGAAAGAGTTCGCAATTTACACGAAGAAGATAGTAAGCAACTACGGAGTAAGGGCAGAGCGAGAAAATTGCAATAAACATCAGTACAAGCATATTCTTAAAGTCGTTTTCCAACAGAAAAAGAAAGAAAGTAAGTTTCACATTCAAGTATAAAAAATGCGACTGCAATCCACATTCTCTGCCATCACCTTCAGTTATGTTGAATGTGAGATATATTCACGCCTTAGTCTGAAAAAAAAATAAATTTTTACATTTGTTCAAGTCTAGATAAATCATATGTAATAATATATGCATTAAAAGGATTACCATATTATTTTTTTGCACAAACCGAGACAACTTTTAGAAAATACTCGCGACAGAGAATAAACTTACTTGTGATAAGTAATTACGATTAAAATATCTGAATAAATAAGTTGTTAACAGAAAACAGCACTGATTTAAATGAATTTTTTTTAATTAACTAAACATATCTTATTATTAAGAAGTTATTAGTACTCGTACTTTTCTCGAGTATGAACATTTCTGAAAATGTTTATTTTTTTATACGTTTAGTGTTCCCCAAAAATTTACTGTCATTTAATAATCATTTAATGTCATTTAATAATTATGTTTGCAGCTGCATCAAGCTTTTGCGGTTAATAAAGCTGTTCTACCTCGCGTTTCAGACAATATGGTTTACATTATCCAGAATATACTTTCGACTGATGCCGATGTTCTAAGCATGTTGAAAATATATTTTTAATGTTTGAGAAAGATTGGGAACTTTTACTTCTTTGTACGAAGTAAAGGAAGTATTGCAGTCAAGACGAATTCCGGGTATCATATTTCAAAGAAAATATGCATTTTGGCCGCTATCGAATGCAATTTAACGATGTTTCTGGGTGACATTTGTACGTAAGGATAGAATAAAGGACTGTTTACCCCAAACGAGTTATAAAACTGATTTAAAATGGATTCAGAAGCATTTTTTCCGTGCCTACGTATGTGTGTATGTATCTCACATAACTCAGAAACGAATAGCCTCTGAACGTTGAAATTTTGTATGTGAGACTGTTATAACATATAGAAGTGCACCTTTTTTTTTGGTTGAAATTAGCCGCACCAAAAGTGTATAAATATATATATACTCTGTCACTCGGCTCAGTGAGCTCAGTTTCTTTATTCCTATATGTTTGTAAATTGTGCATTTTTTGCTTTAAACATGATTGAATTTTGTTATTCTTATCATCCGGTTAAGGCTTTTATGCCTTTAGTTAATCTGCATGATATAGTCGTAGACTTATCAAGAAATTAAAAGTTGTTTAATTTCGGCTAAGCCTAATACTTCTACGATAGCAGCCATATTTGCTTACATATGAAACTTAGCAGAATAGTGGATTTGTCGCCAATCTAGGGAAGCTAAGGGCTTCGCAACATTAAAGTAACGTCATCTTTTATTATTGCGAATTATATTATGCATAATCCATTCGAGAATTATCATTTAAGTTATTAAATTATCCCATATATTTGCTCAGCATAGTGCTCAAAAGAAATTAAATCAGATTCTACGCCTTCATTGTATTTTTGCCGATTGAAGCCAAATGTAAACTTTCATTTTTGTGCACTAAAAATATGCCTTCCTGCCCGCTGGCTGAATTTCTTTGTTTTACTGTGTAAATTGTAGTTTTAATTGTAAATATTTTTTTTTTTAAATTTTTTTAACTGTATTTGGTGTTTTATGTGATTCCATATCTTTCAATTTTTAATGAAGATATTTTGAGTTTTTATTATTATTGCCTTACCGGGAAGAGAGAACTAAATTAATTGAATGAGAAATATATCTCTAATGAAATTAGAAGAAATAAGTGTTTCATATTAACAGAAAATACTTTCGCCAGTCTGTTTCGCAGAAAGCAGAATGTTTACGAGTAGCGCATTAGGTAAGCAGTGCTGAATCGTCTGTGAAAAACTGTTTACTTTTTATTTCTTTAAAATTGTTTTACACATCGTTTTAGATTTATTATAGAATTTCAATAGAACATGTGGCAACGATTAGATATTTGTCGAGATGATATAATTTTTGTGCATTCTGAGTTATAAAATGAATGAGATGTAACACTGTTAAGTAACTGTAAGTAAATAAACAAAGTGAATTTTAAAAAGCGCATTTATTCTATTGTGGTTTATGGAATGATAATGTGGTCTATCGACGAAGTAGATTTAAATTATTTCAATAAATTTAAATGAAATACACGAAAAAATGCGTATAATTTAATACTCCGCACAAGGACGTCATGTGGTGTACACATCAGATTTTTTACTTTCTTGTACGAAGCAAAGGATGTATAATAGTCACAAAAATTCCCAGCATCATATTTTAACGAAAATAGAAATTTTGACCGCTATCCAAAGGAATTTAACGATGTTTTCGCTTGACACCTGTATGTCAAGACAGGATAAAGGACTCCATTCCCCAAAACGAACTATAAAACTGATTTACAATGTATTCATAAGAGACGTTTTCGCGGTCTCTGTACTCACGTATGTACTCACGTACTCACGTACTCAAAACCGAGTAGTCTGAGAACGTTCGAATTTTGTATATAGGACTGATGTAACATTTAGATATGCACCTTATATTTTGGTTGCAATCGGCAGCATTAAATATATATATATATATATATATATATAAACTCACTGAGCCGAGTAACAGAGTGTGTATATATATACTTACACACTATGTTACTTGGCTTAGTGAGCTCAGTTCTTTTTATTCTTATATGGTGATAAGTTGTGAATTTTTTGCTTTACTATCATTGAATTACATTGTTCTTATTTTCCGATTAAAGTTTTTATGCCTTGTTAATCTGCATGCAATAATTGTAGAATTATCAATAATTTAAAAGCTGTGTAAGTCTGGCTAATCCATTTTTTTACCCCATCTATCATATTTGTTTGCATTTGAAACTTAGAAGAGTAGTGAATTAAGTCTTTCTGTACCTTCAGTATCTTTTTGCAGAGTGGGAGCAAAAGGAAACTTATAGTTTTGTGCACCGAAAAGTGGCTAAGTTCTTTTTTTTTCCGGTGTAGAAACTGTAATTTTAATAATAAAAATATTTTTTTAACTGTTTTAACTGCATTTGACTTTTTAATTTCTTTTCTGCATCTTTTTAATTTTCAATGAAGATATCTTAAATTTTTATGTATTTTTCCCTTGCCGGGAACTGATAAATAGATTAATTGAATGAGAAATATCTCGCTAATGAAATTTGAGGGAATAAGTTTAAATTAAATGCAGAAAAATGTGTATAATTTAATATTCCGTGCGAGGAATTCATGTGACGTAACACCAGAATTTTTTCCTTTTAAATGAATAAAGCATTGTACCCATTTTTTTACAAGTTTTATTTTTTTTTAATATCTTAACTAAGTAACCAAAACATCTTTTAGAATCAGTACCTCATCAAAATGTTGATCCATATTTATTGTATAATTACATGAGATTTTCACTTCATTTCGCGTTTTTCGAATGTTTCGGTTTCTCTTTTAATATGAAGCTTTAATTTCCGAATATATTAATTCACTTTTGTGCAACCACATAAAAGATACTCTACGAAAACTGTTTTCAGTTTAGTGCAAGATCAATCAAATACGTCACGTTTTGGGGGAAAAATATCTGAACAACTTTAAAGGTACTTAGAATACAGACTATTTAAATTCTCAATATTGAGAGCAAGAGGGGATATTTTAATCATCAGCTTTTTGCTCGAGGCTGCACTATTTTTACTTTTTATACATAGGGCTCTTTTAAAATTTTTCAAACAATCGGGACAAAATGTCAAACTCGTCTGGATGCAGGGTCACTATCATCAGACCAAGACAGTTCCGGTGAAAGCGAGATGTCTGATAAGCCTACTTATAATATGCTTTGAAAGTTAGAAAATTTGGTAAAATAGCATTACGAATATTGGGGGTAATAATTATGTATGATACTGATACTTAGTGTTCCTTATTTAGCATTTTGGTTAAATATCCATATTGGTTATCCCCAAATAACGTAAATGAGAATTTAATTGCAAGAGCTCCTAAGAGGACGCAAAATATTTATTTATTAATTTCTTTAGAATGAAAATATCTATTAAGGCAATTCATTCCAGGCTTCTGACAATATTTGTTCTGATAATCCAGGTCCTTCCGAGTTAGGCTTTCTGTTAGTGTAAATATTATGAAATTTAATTTAAGTATTAAAGTGACCTAGAGGCTAGAGGTTTCTCTATGTCTTAGATTTCTGTGTAAAATTTCATACAGTTAATGATTAGATATTTGTTCTATCAGTTGTTTATTTATTAATATTTCATTCTGCACAAGTGTGGTTTATGGTGGTTTGATTTCGAATTGAAATGATCGAGCGGATATAACGTTTTTTCCATATTTTCACAATGTGTAACATACATAAGAGCCAGTTTTTTACATGAAGTTCCTCACGAAGACATCCTTTCCCTAGAGAGGTAAACATCGAGTTCTTTGCAATAATTATTTAATCAACTAAGGGAAAAAAGTACATTGCTTAATTTTTAAAGCTTAAGCCTTGGTTTAAATTTTAGAATAAAAATTTTGTTTTCACCTGAAATAAGCTGTCCAGATTTCAACATTTGCAAAGTCAAAAAGGCCACATTTCTAATTAAAATTTGAAACTTAACTTAAATACTTCTTTTTAAATTTCAATAAATATGCTGTCCTCAATATGCAAATAATAGGTTTATTGTTTGCGTATTGAGAATAGCATGTGATTACTAAATGTAGAAATTTGTATTTTCTGCGCCGAATACATTTTCAGATAATTAACTGTTATTATTGTTTATTTGCATTATGTTCTTGAAATTTGAATTAATATGGTTTTAGATTTATATATAACATGAGAACATAAATGAAACAAAATAGTGTAATATGATTTTCTTTAAATTGTTTTAAATGAATCTAAGTTGTGAACTTTACATGCTGACTACATGTTTGACAACTCTGTGAGTGTCTCTTCCTCTCTCCAAAACTTAATATTCGTTAAGCTCATGTGGTGCATCCTGGGTAAGGTTATTGGTAAACAGATAATTAAATAACTAACGAATTCGTCATTCGGATGTAAAGCAAGACCATACTGTTCTCTTAAACTGTGTTTACCTAAGCAAATCTTGATTAAATTTCTAATATAAACAAACGAGAATTTAAAAAATATTGCGATCTCCAGAAATTGCCTCTCAGATTTCGAAGAGTAATATTCGATCAATAACTTTATACATCGTTCTCTTACGATTCTACAATATATAGAAACACTGTACTCGGCGACGGAGTCTAAAACAACTATTTTCATTCTTTTTCTTATTGTCGTAATCAGCAGTGTGCTATTAGGATAGATCTTGACTGCACGCATGAAATAACTAAGATTTTAGCTGTTTCCACGTATGCGTATATGTGCATATTTACGTACGTGTATATCACATCATTCGTATATCTACGCATTCGTACAACTTACACAATTTAATTAGTAAATATGTTTTATATAAACTAATTAATGTTATAGAATCGTACTTAATTTGCTCATAACATGATTAAGTGATTCATTAATTACCGTCAAAATGTGGATTGATTTATTATTTATTTGCAAATTTTACACAAGTAAATAATAAGGAGCATAATTACTTCAGAATTTTAAAAAATGGCTCTTTTTAAAACCACTTACTCAAAGCGTAATATTGATGATATACTAAAAAAAAAAAAAAAAATGAGAAGGAAATGAGAATGAAAAATGAGAATGCAAATGCTAAGGAAATGTCTACTGATAGTTTAGCTTTGCTGCAATCACTTTCTCAGACACTCTCAGAATTTACTTCCTCGAACTTTTGCAAAACGCAACACGCATTTTTTGATAAACAAATACATTACCTCATTAGCTAGAGGACAAAAAAGAGTATCCTATCTACTGATATTGTTATAGAACGACCTCCTCGGTGCAATTAGCAGTCTTAATGAAAATAGTGTTAATGGGCCAAGGGACATATAGTTCGTCGGTGCACAAATCATTTGGATTTCTCTGGTGTGTTATCTCTGAACCAAACCTTATTTCAGAGTCTGAGAAAGTGATTGCAGCCGAGCTAGAGTATCAGAAACTGTGTTAAGCAAGATGAATAAGATATCACAGAGAAAGCGTATTGTATTGTATAAAACTGCATTCCATTCTTACTTTTAAAACTCCCGAGTTGCCAAAAAATACAGATAGGCTCTCTGCATTGCTCCGTACATGCACATGTGTCATATTCGATGCTATGCTACCAATTTCAGTGGTTTTGGCACACGTAAACCTAGTGTTGCGGTAACCCAACAGGCGCGGTAACTAAGCATGAAACTGGCAGCTGCAATGTCATCTCATTATACGTTAATTACAAAGGAGACCATTCAACATATGTTCACTCATATCCAACTTTGATGAGAGAAAACAATTACAGCGTCTGAAGTTTACAAAATGTAATTCAAATGTAGCTGACAGTCGACAGTTGGATGGAGATAGAGACACCATCATTCTCATAAGTGCATGCCTCTTCCGTCCCTGCATATCTAGCGTTAGCAAGTTTCCTTCAAATACCAATGCAACTTCTAAATACTCTTTATCAGCTACGGTAAAATGAGTTAAATCTTTAGGAATCCAAACTGATATAAACGTATCTCGGAATTTAAGTACTACATAAACAAAATAATTCAATAGCCAGATTAATCAGAAACCTTCACCTCAACAACAAGCTACAGAAATTACAAAAAATAAATCATGCTAATCCCCATAAAAATGTCTTTCAGATTATATGTTACGACTAATGGGACTTTTTTTCGTTTACATACACAGGCACGTTTAGGGAGCATTTGGGTTAACGTCCCTTTGGGTTAAAATTATGTAAAAATAGAAAACTTTAGAATTTCCGGTACACAGTCTCAAGTATTGGAGATAAAAATGTTTCTTCAGTGTTGCTCACTTTGAAATTATTGACTTTGTTAATCAAAAATTCCTTAACGTTTTACAAATTATGAAATGGAAAATAAAACAAATTCCAAATTTGTGCTTCCAGGTGCTCATATTCGGGTGGAGTACTACTTTATTGAAAATTTGATGGCTCTAGGTCTTGTTGGTTTTTCACAATGCGAGAACAGATAACTAATAAAGAATCTGCATTGTTTAATGCAGATTCTTTATTAATTAATTTCTCTAACTATAATACAGGGTGATAAAATTTGGTAGCAATCATTTGAAAACTGATACCACGCTTTTAGTGATTCAATGTAAAATGCTGTTTCGAGACTATTAGCCCCTTTAGACTAACGTCCCTTTGGACAATAAAGGAAACTAAAAATTCCAATAGTAATTCGCAGCTCAGCAGGCCAGATAAGCTGTCAGTCATTAGATTAGTTATAGAGATTGAGGAGGATCAAATTATCTCGTTTCTACCATGCAAAACGAAATAAATATTGCAGAAGAAAAAGCATTCATGAAAGCCTTCCTAATCTCTTGAACTACTGCCTTCCTCATCCGATTATTTTTGACATTAAAGTCGTAACTGAAAAATAAATTCCTGTTTGTTGTTCGGTTCAAGATACTTCTTTCAAAGAGGAGTAAATGGTCAAGTTTCGGGGATATTCCATGGTGAAGAGAAGTAAGATTTTCCACAGACACTACCGTTGTCCCACGGGCTTCACGAGCTAATGAAATGCATGCATGCTTAAAATCATCATATATTTGGAACGGAATTCAGAGACGTTATCTTAGAATTAATATGAGAGTTCATATTAATGGAGTCACTACAGCTGAAGAATTTGCTGAAACTCGGAAATGGATTATTCACACCAGAATAACCATGATGGATGTATATCACTAAAATGTATCGGAAACATTGTGAAAAGCCACCAAGACCTATTACTTGCAGTATTTCGGAACTTAAGACAGCACTTCACCGATCACAGCGGCTATGTAAAAGAGCCATTCTTTCAACAAAAAATTATACAGTGAGAGCCTCTAATAAACAACTTAGTTGCCTGGCAGTGTTCAAATTTACAATTCAGTTCATACTGTTTGTTCTACAGATGAGGCTGTAAATTATCCAAATGAATTTTTGAATTCTTTGGAATTGCCTGGAGTACCATCGCATATTCTAGAGTTGAAAGTTGGTGCACCTATAATGCTGCTGAGAAATTTGCATCCCTTTTCAATACCCAGATTAATTCAATAGCCAGATTAATGCAATGGTACAGGATTATCTCTCAAGAAGCTCATGAAAAATGTTATTGAAGCAACTACTATGACTGATCACGTAAGAGGAAAAGATGTGTTCATCCCAAGAATTCTCTTGTACCATCTGATGTACCATTTCATTTTAAACGGCTTCAACTCTCAGTTTCTTTAAGTTTTGCAATGAGTATCAACAAGCCACAAGGACAGACTTTAAAGGTTGTTGGGATTGAACTATATAAAGATAAGTCTATGCTTTTCACACTGTAAGTTATATGTTGGTTGTTCTTGCGTAGGAAAAAAGGACAATCTTTACCTCTTTATCACCAATGGGAAAATACTTAATAATATGTATACAGAAGACCTTCAATAATAGCAATAAATTAACGCACTGTAACAGTTTGTAAGGTTTACCCTAAGTAGTTAACAGTTATCTTAAGTTAAAGTAACTTTCCTATTCTTTCTAATTTCAGCTGTTTCTAATTTCATTGTTTCTAATTTCAGAGTGTGCTTTTAGAATCACGGTTAAATGCAAATTAAGGAAGAGCAGTATTTAAAGTCGAAGTTCCACTGACTTCGTTAGAGAGATAGAGATTCTGATCAGCGCGAGTTAGCTTTTGGCTATACTCTCTCTAAGCTATTTCTACGCTCGGCCGTATTTCAGGCTCTGGATAGCTTCGCCGTTTAGCTAGCGTTTAAAGACCCAACTCCTGTAGAGTTTTGCCAACTTCGGCTATATGTTTTAGTTAAGGTTATTTATGTTTTAATTATTAGTTTCTTGAGTTCAAGCCCAAGTGGGGGATTTTATGTACGTCCTGAGAAAGGGCCAACTGTTTACTTTTAGCAGTAAAGGGTAATTAACCCTTCTCAAGTTTACGTTTCTGTCTACTGAACTAAATGATTATTCGCTTACCAGTTCTCAAGGTTCCACACATTTAGCTGTAAATTCTAGGTTGGAACATTTCATGTTTATGAAATGCATGCTTAAAATCACTCAATGTCTAAAACCTATATCCTATACCATGGCCAAACATATTTTTTGAACCATACATGAATGCATACAGTGGATATTGACTTGTGTATACAGACGGAACATAAGTCTGTAATCACATTGGTGCAGTATTTGTAACTGGCAATCACACTCAAAATCTAAGACTGTTTACTATATGCCGTAATTCTTTCATTTTAAAACAGCGCTTTAGGAGACATATTATGTATATAATCGTTTAGTGCTTTAAATCAAACTGTCAAGTTTTTTAAGCAAAGAAAGTTGTGTTTTAGAAGTTTTAAAGTTCAATCACTGCCTTAGGAGTTGTTGCTGTTGCCTTGTCCACATTACATGGAACAATGGTTGCCAGAGCCTACTCCGAAGAGAGGTTGGACTTACATTTTCCACCTCCAGTTTTGAGGGATCATGGAGTCTCTCACCCCTCTCCCCTTCTACCAATCCACACGAGAGGAGTTTCGGCTCGCGAATATTTAGAGTGCCGCCATTCTGCACCGACATTATACATTTACAAATATCCATATCTTCTCCGGGATACGATCCCTGGCTCTTCGGTACTGTGGTAGGTTCCTATAACCACTATACCGTCTGGGCAACTCCCTTAGTGATTGAAGAATTTGACTGATGGTTACTCGAAAGTGTTGGCATAAAAGGAAACAAACTTTCTAGTATGCGCCAAAGTATGTCGAGGAAATGTCCAGCATAGCCGTTCGGGATTTCTGATGTAAGATCCGATATTAGGCAGAGAATCTCAGAGAAAGGACAGCTATTCTGAATATTCAACTGGATAAGAAGGTAAAAACCATCAAACCTGGATTGGAATTTTGGAAGAATACTCGAAACCGTATGGACGACGTCCTGTTAACTTGTCTTAGAATCGGTAATTCACAATTATCTTCTAAAAACCTGTTTGTTTGAATTGCGATGTCCTTCTATTAGCGCGCGATTTTTAATAGAACGTTCATGCTTTAAAACCTCATTATATTATATTAATATAATCATTTAGTAACAGCTTTTGAATTTCTAAACTATGAAATTGATAAAATTTTACTAAAACTTGATGTGTTAATTGCTCATACAGCATTTATTAATCCAGTGGAGTACGAAGTTGAATTTGACGGATGTTTTTACAAAAAAATTGTATTAATTACATGTTGCATAAAGGACAGCAATACATATATGTTGAGAACTTAATAAATCATAATTGCTCAGAACTTTATGTTAGAAGTTAGGTATTGAAATATCGTGATACTGCACATAACGCAACATTTAAAGAGTGAATAATAACTTGTAAATAAGAAATTTTTGAAGCGTGGACCAATACTTTTATTTAAAAAAAAAAAAAAAAAACAGGTAGAATAATACGCATAAAACTGTAATTTGTTTAACTATATTAAAACAATTATGCCGTAATTTAGAAAAAAATATGATAGTTGGTTAACTTTACAAAATGCAAGCAGTTATAGAACACTTGGAGTGGCGAATCGAAATACATAGTTAAATACAGAAATTGTATGAGATAAATGCAGCAGTAAATTCTTTGGTAATTATAAAAAAATACAATTTAATATTTTAGAATTTCTTGGCTTTACCTTTAAGGTGTTATTTTGCGTGTTTAAAATTATTGCTCACTTTAATTATTCGAAAAAGAAATTATAAGATTATCATTTTCCTTGGTAATAAAATGGTAATTTTTATAAATATTATGGTACTCATAAGCTGAATTCTTTACTTCTTCAGCCTGTTTCTTTAGCAAACGTTAAGGATTAAAGTCATGATGTTCGTTAATCATCCCATTTAATAGTTATACTTCCTAACTCGACTACTTTCACAAAGGGAGCTAAATCGCTTCGAGTCACATGAGGTTTTCTTACAAATGGGTTTGTTATTTTTGTGCTCTGAAGCGATAAAATGTTCCATATAACTATTACTCCTAATGAACATATTGTATGAGAAGGAGCTACATGAACATTTTAGCTTTCACCACTTCCATTTCCTTATTCTTTCAGAGAATATCAAGTCAAATTTATGATTATATATTGCGTTATTTTGTGTTTAATTATAATTCAAATCCTTGTGGCAAACTTAGATGCTTTATATTACTGTTGATATTCGTATACTTATTCTGTGCATTTTTTACATACATTCAGATACCAGTAAAATAACTGTAACGCTTAGATTTTCAATAACAATTAAATTGTACTTGTGATTGATTTAAATTTGTCAGGTTAGCTTTAATAGGTAAAACATTTTACCTTTAAAATGTGGATTTATTTCAATCCTCGTATGTTTTATGTCTGAAATACTTCTTTGCCAAATGTTTCAAATTCTTGCTAGTTAGATAGTTTATATAGCACACATTGTAAGAATAATAGCTGGTTCTCAAGCAGTTCTAAAACACTAAAATGTTGTTATTCTTTATAAAAAATTAGAATTGAAAGCATTTAGCTGCAATGTTAAATCGTGCACCGTATTTAATATTTCAAAGTATGAGAGTCATGAAATAAGAATATGCTAAAATTATACCTGTCTTTGTGTTCTGCTCTCTGAACGAATTGAAGTTCTCTGCAGTTGGTTTTAAAATAAATGTTACTGCATTTGTAATAAAGGACGCTTTCAATTTTATTTTGGGAAACAACTTGGAAATTTGAATTAAAAATTTGAGCATGACTTTTTTATCTGCTACAGAAATAGTATCTTTCAATGAAAATATTTTTCATTCACAGTTCGTTCTTTAAATCTTAAAAGAAAAACATTTTCAAAGTGAATTGTTGTAGCTCTAAAATATTTTGAACATAGAATTTATTTAAATCCATAGCACAATGAAATCCTTTAAATTAACTTAAAGGAAAGCGACAATAGAAGAATAATAGAACTTAGTTAGAAACTGAACAAAAATTTCAGTAGGAAGATAATATTTAACACTAGCATTTTATTATGCACAGTTCCCGTTGTTCTGTTATTAAGCTTTATATTTTTACCTCAATCTATTATCTTTCTCCACAGTATTTATTTTAGAGCTATCGTATACAGCACTTTTGAATACTTATATTATCATTTATATACTTTTGAATACTTATATTAGTGACAGAGAAGCCTATTTAAAGAAAAGGCGTTAAAGCACTATCAAATGGAAAAAAAAAAAAAAAAAAAAAAAAAACATAAATCATAAAATTTTGATCCTGTAAAGTATAATTTATAAATATAAATTTTTTAAAATTAATGTTTAAAGTCCTATTGCATTTTTCAGTTAAAATGTTCACTTCGACTACAATGGCTAAATTCCTCTTCAAAGTTAATTCTGTAGCGATGTCAAAGAGAATCGAAATGAAGAAATTATATACTTATATATGTAATAAATTCAGGAGCAGGTATTTTGATTGCGTAGAAGTGTTGATGCATGCTTAGATTAATGAAGAATACGAAATTTTAGGCGAAGGCAGATTAAAACTTCAGTTTTATTTTTGGCAACATGTTGCGGCTGCACACAAGTCGGCACATTAAATGTGCCTGTTCCAAAAGGCTTATGTTTTTGATAATTTTGTAGCAAGAAAGCAGAGCAGACAGACAGCAGTGCAGCTAGGATAAAGCGGGGAAAGCAAGTGCGTAATGTTCAGGATGAAATCAGAAGTCAAACTGAGTTAGTTTTGGTTGAATAAGAATTTTGATTGGATAGTTAATATTGCTGTAAAGTTATTATTGGTTCAATTTACATCACCAGAATTACGTAAGAGTCATATGACATAGATTTTTCTGGAAATGACGTACTGCAAATAGATGTTGCTATTTTTAGAATAGGGAAGGGATATTAATTTACGCTGCTCATTTAATCTTTTATATATTCTTTATTTTTCTTACATATTCTCCACCTTCAAGAAGAAAAAGGCGTAGTGACAGAGAAGCCTATTTAAAGAAAAGGCGTTAAAACACTATCAAATGAAAAAAAAAAAAAAAAAAAAAAACACATAAATCATAAAGTTTTGATCCTGTAAAGTATAATTTATAAATAGCAATTTTTTAAAATTAATGTTTAAAGTCCTATTGAATTTTTAAGCATTTCAGTCCAAAAGTCTTTTTTGTTTACATAATCATAATTCTTCAGGGAATTATGAATTCTATCACAGAATATCACAAAATAAACTTTTACATAGTCATTACTCATAATTAAATTTAATGCACATAAATACTTATGATACAAATTTCGATACTGATAAATTATATTTTAACACCATAAATATAATAGGAGTAACATTTTCAGAAATTATGGTTTCACCGTTTATATCTTTCATTTACAATTCCTGATTTTACCAATCTGCAAGGCCTCGCAATACTTCTAAACAAACATATCCATCAGTATGGCTGTTATCTTGAGCTAGCCAGTGTGTTCCCTGCACTGGTGGCTTAGGGTACCTAGGCAGTTACTTGAAAAGGCTTCCGTTCCTTTCACAAGGTAACTGGCCTTTCAGAACTAGACTAATACATTCCACAATAAAAAAGGATAATAATATAAAAAAATACACACATTCATAAAATGAGATCCTCCAACATAATTGTACATGAAGAGAGTAAAAGGAACAACTGTACAGAGGTAATTTTCAGGCCTCTGTTAAGGAACCTCCCTCAACATACTCTATACTTAACACGCAATCACCCATAAATTTTAACATATATTTCCATTTTTAGAATAATTATAAAATTCGTATTCAGAATTTTCAACAAAATTTTAAAAAAGTAAAAACTTATCTTAATAACCTTCCCTAAAAATAATTAAACATCTAAGAATTCTTTACTTACTTTACTAAATTATTAGAATTCAAATTTCTACTATCATTCAATTATATTTTTCATATCATAGTGTTACATTTTTAATGTCCAATTTATTAAGAAAAAATATATCAGTACCCAATGGAGATTTAATTAAGCAAAAGCAGAAGTGAAAATAAAGCTCCGGCACCCACTTCAGTTGTAAAATTCAATCCCATAACTTCGAAAGAACATCCTGATTTATCCGCATAAGAGCCATATTAAGATACGCAGTTCGATAACCTTGAAAGCACCAGAATGATTTGAAACGTCAGCGCTCGAAAAACATTCTTCATTTTACTATAAACAAATGCTGAATTAATTTTGAAAGGCTGTCACTAAATTTCATTTTTAAGCACTCGCAGTAAATCTATTATTCGATTTTTTTTCACATTTTTATATTGCTGTTGAATTACGACGTTGCACTTATTCACCCGTAACAGGGAAGGTCAAATATCGGGACATAACCGTGGACATGTGGTCACATGTCTCGTTATGGTTTCCCTCTCGCGTTAGGGCCGGAAAATTCCGTATAGAAGGCTGCCTTCTATATTCATTATACATGAAACTTTCTGCTAGCTTTTAATGTATCTGATTTCAGTTTGGATGTATATTAGAAGAAAAGGAATCAAGGTACAAAATGAGAAAGTAATTTTTTAATTAAAATCAAGAAAGTACTATTTATTCATGACATTTTGAGGAAGTTTGAAATTTCAGGGCTAAACCCGTAACGCTCGGAGGGAAAACATTCTAATCAAAATAATAAAATTTTATTTTACCCATACATTCTATAAACACTTATCTTCGAACAGGAAAAAAATTATTTTACAAAGAAAATCAACACTAGGAACATCTTTTCTGCAACATGAACTTTATTTTATGAAAAACCACTTTCAAATGTAAATTATGCAAAACAAACCAAAATAGCTATTATGTTTTTATGAATAATAATTATTTTCCATTAATTTAACATGTGATAGATACATTCAGATGAAAAATACATATATTGTACGAAACATAAAAAATGACAGTACCTTACTCTCAGTAATACCGTTGTGTTATTGCAAAAGATATCAACTTACTCAGCATATTCTTGTGCTCATTCGTGGCATAAGTTTTGTGTACATACCAAACAAACTGGCATTTTACAACTTACGGATAAATACGAAGTTTTCAGTTCTTTCTTTTTCTCTAATATTTCATTTGTGAAAAGGACTTCTCAAAAGCTTTTAGGATCCGTATTTTCACCCAATTTTCCATATGCTCTTAATCCTGAAAGATGAATTATATCATACGCGGGAGTTCTCACATTTCGTTGAGGTTCAATAGATGACCACTTGAAGCGGTTCCTCCCATAATAATATTGTATAGATGAAATGGGTACAGTCTGTGGTTCAGTGCATTCATTGTCAGATTCAGAAAATTCTGATGCCGGGGAATGCTAACTTTCATTTGCAAAATCTTCTTGGCATTCATCTTTCATCGCTAATTTCACTTAACACTTCATCAAAAATTCTTTACAGCACTTCTGCATAACGCGAATTAGAAGGATATATGATGTTTCTCTGACCGAGTCTCAGAGCCATGTTTCCACCTGGGACAGAAATCGTAACACAACTTTACGTTTGTAATGGTTGGTACTAAGAAAATAATTTAATTTCAGCTGAATATTTTGTGTCAACGACTTATTTGAGTTACACACCAACAAAAGTTTGCAATTTTCTTGTTTGCTAGCAAATTTTATGAAGAACTGGCTACAGCAACAGTTTTTCATTAAACGTTTTCGTAGTAACATATCAAATGGTAGAATACTGCAGCATTTATAGTTCACATAAATTAACTTTATTTTGATAGAATCATATATGTATTTTAATATTATTTTAGTAGTATTATAATCCTTGTTATTATTATTATTATAATCCTTATTATTAATATATTTATTTAGCATTTATTTTTATTGTTACTGAAAAAATCTATGGAACCCACCAAACTCCTGTATTGATGAAATATGGCAAGAAACGTTTATGGGTCTCTGGACTAAAAGATTTAGCTGCAATCTTAGAACTAAGTTTCGAACTTCACAAAGTTACGAAAAAGTGTTGCAGTCTTTACAGCAACATCTATTATTTCGAGTAACATCTAATTTTTCAACTAACACAATAGGCTAAATATATCAGTTAAAATTAATTTAATATTGATCTTTATCGGCATATTGCAATAGTTTTGACTCATTACAAAGTTGAAGATGAACTCAGCAAATCGTATCTTATTAACGCTTAATTTTAAAATATGACGGTGATTTACAATGACAGTGCTAAGATTCTTAACGGAATGCTTTGAAAGTTCAGTCAAAATTCTGATAATGATCTTAAACTTACCACTGAAAAGCAATCTTCTAATTTTATTTTATTCGTTTTTCCGATTCTTCATTGGAAATGAAGTTTCTATACTTTAGCCATTAAGTGGTAAATAGCTTTAGGCCAGGATTCAGCTAGGACAGCCATGGATGTGGAAATTGAAGTTAAATGTAATACCTCGTAGAAAGTATTTGGTGACAAGAGCAAGATCGAGATCAGTTTTAGGTGTTCACTAGGCAGACAAAGCATGGAAAAAATGGAAAGACTATAAAATTATCGAACATCGGTAACCATCATGAAGATGTGTTAAGTCTGAATTTTTATACATTTGTAATTTTATATATTTTATGTACGTATATTTGTTTTTTATTTTTCAAATTTATAAATTTTAATTTAAGTTTGATACACAAATTTTAAAATACTTGATACACTGACTTGATTTAGACAGGCATCTGATATGTGAAGCTCGTATAAATTCTTCAGCCATTAGTGTTTACTGAGATGGTTTCTTAGAAATGAGTTACAGAAGCGCTTTGATCGAAGCATTTTAAAAGCAAATGATTATTCATTATGTTCTACCATATTACACTTACGTATTATTTACGATTAAAAATCATTTTCCTAGCATCATCTTATCGTACATTTGAATTTCTCTTTCTAAATATGGAGTACCGAAATTATAACTAGAAGATTTTAATTCACATTTTTATAGTTTGGCTGTCTTTAGACATGAAGTCTAGTCAGGGAAAAAACAAAGCAAAATTAATTCCAATAACGTCCGACTTGTTTTAAAATCTCAGATTGACGCATTATAAACATTATTAATACAGATCTTATTTTCTTTTAATTTAGCTATATTCTAGTAACATTTTAACACATTTTGCGTAAAGATGAAGCCTTTTGAAATGTATCAGTAATTAATTTATTATTATTCATCAATAACAATTATTTATTAATTTAATTTAAATTTATTAGTATTTTGAAATTTATTATAAGACTTGATTTCCTTCTATCTGATTTCGTTTAATCACCAAACTCGCTTCAACAATGTTATTAATATTTCTTATATTTCACTCATTCTCAGCGTAAATAATTCGAAACAGTGCTGAAAGTAGCTTTCTCCCTAAGGCGATAATTAAATAATAATGAATTAAATTTGAAAAATGTTGCTTTTAACTCACAGGAAATAGTAACATTGTAATCTATAGGATGGTCCGTGAAAAACTAGCCACCACTGATAACAAGAACAGATAAGCACTAACTTTCTGAAGCGATGTGTTTAGAATGAAGGAAGAGGAAAACCAAATAAATATAGAACACTGTTTTAATTGGCTATATCAAATCGCCGGATAGACAGACATTCACTGGACACCGAACAGGAGAAGACCTTTTCCAATGAGCGTGATTATGTCTGAAGTTGGAAGACGTTTTCGTGGGTTATCCTTTTTAATATTTATTATAATCATTATGTTTGAGCTTACTGTCTACTATTATGTTTGAGCTTTTCATTTCTGAGTTTAAATGTCTCACTCTTCTCTTTTGCAAATATTTTACAGCTGCTGAAAACAAAAACATGCCTGTAAATTTTAATATTGCCTTAAATGTTTGGATAAGTTGTTGCCTAGAATTTTAAAACGACTTTTACCATTTTTGTTTGTTTTCAGGTTTTCCTTGTAGAGCCATCAGGTATTTTTTTGGAAGCAGGAGAAGTGAAAACTGAGCAACGCCTTCGCCGGGAATCGAACCACGGACCTCTAGAATCCACGCCCAGCGTGCAGACCATCAGACCACGAAGACACGCTAAGAAGGTGGAAGAAATACCTTATATTCTCCCCCTTTTAAAGGGCGATTGGTTTTTTTTTAGAGGGCCAAATCCCCAAATCCTGGGTGTGGAGAATCATCATCCACCACCCTTTTAGTTCGAGCGCAACTGTAGAGATATTAGGTACTTTTTGGAAGCAACAAAAGTGAAAAGTGAGCAACTCCTTCGTCGGGAACCGAGCCACGGACCTCTGGAATACGCTTCCAGCGTGCAGATCACCACACTACGAAGAAGATGTATTAAGAAGGCGGGAGAAATACCTTATGTTCTCATAAAGTAATCTCTTGAATGCACCTAAAACTGGGAATAAAGGATAATTATTACAGAAAACGTATGCTTTTAATGAAAGATGATGTTATTTTTTTATTTAGCCCTTTTAAAATGTAAATTACACAATATATAGTTCATATCTAGAAATCAAGGCACAAACACATAAAACTTTAACAGATAAGTGGATATAGATAAGTGACTAACCTGAACTAAGTAATGTGAGTCTGATAAAATATCTTAACTAACACCTTTTTAACAATAAAAGGATATTTGGTTTATAAATTTTTCGAAATTGTTTTTTGGTTTGTCAATGTTATTCACTTGTTAATGCTGGAAATCAGTCCACCATTTTATTATCGTTGCATTCTGCAGACCAGTCTTTAAAAGCTTTTCATACCATTTACACTTATGTTACTTAGAAGACATTCATATGCGCATTAAATTGATTCGGAGACAATTTTAGGTTACAGGGAGTAAGCATTTACAATTATAAAAATCCGCATTTTAAAAATCAGTGTCCTGCATATTGGACAAGACGATGGGCACGAAAGAAATGAGTTCTATATTTGGTTTTCTTTTGGAGAACGTTTTAAGATGGCATTGTTCGATCCATGCCTGCTGCATAATACTTCATGAAGCAAGGTTAAAAGTTTGCTGCATGCAGTCTTCGGCCCTTCGGCAGTCTTCGACCCTCCCTTCTTCGGCGCTTCTCCTCAGGCATTAAGAGCTAATTTAATGTCGAACTAAACACTGTAGTCAGATTACAGCAGCGCCATAGCTGGGAGACTCATGGTCCCGTGGCCATGATCTGCGTATTAATAGATGCAAAATATCTCAAATGATATTCCTTGCAGAACAGTCTCTGTCCAGTCAATGTTCGAGTCAATTTCTGACCAACAGTCCGGACTGTATAAATTTCGCGTCTACATCTGTGGACATAAAATGGATAAAACTAATATCCACTAGTAAAATTTTGTACGAAATTCATCATTTACATTTAACTTGCACTGTAATAGACTTGCATTTAATAGATGCACTTTGAAAAATTAACAATAAATGCATCCGTAAATAAGTGTGTAGAGAAATAAATTTGTTTGTTATATTGAATTTATTTCGTTCGGCATTTAAAGAATATCCACGTAAATTTTGGAGGATCTAAGTAGCCTTTATTTGCATTCCAACATAAATGTGAGCTTTAGTTCTTTTAGCAGCTACTTAAAGAATACATTATGAGCTTGTTTAAAAGCTGAATCACTATCTAAATTTTTAACTCTTTGCAGTTAAGAAAGGAAGTTTGCAGATGATTTACTTGGACGAAATTTGCGGAAAATAATTCATTCTATAGGACAGCAGGATCTTGTTGCTAAGCATATAATAGAAAATTCTAAAAGTTTCTAATAGAAAATTCTAAAAGATTCTAGTTTCTGAATTTGAAAACTAAATTACTTTTCTTTAATGATGTACTATCTTATAACATAAGCATAAATATCCCTTTATTTCCCCTGTTAAAGTTGAAATAGTCATAAAATAAAAATACTTTATTTAAAAATTGAATCATGTATTCAAGTATGTCACACTTGTAAATATTTGAAATTGTTTGCTTAGATTTTAAATTTTTTGTATTGTTATAATTGTCTGTGTTATTTCTATGTACTTAATAATACTTTAAGTGCTAACATTAGCCTGTATGTTTGTTTAATACCACATGTTCCATGTATTTTTTAACAAGTTCTTATTTCTTTTCTGATTTTGTAGATTTTGTATTTCTGAACCGATCAACGTGGAAAAAATAAATTAGAAGCTAAGGCATAGGCAAACATTCTCCTAGCAAGATTTGGTTAACTTAAAAGTCCCCACGTTAGCGACGCTAGGGAAATGTTTCTAACTTTGTGGCCTTTCTAGAAATTTTTGAAAATCCTTCGAAACTGTAGGTTCGAGGTTTTTCGAAGCTTCCAAAACGCCTCATAACCCCACATAAACCGCTGTAATGAACTGTGTGACAAAAGAGATGTGTGATACTTCAGACAAAAGTGCTGTTAAAAGAGGTAGTTGAGTGAATCATGAATCAGAATAGTACTGAGCGAATCGTAAATTGGAATTCTTTGGCAGTTTACTTTGTTTGCCAGAACTCTAATTTGCAACAGATTTCGTATCTTATGGAGAATTTCACTTATTTTTATGTTCTTCTTAAGCTACTTGAAGCTGCTTAGATTTCACTGTACTATTATTTAATTATATAAAGTTTAAATATTTTTTTGTTCAGCCGTTTCTTTCTGCCCTGTTCTTTAGCTGTTCAAGACATCTCCACGAATCCTTAACTAGTTACAATCTATTCTGTTTCAGAATGTGTAAAACCTAAAGGGGCGTTTTTTAACATTTTGTGTGTTACCTTTCTTTATTAAATATCATGTTCCTCGCACTTAAACCATAAGATCCAGTGCAACAGCAATATCGCAAAATAGTTTTAAAACGAGCATATCTTTAGAATTTCCGATACAGAGACTCACGCGCTGGAGATAAAAATGTTTTTTCTGCACAACGTTGCCATTGCTCGCTTTGAAATCCTTGAGTTTGTTAATCAAAAATTCGTCAAAGTTTTAAAAAATAGGAAATCGATCATAAAACAAATTTCAAATTTCAAATTTGGTCTTCCACATGCTCATATTCGTTGGAGGATTACGTTATTCAAAATTCGATGACTCTATGTACCGTTGTTTTATCACAATACGAGAAATATACATACATTTATGCAGATTTTTCATTATTTAATTTCTTCAAATATAATGCAGGACTCTAACATTTTGTGGCAACAGTTTGAAAAGTGAACCGACATTTATGAGTTCGACGCAAAATGCCAAAACGAAACTAATAGTCCTTCGGGATTCAAATCCCTTTGGACTAATAAGGTATTTTCAGCGTCTATTTACACTCTATGTTCATTCTGATTGTCTAAATAAAATAGCTTTTTGCAGCAAATAATGCAGTTATTTTAACCGTCTACTTTTAACCATATGTATCTATTCCAAAATCTAACGTTGTGCAATTCAAGAAAGAACAGTTCTCCCACAAAATAGCAATGTAATAAGTAAATAAATAAATAGTAAAATAATAAAATAACATAGGAAATGTAACACATTCCACGAAAAGGAGATCTTCAAGCAGTGCATTCAAATGGAGAATTTGTTATAATATTTTAGATTGCTTTTACCTCTTATTGAAAGAAAAAAAAAAAAAAAAAAAAAAAAAAAAACGAAAAATGGACAAACTCGTAAAGTTAAAAGGGTATTAATAATTTAAATTACGAAAAATCAAGATGTGAAAATCTACATAAATACATTAAATACAGAGGGCAAGGAGCACCAACTATTACTGCCAATACAAATAAATAACAGAGTAATTCACATCTTTAAATCTCTAAATCAATCACCTTTAACTATAGGCCTTATTTCGACACTTATACAGGGTGTACCGTATATGTTGCGGCAAACTTCTAGGATAGATAGAGAATATCATAAGGATTAGGAATTGCAGAGGAACCCATGCCTGGAAATGTCAGGGGAAAGTGGTAGCAGTGGTAGAAGATGGAAGAAGAAGCAAGAGTGATAAATTTGAAACATTTATTGGATATTAATACAAATGATGTACGTCAGCTTGAATGTTACAACAGATGCTCGAAGTTTGCGCCATCAGATGTCAAACATGCCTGAAACTGACGGACGATTCATTGCCTGACAGGTTCAGACACACCGAGAGTTTCTTTGATTGTACCAGCTGCGCATGCGAGTCTTGCCACGAGATCGATTTCAGACACAACGGAATCGTAATACATGACACATTTGATGGCTTCCCACAAAACGAAATCAAGGCTGGATAAATCCAGTGAGCGTGGGTGCCAGGGATCTGGTCCACCACGTCCAATCCATAGATACGGGTATGGTTTGTTCAAATGGCTACGAACATCCAGTCCAATATGAGCAGGGACCTCATCGTGTTGGAATCACACTGATACTACTTCCTCACATTTAGTCGAACATCGTCAAGCAAATCGTGAAGAACGTGCTTCAGAAAGATAAAATAATTCGCGGCATTCAAATGGCACGTCAGTGTCAGGCATGTTTGGCGTCTGATGGTGCAAATTTCAGACATCTGTTGTAACATTCAAGCTGTCACACACCATTTGTATTCATGCCCAATAAAGGTTTCAAATTAATCAACCTTGCTTTTTTTACCATCTTCTATCTCTGCTACCACTCACCCCTGACATTTCCAGGTATAAGTTTCTACGTAATTCTTAATCCCTATGATGTGCCCTACCTGCCCTAGAAGTGTGTCCAACATTTACGGTACACTCTGTATATATGACAGACGTTGCTGCGTATATGTGGCAGACACTTCCAAAACAGTTAATAAAAAACTTCATTAAATGACGTCTGATTACTAACTTTAGAAATATTATTTTCTAAGATTTAGCAATAGATCTTATATAACTCCAAATAAGTGAATACTTACAAATTTCCAACTCATACAAATACCTAGATATGGCTAGCTGTTTTCCTTAACGTTCGTGTTGGCCTAAAATCGCAAGCAAAAATATATTTAAGAAACAACTTGAATACCCATCAAGAATACCACAACCTGGAAGCCTTCAGTGTCTTTGCATACCGATTCGTCCTTATTCACAGCTTGTAGCATTTTCTTGATACTACTGTCTTCCTCTTTCGGGGCGGATTGGAAACTAGCGCAATTCTTAAAGATCAGTATACTTCAGTTTTGAAAAACATAGCTATGAGTCTCTTAACAGAGCTAGCAGGCTGTGAAAGTAGAAATATTACTCATTCGTGTTCTAGACGATTCCAGTAACATCCAAATGACACTCACATTGCTGCAGAATCAATTTCCTTCTTGAAAAGAAGTATTTGAATCACTTGATGAGGGTTCATCTGAAAAATATTTCTCACAAGTTGCAGTGTTTCAACCCCTAAAATCTTATCAAAGGATTTTGTGAAACAAAGTTCTTGCATTAGAGAAGTTCTCAGTAATAGAGATCATTTTGTGTATGCAAGCAAAGTGATATCTTTTCAAAGTGCTTGCAGACACATAGTGAGATCACTAACTTCTTTCTCGTTAGCCAGTTTGTTACCCTTTTTTAAGTTTCATCCTCAGATATCTGCATAGTTATAGTAATGACATATTACGAACCTGTATTTTATAAAAATCGATCTGTTGGTCGAAAAGGGAATTATAACAGTAGAAATGACAGTGCCCTAATTCTTTGAAACGTAGTGTGTCGGAACTTACTTGCGACAATTAATAACCTCAAAGAATGATGCTTGATACCTCAAACGACATCTTGTGCTCCATACTGATATCGCAGAAAATACTGCTAATGTTAATCAGTGAAAAGGATGCATTTCTGTGTGAACAGCCTGCAAAAGTACATCTCCCATAAAAGAATCTGTTCATGTAGAAACCGAATTTTAAGCTGCCAATATGCCTTTATGCAATCAGTCTTCAAAACGTGAGTCAAGAATAGGGTTTTTGTCTTATCTTTATTCAGAAGTTCGTGTCATTTGAACAGTAGTTTACTCTTTTTAAATTTAGATGTAAGCTACAGAGATCTTAACCTAACTGATTTTTGTCTTGTTTTTGATTTTAGAAATTTATCCTTATGTCAGAGTAACAGTTATGCAAATCGCTTTGAAAGAACAAAGAAGATTTAATAGATAAATTTAATAGATAAATAATTACAAAGTAATTTAAGTAACTATACTTACAGTAATATTTTCTAACTTATTAGTATTTACTTACAGTAATATTTTCTAACTAATTTGGATTAAAGTTCTCTAGTAATATTTAAAGGGGGACTTAATTCTTAATATAAGCATAGAAAAATTTCTGAACTCAGATTTTTTGTTTTTAAATACTTTCTGGAGTTTTTATGTATAGAACTTTATACTTATTAGAGGAAAATTAATGTTTCATTTTTACTCTACAGTCATAATATTAATGATCAGAATTGTTTTATAAAACATACTGAATTTACAATATTGAAATACAATCAGGATTTCGTTTTGTTGCAGATAATTTTAAAGAAATGTAATTTTTATTCAAGTTGTAATTGTTTATAACTTGTGCTGAGATCTTTAGAATAATATTCAAAAAAACTTTCAAAAAGTGGGAAAGGGGCATTAAATTTTTAATATTCATATTAAACGTATACTTCCAGTTTGCAAAGATTGCAAATATTTATGAAAAATGTTTTGAAACTGCTGTTCCTTATTTGGTTGATTGACTAAATAAAATCACACATTTACTTAAAAGAAGGAATGCCACCGTGGAGGATTTTCTAAGGAAAACTGACTGCATGTACAAAAAACAGCATCAAATGCTGTTGCAGTCATCACGTTGTCTTGGTTGAGCCGGTTCGATCCTATTAGCACTGCTAAACCGGATAACACTACTAACATTCATTGGTCTTGGCCATTTGATTGTTGATGTATCTTTGACGCGCAGGATCAGGAGCGTCGTTCGAAATATTCTAAACATTTATACGCTGAATGTAGAGCAAACACTTTAACTGTTTAAATGTATTTGGTACACTAATTAATGGAACGCTAAATATTTGTTACTTTAATAAGAGAATACTGATTTACATCATTTTCCAATTCATTATTATATTTCAGGTTTTATAGTCCAAATTTAAAGAACAACTGTAAAGAAGAAAAACTTAATTCTTTACTAGATTAATATTTTAGTCCAAGATAAAACTGAATTTTAATAGATTAACAGTTAACTAATTAACGTGTTTGAATCCTTTATTTAAGAAAATCCTTAGGATTTTACAGTAAAAATGATAAGTGTTTTAGCTAAAGAAAGCATAACGGATGATTTGCAATCTAGTATATTATAATATAAGTAGTTTTACATAAAAACCTGCAACTCATTACAATCAATTACTTGTAAACATTTCCTACTAATAATAAAATCCAAGCTGCCAGAAAGGAATACAAAAAAAAATCTTAAAAAATATCTATCATATTCCCCAAGTATCTTTTTCTCGAAAACAACTCCATTATATTAGAAATAATCTCTAGCGATCCAGGTAAAAACTCTTCCAGCCTTGAGAACTTTGTCAGATACCGTTTTTTACTTTTCATACTTTCGATCAGAAATTTGAAATTCACTTTCGGAGGAGACGAGAAAAAATAGTCTCGCCAAAGTGAATCTCGCCAAAGAAACCACTTTGAAGAAATATCATTGTATCAAATAAAAAGAAGCAACAAAATAAAGCGATGAGAAAAATGGAGTGAGAAAGTCCGGCGCGCGGACGATATTTCTCGCCGGCTAGATCTGGCAACCAACTTCTTTGTCTATTGCTTCCAGTCCACGAAAAGCCAAAAGACATTTCGAGTATTTTATTTCTTCTGCAGGATTTCAGAAAACGTATTTGGCAACGATCGAATGTGCAAATGTCTCCCTGTCGCATCTGATTGGCCCAGAAGAGAGAAAGTACAATTTCAAGAAGGAAGAAAAAAAAAAGGCTTAGAATATTGGGACTAGATATTCGGAGAGCGAGTAGGTTTTTTATGGTTACCGTGGATTACCTGAGAAACTTCTTCCGCGTGAGATTGAAAAGCAAGTAATTCGTCGTACACTTTCTCTTTTCCATTTTTTCTTAAAATTCTCTTTCTCTTTCTTAGATATCTGTGACTAAGGAAATCTAATTAATAGGTACAAAAGCACTTTGCTTTCAAGAAAAAACAGATTTTCTTCCTTCATACGATTTCAACCGATAGCTTTGTCGAGAATATACCAGGTAATGTAGAAGAAGTTGTAAGTTTTAAAGAATAGCTTCTTAGATGGGCATAAGCTTGATCAAATTCTTTTAATATTCAATCTTCTAAAAATGATAGAGGAAAAAAAAGAGATTATTGTTAAGATATTTTCCTACAGTTCTCGCTTGCATTTTCTAAATTACAAACTTTGAGAGATATGTTTCGAGAATGTTTGCCCCACGCATCGTTTTATTCTAATTAGGAATGAAAGTAATATTGTAAAGAAAATCGGCTGGAAGAAATTTTATTTTTTCGCTGGAAGACTGAACCTGCTTTTTGCAAATTATGTGCAGAGTGGAAAAGCGTAGTACTTAAATTTATTAGAACTACATTCACTGTTTTATTTTAGTATATGATGTTCAGTCTTTCAGAATTCAGAAGTAAGGAAATGAAGAAATCTGCAACTGCCCTCGTCGGGATTAGACTTCGGACTACCCGAACACACGTCGACCGTGCTTCCACTTACACCACGATGGCATGGCAAACGCAAGGAGAATTACTTTGGTGACTGAGAATGCGGGGGGACCCAATCGCCCCGAATGGTGGTCACGAATCATCGTCCACCATCTTTTAGTTCGAAGGCCACATCGGACCTCCTGAATAAGCATAGAGCGAGCTTCCAATTATACTACGAAGGCATATGGAAGGGAAGGAGAAAATACCTTATAATTCTATTATATAAATTTTATACTGCAGGGACAGAGAAAAGTGCTCATACACTTTTATTCTATTATATATTAATTAGGGTTTTACTTGTTTGAGGAATTTTAGCTTTAACATTTATTGAATTACCTTTTACATTTATAGGATTTTTTAATTTATTACTTATGAATTTAGGTTTTTGCTTTTTGTGAAAAATTGGTTCTAAATTTCTTACTTTATGTCTTATTAAAATTCAATACAGGCAGCATCTTAATACGAAAATAAAATTGAAAATAAATTCAATAGGAACATTTAAAAATTCCTTATAGCAGTGGTTCTCAACTCTTTTGGTTAACGCCTACCATCTAAACAAAACTGAACACCTTTAGTACCACCACTATAAAGTACTACTACCACCATCCATCTTGAACAAAGCTCTGATTGCATAAATTTATGAGCGTTAAAGAAAAAAGCTCAATCAAGATGTTAATTTTTGAATTTATAATTGTTAAAAATACTTTGCTTCTTTGCGTACCACCGGTTGAGAACCCTGCCTTATAGCATTGTAGATATCCCAAAAGAAAAATTATTATTTATAACTCATATTCTCACTTCAAAGAGAGATAGTTTGTAATTTATGATAACAAAATGTAGAGGATGTATTCTCTTGATCAAATTGCAAGACTCTTAAGGATAATTTTAAACATTTTATCTGTGTAATCGGATACCTATTGTGAGACCTCCCAAAGGAGGCCAAAGGTTATACACGAGGGCAATTATCTGCGATCCATCGCACAAATTCCAAAGAATCTTCGTGATGTTAAAATTATGATGTATAAAGAAAACGTATTGACAACCTTGTATTTCGGGTAAAGGTGTATCTATATTTAATATTTTCCTTAAATTAAACATTTCTATTGCAACAACTTAGAACTCATCTCGGTAGCGTAAACCATTTGAAAATATGTAATAATGAATTGTTTAGGAAATAAATATATACTAAATCATGGATACTAATTCAGAAGTCAAACAACAAAAATCAGCGCTAATTCTCAAAATTTTCACAGTTTAATCTGTAAAAATTTTGAAAATTAATGCTGATTTTTGTTGTTTGACTTCTGAATTAGTATTTATTCGGTGTGTTATTGTGTCTTAATTAAATCATGGATCTTTAAAGATTAATGATTTTTATGGAAATTATTTATGAATAATAAATTAACGTTTCAATTATTATAATTCCATCATCATTAGAATATACTGAATTAATAGTAAAAGCAAATAAAAATATTTTCGTTCCAATACCCAATATAATTCCTGATATAAATTTTGTACTGACCTGTCTATTATTAAATATTACTTGAGCTTATCGTGTAAGATAGGCACAAATATTTAGATATATAGATAAGATGATTAAGACACAATAACACGAAGAACAAATACTAATTCAGAAGTCAAACAACAAAAGCTGCGAATTGCTGTGAAATTTTGAAAATATAACGCTGATTTTTGTTGTTTGACTTCTGAATTAGATAAGATGATATTAGAAAAGATAGCTTATCTGTCTAATAAATAACATATTTCTAAGTAAGAGAGTTGACAAATTGAAATATTGAGCATTGCAAGAGAAAGCACAAATCTTTTGTTTGCATTATTAAACTTATCTTGCTGTAGGACTGATCAGCTCCTTGACTAAACTGCCTGTCGCTATTATGCTGTTGAAAATTCAATTATGTCAGTAGAATGTATCAATGAAATTAGTATTATATTGTAATCTTATCATCAGATAGCTACTGAATATTGGAACGTAATTGCAGACTAAATTAAACTTTCATAGCATGCTTCATCCCTCTATTTACAGAAATTACTGCAATAGTTTTTCTCTCGCAGAAAATAACGTAAGATGATGAATCAAATGGTCACCACTTCAAATGCTTATACTAAAATAATAACAATTTCTGTTTCTCTTGATACTCTTCATTCACCCTTAGAGTTAATTACGATAAAGATAAAATTGATATTTATGAAAATACAAGATAAATGCTCATATCATACTGCATAATAGCTCATATCATACTGCATAATAGACTTATTTGCCTTTTTCAAGGATGTGGATACCTTTAGTAATCACCATTTCCAGTTTTTGAAATCTTTAAATATAGATAAATTTATTTACTTAAGAGGAAGTTGCTAAAATGCAATTAGTAAGCAAGGTGAAAGTATCGGTAATAATATATTTATATGAAAAAATTAGTTACGTCTAAAACTCGTCTGGCTTCGTAGGACACTGTAGCCTTTTTAAGAGAGAGAAGCTTGGCACGCAGCAATAAACATGATTGCTTCAATGTTTGTCTCTTTGTATGGTCTTTTTGAAAATGTATGTTAATAAATATGTCTCCACTAGGTAATCTGATTCACATTTCACAAGTGCCAGAAAAAAAAATTAGAATAACGAGATGAATTTAAACAGAAACTTCAAACTTCTTTTGATTGCTGAACCTCCAACAACACTGAGGGTTTCAGTTCATGAAACTTTGTGATGCTAGATGACCGTTTCTCGACTGCCTTTTCTCAATTCGCATAACAAGGCAATCTAGTTCTTGGGTTTGGGAATATGTCAAGGGAATCAGAAAGGCGTTCTAGATGTTGTCAGCTCAGTTCCATCTCCACAATTTGCACTTCGCACTGTTATGTCCATGTTTATCAGTTTCTTTGAGATTGTAATTTAACACACTGAAGATTGTAAGGAAAACAAATTTCAGAGCAAAATATGAGAACAGAAAGCTAAATCATATTTATTTTATTAAAGAGAAATCTTTACTTTAGCAGGCACCTATGATACTTAAAGAAAACAGAAGGCAAATATTGCATGGAGGGAAAACGTCCTATTTATAAATATTAGTGCCTGGAATGTAGTATTATAAACTAGTAGTTGATAATCCTTCAGATAAATATGCTTCTATGTATACGTGTCATATCCTGTATTTTTCTATGCAAATTGGAAATAAAATTTGTCACTAGACTTACGAGATTATACCGCTGTATCTTAAACCTCAATTTCTCGATATCTATTTGGAGAAATGAAAATGCATATAAAATTACTTTTATTATTTTAACGCCATTAAAAATATTTCTTGCACAAAGGTATACGTACATTAATTGGATGTGTAAATGATCAATAAACCTAAAGTGATATATTAATAAAATCTTTCAAAATGTTTTTCATTTTTAAGTATTTTATTAAGCATTTAAAGCAAAATTCAAACACCGGTAAGAATTTCATGAAACTGCATTATGACGATTTAACATAATCGACTAAGTAGTTTCTTTAATGAAAAATACTTACTAGAAAATACGTATAGATAATTTTATGTGCTGCAGGTTTAGAATACTGTTTTACCAGCTGGAAGTTTTTATACAGATGCATGCACATTTTATCTTAATTTAATATGAAATAATATTTAGAAAAAGTTACTTCCTGTCAACAAAATTTAGTTATCTAGAATAAAAATAATACCATAATGATTGTCCTTTCTGCTTAAAGACCCTTTAGTCCATGGGGTTTCAAATAAGATAAAATTTATTATTTATGCATAAGGGTGCATTTAAATGGAAATTATGTCTTGTGGTCTGATGCTTGCTAAGTAAAAGCTGGAAAATCATAACTTCTTATGCAACTGTCGAATTCTGTAATAAGTGACATACACATTATCGGCATGGAGGTTTCTTGCGGATTAATACAGAAATTTACATTTACTTCTCACCATTTGCTTACACAGACGACATTCCCTATAACGAGTCCTTATTATAGTGACCATCTTTTCACAAATGGCAGGTACTAGGAGCCCCCAATGAATTAAACCATACGTAATCCGCTTTCATTATATCGATCATTCGTTATGATAGACTTCATGTTTAACGCAGGATATGTCTTGCAAATAGCAAGGCAAACATGCACAACAGGAGCTCTGCATGCCTGATATCATTAATGTTGGATGCCTAATGTCATCAATCTAATCATTCCTATTTTATTGCACCGCTTAAATGTTTTGTGATTGACATTTTGCTTAGAAATACTGTATAAACAGATAGATGTACATCTGAAAATCTCTATTGGGCAGTGAAAGTGTTGATTACAGCGTACATGACATTTTTGGTGAAAGTTCGGAGTAACCTCTCTGTATATATATATTTCAGAATCATATTTAGTAACTTCTGTCTAGAGAAATATCTATCATCAGTTGTTTTCAGAAGGTGTTTAGCCATCTATGTTAAAAGGCCCTCTTCATGTTCATATATTATTATATTTTTCAGTTTCACATGATGCACTTTCAGAAGATAAAAGGAAATCATAATTACTGTCATCATCGGAAATAAATACAATTATTTTATCATCTTCTTATAATTCCTTTTCTTATCATATCGGGATTTAATTTTAACCGTTTTGCAAAGATACATTTATAATGCAAAGACATGAAGACTGCATACAACCTTCTTTCAACAACGATTAAAAATGCTCGATCAATTTAAAATTTGTTATTTGTATATTTTAAAGCCTTAAAGTCTGTTTGCCATCTATGAAAATCGTACAACCGCTACTGCATTCAACAGGACTATAAAATATCGAGAAATTAAACGACCTTAATTATTTATGCTATCTTTCTTAAATTATAAATGATACGAATGTTATCAAAGAATTTTTATATAATTCCAATATTAATTTACTGATTCTCTGGAGCAATATAAATTTCATACAAATTTTTCGTATTTAATAAATATAAAGGCATGTGTATGAGATTTATTTTCATATTTGAGACGTTTTTATTTTCAGTGTCCTTAATCTCTTATAAAGAAGTAAGCTTAGGAAGATACGTTATTCACAGAAACATTTCGTGCTCTCCTTATTGTAAAGCTTATTAACTCTTGTAAATTACTATGGATTCTTTATTGTTAGAGTAGTAAAACGTTCTGCCACGCCATTGCGGTTTAGTCATAAAATTTCATCGTTACAGTTACATGCTGTGCAAGACGTAGAAAGAACTGAATTTGTTAGAAGTTTGACCACTGTTAGAATTATGGGTCATGTGATAACAAATGGTTCTTGCATATATCTGTCTCGTGAGAACAATAACATTAGTTTCAATGTACTAAAAACATTCTAGTTGGGATGAATTTTGTAAGTAAAAGATAAATGTTTTAATGTTAGACGATTAATGATGTTTCGGATATTTTAATATGGTGCTAGAAATATTCGAAACACTTCATAGACAGCGTAACTGCATATATTTTATCATATTTAAATGAGCCTAAAATGAGTTCATTTATTTTTAATATAGAAGACAATCATTCAATCGTATTATATATGAGCAAATATTACTCAGAAACATTTACTTATTATATAATATTCTCTCTAAAGTGCTCACGACTTTGGAAGTAATATCGTTTGCCATTCACCAAAGACATACTAAAATCTACCATACTGCATTCCTTCAAAATTGCTTCAAGGACACTGATCCCTTTTCATGCCGATTTAATCTGATGTTATCAGGTGTTTTTTTCTTTTTTTTTTAAAGATTTGGAAAGAGAAAATTGATCTAGGGAACAGAGAGGCCACACAGAGCTAAATCAGAATCCAAGAAGTTTAGGAATACTTTTGACGTTTTCCTTCTTGCTAAGAATAATGCTTAGTGAGCAAATCATATGAAATTTCCTAATGTGTACTCGCTAACGTATAGAAGGGTCATAGTGCATGCTGATATGTTATACCGTGCGCTCAAGAAGTTTGGGCAATCTAGGGCGTTACTGCTTTGCAATCAAACAGATTCGCCTGAAAACGTTTCTACTTCATAATCAATAGTTCAATTAAAAATATCTCATATTGCTTCTCTTATTCACACGCAGAAGCTTGTATGTGTATTTTAGTAAAAAAATGCAAATTTTCTACTATATATTCAAAGAATAAAATGACCACGTGAGTTGCTTGTATTACAGTTCCCCCTATTGATGCTGAAATCATAAAGTTTGGTGCTGACACGCCAACTTACCTTCATTTAAAATGTTTGAGAGTCTGCATGAAAATGTAAGAAGAGTATCAGCCCTTACTATGGCTATTTACTAACACGTAATTAACTGCTGAACCCTATTTTTCTATCATTTACAAATATATCAATATCTTGCGTTGTCCTATGGCCTTCGTGAATTAGAGGCAGGTGACAGGAACTAGATGCGTTTAATCGGCATTTAATAAAAACAAGGCCGGCAGTTTAGGAATTTCTGACATTATTTGCGAATCCAGATAGGATAAAAGCAACAGTCTTGGAAGAATAAAATGTTGCGTTTAAAATTTTCTGTGAAATCCATATCACTTCTATGAATTTGAGCTACCAATAAATGATGTGAAAAACCTGCAGTTTGCTCAGTTATACGGAAAAAAGATTGGTAATTTCTTTGTGCCATTTCAGGAATGAACAAGGCAAGTAAATTATTTGTAGTCAGAATTATCATGTGGTGGTAAGTCACTAGAGGGACAGGTTAAGACCGTGCATAAATTTAAATGGAACGAAAAATATATTGAAGTCAATATCATGAGAATTTTACACTTGTTTGTTTAACGCATAACTGTGAAACAGTGAAATGAATTCTTTAAAATAAATTTAATAAGTGATATAATTTAAAACTGAATGTGTATTTTTTTTAATAAATCTGCTTCTATCACGCATAATTTAATCATCAATGATCCAATCAATGCAATCCTAATGAATGATCCTTGATAGATGTTCTTATGTAAACAGGGATCACATTGTTAAAATTCATTTTAGCTGCATCACTATATGAAAATATTTTAGATTTTGTTAAAAATTTAAGATACATTAAGAAACGGAAAACCATGACGAGGAAAAGATATTCAACTCTTGATTAATTGCAAGTACCTTTGAAGAAAAAGAACATAAGAGTGTCTTTTGTGGAAAATAGAAAACTACAATTAATTACACATTATCTAAAATTTATAGATGTCGTCAAACCGTCTGTTAAAAGTAAACGGTTTAGTCTAGTAAATTAAGCGTACAACTAATAAAAGTGTATATGCAGTACAATTTCTTGAAAATACATGTAAATTATTAATTATAATCTGGGTTGTTTCTTTGTTCTGTGTTTTTAACTACCATTAAATTAACTGACATCATTAATAAACCAAATATTAATTATTAATTAATTGCCTGTTAAAATAACCCATTTTCCTGGTTAATTGGGTAATTGGGAATTCAGTGTAACTTATTTTTAAATCTTAAGCTTTGTTTACATTTCATAATAACACAAAAGAATGCTATTTCCTTATTTCTGGTGGAATTAAAAAAAAACAAACCGCATTTCTTTAAAGCTGTAACAACCAGTACAATGTGCATAACATAAAGATTTAATGTTATCACCCTGATGCCGAATAAGTGCAGATTTGTGTATAACAGTTACAGTTACAAGCTTCAGGTAATTAAGAAAAGCAGAAGAGACTCTTATTCTACTATCACAGGAATTTGCGAGTTGTGTTTTGTATTTAATTTGACAATTAAATAAATCTAGACGCAGCATCAGATCGTTAAACACTTTTGAAAACTAAAGGGGAACATTAACTCATGACTTACATTTATCGTTACATTTTATTGTTTAAGCCTTTATTGAATGTAAAATATAATAATAATATAAAGCTATGCGGAACGGCTAAAGCAGGATTGCAATAATTAAACATTGCGATGAAAACGATAAACATGGTAAAAATTACAAATATTTATCATGAAGTAATTAAAATTATCGAATTTCGACAAGAAAATTACAAAAGGTGCTAAAACCTTAAGTACGTAATTAAATTTATTAGTTAAATGTAAAACAAACCAATACTCGATTACTTGACTAAATTATGAAGCCTTCACCAAGATCAAGTTAAAAGAACTCCAGAATATTATTAGAACTACTTATCGTTAATGAAAAGGGGTTAAATAAAGAATTTGAAACAGAAAATAGAAGTCGGGTTTAAATTAGTTTGCAAAATTACGATATAAAACTAAGCATTATTTAACATTCAGGTAATTGGCTATCTTGCTAAATTGGACACATATCAGTAATGTGGAGTTAGTTTTGGCAACTAACTTTTGCAGACAAATTTGGCCAAAAATCGACAAAACGCGCCATACTTGGCGACATTTTATTTCGGATCCTGTATAACGTAAATTGGTAATGAGACTGAATAAATGTAATTGATCCCTATGTGTAACTGTAACCATATCCGAACTTATATGTAAGTTTAACATGCCTACCAGTAATTTCGAAAGAAGAAAGGTACTGAAAACTCCTCGGCTGTTTGGAGAAAACTACATAAGACAGGAGCGAGCACCAGTTCTCAGTTTTTGGTTCAGAGATGACTTCGGAGTAGTGAGAGATCTCAGTGCGATCTTCACTCTTCGGATGCGCTTTTATTGTGCTACACTTCAGAGGCGCTTTTATTGTTGCTTTATGTTCTTATTAGTTTGAAACAGCAACTACTGATTGTGCTTTGTCATGCTGAAAAGATTTGTACTAGTACTTTTGTAGAAAGTTCCAGAACTGTAAAGTGTATCTTTTGGGAAAATAATATCAAGCTATCATCGGTTCTGTAAGCATTCAATCCATTACAAACCCTTACGAAAGCAACAATATGATATAAATTTTGGAACTTAAATTTTAAATTTACTTGCATTGTAGTCATAGTTACTTCTTGTCTAAATGTAGAACTTAAAACTATTTAACTTCGAATTTTAACTGCTGAGTAAGATAACTGCTTAATTTAAGTATGGTTTTATCCTCTGAGCCAAAATAGAATCATGAAGAAACATAACAGAACAAAATTACCAGAAGGTAACTTAAGTCTTAGATGGGCATTCTAGCCAAACTGTTATTTACTCATTAAGCTCATCGGATTGCACACGGTCATACCGAATTATTGTTACGGTTTCTATTTTATACGTCTTGCTCCAAATTCTGCACTTTATACCACTTGCTCCGGCTTTTAGGACTGGACACCATTTGACCATTCAAAGCTCTAGCTTCAGGACTGGATATTACTCGGAATTGTTGAACCACTTTGCCTTTTAGACACCACTCGGCTTCTGGACTCTTATTCGAAGACTACCTGCCTCGTAGACTATAAAACGTGTAAACATTTGTTTAGCTGCTGTAATATATATGATTTGAGATACAGTTTGAAAGCTGTAGATAATAGCGGTTTTAAATAAATATTTTTGACTAGAAATTCCAGGTAAATTTAATGTAAGCATTTATATATATATAAAAATTAGTTCTATACTATCATCTCCATAATTGTTTGAAATATTATTTCTATAAGGGAGCTCATTCTTTTGAGTCAGGTATGATCAAGAATATTATGACAACTAAAACTTAATTTATACCTTTTAGTTTATGTAATTTTTATTGTTTAAAGAAAGATTTTTTAAACTTTATTTCACGATACGTAGCCTATAGCAGGCAAAAATTAAGAAAGGAAGAGCATTACTCGTTCTGAACATGTCAAAAAATATCCCGGGTAATGTGAAATAGTCAATTCATTTAAATTTCTTTTTGATTCTATTCTCACTGTCACAGAAATTAATGGGCCCTTCCAATGAAGAATTTAATGGCTGATTTAAAACAAATCTATCATTATTAATAACTTTCATGATACGTAAAATAAAGAATATTGTTAAAAAAACTGCCGAAATTTGAAAAGTTACAATGGAAATTAGAAATGTCAAAAATATTGCATTATTAGCGCAAGCGTAGTCGTAAGTAAAATGTTAAAAATTTTGACAGAAGGGGTCCAAAATTTATTTTAACCTTAGATCCCTCAAAATAAGAAAACGTAGTAAAATAAACGAGAACTAGGCTCTTCGAGTAAAAAGAGTACACATAAGTGCATCATGTTTATTATTCTTTTGAGCAAAGGAAACATCTTCCGAATTCAAAATTGCGTTCTGAATTTTCGTAGGTTATTCATTGCTTTAGAACAATTCTTCGATTATTTTGATGTAGAACAGTGAGCTTATTCTCTTGTAGATTATCTGACAATTCGTGCATTCAGTACCGTATTTGGTAATGCAAATGCGGTGCGAAATAATTTTCAGATATAATCCTCGTATATTCAGCGGTAATGAAAGGCGGCATTATTCAGCGAAGCACCAAAATTCGAACTGTAGGCACCACAATTCCAAATGACTCAATAGTTGCCGTTTATATTTTAACTAAAACTCTAGCTCATGCAGATGAAGCTAAGCAGATTCAGTCCGTGTCATCAGCATTGCAAAGATTACGATTATCCATTTCCGCTTTGCGATCGAAATTCGCTAGTAGTCACTTCCTCTCGCAGTTCGTGTTTCCTGTGTTTGAGTTAATCGTATAAATCGGGTTTTAATGTACAGCATGCTAAGTAATGGCTAGAATACCAGTGAAGATTAGGAATGACTTTTACAATAAGCTTTGCAGTCAGATGACTTTAGCTGGGATAGTATTTCATGAACACTTTCCGAGAGCAGGATTGTATCTAAGATTTTAAATGTTACGTAAATGGGGAATCTCTCTCCAAATTGACGCAAAGGATCAACTGGAAGGAATTTTATCATTAAATATTAACAAAGTACATAGATTTTCAGACTGTATATATATATATATATATATATATATTTAATAATTTGAATTTAATAATAATTTAAATAATTTAAACTTCGTATTAATACATCCTATTTCCTTGTTTAGATTTTTTTTTTTTTTACTTTATCGTTTAACATTTATGTTTCTTTACACTGATGTGCGGTTTTGCGCGTACTCACCAGACTAGTACACAAACTAATTTCAATGTGAAAAATGTAGCTTAAGCTAGACAAGCAGCAATATGTATCAATTTCAATAAGTAAATCTAAATATCTAAAATTTTCAGAAACATTTAATTGTGTAAATGTAATCCATAACATTTTTAATGGTCTAGCGCCTTATTTAATATCCGCGCGAATACAAACCCCAAAAGGTGGCAATTTAATTATGGAAGCAACCTAATAAGTGGCTACCGTTGACTCCTATGAAGGGCGGCCACTTAATCCATAATTAAAGATGGTATATGAAAATAATTCTCTATTTCGAAGGGAAGTCTATAAAGTGAGACATAAAAAGCAATTACAGTATACGTTAATGAAATAGTCACCTGAAAACTATTTTTTTATTTCTCAACGTTATCTTCAAAATTATTTATATACCCATCCTTCTGTTTCATTCAGTGCTCCAATACCAGCTGCATAAAACTCTTTGTGTTGCTGTCTCAGACGCATTAGGACTTATCGTAAGCATCGTCAGCATGTGCAAAGCGTTTGTCTCCAGCATGTTTTTGTTGTAAACTAAACAGGGCCTCTGCTGTTATTTTTTATGGTGTACAACACATTTCTCAAATTCAACTGTTCCTCCGTCTTCTGACTTTTTGAATGCATCTTAATCGGAACATAAATCATCAGTTTACATATAACTTCAGTTTCAGTAAAGCAATTATAAAAATTTAGTTTCCATCGCAAACTTTTGATCGACCTTGAGAACATTCTTCGACCCACTAGTCAACTGCTTTACACGATAAGCAGTTTTTTTTTCTAGAAACAGCAAACATGCCTTTATGAATATCTTCCGCAAAATCCCCTCCCCTCCGCAAAATAACAACATGCTGGATAGTTTAGAGTTATACATTTCAAGTATTAATAAAGCATATTTTTTCATATTTTTAAGTGTTGTTTTATTTATTTTTTCTTTAAAAAAATAAGTATTCTTGATTTTAGAAGGCATTTCCAAATTATTTTCCATTTGTTGCATTATTAATTTGCATTGATATCAGCGCATAGAATGAATAACGAAAAGGAAAAATTCTTCACATATACTTGGCATTTAAATTAGCATAAGACTGAACGACTGGTTTTAAGAACATACCATCTGAACTGAAACGAAATTTTGGCATAAACTTAAGCAAATTCGTAATAGAAATACTTACTGCAATCTGAAATCAGTATGCGATTTGTATCATTGAATGCTTGTATCGGCAAGACTGTTTCACTGAAACATAAAGATAAGTCAATTATAGTACATAACATACTGCATGGAATTTGTGTAGTAGAAAAGAAATATGATGTTTCAAATAACACGACGACGTGTAACTTGCATATTGTTACGAATTTTGTACATGGAGAGATAATTTTAGTGAAATTATATGTAAAGTTGTTGCAGTTCTTTTACATAATATAGCATGAAAAATCTAAAGAAGAGAAGCTTGCCGGAAAAGCAAGAATACACGGGCAACTCTAACATTGAGTAAATGGCTATCTCGTTACAAAGTCGCCAAATTTGGCAAAATTCTGTTTGCCAAACTCGTGTCGCCAAAAAAGTCGCCAAATTTGGCGACTATTTACTGTTTTACCGTAATAGGTATAGTAAATAAATAATATCTCGGCGATCAAGTGAAAACTCTATAAGACCGGAGAGAGCATCTGCTTTCAGTTGCTGTAGTGAGCTTAAGTTCAAAGCGACTCTGGAGTATTGAAAGATTCACCTTTTAGATGCGCTTTGCTTGCGTTCTGTTTAACATTCTTATTCGTTTGAAGTGCAACTAATGATTGTAGTCTGTGATACTGTAAAAACAACCTGTACAAGTATTTCTGTGGAAAGTTCCAAAACTCTAAAGAATTTCCTTCGATAAAATAAAATTTATCAACCTATCATCGAAGATGTGGGCATTCAATTTATTACGAAACCGTGCGCGAGCAACAATATTTTAAAACGTGCTCTGCCGAAACGTTAATTAGTCTCATAGTATGGCTCTATGTTGGTCTAAATGCTCATTCCTCGAAGATAGATAGACGACTTATCAACCAATCTTATGTTCTAAGTAAATATAAACACAGATGAAGGTTTTAACGTAAACCTTTTAATTGATAAGTCAGTCTGAAGATACAAAGATTAAGGAACAAGTAACTTCTCAACTGCGGAAAACACCAGAGATATGTTCTCTTCAAATTAATGTGTGAAACAGAAATAAACACGCGCGTGATGACTTCGAGTCCTAAATATTCCACGAAGCAAATGAAGCTTGTCAAAAGTAAAATTGATCAATCAATTCAGCAGTATGGATACGTAAACAAAGTAACAGGTCAGCAAGCGTAAGAAAAGTTCCCTCACAATCTCAAGAATCCTGAACTTATATGCACTAACTAATTAGAATCCTGGTTGGTGGGAGTTATATTAAATCGAAAACTGGAAATAGAAATTATAGTAAAGTCAAAATAGAAAAATGACTGGGTTAATTACTCTAAAACCTTGCATTATGATCATAATAATGGCCAAGATTACTGTTTTGAGAAATAAGACATGCGTGAAAGCAATACTGCATATCTTAAATTTGAATGATGGACGCTAATTTAATATTAGAAATATTGATAAAAATTATATTTATAACATGAATGAAACTTTCATGGTACATCTGATAAAGTGACATACCAAGTAACGGCGAAGTTTGGATAATTGGAACTGCACCGCCTTATCCTCTGATAAAATTCTCAAAATCACGCATATAGAATAAGAGAAATTGCTCACATTAGCATTACAAATGAAAGTGAAAATAAGTGAATGAATATGATAAAGGTATAAAGGAAGTTATCCGATTTTTGATATACAGAATTTTACACATACGGGAATAAGTAATGTATGAAAAGTTTTACTAATGATTAATGTACCCATCAGTACCGTGTTGGTCATTTGATATACATTTAAGAAGTTCCGTCCAAACTGCTTTTTGCACTGATCTTCGGTGGTTATCAGAGAAGCATTATTGCTTTCAATAAGTTTTGTTGGCACTATAGGACTGAAATGTGCAAAAGCCATTATATCTCAAAAGATATCACATGGTGTTATGCCAGGAGATTTACCAGAAGAAGCTAACGAAGAGGTTATGCACAAACTAGGAAGACAGGTTTTGCATAAAGGGAAGATTATGCACAAAACTTATGAATCACACTTCTCTATTTCATGGATATGTGTTATGTCACTAACATAATATACGCTTAGAACATTGATAGAGTAAAAAAGATAAGTGGTATTCCAGTACTTCCATGCATTAGTTATTGTTGCATGCATAATATATTTAAAATTAAAGTTTTTAAATACGATGAATCATGTAAACTAGTTCTGTATTGTAATTTATAAAGTGAAGTAACTGCTATGTCAATGAATCACATAAAATTCCATTGAGGTTTATGATTCAACTGTAATTGTATTATAAATTAATTTATGTAATGGAGCAAATATTAACAGATTTTAAATCATTGAGGGATCCAGATATGTTTAATATAAATTTAAAATTCACAGCCATTAAAAGTAAACCATTATTTGATAGTGGATAACTTAAAGCTTCTGAAATATATATATATATAATGTGCAGTTCCAGTTATTAAGTTAGAAAATGCTTGAATCGGAATAAATCATTTTGATAAAACATGAGTGTGAAAAAAATTCAAAGTAAAATAGTTTTAAATATTCTCGTAGTTGCATGATGGAAAGTTTTGAAAGCACAGTACTTGAAATTACTTCTCTAAAAGGAAAAATTGGAGAAGGAATATTAAGATGTTCATTATTTGCGAAACGGAAAATGAAACTGTAGTCACGAAACGTTAAGTGACAAATTAAATGTTATATATTTAAGTAAAATTAAAATCATTGATTTTTTATGACGATGTGTATTTATAAAACTTTTGTTTTTATTCTAGGCGCTTTGCACTTACGTGACTTGTTTTCGTTTTTTCTGCTGACACTTTTATACTAAATATAATAAGAAGAATCATTATAAATACATCTTCATTTTATTGTCTACATTGTCATATTAAATATTTTTTAACAATTCTGATTATTTACTAATTATTATGGCATCACTTCATTTATTTATTCTCGATTTCTCTTAATTTTTGTATTTATAACAAAGCTAATATATTCTTGCATTTCTGATAAACTATCATTTCGTAAAACTAGGCCGCAATGTAAAATGTTTGAAATGCACAGGCTTAGAATACCCATTCAAGAGGGAAATCCGTAGAGTCTTTATTCAGAAAATGTGCCCTCTCTAATCTCCCACCTATTCGTCAAATCTTCAAAACATGCCTTCCATGTCTTCCTTCTATAAATCAAAGTAAATATTACTTTTAAAATATGCTGCTTTACAGAGACCCTAACAGCAAATTTCAATTAACGATGCGATAATAATCAAACTTTATTACATAACGTATGGATATGCAATACGCGTAGTACAATAAAACGTAAGCAACTGTAATATAATCTTTCAAAACTCTTATCATCCGAAATACTGCAAATTCAGTTACTTATATTGCTTTCAAATTCTCATAGCATGCAGCACTAAAATTGCTCTTTATTTGTTGATTTTAAGAATATGTTTAATTTATGTACATTATTACGGGTGGCATCAAGATTAATTTCTATGGTGGAGAAATACTAGATTATAAATGTTAACAGGAAAGCAACTAGGTACAATGCATTCAGCAACTAGGTACAATATAATATATATTATGTACTTAAGAGCGTACCGGTCATATTGGAATGTGAGTGCAGAAACACTGTGTTAAAGTGATAAAGGCAGCTTTTTCAATTCGCTATCATAAATCGTCATTCAAACATACGTCATTCCAACGGCATGTATAACTGCGCAAACTCGGATCTTGCCGACATGCATTTCGTCTACGATGTTACGAACAAAAATATGACAGCTACTCAAAAGATGTACAAGGAATGATTCTGAAGTAGATAATTGCTGGATCGCCAAAATTGCGAGCATATTAGTAGAGAACAGTCAAACACCTTCTTAAACAGTGTGTTTAAGAAGTTGTTGGGACAGTACAAGTTTGAAGCGCTTCATGGTTGCAGATGTCACGTGAACAAGCAAAAATATCACAAAGCTCCTGCAGTGAAAGAAGTTGCAAAATACACAGCTCAGGATAGTCCTACAGTAACCACATGAGTGCTTTTGGTCTGAACCAATCAACAGTTTGTATGACTTTAAATAAGGAAGAAATGCATCCATATCATTCATATAGAAATTGCTGTTTCAAATCTAAATCTGCTGCAGGGACCAGCAGTGTTACTCGTCGAGGTACCTCTGCTGACCCCTGCAGCAGACTGACGCATCCTGGTTTACCTTCATACGTCTCCGTCTTCAGCTAGTATAATACAAAACTTATTTTTAAGATTTTTATTACAACTATCATGTAGAAAGATGTCGTATGTATTTGAACTACCACATATACGGCATCCTTCTACCACATATCCTCCAGGAACTACTTTCGGATATTTCTCAATCTGTTCGCACAAGAATGCAGCTCTCGCACGATGGATCAACAGTTGATATAAGCAGTAACGTCAGAAACTCCCTGAGTGCTACTTGCGAACAGCGGTAAATCCGGTTAGATGGACCTGTTTCCTGTCATGAAGATCGTAAGATTTGATATGCATAGATTTTATTTTCTGGGAGTTAGGGGCAGGATCTATGAATATCTCATTTAGGCTAGTAGTAGCCAGACCGTCAGTAACAGCTTGCAGTGTGAGTGAAACGTCTGAGATTTTTTATGCGCATTGTCTTATAATCTTTGAGAATCCTTTACTCTTTTTATTCAAACTTTGTTGCGCTTGTTGTAAACACCACAGTCATTAAAATGGTAATTTCTTTTGGTTTTACGCCTCTTCTTGCTTACATGATGCTCAAATCTTCATTGCATGATGTTTATATCTTCCCTTTCCACCCTCACATTTCATTACAAGGTGTGCTGGAAACGTATACATCGCGGGTCCTGTGCTGGAAAGTATGCTTTTGCTGGAAACGTATATATTCCATTCCTCACCATTTCCACCCACACATTTCATGACAAGGTGTGCTAGAAACGTGTACATTCTTTTTATATGTATCATTTGCTTCAATTTCTTCATTCACGACAACTGTTTATTTAATTGCATAAAAATAGAGGACGATATATGCATTAGATAGAAAGACATTAGCTTACCGGGTCAGATAATCTGTATTTTCTTTTGCTATTGCTTTAAGGTGGTTAAAAGATTTTCATCATAAAAGATCTTCAGTTGTGGAAGGCCTTTGACTGGTTTTTTATCCATGATAGTGCACTAAGTCACGTTCTGGTTGGTTCCGAAGTTGTCCTTTTTTTTCAACCACAATGAAAATGCATAACGACCTTTTACCCTCTTTTCAACAGATTGGTACCCTCTATTACTTTAAATTCATTGTCTAAAATATAAAATGGTGGAAACTGTTTTGGTTTCATACAGTACGTTTAGGGAATTAAATGAATTAATTAAAAATTATCACTCGTATAATCATTAGAATATTTCGGAACATTCGTTAAGGATTATTTATTGGAAGATATATCTCTTGTTTATGAATGAGATCTAGTTGCACCAGCATGGTAACAAAGCATTTTATTATAATTTCAATGATTGCCGTCCAGACGGTTAGGGAAGCCTGACTGAGATACAGAAGGGCCCGGGTGCGAGTCTCGAAGAAGGCATTGGATGTAAAATTGTCTGACGCTTCTTAGGAGCTAACAGTGTCCGCCTGTTAGGTGCGTCCACGATAAAATTGCCACCAGTTCTGGCCTTAGGAGTGGCCAATACCGTTATAGGTAAATGCCCGCCATTAGGGTTAAACATTAATGATTTATTTTTGTGTTTCGAAAATAAATTTTGAAGTTCAGTTTCTCCCTCTCTTCTAGAGACCTTAAAATATTCCTCATCAAAACTGAAATCCAGATTGATGGATAGCCATTTTGACACCACAGAGAACATCGAAGAAGCCGTATCTCAGAACGTTGAGAAGAATCACACTTTAGAGGCAAAATAATGGGCGTATTTCAATCAAACGTTTGCTTGAAACATTCTAACCACTGATTGAATAGTACACAAAGGGAGAAGAAAGTTACCCTTATGATCAAAATTCTAATTTTGAAAATCTTTTATCAATTTTAAAAAGCACTTAGAAATTAAAAATTTACAAATAATTTAATTTAAAAGACATTACATACTACTGCAGTTTACAAATTCAGACATAGCTGGTACCTTTTTGCTTGTTTTAAATTCCTCATGTAATATTTTTATTTTAATGCTGATGCAACATTTCAATCATTTTAGCTTTCAATATTTTTTTCTGATTACAGCAACCCAATCGCCGTACGACAGAGTTATTTGCTTAAAATTTCCCAATTCTGAAAAAAAAAAAAAAAAAAAAAAAAAAAAAAAAAATAATAATAATAATAATAATACTTCTTTATGCATTGCTTAACACAAGTCCGATTAGACTTGTATTTCATTCTATGTAAATAAATAAATAAGTAAAGAATTTTGTATTAAATTTTTATGAGCACTAAATGTGAAAGAGATAAAAATATTATTTTAAGGTTAATAAAAATCAGTTAAATTAGTTAAACGCTCGAGCAACATCAAATTGCCATGCAAGCAATTTTAACCTTAGAAATCTGAAAGTGCGCTTGAATGAATCTTCTGAATAAAGTATTCAGCTTCTTTCTATTTGTAATCAATTATGTTTTTATATTATATATATATATATATATAATATTTGCCAAATTTCATCCTATTTGCATATCTTAGCGTATCTATTTTTGGTATCTTTGAATGTTTTTAAAATTTATTATTTTCTGGCAACATTTCAAGCATATTGAGTACAGATGGCTGTTTTCGTGGATGCACTTCTAGAAACAGCTAATTTTTAAATCGAAAATTAATATATTTATTGATTACTTGAGAACTTGGTTTAATTCTTTTATAAACAAATGTTATTGAAATAAATCAGTAAATTAAACATATGTTCCGTAAAAATATTCTAAAATAATCCTTTTTTCAGTGAGATGAATTCGTATTATCAAAACTCACATTATCTAAAGTGAACAGATTTTAGGAAAACTATATTTTTTAAAACGTCAGGAGTATATTATATGTTAACGTCAACAGACAAAAATGTCCTTACATATTTAATCACTTTGCACAGAGAACAATTTTAAAAAATACTCAAAGGAGCTGATGGAACATTAGATAAGATTTTGCTATACAAATTATTTTATCTCTTACTTACCGAGATTTGTATAGAAACATTTCTTTTTTAGAAGCTACTGTTCTGAAAACATTTTACTCTACGCTAAGGTTTACACAATTTAAATAAAGCTTCGAAAAAGAGTTATTAGTTAATCTATTGTCATCCTCCCTCGGCCATAAGCCGATTAAAATTGAGGGAAAAAATTCCAATCTCTTTCAGGGTAAATTCATAAAAAATACATCAGTCACATTGTTATTACTTTTATTTCTTACAGTTGCCTTGTTTAACCCTCGACCATTTTTTTGTGATGTTCATAAAGGGTATTTCTTGAGCAATTTTTAATTCAATGTAAATTTGTTAACAGAAACATTAATAAAAGTTAACGCCGATAAAAACTCGTTTCCGAATATTATAGTTGATTTGAAATGCAGATAATTGGCTTAAAAATCAACTGGAAAATAGCGGTCGATGTAATCTCTGAGGATTAAATGTAATCTTAATGCCCAAATTTCTTAGGAATATTTACATTCATGAAAAAAAAAAACAATGTTTGTATTACATTTTTTACCACACGGTAAGCCAGCTGAAGTATAATGTAGTTTTCGATATATTTTCCATGCACTTGATCCAGCAAATAATTCTATTATGGCTAACATATAACTCTCTTACGTTCAGCAGGTAAATGAATTTGAATGGAATTGTCATTTAATACAATCTGAGAATAAATAATAGCTTTGCACCATTTCATGACTACGAGAAATACGACAAATTTAAATTAATTTTAACAGTATGAAAACTAATTTAAGAAATCCGTTTGCACACAAATCATAATTTTAAATAGAAAAACCTCAGGTTATAATCTAACGAAAAATTCACCATTAAAATTTCAAAAAGCTAAAACTACCTAAAATATTAATAAAAAAATCTTAAAGATTTCTGAAAGAATCTGAAAGAAAGAATCTGAAGAAAATCTGAAAGAATATTAGGCCCAAAGGGGCATCTTTTTAACGTTTTGAATGTTAACTTTATTTATTAAATATCATGTTCTTTGCACTTAAAACATAGAATTTAATTCGACTTCAGCATCACAAAATATTTAAAAGAGCATATCTTTAGAATTTTAGATGCACTGTGTCGCGTGCTGTCGATAAAAATTATTTTTGTTTTCGTACAGTGTTGCTATTGCTCGCTTTAAAATCGTTGAGTTTCTTAATCAAAAACTCATAAATGATTTACAAACTATGAAATAGATAATAAATCAAATTCCAAATTCGGTTTTTCAGATGCCCATATTCGGGTGGAGCCGTATGTTATTCAAAATTTGATGGCTCTAAGTGATGTTGTTTTATCACAACGGTACATACTTACCGTTGTGATAAAATAACATGCATACATAACAAACATTGCGAGGTTGATAAAACATTGCGAGAAACATACATACATTCATGCAGATTCTTCATTATTTAATTCCTTTAAGTATAATACATGACTCTAATATTAGGCATGAACAATTTATAAAGTGATTCGTAATGAATCAATGTAAAATGGCAAAACGAAATTAATAGTCCTTTCTGGGCAAATTGTCCCTTTGTGCTAAAATCATAATATTAAAAGTAATTTCTGATCTTTTCTTGATTTGCGAATTTAGGTTTAATATCCAAGGAATTTATAGATGAACGCTTACGATAGAATAAGTCCCCCGGAAATTAAAGGCTCAGAACAGAAAATTTTAGTTCTGAAAAGTTGCTATATATTTCCAAGGAAAGACTACATCTTTCACTTCACAACAAAAGTATAACGACATCCTTCCTTCATCTGGACACGAAGGATAGATCTTCGGTAGGAATGACAGAACTTTTGAATATAAAAATTTTAGATATTTTAATATTTCAAAACTAAACCAGCTAAGAATAGAAAATAAATGTGTAGTATACGCTTAGTTAAAAAAGCAATAGAATTTTGTTAAAACATAATATTCATAAGCAAATACAGGTAAACTACACTAAAATACACCGCAAAGGATTAATTGAAAAAAATTGCATCCTCTTTCTGAAATAAATTATTAAATCCTGGCTTGCATTGCAATGTTTTTTTTTTCAAATAATATACTGAAAATCTAAAACATTAGTTCAGATATTGCTATCTATTTCTCCAGTTTCATCCATTAATTCTCATCTTATGCATACGAGTATAGCCTAAAAGCAAGCCTGAAATTTAATAATTCGCCAATTTAGTTAAATTAAAGATGTAATTCCTGTTATCCGTTAAATCCACAAATTCCAATTAAT